>NC_050577.1:164417913-165617913 GCF_011100635.1 Trichosurus vulpecula | reverse complement strand
TATAAAGGATAAATTGGAGATAATAAACAGAGGAGAATCAGGTCAGTGTTGTGTTTTTGAATCCAAGGGAGGTGAGAATATTAGTGAGTTGTATCAAATGGCAGAGAATGGTCAGGAGGTACAAAAGCAAAAAATCAAGGCATCGTTTTTGGTTATTGAAAGGCCATCTATGAGCTATAAGAGAGCAGTGTCAAGAAGGTAGTGGGCACGGAAACTCAAATGCAAGAAGATGAGGAGAGAGTTAGTGGTGTGGAAGTAGCGGATGAAGGATAATTTTCCCAAGATGTTTGGCAGTAAAAGAGAAGAGAAGAACTCAATGGTAACTGAACAGGATGAAAGGATTGTTTGGATGTGGTGTTTTTGTTGTCAGGGCTGGAAAGACTGGAACACGTTCATAGGGGCAAATGGAGAGGAGCCGGGTGAGAGGGGGAAATAGAAGATGCATGAGAGAGGAAGTATAACTGTTGGATCAAGGTCCTGGAGGAAACAGAAGGAAATGGAATCAAGGACCCTGGTGGTGGGATTAGCCTCGTCAGGGAATTGGGAAGTATATTTCTCTGTAAATGAAAGGAAGAAGGACAGGTAGTAATGATGCTAAGAACTGGGATTAGGAGAAAGTTGTTGCTGAGGGTACCTGAAGGAGTTCCCTTCTCATGGTTTCAATCAATAAAATTAGAGGCTCTCACCTACTGTGTGAGGGACATTATTTCTCCTTACATTCTAAACTTCAGGACAGTGGGAAGCAACAGTACTAATATATTCTGTGATGGCAAGACCACAACTGAAGCATCTTTACCAAGTAGGAGGCCAAATTTTAAAGACATCGACAAATTTATCTTGGTGCCAAGAAACAGCTTGGAAACTCTGAAGTTTGTGTACTACGTTTATAATCCAAATCTTATAAGATGAAATTATATATGAATAAAGTTTTACATTTCAGTTCTGTCTTCACAAATAAAAACAGGGTAGACAAGAAATTACTGGGAGAGGAGGGTGGCAGTGGTTAGTGGAATGAAAACAAAATGTGCCAACAGTGTGAGATGGTAGCCATAACAAGCTAACGTCATCTTAGATTTCATAGAGAGAAACAGCATTCAGAATCATGGAGGTGACAGTTTGACATTATTCTGTCCTAGTGACAGCCCACCTGGCATACTGTGATCATTTCTGGGTGATACATTTTAGGATGAGCATTCAGAATATGGAATGTGCCCAGAGAAGGGTGATTAGGGCAGTGAGGAGACTGGAGACCATCTCACAAGACTGAAAGAACTGAGGATGCTTAACTTGAAGAGTCAATCAACTAACATTTATTAAGTGTCCCCTGTGTTTCAGGCACTGTGCTAGGTTGCTAGGGGATACAATAAAGGCAAAAAAACCAGACCAAACCAAACCAAAAAAAAAACCCTGTCCCTTCTCTCATGGAACTCACAGTCTAATGGGGGAGCCAACATGCAAACTGCTATGTACAGACAAGATAAATACAAGATAAATTAGGGATAGACTCGTAGAGAAAGCACTAAGAACTTATTACAGAAGGTAGGACTTTAGATGAGACTTGAAAGAAGCTAAGAGATGGAGATGAGGAGGTATAACCAACGAAAATACTTGGATTTGGGAGATGCAGTAACTTGGTTGCGGAAGTAAGGATTATGTTTGTCTTCAAATATTTTAAAATGGGCTGTTATATGGAAAAGAAGACAGATGATCTTAGGGGGAAGAACTGTAAACAATGGCTAGAAGTTTCAGAGAAGTGTATCTCAGTTTAATAAAGGGAAAACCTTCCTGATTGTTGGAACTACCTAGAATGCCGCTCAAAGAAAGAGCTGCCTAGGGAAGTAATGAGTTCCCCTTCACTGGAGGAGTTCAAACAAAAGTTTCAGCAATGCTGTAAAATAAATTCTTGGTCAGGTACAGACTGGCCTCTGTGGACCCTTCCAACTGTGAGATTCTGTGAGTTATACCACCCCCACATTCCTAGGAGACAAGACAATTGTTTCTCATCCATCAGGACAGAGAAACCATATGGATCTAATATTTCAATTTCAGTTCATCAGCAAAGTATGAAATGATTTTTAAATGACATATTTTCAATATTTAAATGAGAATCAATCTGGCAAGAAAAATTACATGATGCTAATTATACTCTGTGCATATAAATCAGCTGTGAAATCATTTGAAACTCCTGTGTGTTTGGGTTCTTTATCAGCAATGCAGCCTAATTATCAACCCAGCTCAGTAAGCCCTGTCTAAAAAAATAAAAAGATTTCATTATTGAATATGAACATAATTCTGCATTTCAAAGTCAGATCTACTCCCTAGCATGAGAAATATATGGCTAAGCCTGTGTTCACCACTGTGCATATCTTTAAAAATTAATCTATAATTATTCAGATATTTTGAAAAGCACACCAGAATCCCCTCTCCATAGCACAAGATACGGGAATTAGGAAAATGGCAAAGTGACAATAATAGTTGATGACAATAGGTAAGATGATAGCTTTTATTGGAAAGATTGCTATTAGACTGTGAGCTCCTTGAGAGCAGAGACTATCTTTTGCCTCTTTTTGTATCCCCAGTGCTTAGTACAATGCCTGGCACATAGTAGGTGCTTAATAAATGCTAGGCGACTGGTTGACTGACCATGCTATCTTAACCGATAGATACGACATCCCCGCTCTGGCTCTCAGGTTTATCGTTTGTAGAAAGGAGAGATTGAACCAGACAATCTCCTTCAGTCACTTCCAGCTCTAACATCCTACGAAATGCTATGATTTTTTAAATAATGGGGGTGAGATCCAGGTTGGAAAAATCACTTTGCTTTTCTAAGCCTCTATTTCTTCATCTTTAAAATGGGAAGAATCACATCTACTCTGCCTGACAGAGTTGTAAGAAGCAACTGAGACAATGTAAATGGAAGACAGTGTAAATGGGGCAGCTAGGTGGCACAATGATAGAGTGCTGGGCCTGGAGTCAGGAAGACTCTTTTTCCTGATTCAAATTCGCCCTCAGATACTTGCTAGCTGTGTGACCCTGGGCAAGTCACTTAACCCTTTTTGCCTCAGTTTCCTCACCTGTAAAATGAGCTGGAGAAGGAAATGGCAAACCATTCCAGGATCTCTGTCAAGAAAACTCCCAATAGAGTCATGAAGACTCAGACACAACTGAAAATGACTAAATAATAACAACGAAAAATGGAAGAACCTTGTAAAATGTTAAGTGCTTTTTAAAATCAAATGCCCAACTAAGCGATGCTTAGGCTGTGACTCAAAATACAGGCAGCTAGGTGGTCCTGTGGATAGAGTACGGGACTTTAAGTCATGAAGACCTGAGCTCAGATCTAACCTCAGACACAGGTAGGCTGTGTGACTTTAGGCGAGTCACTTAACCTTTGTCTTACTCAGTTCTCCTATTTGTAAAATAGGGTGATCATAGCAGTTACACTACAGGGTTGTTGTGAGGATTCATTGAGATAATATTTATGAAGTATGCTAGCTATGCAATCCATCTGTCGAGCTCTACACAAAAGGTTTGACCAAGGGGACACAGCATGTTTGATGACTGACAATGTTCCTCTAGCATTTCCTAAGCTCCAAGGAGCCTCAGACTTGACCTGGGGGTAGACTAGCTTCTAACCTAACTCTGGGGAGAGGTTCATGGGAAGACCAGAGCAGGAGAAGCAAATCCATGGATTCACACTCTCAGGGTTCCAGCAGCCTCCTAGAGGATCCAGACTGATTCAGACTGATTCCCTTTTACCTCCTAGCAAAACTGTTCACTCCCTTCCCAGTTCTCAGTCAGAATAGCTGGGATGCAAGCTAGTTTGTTATTATCTGTTATTTTCAGGTAGATTTCATGCATACACCATAAAAAGTCCCAGCAGAAAGTCTAAGCTATGTGTCACAGCTAACTTAGTGCTCATGTGTCTAGATGAAAGGAAAAGAGACCATTCTATTTTAGAAACAGGAAACTTCGGTCCAGACGTGAGAGTTGACTGAATCTATTGGCAGAGCCATTAGGGCAAAGGAAATGGAAGGGAGGAGGCTAGTATTAAACTGTTACATGACTGGCAAAACCCCCTAAAATTCATGTTTTTTAAAAAAGAAGCTAATTTCCCACATCCCTCCCTCAGTCTATGAGTGAATGATGAATATGCACTTTTTCTTTACTGTTTCCCCAAAGGCAGCCATTTGGGATACTAGGCATGAACAGAAAGCCATACCCCTACTCCTTTTAAGATAGCAGGAGCTACTTGCCTAGTCCCACTCATAGCGGTTCTCTTGTACAGGGCATGACTGACAGATCAGCCTGTCTTGCTTGCAAGTACTACTTGGTGGCTACATGCACATTGCTTTTTTTTTTTGGAAGCAATCAGGGTTAAGTGACTTGCCCAGGTCATACAACTAGTAAATGTCTAAGGCTGAATTTGAACTCAGCTCCTCCTGATTCCAGGCCACCTAGCTGCCTCTATGCACAATATTTTTCCATGAAACTTGAGTCTCTTGAAGTCTTCCTATTAATGGATTATATTATTTATATCATATCATAGCCTATCATATTATTATATTATATCATATGTGACTTACAGGAGAGTCAGCCAGTTCTTTCCATGATAGCAAATGTGGGTCACATAACTATATCACCAGCCTAAGCTGATTTCTTATTCTTACTGTCTGGGGTGGGGAGGGGAATCAAGTGGCCGTGGATCATTCATTTATTTGTAGTATGAACATGTTTTCCACCTCCTAGGTAGAAAGGGCTAGATAGCGTGGAGTGGTGGATAGAGAACCAGACTGGGAATCGGGAAGATTGGGCTTCAGTCTTGCCACCGACATATAAGGGTTTTGTGACCTTGGGCAAAGTACTAAACCAGTCAGACAACTCTCTAAGACTATGAGTTGCAAAATAATTAGAGATCTGCATGGGGGGGTAAGGGGATGTGGGGAGAATTCCCTCCCCAACAACTTCCTGTATCATAGAAATCACAGGCCTCTCCCACCCATCCACTGTGAGGAAAAAGGACAAGAGGATATTTTGCCCTTCCCTCTCCATGCCCAGGAACAAATATTCCCTCAGAGGAAACTTCTTTTTCTTCACTTTTCCTATATCTTAATTGAATCAAAATGATGTTCAGCCTCAAAAAATGTCCCTCCCACAGCCAGCAGCACACACAGTTATTGGGTCAGACAATTTCCTTTTTGGTTCTGAGAGAATTGCAGAAAAGAGTAAAATTAGACCCATTAGGCATGTTTATACCTAGGCAAGTATGAAATAGATAAGTTTCATTCATTTGCTCATGTATTCACTCTACAGACATGTGCACAGTGGCAGGTTCTGGGGGAGATACAAAGATCCTGCCCTCATGGAGCTTATATGTATGTCACACTATCTTTCACTTTCTCTGCCCTGAAACACTGATCTTATATCTTATTCTCTTACTTAACTGCCTGCCAACTAATCTCTGATTCAGTATTAGCTTATAATTTAGGATAGAGCTGAGAAAACATAACATCCCCAATGAAGTATTTGTATTTTAAGGAAGGGACCCTTGAAGAACTCCAAAATCCAGTGAAATGAAGCTTCAGTACTAGAATGATAAATACTGTGAATGGTCTTTGGGGATAAATAATCCTAATGATTAACATGCATTTAGCACTTTAAGGTTTGTCAGTCACTTAATATCTTATCTCATTTGCTTCTCACAAAGATACCACGAGGTGGGTGTTATGATTATCTCCATTTTATAGATGAAGGAACTGAAGCAGGCAAAGGTTAAGTAACTCACTTACCCAGGGTTATAAAGTGTCTGACACAGGGTTTGAACTCAAGTTTTCTTGACTCCAAGTCCAGTCTCTACCCAAGGCATCTCCCTGGCCACCCCCGACCTTCAAATGACATGCGAGCAGTTTCCTTTTTCACCTACTTATAAAGACAGTCCTTGTGTACAGAAATCATTGCTACGAAGAACCTCCCACATTAGACGTATCCCGCCCCAAGTCCCAGGAAAAATAAACATTGTGGACGGGAATGTTGCACTCCAATAAAAGTAACTATCCCTCCCCCACGCCTCACCATAATCTATAGAACATTGACTTCCACAAGCAACAAAAACCTGTGATCAGAGAAGGGGCCCCAAAGGAGCTGCACACACAGACAGAATAGCTTTCATCTCATTCCAACCCAAAGTGCAGGAATTCAGAGCTGAAGCGGTCTAATTATCCTTTTCACCACAGAATTAAAAAATTAGTTTAACCAAGCTCTAAAGGAGTATTTCGGTTCCAACTAAAATAAAAACATCAGTCAATAAATTTTGCAAAGAGGCTCCAATGCCCTGGCAAACTCTTTGCATCATCAATTGCATTTTAAGCTATTCTTCATTGCAAATAGCTACCTTCAAAGCTTGATCATTTTCCAGGTCACACTGGGGCCCTGGCATACCAATAAATTACCATTGGGACACCACAGAGTTCACTAGCCTACAGTGGCCAAAAGGTTAAATAATAAAGCCTTGCAGAGACTCTCTGGACATTTCCCTAGAGTAAGTGACAACTGCTGACCAGTTAGCAGCAAAGAGAATAAGCTTAACTATATTAACACTATTAGCTACAAGCTATGGAGTAAAAAAAAAGTATGGATCAGTCAGACATATTATCTGTACTGATCTTCAAAACAAGAAATACCCATATGATTGGGGCATCAAAGAAATTAAGCAGTGACCCTGAAGGGAATCTATAACAAGCCTCAAAGAAAGTTATGGAGTCTACCTGCTCCTTATAAATCTTTTCATCTCTCCTTCAGAAAAATAAAATGTGAACCTGAGTTTGGACAAGGCCTATAAATGTATCTGTGAAGGTATACAGATATTTCTAAATATTCAGATAATTGATTAAATTTCTCACTTTTTATCTGGATGTAGAGAAACATTCTTAACCTAGTAAAATGGATTAATAGAAGCTATCCTGAGTAGAGTGAACAAAAGAAAGTATGTTGATTTACTGGTAAGAGTAAGAAGGAAACCCTACAATTCTCTGGTTGTTATGTAGAAGTACAGGCCCAACAATAAACTGCTTTCAAATAACAAATGAAGGCATTTCTTTTAGTTGGGTTGCTCGATGATCATCTATCCTTGGCTAGGAGAGAATTTATTTTAATTGCAGGTTGTAACTTAGGGAATGTGGAGAGCCTCAAGAGGGATTGCCTGTCTCTGTGGGAAGACTGGAATTCTGGAGAGATAGAAAGTGGGGCTCAGGTCAAAGAATGCTATGATGATGTTATTAACTTAAATTTTATACATTTTCCAGGTTTACAAGTTACTTTTTTGAGATTTGTTATTATTTTATAATATTATGTTATTATATTATGATAATTATATAGTATATATAATTATATATTATAATGATGCTATTATTCCTATTTACACATGAGGAAACTGAGGCTCAGAGTTTAGTGACTCGTTCATGACTATATGTCACAGCTGGGCTTCAAATCCAAGTTCCCTGACTATATAAGCCCAGCACTCTTAGGGTTTGTGAAGATTAAGAGTAAATTCATCCAGGAAATCTTGAGACCAAACCAGGAAAGCTTGTCTCTACAATGAGAAATTCCTTAGGGACAGCCCGGTTTTGATATCCGTGTGGAACTCCACCGCTTGAGAACATTTAAGTGCAAAGCAAAACTCTGGGTAAACACAGAAATATAGACTGTTTATTTGGAAGGGATCTTAGAAGAGATTAGTCCAAGCCAGAAATATTTCACACAAAGAAAATGAGGGACACAGAAGCCAAATCAGGGTGAAAAAGAAGAGAATTAAATAAAAAAAAATGTTGGCTAATTTCTTCTAGGGTTTTAAAAATGTATGTTCCAAATCATTGTTCTAAATATATAGAGTCCATATTATGAAAAATGAACCCTACAAGGCATTTGGAAAAGTCTTTCATAATATTCTTATGGACAAAAATGTGATTGGGATGATTTTGTTGTTGTTCAGTCATTTTAGTCCTGTCCTATTCTTCATGACCCCATTTGGGGCTTTCGTGGCAAAGATACTGAAGTAGTTTGCAATTTCTTCTCCAGCTCTTTTAACAGATGAAGAAAATGAGGCAAACAGGGTTAAGGGATTTGCCCAAGATCACACAACTAGTAAATATCTGAGGCCAGATTTGAACTCAGGTCTTCCTGACTCTAGGACCCATACTCTATCCACTGTACCACCTAGCTGCCCTCTATAAGATCAATCGAAGGGCAGCTAGGTGACACAGTGGATAAAGTGCCAGGCTTGAAGTCAGGAAGATGTCTTCTTAAGTTTAAATCTGGGCTCAGATACTTAATAGCTGTGTGATCCTGGGCAAGTCACTTAACTCCCTTTATTTCAGTTTCCTCATGTGTAAAATGAGCTGGAGAAGGAAATGGCAAACCACTCCAGTATCTTTGCCAAGCAAACCCAAAATAGGGTATGAAGAGTCGGACACAACTGAAACACCCTCCATTACAACAAAGATAAATTGAAAAATAGTAGCATGTCTAGACCCAAAGATCGGTGATGAATGGAACTATGTCAATATAGAAGTTCTCTAGTGAAATCCAGAAGGACTTGGTTCAACATTATCAGTGATTTAGATGAAGGAATTGATATACTATGTTTTTCAACTTATGGGAATGTGCAGAGCTTAAAGGGATAGTTAACATGTGAATGGTAAATTGGGGATCCCTAAAGATCTCAAAAGGCTGCTAATCATAGGCTAAAGCCAAGAAAATGGAAATTAATAGGAATAAATTTAAATTCTTGAATTTAAGTTGTTTTTTAAAACTTAGCTGAACCAGGAGAAGGTAATGGAAACAACAGAGATTTGGAATTTTTATCATACTGCGAATTCACTGAGTCAGCAGCAGCGTAGCAGCCTAAGCCAAAAATGCTTATGTGATCTTCATCTCCATTAACAGAAGATAAAAATGGACAAAGATAATCATTGCACTATGGTGTTCCACAGACATTTGCGTGGTATGCTACAGAAGGAGTTAAGATCATGTCCAAACCCTGTGAACTTTCACTTTTAGTGTTTAGAATAAAGCTCTGTTTAGTTCTGGGCACTGGGTTTTAGAAGGAACATTGATGAACTAAAAGGCATTCATAAGAAGACAAACATGATACAAGGGCTAGATACCATACTGCATGAGCAGCAACTGGAGAAACCAGGGACTTTTGGTCTGGAGAAGAGAAAGATTCTTGTCATTGTTGTTCAGTTGTGCCCAACTTTTCCTGCCCCATTTGGGGTTCTCTTGGCAAAGATACTGCAGTGGTTTGCCATTTCCTTCTCCAGCTCATTTCACAGATGGGGCAACTGAGGCAAACAGGGTTAAGTGACTTGCCCAGGGTCACACAGCTAGTAAGTGTCTGAGGCTGAATTTGAACTCTGCTCTTCCTGACTCCAGGACCAACACTCTCTCCACTGCACCACCTAGCTGCCAAGAGAAGGATTAGCATCACCATAATTGTGGTCCTCAGGTATTTGAAGATTCACCTTGGGGAAGAAAGATTAGACTTGCTTTGCTTTAGAGGGCAGAACTGGAATCTATGAGTGGAAGTAAGCAGGAGGTAAATTTCGACTCAATAAAAGAAATAACTTGGCAGAAACCAGGAGGAAGTAGGAACAGCAGGGAAAAGCCCATGGTGATGAGGACTGCTCACCAAAGCCTAACAGGAAGGAAAACACTCCTTACAAGTAAAGGCAGAAGAGCCAGGAGCCATATTTTTGCTAACAGAAAAGATGTGAAGTGTGTCCACAGGGGGGAGACATTTTCTTCCACCGAACAGAATAAAAAGGTAATACAACCTGATGAAATTATACGGGAGAAAGGAAGGGGATAAACATTTCTATATCACCTACTATGTGCAAGGCACTGTGCTAAGTCTTTTACATAGTATCATGTAGGAGACAAGCTTGATGCACACACAGTAGGGTCAAAAACACATCCGAAGGCAGGATACTAGCGTGTTAGGGACAGCTACACCTTTACTCAGGATAGGGTTCTTTAAGATAGTCGTGTCAAACTCAAATAGAAACAAGGGATATGAATCCATACATAAGGATCCCTGTGAGTGCACACTGACTTAGTTTTTAAAATGCAACGATATACATGTTTTATTGTACTTTTATTTATTTTGTTAAACATTCCTCAATTACAGAATACAATTCTGGCTCACACAGGAGAGTTGAGAGCTATGTGTTTGATAACTCTGATTTAAGAGATCATCACTGTTGAGGCTGATCCTATTAATAAGACTCTTCGTCAATTTTGTTTATTAAAGTTTTTGGTCTCATGGCCCCTTTATGCAATCAGGGTTAAGTGACTTGCCCAGGGTCCCACAGCTAGAAAGTGTCTAAGGTCAAATTTGAACTCAGATCCTCCTGACTCCACAGCTACTGCACCACCTAGCTGCACCCCCCCGCCCATCCTTACAGTCTAAAATTATTGTGGACCTCCCAGAAAGCATTTGCTCATGTGGGTTATCTGCATTGATACTTACCATATTAGAAATTAAAATGTCTTAGCATTATTATGAAAATGATTTTGACCCTACAGACCTCCTGAAAGGATCTCATGGATCCCAAGCATCCCCAGACCATACCTTGAGAACCACGTATCTAGAGGAATGTTAGTAAGTAGACCATGACAAAATGGCAGATTTATGACTTAGTAGAGGAGTGATCTCACAGCTACAGAGAAGCTCTTCCACCAGGTGTGATCACAGAGTGACATCTTTATTCATCTTTATGATGTCTATGATGTTTATGAGTTGACAGAATTCTCTGGGATTTCCTTCCACAAGGCTTCCAGCTCAGAGACTTGATCCTGTATGTCAGCATTAGGAGAAACAGGGACTCTAATGTGGGAATGAGCCAAGACATGAGCTGGTCTTCTTAGGTCACAAAGGGAATCCACCCATGATGTAAATGTAGAGGTTCAGCTAATTAATATGTCCCCAAGGTGTGACTTAATTTCTAACATTTAGAGGTGTTAAGAAATGGAAGGGCCTGCTTCATTAGGTAGAAAGTTCCCTGTCCCCAGAGGTCTTCAAGCCCAGGCTAGGTGGGCTTCATGCCCAGCACTAGTGAAGGATGCTGTAAAAGGAATTCATGCCTCAGATAGGCTAGGTAACTCTTAAAATCCCCTTTTACCTCTCTTAATCAGTGATTCTTTCTGTCTCTTAGTTGTGATCACTATGTATAGTATTAATGAACTTTTGAAGAATGAACTTTTTTTTTACCAGGGAGAGCAATAAGATAATTGACTCTATTAAATTATTTAAATCAACCAACCATTCCAATCCCTATCCAAAGCAGTTGATAGCTATGGAAAGTCTCCAGCGAAGAAACTCACTGGGCCTCAGTTTCCACATCTGTAAAAGGAGGCAAGTGGAATAAATGTCCACTAAAATCTCTTCCATAGTACTAAGTATATAATCATGTGCCTCATATACTATGAGTTATGTTCTTCTGTGACTCAGGTGCTACACATAACAACGGCAATCTCACCCCTAAGCAATTTTATGAGTATTTGGTTCTGAAGACTAAAGCAGCATTTGTGATCTGTACTTTCAAGGGAAGGCTGTGGGGTGGGGAGAGATGATGCAAAATCCAGAAGTGATAAACTGAATTTGAAAACAAAAGTGGACAGTAGCTCAGTTAGTGAATGATGAAGTGGTAATAATTATAATCAATTTTTTTATTAGATTTATCTAGCTTATCCACAGTCCCCTGCAGTCTGGGATAACTGTAGTAAATCAGAAGAGGTAATAAAATCGGAAGCTGACATAATTTACTGTCTCTTATTTATTTATTACTAGCTACCTTGAAGACCTTGTTACAGGAAAACACTTAATTGTCTACTTCAACAGAGGGAAAGGTGTGAAATCACAAACACAAGGGGAAAAGGGCTTTGTATAGAGAACTCAGGGAAGACAGTTCAGCCAAGTGGTAGGTTGGGAAACTGGTCAAGTTTCTAGTATCTCCTGTTGGGTTTAAATTGTGAATTTCCAGCACGCTCTAAGCAAACAAGATCAAATGTAAGTATAAGAATACACTCCAAAGCACAAATGTAAATGATTTTTGGAACATCTGTTTCTCTAGGTTATTTATGCATCCATTCTCCTCCATTAGCATAGGCAATCTAGAATCAATTGTCAATTGCGTGGATAATGAAAATGGACTTTTGGAATGTTTTATTGGGAAACACTTCTCCAGTATAATTTCTTCTCTATTAACCAACTGTATTACCCTCTGGAAAAGCACTCAACATACTGAAGTTTTTTTCAGAGAGGCTTAGAACAAATTATGTCTCAGGTCCTTTCCCGCTCTTAAGTTCTATTATTTTGTGGAATTTAAAATTTAAATGAGTACTGAGGGAAATGTGTTGGAGAAATATTATAATGAAGTCTTAGCATAAAGGTTTAGGTTTTGGGGGAGTGGGTACTATACACAACAAGTTTGACTTAAGCTTACATTGATTTTAAAAGCCCTCAGTTGTGAGCTCCTCCATTAGACAGTGGGATCCATGAGTACAGTAGGAGCTGAGGGTTTTTGCCTTTCTCTGCCCAGAATTTACCCTAGTGCCTGACATATGGTTGGTGCTTGAGTAAATGTTAGGTGACTGACTGCATCTATATCATCCTTTTATTTCAATGGAAATACTGCTGTGTTGGAAACATCTACATCCTACATGAAAACCACTGTGGAGAAAGAGAATGTAGAGAAAGAGCCAAAAACTGAGCCTGAGGGAAGTAGAGCATTAAAGTCTGCACCAAAAAGAAAAAGAGGGTATTTTATTCAGTGCCAGATTTTGAATTTTATCTGGCCTTAGGCCAATCACCTAGTGCTGCCTCAGTTACCCAATTATAGCTAGATGAAAAAGCTGCAAGATCACACCATTTCAGAGTTGTTAGAGACCTTAGCATCCACTGAGTCAATTTCCCGACCAGGAATCAACCTCCTCTACAACCTGCCTGTCACAAGTGGGGTCCTAGGTCCTGTTTGATAACCTCCAGGGCAGCTAGATGGCATTGGGCTTGGAATCAGGAAAACTCTTCTTCATGAGTTCAAATCTGGCCTCAGATACTTACTAACTATGTGATCCCAGGCAAGTCACTTAACCCTGTTTGCTCAGTTTCCTCATTTGTAAAATGATCTGGAGAAGAAGATGGCAAACCACTCTTTGTCAAGAAAACCCCAAATGAGGTCATGAAGAGTCAGACACAATTGAAAACAACTCAACAATAACAATGAAGAGGGACCCATTGCCTCTTAACATAACCCATTCCATTTCCAGACAGCTTTAATTGTTAGAAAACTCCTCCCCCCATTTCCTTTTTTCACATCTTCCTCACACTTTTTGTTTTTCTGAGAATCAAGTATAACAAATGTAATCCCTCCTCCATTTGACCGCCCTTTACATACCTGAAGGCCACTTTCAAATCCTCCCATTTCTTCTTTTCTCAAGGCTAAACATATCCAATTAAACTTCAGCTGATCCTCATATAGCATGACCTTGGGGCCCTTCCTCATTTTTGCTGTATTTCTTTGGACACTCTTCGGATTATTAATGTCCATCCTAAAATGTGGTACCCAGAAATGAATACAGCAGTCTCGCCGTGTCTCGCCAGGGAAGGGTAGAACATGAATAACATCTATTTCAAAACCCACATTATGGAACATCCGTGTAATATACATGTAGACACAGGGCTCTGAAATCAAATTCGAACTATAAGTTGCAATATGATTTAACAAAGGTTCCCACTGATAGAGCTTTTAACATAAAAAAATGATCTTCATAACAACCCTCTGAAATAAAAAGCACAAGTATGACTATCCCTTTGTTACAGGTATGGGGACTGATGCTCAAGAGGTTTCTGTTGCTTGCACTGTCACTCAGGCAATATGTGGTAGAGACAAGATTTAGATGCAGGTCTGTGCCCTTGCTACTACCAAATCTAATTATCTTAATTGTCAAATGAAATAATATTTGTAAAGCAATTAGCACTGTGCCTGGCACATAGTAGGTACTTAATAAATACTTGTTCCCTTCTCTTTCCCCACCCTTCCACTATCTAGAAGGTTGGCCAATCGAGCAATTTTTTTTGGTGGGGGTGGGTCTGTCTTCTTTCACAACATGAACAATATGGAAATAAGTTTTGCATGATTGCTTATATATAACCTATATCAAATTGCTTACCATCTCAGGGAGTAGGAGGGCGAAGAGAGGGTGAGAATTTGGAACTGAAAATGTTTTAAAACGAATGCTAAAAATTGTCTTTACATGCAATTGGGAAAATATTATTTAAAAACATTTATTCCTATTAAATTTTATTTTATTAGGTTTAGCCCAGTGCTCTTGCTTGTTTAGATTTTCTTTAGCTATTAGTCTCGACTTTGTGTCATGTCAAAAATTGATGAGTATGTCATCTATGTCTTTATCCAAGTCACTTATAAACATGTTTCATAGCACAGGACCAGTACGGATGCCTGGAGTACTCCATTTGAGATATACTGCCATGTTAACATCAACTAATTAATGATTACTCTTTGAGTCTTTTCATCCAACCAGTTCTGAATCCATCTAACTATATTACTAGCTAGTCCGTATTTCTCTATCTGCTCAATAGATTAATCTCTGGGCAGGTCACTTGACCCTGTTTGACTCAGTTCCTTATCTGTAAAACGAGCTGAAGAAGGAAATGGCAAACTACTCCAGTATCTCTGCCAAGAAAATCCCAAATGGGGTCACAAAGAGTCAGACATGACTGGAAAACAACTGAACAACATCTTACATAATCGGGATAATCAGGGGGACCCCTCGTTCTGCTGAATTGGACACTGCCCAATAAGGTAAGCACGCAAAGCTTTACACGTGAATTCTCATGGAGCCAGCATGTGAATCTCCATGGGAGGCACCCCTACTCCACTAGACTTTGGGGACACCTTGATTATCCCAGTTACTCAAAATAGAAATCAAGGACATTTCAAGGAATTGAATAAGAAGCAGACAATCCTTCATGTGTTTCACAAAACTATCTCCTCCCATTCTTCATGTTTCAGGAAGGTGAGAGTCTTGCTGGTTTTGGCTTCCTTGTGGCTAAGGAGCCTAGACCTCTTCTCGGCATGAAGACACTGCAGCCTCAGTGTCCAAAAGATGCCAGAGATGACATCTCCGTCTCTGAAAGTGTAGTAGTAGCATGACCAGAGGGAAGCGTCCTTTTAGTAGGGACACAGTTAGACCTAGCTGAGGGGCAGCCTCCTAGCTCTGAGGCCATTTTCCTCGATCCCTCCCATTTCTCTTTGGCTCTTTCTTGTGTCTTCCCTCCCTCCTTGAATCTTCCTCCTTCACTCCTATATCATGAAAGGTTGTTCTATCTGGCTATCCCTCCAGCAAATTCAGAGGTGACAAGTATAGCAATGAGGACCATCTCAGCAACCTCACTGGATCACTGCAGGAAGAAAAAAGCAACCCACAGCTAAAAGGATAACAATCATTATCAACCTACATATATTTGTTATCATCTCTACAAATTTTTTTTTGCCTATATGAATTTTTAGAAAAAATAACATATTTTTTCTCAGTTGTACATAAACAAAAATTTTTAACATTTTTTTTTAAATTTTGAGTTCCAAATAGTCTCTCTCCCTTCCCTCCCTGCTCCTTGATAAGGCAAGAAATTTGACCCAGATTATATATGTTTAGCCATGCAAAACATTTCCATATTAATCTCTACAAATTCTTTATGAGAATGGTATATATACATACTAACAGTACCCTTGACGAAAACATGAAAAGGGAACGGGCTGACTTCTGGACGAAATTCTACAACAGGCCTCATCTTCATAATCTCACAGTTGGCTGAAGGGTGTGCAGAAAATCAAAGATGGTACTGTTTTTATTATTTGGAGATCACTATTTTTAAAGCATTTGAATCAGCAAGGCAAAAGGCAGCCCTCAATGTTCCCTTCCATCGAGGTGTCTCCCATGCAGCAAGGGAGCTGAGTAGAGAGAACATTGGGCCTAGAGTCAGGAAGACCTGAATTCCATCTTGCCTCAGACACACTCATTAGCTGTGTGACCCTGGGCGAGTCACTTAGCTTTCGTCTGCCTCAGTTTCCTCAAAGTAAAATGGAAAATAATAGCACCTGTCTCCCAGGGTTGCTATTGGAAAGATCAAATGAGATAATATATCTGCAAAGTGTTTAGCAGGGTATCTGGCATGTAATAAATGCTTGTTTCCTTCTTTCTTTCCTCTCATCCATGTACTAAGATCTTAGTAGATTCCTTGATTGATAGAATAGCAGAAAGGGTAAAATCAAATGCCAGTGTACTGTTAACTGCGGAGACACCAAAACATGAGCCATTTCAGCTCTGTCCCTGTGGTATGTATGTGCATTACAATCTACAAGTGTAGAAACAGACCAGAAAGAGGAAGAGAAAAAAATCAGTTCATCCTCCCTCTCCTCCCAAAGAAGAATGTACTCAGCCTAATTTGATAGCTATCAGAAGTCAAGGATCCTGCCACCATGCTGCACAGTCATACACTCTATTTGCTTTTGCAAAAACAAAAACCAAGTTCAAATGCTTTTTTTAAAAAGATGAGTCTGAAATCATAAATCACGAAATATAGGGAAAAGATTATAAACATAAAACATCTAGATAGCACAGTGGATAGAGCAATGGGCCTGGAATCAGGAAGACCGGAGTTCAAATCTGGCCTCAGACACGTACTAACTGTATGATCCTGGGCAAGTCACTTAACTCTGTTTGCCTCAGTTTCCTCATCTGTAAAATGAGCTGGAGAAGGAAATGGCAAACCACTCCAGTATCTTTGTCAAGAAAACCCCAAATGGGGTCATGAAGGGTCAGACACAACTGAAAAGTGACCAAAGCACATTTTGTCATTTAAAAAAATACAAAAATCCATTTGGCACTGTATAGCAAGATTAAAAAAAAATAAAAACACTAAGAAAGAAACCTTTTTGTGCAGTTGGTATTTTAAAAAACAAAACTAAACTAAACTAACTTACTCTGTCTAGCTTTACTTCTGAAACTCAGAGCAGAGCATTCCATACTGGGGATACAGCCAGCAGCAGACAGGCCGATAAATAAACTGTGTCTTTCTTGTCTGAACTCTCGACACAGCATCTCTGAAGATAAGCATCTGGTGTATTGATTCCCTATTCTCCAGGACTTCAGGGAAAGGGTGGGAACCACTGGCACTGATTGAATCAATACATTACATTAGTATCTGGTACTGGATTTCTAGATTTAGATGGCCCTGGTGCTGAGTAACACCATGTCTGAAACCTCCAAATGTAAGGTCTCACCTAGATTAAAAGTTCTTAACACAGCTCTGTTTTTCCTTTGTTGGTTGGTTGGTTTGCTTTTTTCCCTTTCAGGAAAGTTCTTGTTGTTATTTAATGTATAATGAGCTCTGTTCTGCACCTTAGTCTCCCATCTCCCTAGGGATGGAGGAGATAAGGATCCTTTAATGGACCCCAATAAGCCTAACTTTTCATGGAATTGGACAGGAAAGAAAGCTCTTCATCTGCAAATGAGTTAACCAACTCCATACATGAGTCACAGATCTGGGGTTAGAAGGGACCACCCAATTCACTTTATAAGGTTGCGCTAATGTCCCAATTCCCCATCTGGCAATCACAGAAGGGAATGTGACTCAGGGTCCATTGAGAGGCAAAGCATTTCCAAAGCTTTCAGGAATCATGGGAGCAGCCACTGTCCTATCTCCCCCTCCCCACTCCACACAGGGGAGCATCTTCTCAGTTCATTCTGAATGGACCTGAAAGTGCTGTGCTATTTGGCAGCTGTAGAGGCTATTTAATGAACAGAGAATCGATGGGGAAGGGGCAAAACAATGGTGTTTCTACCATCCCACATGCTGGCAGGAGAATTAAGCTGATCTTTGCCAGAGCTTCTAGGACTTATTAGGTGCTCCCAGAGTACACAAAAGAGCAGATTCTATCCTGTTGGAGCTCACAGTAAGGCAATTTCTGTTCAAAGCCATAGCTTATGTCTATATATACTTATCTTCCACTGCTACATTCCCAGATCAGACATAATTTCAGGCTCACCCCTGGGAGGCAGTATAGTATAACAGGATGGGACAACAGAAGGTGTGCTTGGAGAATCAGGAGACCTGGGTTCTAGTTCTGGTTCTGCTACTTAATGCCTGTGTGACTCTGGGCAAGGCACATAACCTTTCTGGGTCTCAGTTTTCCTAAAAGTAAAATTATTTAGTTGGACTAGAACACCCTGAATATCACTACTATCTCTAAATCTATGATCGCATGACCCCTTTATAAATGGAAAACTATGGCAAAGACATAAAAAATTAAGTTCCTTTAAATCTTCTATTTTTTGAAAGGTAATCTAAGTGATTTACCCAGGATCAGTGTCTGAGGCTGAACTCAAGTTCTGTTGACTTCAGGGCCAGTGCTGTATCCACTGAGCCACCTAATTGCCCTAAGTGGCTCTAAATCTTACAAGGAATCACTGGCAAGGGAAGAATCATAGGATCAGAGTTCTAGAGCTGGAGAGACTTCAGGGATCATCTCACAGATCAAAACTTAGATCCAGGGAGGGTAAGTGATTGCTCAAAGTCATTACAGTTAGTAAGTAGAAGAGACAGGATTTGAACCTGGATTCTCTGATTTCTTAGTCAATAGTCTTTCCACTATGCCAGAGAAAGTGCTCTTCTCTTCTACTTAGACTCCTTTTCTCTCTAGTCCCTAAATAGTAAGACTTTCACATGCTTTGGAATTTCCTAAAAGGAGTAGCTTCTTCTCTCTACTTTCATCCCTTGAAAGTGCCATATAAATGTGAATTTTATTATTGGTTAAAATAGCTAACACTTTTGGTTTAAATAAAGGATCTTCTTGCTTAGTCCAATGGCTTTCTCCCAGCCCTTACTCTTTTTGTACAAAATATAAATATATCTTTTTGTTTGTTTGTTTTTATAACTACTAAACTATCCAATAATTGCTAATTACTTCCCAATATTCTTTTAAAATAATGCATAAAATATATCTTACACAATAGATCTTTAGGAATCCCATTTCTATTCCTCCAACTGAATCCCTGCATCAGAAGGATCCCATCCTGACTTCTGAGCAGACTTGAGTAATTCTGTCTAGCAAGGGGGAAGGTTCGTGTTTGAAAAAAAAAATATCATTTATAATATTCAATACCACAACAAATTATTTAGCCAAAGGAAGTAGTGAAGAGGATATGGGGAAAGGAAGCTGGGAAAATATGGTTTGGCTCATGTAAAACTTCCCTGGGATTTTAGACAAAACCATATGATCAAGAAATTTTTTAAAAAGTTAATAACCACATGGTATAGTTACACAAAGAGAGAAAAGAATAATAACAGGTTGACTGTGGATAGCTTGTTGACAGTTACAGAGGCAGGCTAAGAATGAGGACATTCCATCACCACTGGGTCCTGCCAGGAACTCTAGCAAACAAGCAAGCTGTCATGCTAGTCCCCGACATCAATAGAAAGAGAAGCCTGGGGAATGGAGAAAAGAATGAGCTGATGTTGTGTATTATATAAGCCAAGCACGAGAGGCACTGTGGCATAATGGAGAAAGGGGCCAGGTCAGAGTCAAGAAGTCCTAAATTCAAATCCAGCCTTTATGGGTGTTTGATCCAGGGGTAATCTCTCAGTGACCCCAAGCAACTTGCCTATGATTATAGATTACAGAGTAGGTAAACAGAGGTTTCTAAACAGAGAGTCTTCTATATGAATGAAGTCCTAAGTACAGACACCACCCCATTCCCCCATAAAAAATGTCAACTATGTATCTTACTTATTGAGAAAACCTGGAATCTAGAAACATCCCTGAGGAAGGACAGGAATCATGGCTCATTGACCTAAAACTCACAGCTGAAAACAAAAATAAAAAATCAAAATCAAGAAAAAGTGGATTTAAAAAAAAACTGTGCCCAGAGTGTAGGATAACCTGGTTTTGGGGGTGAGTTGGGACGGGGTAGATTCAGAGGACATGGCTAGTCTTGGGACAGAGTTTTGTTTGTTTGGTTTTTTGAGGGAAGAGGGCTTTAAAAATTATTTTTACCTTCCCTTATCGGTTAGTGCAAGAGGAAAATATAGGGTACCAGGTGGTATTGATGAAGGTGGGGACTTGCACTGCCCTATCTCAAGGCGTGTTTTCTTTTCTAATTTAGGATTTCTCTTCCCATCTGGTGTCCAGACTTAATTGGAGGTCTGTGAGCTTGGCCATCAGCCCCAGCTCCCTCTCTTCCCCCCACTCCCCTTAGAGAAATAAAGATTCTCTTGCCATTAAAAAAAACGATTGAATTCTGTGTCAAAGGACCTGAGTTCAAATTCCGATCTATTTAACCATATTGGACCTTCGTCGTTTAAACAATTTTTTTAATTAAAAAAAGAGGTAGCACTATATGAGGTAGCTAGGTGGCAAAGTGGATAGAATACTGGACCTGAAGTTAGGATTTTTTTTTAGTTCATATCTGTCCTCAGGCACTTACCAGCTACGTGACCCTGGGCAAGTCTCTTAACCCTGTGTGTGTAAGGTGATATGGATCTGTTTTTTTAAGATACAAGTTCCCAGGATCATGGCTCACAAACAGTCCCACTGTGCTTGCACATCATTATATAGCCATAGATAATATTAACACTTGAGCTTAACCTGTAAATACCACACTGCACCTGCTCTATGATGACACATGATGATATAACCAAAGTTGATGTAAACTTATGAGCTTATTGTTGGCATGTTGCCTTCTAGGTCTGCTTCTCTACAAATCAAACAAGCACTGGTCAGCAAGCACTGATTTGCGGAATGAAGAATGTGGAATGCTGGGGATGCTGTAGGGGCAGATGGATGCCCCCTAGCCCCCTTGTCTTAACCTACTGCCATTGAGAATATGCTAATATGACCCCCTTATATCTGGTCTCCGCTGTCACGCTTCTAAAGTCTGTCTAGATCTAGAGTGAACCTGCAGGGAGCTGAGGAGCTCCTGTCTAACACCATGTTTGCCTCAGTTTCCTTATCTGTAAAGTGAGCTGGAGGAGGAAGCGGCAAACAACTCAAGAATCTTTGCCAAGAAAACCCCAAATGGGGTCATGAAGAGTCAGACATGGCTGAACAGGCAGGCAGCACTATATGGCCACTTAAAGGCCCTTTCAGCTCTAAATCTACGATCCTATGACCAGACTCCCTTCTGGGTCCTTGGCCTGATAATACACACAGAATATTTCCATGCTTCAGAAAGTTATTAGTCACTTGATCATGCCTGCTGGGTTCATTACAAATTCACTTAATCTCACTTCGACTGAGACCCTACGACAGCAAGAGAATTCTTTCTGTAGCAAGAATGAGAAGGTGAACCCTCTATCAAAGTTGCTATTCCAAAACTTCTCTCCACACACCCATTTTTCTCAATAAATGTCCTTCCCTCCTATTTAACTAATAAATTAGAGTGCAACCAGAATGTCTTCTCTCATGCCTACTTCTCCTCCAATACTTCAAAACCCCTCTACTTTTCCGTCCACTCTTTCTCCCTTTGATCTAGTACATGTGTGGAGAATCTTTGACCAAACTTGGATTTAGTGGAAGGGCCACACTTGAGGACCTAGCAGGCCACATGTGGCCTTAAGGTCACAGGTTCCCCAACCCTGAATCAGTATATAAAGAAGTGGCCTTGCTTCATGTCAAGGCCAACTCCTGCACTTCTAGGTATAACCTGCCGTCTCCCATCTCCTCCTCAGAGGGGAGCACCTAGAGGGTGCAGGGGATAGAGTGCTAGGACTCGAGATTGAAAAACCTGAGTTCTTTATCCAACATCAGATACTTATTAGCTGTGTAATCCTGGGCAAGTCGCTTAACTTCTGTTTGCCTCAATTTCCTTTAAAATGGGGAAAATAGCACCTATTTCACAGGGTTGTTATGAGGCTCCAATGAGATAATATTTGTAAAGCACTTAGTATAGTGCTTGGTGCTTAGCAGGCATTATATAGATGCTTATTCTCTTTCCCTCCACCCTTCCTCTAAGACTTTGCCACATAGAACATTCTCTCTTTCCTTGCTGTGACTCATTTTTAATATCTCCTCTTAATGTTTAGGTCCTTAACCTAAGGCCTGGGAACTTGAGTGATGTGTGTCTGTATACACACATACATGTACATATACAACATATCTGTGCATATACATATATGTACTGTATATACATATATACAGTTTATATATATACACATCTATATGTAACTATATTTTAATACTCTTGGTTTCCTTTGTAGTTCTTTGTATTTTATTTTGTGCATCTAAAAAACATTTTACTGAGGACTCCATAGGCTTCACTGGCTAAAGAGAATCTTGACACAAAAAAGGTTAAGAACCCTCATTTAATGGCTCCTTTCCCAATTCCACATTCACAACTAGATCTACACCAGCCTTAAGAAGCCTTATATGAACTACCTTTATCCATACTGCTCTTCTCTTTCATGGCCAGGTTCCTAGAGTCCCCTACTCCTGCTAACTATTTATTCACCATGACTCCCTCATTCTTTAATTCCCTTTGGTCTGGTTTTTGACCCTGTCCCATCTCTCTGTCAAAGGTCACAATTTGTTTCTTAAGTGCTAAATCCAATGGCCTCTTCCAAGCTCATGCCCTCCCTGAACTCTCTGGGGTTTTTGACACAGATGATGCTCTCTCTTCTCCGAGACACTGTCCTGGTCTTCTGTTTAGCCATTCCTTCTGAGACTCCCTTGCTAGATGATTATCTATCTCCCACTCCCTAATTATGGGGGTCCCCCTAGGCCTTCTTCTTTCTCTCTACTGTCTCCCCTGGGCATTGTATCACTTCTGTGGATTCAGTTACTTCCGTTTCTGCCATTTTTATCCTGGTCATGTAGAATTATAACCTCAACATCACCCTTGACTCATCTTTCTCCCTTACCCTCACCCCTCCTCCATAGCCAATCACATGCCAATTATCTCATCAGTTCTGCCTCTACGACATCTCTCAAATCCCTCCTCTTCCTTTCACCAAGGCGTCCACCTATCTAGGTCAAGTCCTTCATGTCCTAATGTTGACCTTACTGGAATAACCTCCTCATAGGTCTCCCTACTTCTAGTTTCTCCTATCTCCAATCCATTCTCTACCCAGAGGTCAAAGTAATCCTTTTAACTTTCTGTGGTTCCCTAATTCTTTTGAGATAAAACGCAAACTTCTCAACTTGCCGTTTTGGACTCTCCACAACCTGGCTCTAACTTATCTTTCCAATCTTCTTCCTTTCATGAACTCTTTCCTCCAAATTCCCCCAAAATCTCAACATTCCATCTCTCACCTCCATGCATTTCCATATGCCATTCTCTTTGCCTGGAATGCACTATTTCTTCAACTTTGCCTCAGAATCCTTATATTCCTTCAAAGCTCAGATGAGAGCCACCTACCCCATGAAGCCTTCCTTCATACCCCTAGTTGTTACTATTCTGTCCCTCCTCAGGTTATCTGTTTAGATACACATTGTACACCATAAAAATAGAATATGAGGCCCTTGAAATCAGAGATGCCTGAATATACCTGATATAAGAATCCTTAAAAATTCATGAGGGTCCAACAGTAAAATGAACTCTTCTGCCCTTTAATATTATTGGACAGATAACTTCAAATAGAAAAATAATTTTACTTTCTTTGCCATTATTAATACAATTTATGTGTAAAATCCAATTAATCCTTAATAAATCTTTAATTCAATTTTGATAGCTTATTACTAAAATATCCTCAAAGCCTGAATTTCCATGACAGATAAATTTGGAAGTCAATCATATACATACATATATAGTTCATAGAGAACATATTTTAATCCTGTTGCTTTCTCAAAATTTTCTGTTCTATTTATTTGGAAAACTTTTTACATTACATCTTTGTCTTATTCCTTTGTCTAATCATTTCCTCCTTAGGAAGACATAATCCCTATATTATAATTTGACCACAAATACAGATAAAAATTGTAAGGTGTTCTTACTTGCATCCTATTATAGAAATTTAGAGATGTTCCTGTATCAATCTATTATTTAATAGACTTAGTATTGTACTTACAAAACTTCTTGATTATAGAAATTTGGTAAAAAAGGGAAAAGAGGGATATAGTTATAACAATGTCATATATCATAACAGAAGGAAAAATTCCCTTATCTCTGTTTGATTGCAGGCATGAGTCATATCTGACAGCCAATCATGTAGTCACAGGATGCTAAAAGCAAAGCTCAGGAATAACCAGGTGCGGAAATTTCCTTTTCAGAAAGGAAATAGTACAATGGGAAAATAGAGTCAGGAGGATCCTACCTTGGACCATGCCAAAGGTGTCTCCAAAACTTTTCCCAGGCACAAATATCCACTTTTAGCACTTCCCAGACTGCAGCCCATGCCATTTTCTACTATTGGCTTCATGACAATTCAGGCAACTATCCCTGTAATCAAAGCTCAAAACAATAGTAAATTACAGTCTCAGGAATTTTTACCTTAAATAGCAGAATTTCACTAACCACAGATTAGGACTTGAATAGCATTCCTAATGTTTCCCTGACTGTTAACATTTCATTTATCCTTTACTTATAAATGAAATTTTGATCACTAAAACCTTGCAAGATATCTTGGGCTTTTACAGGCAAGATTCCTTTTTTAAGGATCATGCTTTAAACCCAAAGCACTCTGGCTCCCATTGATTGGCCAACAATAGAAACAATAGAAACCCTGAGGGTCTTCATTTCTTAATTAGCCTCAATCACTGAATAGGCATTGCCTCAGACAAACCGAGAGCTGGAAAAGACCTTTGCTTAAAAAGGCCAAGATCTCCCACTGCATCAGGAGCCATCTTCAGTCATCCTGGTCTATATCTTGCCACTGGAACCAGATGGCTCCAGGGGAGAGAGTGAGACTAGTGACTTTGCACAGGCCCGTCTCACTTAAATCCAATTCACTTACAAGTCATGATATCACCTCCCTGATGTCATGGTCCTCTTCAAGAACAAAGGACAAACAACAACAGCTTTTGGGCATAGACCCCAATAAGGACAAGGACAAAGAGAAAGGACCAAAACGTATGGAAGTATTTATTTGTAGCACTTTCTGTCGTGACAAAAAAAACCCCACACAAAACCAGAAAGAAATTATGTGACTATTGATTGATAAATGGCTGAACAAATTATAGTATAGGAATATAATTCAGTGTTATTATGTCATAATAATAACTACTATTTGTATAGCATTTTAAGTTTACAAAGCACTTTACCAATCTCATTTGATTCTCACAACAAACCTGGGAGGTAGGTGCTATTAGTATCCCTAATTTACAGAGGGAGAAACTGAGGCTAATGGAGGTTAAGCAATGTACTCAAGGTCACATAGCTCTTGAAGAATTCAAGTCTTTATAACTCTCAGTCTAGTGCCACTTAGCTACTTCTAAGAAATTACAAATATAACAGATTCCTGGAAGAATTATGGAAAGATATTTAAATTGAAGCAGAGGAAGATGAGCAGGACCAGTAGAACAATTTACTCAATGGCCACAAGAATAATGTGAGGAAAAGTCATCTTGGAAGACCTCACAATGATGACCAAAGCAGTGACTGATCATTATTTCAAAAATATAATAATGGAACACATCTCCCACCTTTTGGCAAAGAAGCAGTGGACTCAGGTTTGGAAAAAGACATGTCCACTCAGATATAGCCATATATTAATTTTTTTTTGTCTATACATACTTGTTACAAGGGAAGACTTTTACTTGGCTGGTAGGAAGAATAAAGTAGGATAATGTCTAGGGATAGCAACTTGAAAAAAAAGTATTAATTAAATATTTTTAAATGCAAAAAAAAAGTTCAGTAGAGGATCCAAAGAGAGCAATCCAATGGAGAATCCAATAAAGTTTAACTTTGTTAAACTTAGATAAACACATATTTCTTAAAAACAAACTGTACGTAACAAAACAAGTTGCTTCTATGATTTTCTTTCTTGTCCTTCTTTATGCCTTGAAATGTTTGTTGATGGTAGATTCACAATTTAAAAATTTTCAAATGAACCAGTTTTCTCAACTCTAAAGACATATTCTTTTCCTAACACAGCTTGATCTTTCTACACAGATATTAGATAAGTAACCTGGTTGAGCATGAAAGCTTCAATCATCAAGTCAGATAAGGATTTCATGGCCGTAGCCATCTATCAATGTTCCACTGTTCCAAGGAGCAGCCATCTTCACTGTGTGGAATTTGGGTTGTTTTTGCTTTAGTATAGATCTTCCTTTTTGTCTTTATATCTCTTGATGCATCTCTAGAATTCCTGGCACAGAGTAGGCAATTAATAAATGCTTCTTGACTGGAGGACTGCTCTATGGCCAACCCTACCAACAGGACTGTAAGCAGCATGGGGCCATAAAACAATGGTTTTACAAACTTTTCTGTCACCTACAGGGACAGCATGCTCACAGTCTACTGGACATGCTGGACGTGTAGAGGAATTGGAATTGGGAAAGGACCACAGTAAACTAGAATGTGAGCTCAAGGAACATATATACTTACTTCTTTTCACCTCTAGCCTGGGAGGATTATGTATCCTTAATTACTTTCTTTTTGGTACCTCCCATTATCAGGATTAATGAACAAGAAATATTTTTAGGCATTCCTGAGACAGAAAAATATGGTAGATAGAAATGTAGACTCAGAATTAGGAAGACCTACCTGGTTTCAAGTCCCATTTGTGACATATGTTGGCCATATGACCCTGGGCAAGTCACAGTCTCCTAAAGCTCAAGGTAACTTTTTAAGAAAGCAGTTGCTGATCTGCCTTGGTGGAGAAAGTTTCCATACTAGAAGATCTGTATACCAATGAAATAACATACCCAGATCAATCTTTCTATCTAGCAATCTACCTACCTATCTATCATATATATAAACACACATACTTTACATATCTATATATAAGAATATATTTGTGTGTATATATGTATTAAAATACATTATATATAATATTAGGTGTGTCTTTATCAACTACCATGTCTTACTGACCTACTGAATATTTTGACCCATGTGACTAGAAATGAACTTTCTTGATAAAAGCCTGCTTCCATTAGGCCAGATTTAGGGCTTCTTTCTCATACAAGCCTTGGGAATCCCTGCTTCTGATGCCCATTGATCATACTTTGACATCACTATCATCTAAAATTGGCCTCACGCCTTCCATATGCAGCATTACTCAATACTACAGGAAAGATCAATAGCTATCATTGAGCCATTAGTGGTATTCATACATTATTATGTTATATACGTTATAAAGATGAAAGCTACAAGAAAGACATGCATTAAATTAATATAGAGATTTGTTATTAAACTATAAATTCACTGAGCATGGATTACTTTGGAGAAAATCCCATAAAAAGATCAAGACGCCAAGTACAACATAGTAATAATTTTTGACAGTAACTTTAAGCAAGCTTATGAAACACATACTGTTTACCCATTGGACCTTCCAATGGCTAAGTAGCTTTCATTTTCCAAATGCCTATTATGCTTTGAAATCGAGAAGAATAGCTTTAGTGAAAGGAGATACAGTGGGAACCTATATAAAACAGCATTTATTACCCAATAAAAGGGATAGAATGGATTGTCTTAACTGATGACATTTGTTTTACATATGTACATATTTTTAATAAGTGATATTTACACAATAGAGCACAGTGTCCTAATTAAATCAAGCAAAAATGATAAAGCAGTGTGCACAGATGCCATGTCAATTAATAAGAGCTAATTTTTTTTTCCTAACTGAAAAGTTTGGATGTAAAACTGACAATGCCTAGAGGTAAAAGATAACCTTCCAAAATATCCCACCTAAGGATTAGTTCATCTAGCACTTCAGGAAATGTGATATTTAATTACCAGAAGCTAAAATGACTCACATCAAACAGTCAACATGACTCAGTGGGAAGAGTGCTGAACTTGGAATCATAAGACCCACATTGGAATCTCAGCTCTGTCTCTTCCTACCTGTGTTAACCTGGGTAAGTCATTTATCCTATTTGAGTCTCATTTCCCTCATTTATAAAATGAGGAGGTTAAACTAGATGACCTCTATGGTCTTTCCAGTTCTAGAGCTATGAGTTTGTATCCCTTGATTGTATCTTAGGACCCTACAGAATGATTTAAATAAGACCTTATGGCTATTCGCTGGACGGCAAAGATAGGGAGTTACTGATCCAGAGACTCTTCCCACCCCCATTAAAAGGTAATGCTGGGGCACCTATGTGGCACAGTGGATAGAGCCTTGGCCCTGGAGTCAGGAGGAACTGAGTTCAAATCCAGTTTCAGACACTTGATACTTACTAGCTGTGTGACCCTGAACAAATCACTTAACCACAATTGCGTAGCCAAAAAAAAAAAAAAGTAATGCTAACACTGTGTAAAATGAAAAAAAGTCAAATAATGGCTTCAGTCTAATTCAGATAAAGGTCTTCACAGGTATTTCAGGAGCTACCACCACAGATTGTGTCAAGGCAGGCAGTGACTGATATTCCCTCCACCCCCTATAGAATTTATATTCCATAAGATTCAGGATCCTTCTTTGAAGAGTTTTGTTTTTTCCAAAGTTGGGTCAATTTTCATCTTTGAAGTTAGTTGAAAATGAGACCTCATAAAAGCAGGAAAGTGCTAAGAAATGTCTGACAACCAGCTATCCAAAAAAGAAAAAAAGTTTACCCACAGCACTTTTAAATTTAATCTGCATTAATGAAAATTTCCCTATCACTTTCTTAAGTCTAGACAATTGATAAAACCATAAATCAATTATTTGTAGCGTATGCTGATTTATATGTAGTATATAGGCACTGCTTCCTTTTTGGCCTAGCTCATTGCCTGGTACATAAGAGGTATTTAATGATACCCTTTGACTTATTTTTGTGATTTGAATATTAATAGTGGATTAATAGTGGAATAAAGCCAACAATTTGCCTTTTAAGCTTCAGTGTGACAGTACCAAAGGGACATTGCTCCAGAGAGAAAAGCCTAGCAGAACTATGACCACTGGAGGCAGTGTATTTCAAAGAAAAGAATGCTAGATTCGAACCCGGAGGACCCCACATCAACTCCCAGACTTGATTGAAGTCTGGGCCTTGTCACTTACTCACCTGTCTGACTATGGACAAATCATTCAACCTCTCTCAGCCTCAGTTGCCTCATTTGTAAAATGAGGAGGTTGGACCAGATGGCCTGTAAGGTCTTATCAGTTCTAAACCAATAACCCTATGCCCACAGGGGAAGAACGAGGAAAGAAGAATGCCACCTAATAAAAACTTGTCATTCAATTATGGTAGTATTCTACCCTGAAAACCTTTCAATGAGCTCCCATGAAGATTGTCCTGTTGTCCCTCTGGCCACATATTCCAGCATTTAAGGACCCACATGGCAAATAGCTTCTTTGTTCCCCATCCAATTTGACTGTCCATTAGAGTTATATTCATTTTAAAAGCAAAAAATTATTTTTTAAAAAAATATTTTTCTAATTACATTGTAAAAACAATGTTCAACGTTCATTTTTTAAAAATGTTTTGAGTTCCAAATTCTTCCCTCTCTTCCCCACTCGTTAACAACACAAGCAATAAAGCAAAAGAATATAATACTACTGATAGATAACAACACTTCTGTGATAATAGAATGCCATGTTCTCCCTAGCTATGGAAGCAATAGAGGTTCTATCTAGACCCTTGTTTGAAGAGTTTTATGTGTGGTTTTGTTTTTTCCCAAAGTAGGGTCAATTTTCACCTTTTGAAGTTAATTTGAAAATGAGCCCTTGTAAAAAGCAGGGAAATGCTGGTAAATATTTAACAACCAGCTCTCAGAAAATTATCTACCATATGCTTTTAAGCTTAATCCGCATCATTAAAAATTTATCCATCATTTCCTAAATCTAGACAATCAACCAGACCCTAAATCAATGATTTGTAGCATATGATGATTTGAAATATAAATGTGTACAATGATTTTTTTGGCAAGGCAATCAGAGTTAATTGACTTGCCCACAGTCACACAGCTAGCAAGTATCAAGTTCTGAGGTTGGATGTGAACTCAGGTCCTTCTGATTCCAAGGCAGGTGCACTTTCCACTGTGCCACCTAGCTGTCCCTACAATAAAATTTAACAATTGGCTTTCCTGGGCTGGTAGGAACAGGCTCTAGTATATCCCTGAAACAGGCCAGAAAACCTAACAAGACCCTTTCCAGTACATCAGAAACTAAGTTACCATGGGGGCACTTGGGAGATAAAATTGTTGCCTATGATTTATTCACATCTTAGCAGAGCAAAGAGACACAACCCTTTCAGTTCTCATTTTGGGCTGACTTGGAATGCATTTGCTTCCTCCTCTGCCTATCTTACCTTACTGACACTATGGCCTTCTATCCTTGACTTAGTCTTTTTTGACTCTCCCTCTCAGAACAGGGCTGCTTTTCTTTGAGGCCATTGTGAAGGGTGGTTCTTCCCAGAGAAACAACATTCACTCCAGCTTTTACACACACTACCATGCCAATCCCCATCACTTCCCAGGAATCTCTTTTTAAATGTGTTTATTATTATCCCTTTTTTTCTTAAGAAAGATTCAATAGTATTTTCATTGATTTAAATCTACTTTCAGTTCCACCTGTAACCTATAAAAATGTTACCTAAGCACAGCCCTAACATTAATGGAACAGAAAGGTAGGTATGACATTTTACCCTGGGTCATCTACAGTCATTTGAATAATCAAATCTCTCCATACAAAAATGACCTGGAATTAATTTTAATTTTTTCCCATTTGTTTGGAACTAGCTATCTGGACAGGGATCTGGCTATTTGGAAGTCCTAAAGTGAAAGGTCTCTTGTGATCATGAAAGCTGTGAGATCTTCCTCGATTATTATAAATGTTATTTTAAGTGGATAAAGCTTGATAAGACTTTTTTGTTAAAAATAAAAGTGGTCAGGTGGGGTCAACCCCATTCCTATTGATCGTCACTTCAATCACTTTACCACACCACATGAATCTCAACCCAACCACTGAGATGCTATTGATTAGATAGCTAGAAAGGATAATAGAAAAGGAAAGATTCCTATCCCAGCATTTGCTGGGCTCAAATAGGGTTGTTCCTATGTGGAGACACTAATTTTTGGCTCTAATTACATCTAGATAATCTGATCAATTAGCAGCAATGAAGTTTATGATAGAATATGTAGCAAAGTTATTAGCATACAAGTCAGAACAGGGATAAGTCTTTTTTTTTAACTATTGGAAGTAAATTAATGACATCACCAGCTGTTTGGTGATATCTGCCTCAAACCATCTATTGATTTAGAAAAGGGATAGGGATAAAATCTGGACCTTGGATTTCATTAGTTAAGAGAATTCCCAAAAGAAGAAACCTCTTCAACCAACACTAGTTAGCAACGTCTCTTAGATTTATATCCTTAGACAGTTTTCTAGTACTCTGGGAACCTAGGTGACTTGCCCAAAGTCTCACAGCTAGTATATATCAGAGGCAGTACTTGAACCTGCCTTCTTGCTTCTGAACTTCCTGGCTTTGAGACTGGTTCTCTACTCCACTGTACTCTGCTGTCTCTCTTTAAAGAAGGCCCTAAATTAAGTCTTCACTTAAATTGTTTATTGTAAATATATTACAATGTAAATATATCTCATGTACATTTTCAGTTCCCAAGCAATCATAATTGTGATACTGATGTAACAATATCTTTATTTCTTTCCCACTCTTGCCCATTTTTGCTTCCCTTACAAGGATTTCCCCATTAGAAGGAGGATTGTCAAATAGTTAATCTAATGTTGTCTTACAGCTGCAATGTTCTGGTGGAAGTTTTAGTTAGAAATCACAAAAGCAGCAATGAGATAACATGTAGCATGACACCAATTTACAATTTACCATGCCTTCTCCAAATGCTTCCCTTTTTCAATGTATGCATGACATTTCTATGATGTGCACATTCAATATATGTGTCAGGCCTTTCCTAAACAAGACTGTTGGTATATGATGATAAATAGTACCATGATCTGCAGTGATTTCAATCCCTCTACATGCTGGCAAAGGTCGCCTAGCAACTGTTGTTATGGGCAACACCAGCATCTTTAGTGTGATTCAGTGGCAACAGGGCTGCTTCAGACTTGGAGGCTAGCACTTATCCCCAAGAGAAAAGGAAGCCCTCACAGATCTACAATAGTTGTAATCTCCCTTACGTGTGTATAAAGCTCAGCAATTATTAATGAATTTGTCTATTTTCCAAAATCAAAACTGTCATCTTAGAGATATCATACCTTCCATATATGTAGTAGTGCAAGACTGTTAACAGATTTCTGTGACTGCACAACAGCTTGCCCTCTCTCCCTTCCCTACTTAACATTCACAACACCATCTTTAAAATGGTTAGCGAACCTATGAAGCCCAGGATAAAGAAACCTTTTTATTCGACCCCTGCTGGGATGCTTTCGTTTAATGTACTTTTAAAACAATGTGTGAGGAGCAACATTATGGGAATATGCTCAAAATTCCCTTATTCTAGAATATAACTCCCCCTACTGATCGATCCTCTTAATGGTTTAGCACAAAAGGGGATACACGGTTACAGATTTATCTAGTAGACAGTAACTCAGACTACATGTGTTTGGGCTCCTCTGATAAGAAAGGAATGTCTTCCACCAAGATGTGATTCCCTGTAGACACCGATATTCCCTTGAATACAAAGTTTAATGTGATGTCACCATCCTTATGCATTGGTAAGCTACTTTGCTCTATTCAGAAAAAAATGAGTAGAAAATAAGCAATATTAAGCTGCCACTAAACTCTACATACTAGGAAAGGTCAGTGGTAACTGTTAGAAGAAATATGAAATTTATGATTTTAAATAGATGAGAACCTTTTAAAGCACAATCATTTTTGACCAAATTTGACTTTTAAAATTACTCATTCTAAAAACAGGTGTTTGTGGAATTCATTCAATAATTTAGGTTGATATTTAAAATAAAAAGTTTTCCCCCTTCCCCCCATGAGGGGATGTGGGAGCAGTATCATACAGGAGAAAGAAGACATGATTCGGAATCAGAGGACCTTGGTTTGACTGCTGATTTTGCTACTTACCACCTGTGTGACCTCGAGTAACTGAGCAAATTTCTCTGGTACTTCATCTATGGCTTCTAACATTCTTCCCAGTTCTAAATCTATGATTCTATGATTTTTAAAAAAACTAAATCAGACCCTAAAGTCTAAAAGATGGTAGGGTGTGTAGAAGACATGATTAAATTCACAATCTCTTCTGTTCTTATGTAATGTTTTAAAACGGCCCCATTAACCAACATAAAAAACACACAGATTCTAGTCCCTTCCTACACAGCTGCGTAGACTTCCCCAGACCAACCCTCCTCCCTACCTTTGATTTTTTCTTCTATTCACAAAGCATATAGTAGCTGTTTAATGAAGGTTGGATGAACTCGATTTAATTGAATTGAAGAAAGTGTAACTTCATGTGAAACGGTGACTTTAGAGAGTACGGAGACTGCAAAGAAAATCAACAGGAGAGGTGTCCAGAGTTTGTTCCTGCAGCCCCTCCCATTAGTGCAGCAGCTCTGGAAAGGGGGATGGAGGAAATAGGACTTAAATGTTAATGCTCTCTGTGGTGACCTGAGAAGAGAAGATACAATGGCTTGGATTTCCTTTGTTTTTACATGTGCGTCACCATTTCGGAGCTTTTCTCAGAATGCTAATCATGTGTGATTAGCATGTGACTCCTGCTTGCTACGGCAGCCTCCCTGTCTAGGAGCTGGACAGACCACTAACAATGAACTAAATGTCACAGTTTCTCTGCAGGCTCCCAGAAGCATCTGGACTTGCTCTCACAGGTCTAAGCATGAAATCTTAGCTACTTAAAAACCCATAAGGTTTGGGACCTTAGGTACACAAGGAAACCTGTAGCTTCACATCAGAAAAGGGAACATCTACCCTGAAGAAAGTCAGAGATACAAGTTCCTCTGTAGAATGTTGGCTTTTCTATCACATTGAGAGGAGATGGGGAAAAAAAGAAAAAGCTTCAGAAATTTTATCTATATTTGATCAGTGCTCTTTCCCTCATGCTTATGCATGTAAAACACAAAGGGGCAAATACTGACTTGAGGCTAGGAGCATTCACCAAATTAATTTCATAACCAAGATTCTCCAAAGGCCTGATTTTCTATATTAGATTAATCAGTGGTCCCTAGCACCTAGTTGCTTGGGTGACAGATGTTGGGGGAAACAAAAACCATTGACAATTACCCCACAGGTACACAGACCATATTAATAGTAATTAAAAACAGACCATGACAAAAGGTAACCAATAAAGCTAAAAACATTACAGCTTCTTTCTCTTCCACATAAAAATGTTTGTTTTTAAAATATTACTTAAGCTTCCAGGCATGAGACTTCTGATGATAATCACAGGATAAAACAAGGGAAAGAATAAATAACAAATCCATTTAAAATAAAACAGCTAGTTTTCCCAAGGTATCAGAGTGGGTTAGGTAAAAATGTAAAAATATACAATGGCCAATAAAATACAAAATGATAACATAATCTGGTGGACAAGGCAGTTAAACCATGAGGACAGGAAGGCAGCATTTACTGCCAATAGCCTTAAAAAGGAATTAGCCTCTCTCCCATACTAAGGCTGCCTGCAGGCAGCATAGGAAAGGAAGAAGAGATCCGAAGAATAAGAATGTCAGTATAGAATGAGAAAAATAATACAGAATTGACAGAAAGGAAACCATAATGGCAATCCCAATTCTGTCACTAACGATGTCTTTGCCCAAGTACTTCTCTCTAGACCTCAATCTCTTCAACCAGAAAATGGAGAGGTTGGATTAAATAATGTCTAAGTCTCATTACAGCTCCAACACTTTATGACTTTACTTAACACTACTCAAAAGAAATTACCATTTTTTAGGTCTCATCTCAACTCTAGCACACACAGGTTGCATGAACATGAAACTATCAATAGGTGACCATCTTGAACTGGAATCTGGATAGCACTGCCATGACAGCTCAGAGAATAAACAAAGAGTTTTCAAATGTTTTCTGGCCCAAAAAGAAACAGACAAGAGGTTATGCCACATGAACAAGTATGAAGATAACTTCTTGTTTGGTGGGCAGGGCAGAGAGAAGGAAGCCTGGAGGCAGTGAGGATTAAGAAATTGAACTAATGACATGACCAAGCATAGACATAAAAACATATCACCAACCTGTCCAGGAACTTTTGCATCAATAAGCATCTATCAGGCTAAATGATGAGAATACAAAGTAAAAAATGAAACATTTCCTGTCTTCGAGGAGTTTACATTGTACATTTCTATGGATTGTTGTTTTGTTTTGTTTTGCTTTTTAATGTGGAGACACTGCTACAGTGTAAATTTGGGTTTCAATATTCTGTGATTCAATTTGTCAACCTGGAGGATGAGAGTAATGTTCCCAGGAATGTTCTCATGGGAATGGGGAAAGGAACAAGCATTTATTAAGCACCTACTTGTGCTAGGCACTGTGTTAAGAACTTTACAAATCTGGTCTCATTTGATCTTCTCAACAACCCTGGGAAATGGTGCTATTATGATTCCTATATTGCATTTGAAGAAGCTGAGGCAAATAGAGCTTAAGTGATTTGCGCAGGGTCACATGTTAGTGAACATCTTAGGCCAAATTTGAATTCAAGCGTTCCTGACTCCAAGCCCAGTGTTCTATCCACTAGGCTGATAATTGCAATCTATGTTTTAGGTTGGTTCTGCTGCTAAGAACATGCCCTTGGACAAATAACTACTGTTCTTCAGTTGTAAATATCAAAGATAGAAATAAATCCTCAGTGCTCCGTCTTAGAAACAATTTTCCCATCTAAAACACACAACCAAAATCAAGTCCTAGATGGGATCTCTGAGACTGGAGAAGGAAATGGAATGTCTTTTAGGACTATGAATGGTCAGAGGCAGAGGGAGACAAGTGGAAAAAGCATTCTGGGAAGAATATTAGGTGTCATTATTTACTGGTAGATTTTGGAAAGGGTCTGATAAGGGCAAAAGACTGGGCATATGGTCCCCCATGGCTTCCTCTTTCCCACAACAAGGAAACACATGTAAATGGGTAGGGATTAGGATAACCTAAAGGCAGTGCTATCTGCCATGGTTTCCTTAGGGTAGGGGCCATAGCCTTAGTGCTAGTGATTATATTAGGAGCTCATAGGAAGTCCTGCCTACTGGTAGGTACTTGAGCTCCCAACATTTCTGTCATTGGCATATAGCAAAGCAATGTTTCTTGGAAACTGTTTGGAATTTCCTATTGCACTCCAGTGAAAAAAGCAGCTTCAAAAAGTCTCATACAGTGTTTAGGTAGGACAATGTGACTACAAGGCCCGGAAGACACATAAAAGAGGCATGTTGGCTTATGAGACAATTAGAAACATGCTGTTCTGCTGCCCTCCCAATAACCATAGAGTGAATAGAGATAGAAAAACCTTCAAGTGCTACCTCATATATTGCAATGATCTATACCAGGAATTCCTGTCCCAAACCACAAAGATTGATGTGTTCCCAAGCACAGCGGCAGGCCTTCAGGAATACATCATGTGTATGCGTGGCTAACTCCATGACCTGCTTGTACTTTTTCAGATCCAATTAAGACCTGGGTTCTCAATATCAGGACAGCAACAAAGAAACGGTGACAAAATAAATATACAAATCATAAATATTAGAAAGTCACTACAGCCTAAAATTCAACTAAAATATGTCTGAACTACTGTCAAGAAAATATGCTGTATCATTTGGTGAAGTCTACAAATGCCTTTGGAAAATGCTAACCATTTTTAATGAGTTAATAAATTATCTCTAACAACTGTGCTCACAAGAACAGCTAGGTCAGGGGCTTCTGTAAATCTTAAGTTTCAAGGAGTTTAGCATAGTACTCAGCACATAATAAGCACTTAATAAATGATGTTTCATTCATTTTAAACAGCTCTTTATGTCACCAGTACAAGTAACTGTCAATAATTAAGATTTACCCATTAGGTAGTGAACTTTCCATTACTGAAAGTATTTAAGCAGAGAAAGAAAGAATACCTGCATCAAGGATGTGGTTAAATTAGGGAACCTCTGAAGTCCCTTCCAGCTTGAAGAGTCTATGACTCTACTGATTGTTTGGATATATACCAATTCAACTAGGTAAAGAGAACCTTCAAAGAAGCCTTCAAAAGTAGGTCTTGGTATCAGGAATAAGGAAACTGTGAAATAAAGACCACCTACAAGGGAAGGATGGAACAGAGAATCTATTTTAGGGTTAAAGAGTCACTATAAAAGAGAAATATGGAGTCTCTAGAAATAGGAGAGGGACGGTAGGAAGAAAGAAGGCAGTCAGTCAATCACCTAGCATTTGTTAAGTGCCTACTACATTTCAGGCATTGTACTAAGCAATGGGAAATCAAAGAAGAGCCAAAAACAAAACAAAACCCAATACCTCTATTCTCAAAGATCTCACAGTCTCCTGGGGGAGAAAATATGAAAATAATTACTCACAAACAAGATGTGTGTGTATATGTGTCTATGTGTCTGAGAGAGAGAGAGAGACACAGAGAGAGAGAGACAGACAGAGACAGAGAGAGACAGACAGAGAGACAGAGAGAATTAAGGGTAATTTCAGAGGGAAGGTGCTATAATTTAGGAGGACTAGGAAAGGCTTCTTGGAGAAAGTGGGAATTCAGTTGAGATTTAAAGGAAGCTAGAGAAAACAGGAAGTAGATATGAGGATGGAGTCAGGAGATGGTCTGTTTTGCTCATGGAATAGCAAGGAGCCAGTGTCACTGTATCACACATAGTATTTGGAGGGAATAAATTATAAAATTGTAAAGGTAGGAAGGGTCCAAGGTATAAAGGATTTGAAAAGCTAAATGAAGCATTTTTATATCTGATCCTGGAGGTGATAGAAAGCCACTGGAATTTATTATTGAATAGGACAATGATTTGGTCAGATTTTTGGAAAATCAATTTGATAGCTTAGTGGAAGACGAATTGGCATGGAGAAAGACTTGAGGTAGGGAGAACAACCAGAAGGCGATTGCAATAGTCCAGCTATGGGGTGATGAGGAATTGTGCCATGGTGGTGGTATTGTCAGAGGAGAGATGGGGGCATTTACAAGAGATAGTATAAAGGCAGAAATGACAGCATTTACCCGACCACTAATTGGATATGGCAGGGGTGGGGAACATGGTGAGAGTGAAGAGTCAAGGATGACATATAGTTTGTGAGCCTGGTTGACAAGGGACAGTGGTACCCTTAATAGTAACAGGGAAGTTCAGAAGACAGGAGCATTTTGAGGGGAAAAGATAATGGTCTTCTCTGTTTTATCCATGTTAAGATGTCTGCAGGACATCCAGTACAAGATGTCTAAAAGGCAGTTGGAGATGTAATACTGGAGGTCAGGAGAGAGGTTAAAGCTAGACAATAAATCTGGGAGTCATCAGCATAGAGATTATAATCAAAACCAATAAAAGGTAGGGAAATCCCCAGCTGAAATAGTAGAGAGGGAGAAGAGAATAAGATAGTGCCTGCCTTAGGGGACAACCATGGTTAGAGGGTGTAACCTGGATAAAGACCCAACAAAGAAGACTGAGAATCTATACTCAGGATAGGTAAGAGAGAGGAATGTCACAAAAATCTAGACAGAAGAGAATATCAAGGTAGTGGATCTAGTCATCAAAAAATGGAGAGAGTGGACTTTTTGAATGATAAGGGTGAAGTATATTCAGGAGAAAACACTCTTATTCTGCATAAACAACCAAAATGAAGTGAATTATTAAATGAATGGGAATTGTCTACATAGACATCCAGGTATAATAGCTCTTTTCATCTTTAATAGGAAGCTTGGGGTTATTTTTCTCTAGTTTTGGGGGTGGTCTGGACCTGCAATTTCATTTGTTCAAGGAAATCCTAGTGATAAAACTCCTCCACCATATTAGCAATTGCTCTATAGACTTAGGGAGTTTCCTGAGGCCTTGGGTCATGCAGCCATATGGTATTGGAAAAGGAATTTGAACCCAAGTCTTCTTCATTCTGAGCCAATTCTTAATGTAATACACCATGACACCTTTAAAATAGCCATAGAGATGTCAGGCTCCAGCTTCACAGTACCTGCAGGGACACAGGTCACACCAAATATGGGAGCACCAAAATGAAGTGAGAGCAGATAACTAAACCAATGGTCCACCCTCCCCTCTGCTCCCCAATCTTCACAAGCCTTCATGTGCATTTCCAGTGGAACCTATGGTTCCAATGACTACCTAGCATCCTGGAGAGATCATTGATGGCTGCTGTGGCAACAGCCCTCCGCATTGTTGGAGTCAGATTTTGTTTCATTCTGGCAAATGGCAGATAGTTGACCTCCCATAATCATAGCCGCAGCCCAAAGAGAAGCTTTGAGAAAAAAGTTCAACTTCATTCAAAATGGCCACTGCACAGAAGCCTGGAGATTTAAGGATTTGGAGTCAGGCTTCATTAAGGACTTAGAGTGAAGCTCCAGCCGTTGGTGATACAAACATCTAGATTGGCTCTGGAACAATGACAAATTAAGGATTCTGCTCATATCTCTAGTCAAAAGAAATAGGATCACATTAATATTCTTGCCACTTCCTATTTCTGCTAAACTTGCTAGATTCAAATGTAGAAAAGTCCTCTGTCTTAACAAGAGGCTATTGCTCCTCCCAAATCGCTGTGTTCTGGAGTTGGGCCTGAAGATCCATATGCCTTAGCCTGGCAGAGGAAGCTGGTAGGAAAATGCCACATTCATTCACCTTCTGTCAAAATAGTTAAGAAACCAGCCTATGACAAAGAAAATGGAAAGTGTGTGTGTGTGTGTGTGTGTGTGTGTGTGTGTGTGTGTGTGTGTCCATAGCTCTGTTTCATGAAGCCAAAAACCCCATCCTGAAGCTTTAGGGTTCTGAGCTCTGAAAACAAAAGTCAAATCAATCCACATTTAAACCACATTCATTGTAAATGAAATAGGATTTGCTGTTTATAATAAAATGGCATCAAAGAACTATCCAAATGCCCAAAAAGCTCTGCTGAGATCATATAAACCACATGAAACAACATGTTAGTGGGTTTAAAAAAATTTTAAAAAGAAAGCTAATTAAAAGCAGATGGTCTCAAATAAACAAGGCCAGAGGCCAGCCTGGGCAGTTTGGTGAAGTAGACAAAGTTGATATTTTGAATCTTTCCTTCTGGGACCTGGTTGCTTCCCACCTTGATCCCATCAGGCAGCCAGGACCTTGATAGGTTTCCTGGTTTCCCAAAGCAAATCCCCTCCTAAGCCTGCCGTCCTGGGGTCTGTCTCTACCACCAGCACCCTCAGCAGCACTTACTGGTCCAAACCCCATTTTCTGCTCTCTGCTTCCCAACATAATCAATTACTTTAGGTTAAAGCTTTGCTGGAAGGATTTTCTACCTTTCTGAGAAACATCTATACATTCAAATAGTGGCCTTCTGGAGATGATGGCCCCCACCTTGCCTGGTATAGTGCAATGCATTGTATAAAATTAGATTTGTATCTAAACCCAAGGAATGATTCTAACAAGTAGAAATCTCATGACAGGTCAGTCATGACCCCAAGACAGCCCAGGAGGATGTGTGAGGTAAATAGATCAGATGGTAGGACTGTGGTAGAGATTGATACCAATAAGGGACCTCAGATACCCTCTAACCCAACTCTCTTATTTTACAGTTGAAAAGAATGAAGTCCAGGAAAGCAAGTGATACAGGCAGAATTTGAACTCAGGTCCACAGTCTCCAAAGTCTCTATTCTTTGTGTCAGCCACATAGTCTGCTCTTTTCAGATTAGGTAACAGTGCTGTAATGTTGGCAAAAACATGTTCTCTTTAGGTATTTCTTTATGATTCTACAGACACAATGGTATGTTTTGTGAAGTTGCAGTGGGGAGAAAAATTTTTCTCTGAAGCTCATCTTAAGACTCTCTGCCTAAATAGGGAAACAAGAAGAGAATCCCAGGTCAAAACCAGTGTCCCTAAGCCCAGTCATCATCTAGGGACCATGGGATCCTAAATGGGGACACTGGTGTTGTACTAAATGCTCAGCTCGATATCACAGAGGTTCAGCAAAGGAGGCATAGCCTCAATTGTGTTCAGTCATTTACAATCATTTCTGACTCTTTGTGACCTCATTTGGGGTTTTCTTGGCAAAGACACTGGAGTGGTTTGCCATTTCCTTCTCCAGCTTATTTTACAGATGAGGAAACTAAGGCAAACAGGGTTAAGTGGCTTGCCCAGAGCCATGCAGCTAGTGTCTCAGGCCAGATTTGAACTCAGGAAGGTGAGTGTTAATGACTCCAGGCCCAGCACTCTATCAGCTGCACCACCTAGCTGCTCTGTGTCCTCAACAGTGACTCCCAAATGACTCAGGAATCAGAGCCAATACAAGGATATGGTCATGATAACTCCGGAGGACACATACAGGGAAAGATGAAGCTGTCTGAGACATAGAAATGTTGGATTAGGGAGTTAAATTACATCGCTTCTCAAAACTAAAAAATTTCCCAGGTCATACCAAGTTGGTCCTTTTCACTGGGCTTCAGAAACAACTGAAAAAAGCCATAGGTTCCAAGGAAAGCAGGCAGCTAGGTGGGGCAGTGGATAACATGCAGGGCATGGAATCAGGGCTACTGAGTTCAAATCCTGACTCAGACTTTTAGTAGCTGTGTGACCCTGGGTAAATCACTTAACCCCTCTCAGCCTCAGTTTTCTTATCTGTAAAATGGGGCCAGGGGTGTGTATGGGTGAGGCGGGGAGGGGGGGGCACGGGGCTTAAGGATGGGGGCTTGAGGGGAGGGGTGGACTTGATAGCTTCTAAGGTCTCTTTGACTCTAAATCTTATGAAGTCCAGCCAAATTCTCATACAACTAGTATATAAATTCTTACTGGAGAATACTAAAGTGGGGTTGTAAGTAGTGCTCACATCAATGGGTTTGAAATATTGGGTCCATCTTAGACCCTGAATTTAAAAAAAAATCAGCAACAGTGACAGATAAATTAATAATACAGGTTTTATTCAAACCCAAAATAAGTTTGAATATCTATGTTCGAGTATAAAATAATTCCTGTGATGACAGCATCTAGTGATCTAATTAAAAGTTGTATTTGCCACACAGTCAAAATATCTTTTATTAGAGCAGAGATTTCTTATGAATTAAGAGCTGACCTTTTTTTCCCCACTCATGTTCCAGTCAAGGTTACCACCAAGACTGAGAATCTGGATTAGTGTTATTATCCATCATTGCCACAGAATAGGATAGCAAATCCAAGATAAATGGTAGGCATATCCTCTAAGAATGTTATTAAAAGATCCCAGTTTTGCTCTAGATTTAAGCCATCATTTTGTCTAGCATGGCCATATTATTTTGAATTATTAAACAGTACTCCATTCAAGCATTTCTTTATAGATTGCATTAAGCTCTTATTTCTATATTAAAAAAGCCATAATTTCATAAGTATGGAAAGTCCCTTCAATAATGAAGATCCCAACATTTCTGTGCCTTAGGAGATGGCTTCGTGATCATAGGAGAACACAATTATATATTTAGAGCTGGAAAGGAGCTCAGAGCCATCTAACCTAAACCCTTCATTTCACATTAGAGCAAACTGAAGCCCAGGGGGTTAAGTGACTTGCCCAAAGTCACCCAGTTATTAAGCATCAGAGACAAGATTTGGACACGCACAAGAGCCATGAGTTGCTATAGTCAATGAAATTCATTACTCAGTGGCCAACCTTATGGTAATAAACCTCTTCCAATTTAGCTAGTCCCACCCTTAGACAATAGAAGGCCTTAGTCACATGCTCAGAACCTTTCCATAGTGGTAGGGCCTGTCAGAACCTGTATTTGGCTGGCACAGCTACTGGAGAATCCAGTGTGATCTGCATACCTCAAAAAATAATCTGAGTACAAATTTAATATTCTTTAATCCTCATGTGACTGATAAAAGGGTATGATGTGGAGTTGGATTTCTAGTGAAACAAAGTATTAATAAAAATATGATCAGAGGACCCCACCCTGCCACTGAGAAAGCCCTTAGTATTCATGGCAGACTCTCCAACGAGTGGATCATGAGCAAAAAGTCAGCTTCAAAGCCTTACTCAATGGACTTTTAAATCTCATTGCCATGCCTTTCTTTTGGAAGGATTTCTGGGAGAGAATCACAGCTTTTGGCCATAACTATACCCCATATCTATAACTTGAAAGGATAGAGTCTAGCATATAGCATCTCTTCTATTAGTTCATTTCATTTCCAGTATTCTTGTTAGGGATTTACACACTGAAATACCTCTTTGTCTTAGAGTTCAAGTCAGACCTGGAGAGCAGATATTATAGTCAGGTTTTAATGGAACTTGATGGTGTAGGAGATAATTAGAATAGAATTTTACATTTAAGAGGTATCACAGAGATATTATAAGAATACTTAGCTGCCCTTAACAAGTTCAAATTACCAGGCCTGTAAGAGCAACTCACAATGTAATGCACTATGAATGCTAAAGGGCTGACAGTGAACTGTGAAAAAATTGTGAACAGAAGAGGTGTCATAGGATTGGAGACAAAGTTCTAGTTTTTTGTTTTTTTTTTTTTTTTTTTATTCATGTAATCATTTATTTTTTTATTTTATTTTTTTTTTTAAATGCAATTTATTTATTTAACATATTTGGTTTTCAGCATTGATTTTCACAACAGTTTGAATTACAAATTTTCTCCCCATTTCTGCCCTCCCCCCCCCCCTCCAAGATGGCGTATATTCTGGTTGCCCTGTTCCAGTCAGTCCTCCCCTCTATCACCCCCCCTCCCCTCTCATCCCCTTTTCCCTTCCTTTCTTGTAGGGCAGATAAATTTCTACGCCCCATTGCATGTGTATCTTATTTTTTAGTTGCATACAAAAGTTTTTTTGTTTTTGAACATCTGATTTTAAAACTGTGAGTTCCAATTCCCTTCCCTCTTCCCTTCCCACCCCACCCTCCCTAAGAAGTTGAGCAATTCAACCTAGGCCACACATGTATTATTATGTATAACCCTTCCACAATACTCATGTTGTGAAAGGCTAACGGGATGGGTTGGGAAAGTTCTAGTTTTTAAGGAGGAGAAGAATGTAGACTATAGGTCAGTGTGTTTGACTTGCAAATTTTAGAATATATTCTTAAAGGCATGCTTTATGAAGGTGAAATCATGAAACAGTTCAAGCTAGACTAATCTCATTTTCTTTTTTTTGATAGGGCTACTAATCTGGGATATCAAGATATTAGTGAAAATATAGTAATCTGTTTGGAAATATTTTACAAAGCTTTCCATGACATCCTTCTAAACATGATAGAGAGATGTAGACTGGAAAATGTTTGAATGACTGAACTATAAAAGTAGCATAACTCTACTTTTGAATACCTTTCTCACAGAGAATATATGGAGACTGCTGAGAACCAAAAGGAATGCTGAGAGAGGTAGTTTGTACTGAAAGTTCAGAAGTGACAGTTGAGAAATATCTTGATGTGAATGTTCATTTCCCTATGGAGTCAGTGAGATTATAAATGTTTTTATTGGTGATACAAGGATTTATGAGGATTCTGTGGAAAGGACAGAGAGAAGGAAGGTGATGTGAAACTTTTTCCTCATAGAACTGTCATAAGTGATATATTATAAAGAATTCTTATAGAGACAATTCTATAAAGAATTCGTGAGAAACTGGCAAGTACAGGGTGTCTGAAGACCCTTTTCCTATGATTACTGAAGAGAAGACAAAGAAGAGATTAATTTGGTTTATTTCTAAAAAGCTGGATTTAACTTTCATATTAAGAGAAAATATGAAAAATAGTGAACAAAGACCTTAATTAGTATCTACAAGGAATTGATTGATGTGGGATGACGTTTGGGAAAAAACAAAGAGAAGGCTATTACTACATATTAAGTGTTGGAAGTGACTCTGAACTTTCATGTAACTAAATATTGTAATAGTTTATATGTCTTTATTATTCATTAGTTAATGAAATATATGTATTTATTTTTTTCCTATATATAAAATGAGTACTATTTGGAAAGAACTTGGAGTCTAGAGTTAATTTTATTGATGAGATATGTTATCCAAAACATAATCTTGGATCTCTTATGAACTCTAAAGGATAAAAGTTAATAACAGAATCTGTCAAGCCATGGGATGAGGAGAGTCAGACAAGTGAATGTGGTCAATCAACCTCATTAAGTGGCAACATGTGGCAGCTGCCTGTCCCTAACAACCTGCTACAGTAGTGATTGATAACGTCTACCTGGTTTTTAAATATGAGCTTAGAGGTAAATATCTAATAATATGCCCAGGGATATTCTGTAGGACTTTTTTTCTTTAAATCAATGACTTCAGTGGAAGCCATGGTGGCATGTTTACAAAATTTTCAGATGACCCAAAATTGGTGAGATAGTTAACATTTTGGACTACAGAATGGGGATCCAAAAACTATTGACAGGTTAGAACAATGGACCATAACTAGTAAAATGAGTAATAGCTATAATAATAACTAGCATTTACATAGCACTTTAAGGTTTGCAAAACACTTTACATATACCATTTCATTTGATCCTCACAACAAATCTGTGAGGTGTGTTCTGTTTTACTTATGAGGAAACTGAAGCTGAGAGTTAAGTTACTTCCCAAGAGCACACAGCTAATAAATGTCTGAGGCAGGATTTTAATTTTGGCTTTCCTGACTTCAGGCTCAAGGAAGGTAAAGGTAGAATGGGGTAAATTATTTCACATGAAGAGGCACAAAAGACCTATTACAATGGAGGGGAAGATGAAAGGGTGGACAATGGACATTGCTTGAACCTTACTCTCATCAGTATTGGCTCAAATTGGCAACAATATACACAGTTAGCTGAATAAAGAAATCTCTCTTACCTGACAGGAAGGTGTGAGGGGAGAAGATTAAATAGAAGGGAAGTGGGGACTGACAGAAAAGAGGGCAGACTGGGGGAGGTGGTAGACACAAGCAAAACACTGTAGAGGAGGGAAAGAGTTCAAAGAGAGAAAGGACGAACAGGAGGAAAAATAGGATGGAGGGAAATACACAGTTAGTAATCATAACTCTGAATGTAAATGGGATGAACTTTCCCATAAAATGGAAGTAGATAGCAGAGTGGATCAAAAACAAAAATCCTACAATATGTTGTTTACAAGAAACACACTTGAAGCAGAAAGACACACACAGAGTAAAGGTAAGAGGCTGGAGCAGAATCTATTATGCTTAAGCTGAAAATAGTAGGGGTAGCAATCCTGATGTCAGACAAAGTAAAGGCAAAAATAATTAAAAGAGACAAGGATGGAAACTACATCTTGCTAAAATGTATCATAGACAATGAATCAGTATCAATACAAAACGTATATGAACTAAGTAGTATAGTATACAAATTTTTAAAGTAGAAGTTCAGTGAATTACAGGGAGAAATAGATAGCAAAACTATATTAGTGAGGGCCTTCAACTATTCCCTCTCAGAACTTGATAAATCCAAACAAAAAATAAACAAGAAAGAAACTAAAGAGGTGAATAGAATATTAGAAAAGTTAGATATGACAGACCTTTGGAGAAAACTGAATGGGAATAGAAGGGAATATACCTTCTTCTCAGCAGCACATGGCACCTACACAAAAATTTACCATGTATTAGGACATAAAAATCTGAATATCAAATGTAGAAAGGCAAAATATTAAATATGTTCTTTTTGGATCATAATGCAACAAAAATTACAATTAACAAAGGGCAATGAAAAGATAGATTAAAAATGAATTGGAAACTAGATAATGTAATCCTAAATGGGTCAAAGAACAAATTATTGAAACAATCAATAATTTCACTAAAGAGAATGACAACAATGAGACAACACACCAAAATTTATGGGATGCAGCCAAAGCAGTACTTAGGGGAAAGTTTATTTCTCTAAATTCTTATATCAACAAAACAGAGCAAGAGCAGATTGATGAATTGGGCATGCAACTAAAGAAACTAGAAAAAGAACAAATTAAAAATCCACAATTGAACACCAAATCTGAAATCCTGAAAATCAAAGGTGAGATTAATAAAATTGAAAGTACAAAAAAAACTATTGAGCTAATAAATAAAACTAGGAGCTACTTTTATGAAAAAACCAATAAGATAGATTAGCCATAGGTTAAAATTTGATTAAAAAAAAAGAAAGAAAACCAAATATCTAGTATAAAAATGAAAAGGGTAAAATCATCATTAGTGAAGAAGAAATTAAAGCAATCATTGCTGTAATTGCCTTGATAGCATTTTGTTAAAAAATTTTGCATCAATGTTCATTAGGGAAATTGGTCCATAATGTTCTTTCTCTGTTTTGGCTTTCCCTGGTTTAGATATCAGCACCATATTTGTGTCATAAAAGGAGTTTGGTAGGATTCCTTCTTTGTTTTTCAAAACAGTTTATATAGTATTGGAATTAATTGTTCTTTAAATGTTTGCTATAAATAACTTGTGAACCCATCTGACCATGCAGATTTTTTCTTAAGGAGTTCATTAGGGGCTTGTTCAATATCTTTTTTCTAAGATAGGGTTATTTAAGTATTCTATTTCCATATCTGTTAATCTAGGTAATCTATATTTTACTAAATATTCATCAATTTCACTCAGATTGGCATATAGTTGGGCAAAATATTTCCTAATGATTGCTTTAATTTCTTCTTCACTAATGATGATTTCAGAATCAGGATAACATTGTAGACAGTACCAGCAACATTATGGGATGATCAGCTATGAATGACTCAACTCTTCTCAGCAACACAGTGATCCAAGACAAGTACAAAGGACTCATGAAGGAAAATACTATCCACATCCAGATAAAGAATTGATGGACTCTGAATGCAGATTGTAGCATTTTTTTCACTTACTTTATTCTGTTTCATGTTTTTTTCTTTTGATCTGTTTCTTCTTTCAGAACTGTGACTAATATGGAAATAAGTTTTACATGATAGTATATACATAACCTATATCAAATTGCCTACCATTTTAGGAAGAGGGGAGAGGAAAGAGCGAGGGAGAAAAAATTGGAACTCAAAATCTTGTAAAAATGAATGCTAAAAATTTTCTTGATGTGTAATTGGGAAAAAATAAGACACTATTTTTAAAAAAATAGGAAGAAATTAAAATTAATAAAAAGAAAAAAGAGAAATGTCATGTTTGGGATATCACCAGTTAGATGACAATTCCATCGTACTCTGACATATTCAGCCTATATATGTAGTACTGTGCATAGTTATGGGCACCACATTTTAGGAAGAATATTGGCATACTTAAACATGCCCAAGAAAGGTTAATCAGAATGAAGAGAAGGCCATAAAACATGTAATACAAGGATTAGTTAAAGGACCTGGATATGAGAAGACTTGGAAGCAATATGATCACTGTTCTAAAATGCTTGGATTAAACTTGGGTTGCTTTTTGTTTTGGATTTTTTTTTTGGTTCTGGAGGACAAAATTAGAAGCAGTGAATGGAAGTTTCAGAAAGACAGGTTTCAACTTGATGTAAGGAAAAACCTAGCATTAGAGCTACCCCAAGTAGAATAGTTTGCTCCAAGGATTAACAAGTTCTCCAGCAATGGGGGCTTTCAAGCAGAAATTGGAGGACTTTGTAAGGGATGTTATAGAAGATATCCTGTTCATATATGGTCCTTTTCAGTTTATAATTCTGTTTTCTAGCCCAGTCCTCTCATTCATAAAAGAAGCCAAGTATGGTAGAAAGAACACTGAACCTGGAAGCTTAAGATATAAGTTCAATTTTGACTCTGATGTTTATTAACTTGTTGGCCATCAAGAAGTTACTTATCTCTCTCGGACTCTGTTTACTCATCTCTAAAATGGGGAAAAAATACTTGAACTTTCTAACCTTACTAAACCTTACTATGTATAGTATTCTATTGTGAAGAGCGACATATACATATATGTATATATATATACACACATATATATGCACATACATACATGTATGTGTATATATACATATATACATATATTATATATACAACACTGAAACTTATAATGAGCTTTCTTTAGTAAGGTTAGGTGACTTTCCCAAGGACACAAATCTTGTCAGAATGACTCACTTCAGATGACATAACACTTCAGGAACAGTTCTAAGGTTCTAACATCAGACTCCTGCCCCTTTGTTAAAAAAAATATTGTCTTTCATTTGATATTTTTGTGCAGTGTGCATTAAATCCATCTGAGTTTTGAAGAAGCATCTGTCTAGCAACGTGTAAACTAATAAGGAAGATCTTAGTCAATGTCACAGAATAATCTGGCAGGAGGAGATCGTCCAGCGCTGCCTGACAGCTTCAAATATTGACACCAAACAGCGACAATGTCACGAGGTCAAGCAAAGTAGCAGCTGCAATAACACAATGAGGCCATAAAATGTTCTTGGTGACTCAGGGTTCATGCAGCTGATTCAATTAAAGGATTATCAGTTTCTCTTAATGCTCATTAAATTGTGGGTAAAGAAGTGTCTTCTGTCATGGCATGACATCTAAATGAAAACTTGCCATTAGCTATTGTCAAAAACAGGTCTCCATCCCTTCAAATTAACCAACACTGTCCAACTCTAGTCAAGTAAAAGCAGGAAAATAGTATGAGTGACATGACTTACAAAAGCTATAACTCAGTGCCTGAACATAGTAGGAACTAAATAAATCCTTTTTGAGTTGAATTGTGGAAACTGAGGCATAGAGGGGTTAAATGTCTCGCCCAAGGTCATGCAAGCATGACATCAACTAGCTAGCTAGACTTACTTAACTTTTAGTTTAGGGGTATTAACAAAAGTAATATAGTAAAAGCAACTGGTACAAAGTACTCTCCTCCAAGTCTGGGATGAACTCAAATAAATACAGAATCCAGGAAAAGGTAAGCTTAAGATCTGAGAAGTCCTGTAGGAAAAGGGTAACTCATAGCCCCTAGAAGTCCTTTTTCTACATGTCCTTTCTCCTTTGTGTGAGGCCCTCATAAATTCCCCCTTAGGAAAAGCATAGCTTTCTGCTGGGATCTTTGCAGAGTTCTAAAGCTATTTTTTCCCTCAGGGGATCTGGTTTGCTGTCAGCTTCTGAAATAGGCACTGCCAGGGGTAACTTCTGGTCCAAGAACACTATTGAGAGACAGATGAGAAGTCCATACCTTCTAGAGCTATCAAGGAGTCTTCCTGTAATCAAAGGGAGGAGGGAGGAGATATGCAAAGTAAATTAAAAATAACTTTGGTGTGGAGATGCAAAAACTACTAACAATCGGGAAAATCAAAGAAAACATTCTAGAGGAGGTGGCATTGGAGCAGTATTTCTCAAGGAGCAGTTTTGACCACTTTAATACTATAAATAACTTGCTAATTCTTCTCTGATTCCCAGAATCCATTAGTACTTCTACAAAAAAAGTCTGTATAGTATAGTGAAAAGATGTCAGAGTGGGTATCAGAAGCCCCATGTTCCAGTTAGCTCTATGGATTGTTAGTCAGCTAGCTTTGGACTAGTCCCTTAGCCTCCATGATCCTCAGTTTCTTCATCTGTAAAAAGGTGATGATAATACATAGAAATACTATCTTATTAATTTGATCCCCTGGTGGCATTTATTTTGAGGATAGAGGATGAGAAAATGAAGGTAAATTGCTTTATAATAATAAAACATAAGTAAGCAATGTAAGTATTATAACTGTATAATATATTATGACTGCCTTTCTACTTGGTCTTCTACATGCAAGTTTTTCTATTTACTCATAAGCGAATACTAAAATCACTCCATGGATCAATGTTTTGGAAAGGGAAAGGACTGCAGAGACGAAATGAAGAGGATCCTAAATATTATTTCAACAGAAATAGAAGTCCTGGGGTCATCTTGGAACCCCTATCTTCCAGAAGGCAGCTTCCTGAATCACCTTACAATAAATCCTCTCTCAAGGAGATTACTTTTTCTATCATTGGCCTGGTTTTGATTAAACAATGATATGATGTGTCACGGAATTTGCTGAAAAAAAAAAGGGCTTACTGGAGACCGCTTATCTACACCTCCAGGTTGTGTCCTGAATTACCTATCTACGGATGTAGGACGAAAATTGGCCTTGCTGCCAACAGACTCTATTACCTCTTCCCCCAGTTCCTTTGTGAAATTCATGCCAAATCAATAAGAACTAACTCCAAAATAGTCAATTCTATTATTGAAGGTACTGTTAGATAAGTAATTATTCAAATGTCCCAGCCTCCAATCACATCCCCAAATATAGGACAAATTCAACTCCATATGCCAGGCATAAAGCCACCCTCCTCCTAAATCTTCTTTAATGCTCATATTTTAAGAAGCTACACGATGTACTGGGAAGAGCACCGGATTGAGAATCAAGAGATCTGGATTATAATATTGGTCCTGTTACTAGTCATTTTAAATTACTATGTTAAGTGAACTTGAACAAGTCATTTAACCTTTATGGGGTCAGTTTCTTAACATATAAAACAAAGAATTTGAACTACCTTGGTGCAGAAAGCAGAGCATCTATTAGTAACAAGAAGATGTGAATTAAAACTCCAACTCTGCTATTCACTGCCTTGTGACCTTGTGTAGGTGAGTCAGTCAACTAAAATTTATTAAGTGCCTACTGTGTGCCAGGCATTGTACAAAGGACTATGAGATACAAAGAAAGGCAAATATCAATCCTTCTCAAAGTTCTCACAGTCAAATGGAAGAAACAACGCATAATCAACCATGTACAAATAAAACACATGCCAAATAAATTGAGGGTAATCTCAGTGGGAAAGCATTAAGATTATGGGCCTGGAAAAGGGGATACTTTAGCAGAGACCTCAAAGAATCCAGATATGCTAGAGGCAGAGATGAAGGAAAGTGTTCCAGGCACATGCCATAATCTAATGTTATCAGATTGTGGAGAGTAAGGTGTAAAAAGATTAGAAGAGTAGGAAAGGTCCAGGTTATCGAGGGCTTTAAAAGCCAAACATAGGTAACATCACCTCTCTGGGCTTGAGTTTTCTCTTTAAAAATAAGGCGGTAATGGTGTTATGAGATAACTAAGTTCTCTTCTCACTCTAAATCTATGGTCATATAATTCTATGATCCTATGAGGTGGTGATCCCTAAAATCCTTTCAAACTCTAATATTCTAAAATCTAAATTTAGTCTAATAAATCTAATTATGAATGGTAGGTGCCCATTATTCATTCTAAGAGCTCTTACTATATGTACTATTTGGGTACCAGTGCAGTGGCCCCTAGGATGACCTGGGCACAGACTGCATAATTCACCAATTTGGAACCACTTCATTTCTCCAACATCCTGCCACCTCCACCCCAATACATATACTCAAGCTCATGAAAACACACATGACTGGGCCATTCCAAACCTATAGCCCAGCCCTCTTCCAGAGTTGGGGATCGTTGTTTGCTGTATGACAGAAAATCTGTTCAAGTGACAGATTTTCCATAATCCACACTGTGCCTTTCATTCAAACTACCTCATTCATAACAAATTAAACTAAGAATAAAAGTTTGGCAACAGACCTTCATGTATGTACTCACCTGATTTAGGGATTTGGAGACCAGAGTTTGCTTTTCCCAATGAATGTTTGAATGAATGAAAAAGCATTTCTTAAGTGCCCAGCACTGTACTAAGTGCTAGGGATACGAATACACAAAAAAGGACAATAGCCCCTCACTTCAAGGAGCTCATATTCTAATAGGGAAAGGTAATGCATATAAGGGAATGGAGTCCAGGAAAGGGTATTTTGATTTGGAAAGTTGCAAAGATGATGACTGGAACCTCAGATGAATAGATGGATTCATCTTTTCAACAGCATAGCTGTAATGAATTGGACGAGTAGAGCCTTGGGGGGAGCACAGGGTATATGAAGATGACAAGGTCAGAAAATAGTCAGGGAGTAGAGTGAAACAAGGATGGGACTGACCTAGATATAGAGGGTCAGCTATAAGGAATTCAAGAGGAGCTCCAGCTTGAGAGTTCCAGAGTCGAGAGGGTTAAGTCCTCCAGGACATGGCCTTTGGTCTGGCCAACAAGTCAGGCTCAAGAATACGGTAAAATGTAAATCAAAGAATATGGTGAAAAGAGTAAAGTGAAACATGGCTGTAGCTTGCTCAGGCATAGTAGGCTGCATGAGGGGCCTGGTTTGATAAACTGTCCCTTGCTCTTCACACACCTGTCCTCTTAGACTCAACCGCTTGTGTGCACTGGGACATGCCTGGGGGACCCTGGGTCCTATGTGAATGTGTTTCTGTCTCCCCAAACATCCTAGGCATGTGTAGCAGGTAAAAGTTGGAGGTTGAGTAGTTCTCCTCAGATTTGAGGCTATTGTTTTTTTTTCCTATGATTTAGCTTTTCCCTCCCCATTGTCAAAGGCCGATGGGTCATTCTTCTGAACATCATACTAGATGTCAATGAACAGAGGGAGGCTGAGACCAGAGTGTAGAACAAACCAGAATGCTCAGATAGTGAGAAAGCCTGCCACAGCAACCCTGCCCATATAACATCCCTTCCACCCGCCATTGCCTCCACCTCTGCTGTTTAAAGGAGGATCCTTCTTCTCTGTAAGTTGTATGCTGCAAAGCATATCCTAAAGGGAATTATTCTGAATGGGTAAATAAAACAGATCAGCATACTGAACAAGATTCCAATTCATAAAGACAACCAGCAGTTAGGCCGTAAAAGAAGGAAAGACCCCAAAAGCCCTTTCTGCTCTCATTTCGTCAGTCAAAACTAGGCAAGAGGGAGAAATAAACTTGCAGGCTTCCTTTAAGTTTTCAGGTCCCTTTCCCATCTTTGTTCAGAAGTTCTTTTTCAGGATGAGTAAGCAGAGGGAATTGGGGAGAACACTGAGTTCCTATTGTATTAAAGGTAGCATTTAAAGGGAATGAAAGGAACCAAATGGTTCACCATTGCTTTGACCGTGGAAAATAAGCTTATTCTCATATTGATGAGTAAGGAACAAAGACATAGGGCTGCCTACATACTACTATAATGTACTATACATATTACAAATAATTACTTATAAAATACAAGATGATGTTTTGGATGATATAATACATATATTTTTGTTCAGTCATTTTCAGTTGCATCCAACTCTTTGGGATCCCATTTGGGGTTTTCTTGACAAAGATACCGGAATGGTTTGCCATTTCCTTCTCCAGCTTATTTTACAGATGAGGAAATTAAGGCAAACAGGGTTAAGTGACTTACCCAGGTAACACAGCTAGTGTCTGAAGCCACTACCTAGCCACCCCAAATGTTATATATACATACATATATGTATATAAAAATATATGCACACATATATACATACATATATAATTCATTTTATTTCTATATAATGTATGTTATATATTAATATAGTATATGTAATACTATATATAAAACATAATGTATTATACATAATACTATATGTGTTATATATAATAATATATCCTATAATACTCTACATCTAGGCAGTCCTATGGCACTGTTCCTCACTCTTCTGACCAGTCACATTTGAAAGATAGCTCTTCCTTATAATAGTCCAGAGCCATTGGACTGAAGTACAATTCATGGGTTTCCTTTTAGCCCATTATACAGCAGGGAAATGGGAAGTCTCCGAATAACAAAATCTTGGCTCTAGAAAGGACCTCAGGTCCATCTAGGGCAACCTCTCCCATAGTCAAGTGTCTAAATCCTGACTCTTTTACTTGTCCCCGGATGACCTTGGGAGAGTAACTTCACCTTCTGGACCCTACTTAACTTCAGCTACAAAATGCAGGGGTTAGATGAGATGAAGCAGAAGATCCTTTCTGGCTCTGAAGCCAGGTTTCCATTTGCTTAATGACAGTATCTTCAGTTTCTTTCCTAAGCAGAGCAGGGCTACCATAAAATGTATTCTAATTTTACCCAGGAATTCTAGAGCCTTCCCATGCTCTTCCTTTCATTAACTCTTTCTTTATTTTAACATGGATTTATTTCAAGTGATTTGGAAGCTTAAAACAAAGGAGTTGCGCATTGTAACCACTTTCACCTATCGCTGAACGTCACCTACTTAAGGGCAGCTACATTGACGTATGTGGCTGGTAATAAAAATGAATAACAGGACCACAGGACTATATATAAATATATGTAATGTTATATGTATGGAATACATTATGCTATATATAACACAGAATATTATATGTATTCATATTACATATAGCTATATATAATATAATTATATTAATATATAATACATAATTATTTGTATATTGTTAATATAATACATAATTATTTGTATATTGTATATTATTAATATATAATTATTTGTATATTATATATTATTAATATATACTATAATATATACTTTATGCTATAGGAATCAAATATATATATATAGAAATACATAATTGTTGTTGTTTAGTTGATGATGTATGGGGTTTTCTTGGGAAAGATACTGGATTGATTTGCCATTTGCTTCTCCAGTGGATTAAAGCAAACAAAGGTTAAATGACTTGCCCAAGATCACATAGCTAGTGAAAGTTTGAGGCCACATTTGAACTCAGATCTTCCTGACTCCAGGCCTAGCACTCTATCCATTGAGTCACCTAGCTGCCTCCATAAAGAAATAATACAGAAATATAAAGATCTTATGTACGCTATTATACATTCATTCCCACTGCTTGAGAACCACAAGTGTTCTTTGATATTAGGACCCTAAGTTGAAAAGGCTGTAAACTTGCTGTCGGAAGACCCAGCCAGATTCAAGTACTTGGTTTTTTCTTTTACCAGCTATATATGGCCCTCGCTAAGTCATTTAACCTCCTTGAGATCTAGTTTCTTCATCTGAAAAAAAGTAATATTCCTATCATCTGTCTCTGAAACATCCCGGCTGTGTGACTGAAGAACTCCCGTTATGTCTCAGTGCTCTAGCATTCAGCGCTCTTAAAAAGGAATTTCCTCCTCTGGGAATTCCCAGTGAAATTACAGGCCCAGTTTCTATTCTTATCTCAACTACATATCTTATGAGTTTGATGAGAGAGAAAAACACTTTGTAAACAGTAATAATCGATAATATTTATATGAGGGCAGCATGGTATGATGGGGAGAGGACTAGGAACCCTTGGAATCAGGAAGATCTGGGTCCAAGTCCTATCTCTGACACACATTAGCTGTGTGGACCTGACCAAATCACTTACATTTCTCAGAGTCTTGTGCAACCCTTCTCAAATTCTAAGACGTCATGAGTGTGGATATGCATTAAAGGAAAGCGTTCTTACACCAGGAGTTTCCCTACACTAATGAAATCACAAGTTCACACCAACAGGCAAACAAAATATAAAACAATTTACAGTTTACTAAGTGTTTTAGAGACATCTTCTCCTGTGATCATTATCTGTACAACAAATGTATAACAAAAAAGAACCTGAGGTTCAGAGAGGTTTCTAGGATTATAGCTTTAAGTCTGGCAAATACCTTAGAGGTCATTTTGTTTAACCCCTTCACGTTAAAGTTGGGGAGACTGAGCCCCAAAGAGATATAAGGAGCGGTATATTGGTAAATGTTTAACAACCAGCATGGTGGGTGGCGGGGGGGAGGGAACAAAACATATGCACAACACACTTAAGTTTGATATGCCTTATTAACATTCCATCTTTAGATAATCAACAAAAACAATAAATCAAACTCTAATTTGTAACACTTACTGACTTTCAAGGTATAAATGATTATACTGAAAATTTAACAATCAGCTCCTAAGAGGCTGTAGAAGCTGGATGTTAAGCGACTTAACCAAGGTCATAGAGCTGGAATTAGGACCCAAGTACACAGACTTTAAATACATTGCTCCTTCAACTGTATACCACGCTAGGTCTCTTTTTAAAGATGCTTCCCAAAGTGAAGCAGCTGCTTCGGCATGAGAAGAGAGATTCAAACCCAGGTCTAGCAGTTTTTCTAGTGCTGTGCCACAAGAACCATGTAAATGTGAACGGGTCTTGTTCATATTAATCCAAGAAACTCTACTCATGCCTATTAGATGAGAGGAAAATGGGAGCAAGAAGAAAGATCTTCCGGAATCCCGCTGGGATCATTCAGAGAGTTTTCTGAGACTTCAGACTTTTTCAGCTCAGCTATGACAAGTCACTTGCTCTCAGGAGCTAATCACCAACCTCATTAAAGCCCTGAGGCTGTTCAGTCCCATTATTAAGAATCCAACACAGGAAGGCATTTGGGGCAAACCACAAGCAGCCGTCAGGAATCCGAAGGAAGGGATGATTCAAAAGCAGTCTGGAACCTCTTTTCACAGAGTATCATTCGAAGCACAAACGGCCACAGCAGGGGGTTTAGTGAGCTAACGCCAGGTGCTTTTTCATTAATTACATCCCCTCTTTGCTACGATCTCACTCCTGGCGAGGGGAAGAAAACTAATGAGCATAATCAGAAGACTTCTCCAGAATTTTTCACCTGCCAAGCACTTAAAAGATTGGCTCATCAATCCACACTGCCCTCCCATGAAGCTGGTAATTATTGTTATGCCCAGTTCATGGATAGGGCAACTGAAACACAGATTAAGAAGCTGTCTAGGTCCTTGAGGGTATATCTCAGCCTTCTTTAACGAACGAGGGCTCTGAGCTATGTTGGGTTCTAGCCTCCTTTCATCCAGACTCAGTTTCCCCATTTATCCTACTAGCCTTCTAGGGAAAAAGAAAGAGAAAAGATTATGAGTTATAGCTGGGGTTTTTAACCTAAAGTCTACAAACTTTTTAAAGAAGTTTTTGATGAATATATTACAATAGAATTTGGTGGGGTTTTTTTGTCATCCTCTGTATTTTGCTTAATGCATCTAAAAACATTCCTCTGAGAAGGAGTTCTTGACACAAAAAAAGGTTAAGAGACCCTGGGTTAGAGCCTCATCCCAATGATTTCCATTCAAAGACATAATTTTAAAAAAAATTTCACTGTAATGTATTCAAAGTATTTGAATTCTGTTGATAGAATACATCCAATGTGATTACATTTTTAGTAAAAATAAATAATTTGAGGAGCTCCTTGAAATCTATTATGGTAGGATTTGATCAACCACTAGTCAGAAGACCTGGGTTCAAAAGTCCACATCTGCTACTTACAACCCTTGTGATCATTTCACCTCTCTCTGGCTCAGTTTTTTTTAATCTGAAAAATGATAGGGTTGGACTAAATGTTCTCTTTCTGCTCTCAATCTATTTTCTTATGATTACCTATCCAGTATTTTCCAAAAACATCATACCTGGTCCATGGGTTTAAATGTCATAGTTTCATAAGAACAAGGCTTTTCATATTGAAATCCTTTAATATTTGATCATGTCTTGGATAAAAATACAGAACTACATATCATCTTTTGCATGGACTCTTTCCTTTGCTCACTGATTGTAAAAGATTGTTATTTCTCTAGAATATTCTCCTATCTAAACCAAAAAGTAAACTCAGTATGAGAAAAAAATGGACCAGGAGGTACAGAGCTCCTGTAGGGAATCTCTACAAGTATACAGGTCAGGTACAGAGCCCCACAACACAGAGATGCCAACTGGAACACACACCACCAGTTTGTGGCACCAGAAAATCGATATTGTCACAGAGGGCAGCACAGTTAAGAGGGGCTCGTGTTAGGAGCAGACACTTTGGAAGAAGAAAACGGCATAGCATCCATGTAATTTCAAGTTGTTTTATTGACTACACCTAATATTTGATTAAGAAAGTCAGAGTGGGGTAGTGAAAAGAATGATGAACATGGAGTTGAGAGACCTCAGTTCAAATCCCAGCTCTGATATTTACTGATTAAGTCCCTCCTCCTCTCTGGGTATCATCAGTAGAGTTGGTAGAATAATGTTTGCACCACCTCTCTCATAGGGTTGTTACAATAAAAGCTCTTTGTAGACTTTAAGGTGCTTAGAAATGTGAGTGATAATTACATTTGATGACAGAGTTCTTCCTTAATAAAGCAAAGAATCTGCTTCTATCCTCAGCTCTCACTAACCACCTAAATTACTGTAGTTCAAGCCTATTACTAACATAAACAGATTATGGCTCACATCTCTCTCTCTCTCTCTCTCTCTCTCTCAACTCTGAAGGTCTGTAGACTGATTATATGTTCATTTTAAAAAGTTTGTCTACAGATCTGGAAGATCTCAAATGACTTATATTGGATTCCAGCAAGGCAAACTAGTCTTCAGAATAAGAAAGGAAATCCTATGAGTTTCAAAGCAAGAACCTGCCTGCGTGATTTTATCTATCAACATGAATTTGATTGCTCATGGCCTAACTATGTGCAAGGCACTATGTTAGGTGCTGAAAAGCTGTTCTAATACAAGGATAGGGATTGAACCTAGGATTTCATTGGCATAGGAGGAAGAACCTCCCACAATCAATGCAGGTTGGCACCTTATCTGCAATTTATAGTCTTAGAGAGTTGTCTAGAGTAGAACACTGAGAAGCGAAGGGATTTACCCAAGGTCACACAGCTAACATGTGGCCAAGGCAAGATTTTGCTTCAGGAATTCTCAGCTTTAAGGCTGGCTCTATATCCACTAAACCATGGTCCTCTCTATACTAACATAAGTAAATAAATTCACAAATAAGGCTGAGGTTTCCTTGGTTATTAAAAAAACCCACAACAACAAAACAAAGAGACAATGAAAATGATTCATCCCACATGGATTTCCGTCAATCCCATTGAAATTAGTCTTGAATACCCTATTATTTGACTATATCAGAAGGATTACAGAATCACAAAATTATGCCTTTGGAAGGGACCTCAAAGAAATTTAATTCAATCTGTACCTGAAAAGATTCTGCCCTATAACACATCTAATTTGTAGTGATTTAGCCCCTGTGTGAAGATCTTTAGTGAGAGGGAACCCACCATTGATTGTTAAGAAAATTTTTCCCCAAACACCAAACTTAAATTTTCTTCTCCAAAACCTCCACCAGTTGTTCCTGTTTCTCCCCTTTGGGGCCAAATAGAATCTGTCCAAGCCCTCTTTTCCATGACATCTCTTCAAATACTTGATGGCGGCCATGATACCTCCCTCTACTTTCACCACAAGGCTTTTCTTCTCCAGGTTTAACAACCCCAACATAGACTAAGTCCAATCTAATGAGATGTAGCCCTGGAATTCCAGGGAATTCCTATATCTTAAATTCTAAGTCCTAACTCAGATTGGATTATTGTTGTTTCTTATGAGTCCCCTCACAAACATATGCCATTGATCACAACAGTTAGTTAAGGAAGAGAATATACCTAATAATAACTTGCATAAATATAGCTCTTTGTGATTGACAAAGTATATTTCTCACAATGATCCTGCAAGGTAGGTCATACAGTCGCACCCATTTTGCAGATGTAGATGAAGACATATAAAATTATCACTACTAATAAATGCTAACAGGTCTCCCTACCCTTACTACAGATGGAGCTGATATATCTTTTTAATGTTTGAGAAAAATTAATAGATACAAAGGAAAATATCATGCCCAAGAAGATAAGGCCATGGAGTTTTTTTAGCTGTAACCCTAGAGCATAACCAGAATGCCACACTGGCATCAAATTGAGTTCATACTTGTCAACAAATTCAGTGAGCTGTGTAGACTCAAGAAATGGAGTTAAGAGAGAAGCTCAAGTTGATGGAGAAAACATGGCTTGACAGCAGTTAGTCTGAAAAAAAGATGTGGAGATTTTAATGGACCTCAATCTCAATGAGTCTACAGTGCTATATGGCAACCATGAAAAGTAAGGCAATCTTAGGGTATTTTAAGAGAAGCAGAGTATCCAGGAATAAAGAGGTGATAGTCCTACTCTCTCTAGCCTGATCCTAACTGGAGCATAATAATTATAGTAATGACGATGATAATAAAAAGCATTTATAGAGTGCCTACTATGTGCCAGCTACTATGCTAAGTGCTTTACAATTAAGATCCTGACAATAACCCTGGAAGGTAGGTGCTATTATTATCCCCGTTTTCCAGACGAGGAACCTGAGGCAAACAAGGGTTAAGTGACTTGCCCAAGGTTACCCAGCTAGTAAGTATCTAAAGCCATATTTGAATTCAGGTCTTGCTTACTCCAGGACCAATTCTTGGTACACAATGGCACACCTTGTATTGTGTTCAGTTCTAGGTGCTTCACAATCTGGCTTCAGTTTACAAGAATATATTTATGCCCTTGATGGCCACAGTATCCCAAGCTTCCTTCAAAGGGCAGCTCAAGGGCCACCTCCTATAAGCAGTCCATCTTGGAAACACAACCTGAAGATATATAATGGGGAGTATCTTTCAATTATTGGGAAACGTAGTCAGGACAACAATTCGATGTCAGCTGATATCCAAAGACTAATTAAAAATCAATCAATCAAAAGAAGACTAATATCCTCTAAGGTATCAGAATCCTTAAGCCCAGAATGGGAATTATACAAATTATTTGTATGGAGTAGTTGGCCTGCACAATGGAATAAGATGCTGGCTTGGGACCAGAAAAACCAATTTAAAAGGAATCAAATTTTATCCTAAGGTATGTTCTCAAACTCTTACTGACTTCCAGGAAGTATGTGAAGGTATTTAAAAGGTAGGGTTTAGTCCATGTCCAACTCTGATCAGTAGTTCCGATTAATCCATTCTGGGCTTAAGGATTTTGAGGATATTAGTCTTCTTTTGATCCATTGATTTTTAACTAGTCTTTGAACATCAGTTGACATAGAATTGCTGTCCTAACTATATTTCCCAATAAGTGAAAGACACTCCCTGTTATATATATTCAGGTTGTGTTTCCTTGCCCTGAAATGCTGCCACTTCTATGGTACTCTGGGCCATCTCATATCAAATTCAGCAGGAAGATTATTTTCCTTCTACTTTTTAATTTTTATTCTTTTGCTCTGGAACTGTTTTTGGCACAGGGGATACAAAGAAAAAAAGACACAATCTTTGCCTTCAAGGAATTCTTTGGAGAGCAAACAATGCAAACACAGAAAAGTGAATATATACTAGATATAAAGTAACTTCTGTAACTGGCAGTGTGTAATGTTAATGAAATATGAAGATCTTCCCCACCCATTATTAGGCTTCCCATGGAGCTCATTAAGGGAAGCTTGCTTCTAGGAAGGCTTGCACACCTTTTGGTACTAAATTGATTAGGAAGTGAGTCACTAGGGTTGTGATGCCTTCTGGCTCTGAGAAGTGTATATATACTCTGAGTTGGTATTTTTCTTTGGGGGCTCACTTGTTAGAAGGATCTTTTGATTTCCTGGTCAAGACTCTGAGCAGCTGTATGTTCAGAGCTCCCAGACTACTCAGATGTAAAGGCTCTCTCAATCCAATGATGTATGTAAAGTGTATAGCAATATTGCTTTGATTCAGGCAGTTGTTGGTCTTTGTGCTATTTTCTCTGCTTGTATTTTCTCTGCTTATATTTTCTCTGACATTCAGGGTGCTGACCCTTCCCCTGAACTAGTGAATGTAATTAAAAGTAGGATTGTTAATCCCTTTTTTAGAAATCTTTCCTAGAAAAACAGATCTAAGAACCTGTCCTAGCAGCCATCCTGGGTGTGCCAGTGTGGTTGCCACTACAGAGCAGGGTGGCCCCAACAAGTGTGGGGTACCAGGATGGATAACCAGAACTACTGATCAGAGTTGGACACGGGCTTAACCCCACCTTTTAAACAGCCTCACATAGTTCCTGGAAGTCAGTAAGAGTTTGAGAAGATACCTTAGGATAAAATTCAATTCCTTCATATATTGTTTTTTCTGGTCACAGTCCAGCATCTTATTTCATTGAATGGGCCAGCTACTACATAACAAATAATTTGTATAATTCCCATGCTTGGAAATCTAATGGCAGATTCTTTGGTTTTCAGGTTTGTTCCGTTACATGTGGTCTGACAAAAATGTTTAAAAAATGGTTCCCAGAAGATGAATGACAGAAGTATTATAAAACAACATAATAACTTTCCCTTGTTCCCTTCCCATAACATTAAAAAGATTTGCAGAGGAAATCTCATTTTTATACTTGAAATGTACTCCTGATTCCATGGGAATGCACATTCGTTTAGCTGTTTGCATTTTCTTTTGCACCATGAGGGGAATCAAAGAAATTCAGTTGCAAATGTATTCAAAAGTTAATTATATAATAATAAATTATATCCTTTTATTGCTCTCTGTGGTACACCAGAAAGTTAAATCTACCACTTTAGAATAAATAGCTGTGCATAAATGTACTAGGAGTCAATATACGATATGCGCCATTGAGCTTGCATCATATAGAATGAACTCCCGCAACAAGTCATGAACGTAACTGTTTTTCCTTGGGTTATCTAACAAACAGCTCACCCAATAATGATGTGTTTTCTTGGCAAGGCACAGCACATGTCCTCCTAGGAAATGGAATCTCTGTATAGATGCAGAACAAAGAGACAGCAGCATATATAGACTACCCCAGGTCATATAGCGAAGCTGACAGCTAAGAAAGGGAAAGGAGTGAAAACAGACAGTTTCCAGTGAAATATGCACTATATGACTGAGAACTGGGAGTTCATTTGTCCATATAAGTCACATTGCTCTTTCAGACAAATTCTTTTGTTCAGTTGTTTCAGTTGTGTCCAACTATTCGTGACCCCATTTTAAGGTTTTCTTTGCAAAGACACTGGAATCTTGCCATTTCCTTCTCCAGCTCATTTTACAGATGAGGAAACTGAGGTAAACAAGGTTAAGTGTCTTTCCCAGGGTCACACAGCTAGTAAGTATCTGAGACTAGATTTGAACTCACTGAAGTGAATCTTCTTGACTCCAGGTCTAGAACTCTAGCTGCCCTGACAAATACGCACAGTATAGCAAAACAAATTCCCAGCCAGGCTGGTCATGTCCAAAAATTTTGTCTCATTTTGCATCTTGAAGCCCTCATTTCTCTGTCAGGAGATGGGTGGCATGACGTTTTGTCATCAGCCCTCTAGAATCCTGCTTGGTCATCGCTCCAATCAGAGGTCTTAAGACTTCAAAGGTGTTTGTCTTCATAATGCTGTTATTGTATAAATCACCCTTCTCATTTTGCTCACTTCACTTCACATAAATCCATATGTGTTTTCACAGGCTTCTCTGAAATTATCCTTTTCTAATCAAGGAATGATATTTCATTCATTCATATGCTATCATTTGTTTAGTCATTCCTCAATTTATGGGCAACTGTCTCTCTTTTAGCTTTCAATTACTTGCCTCTATAACAAGAGCTGCTGTAAATATTCCTGTACACAGGGGTCATTTTCCTCTTTCGTTGAAGATTGTGCATGTTAAAGTGCTTTATAAAGGTCCAATCTTGTACATTGAAGGCCAATAATCAATCAATAAGCATTTAATTAATGCCTATCATGTGCTAAGTGTTGGGAATACAAAGATAAAAATGAAAGAGGCCCTGCTCTCAAGGAGTTTATATTCTGTAGGAGACATTATATACATATATATATGTGTGTATATATATATATATATATGTATATGTATGTGTATATGTATATGTGTGTGTGTATACCTATACATATGGAAGCATATTATATATATGGATAGAAGTACATTAATAAATAAGAATTCCCACTTTTCACAGATATTCTTAATCTGAAATATACAAATTACTATTTTGCTTTCATTATTGGATTTGGAGTCAGAAGACTTGAGTCTGAATGCTTTAAAAGCTACAGCTGAAATTCCCCTTTCTAACCACAACTGCATATCCCTCCATCTCTCCTGGTGCCCGGGCACCCATGAGGGATTCTTTGTCTTCTTCCACAAATTCCAGTCACTTCATTGCTCCCTACTTTCTCAGTTCCGTTATGCCTTCATTGACCTTTTTTTTCCTTTCTTTATGATCCTGACCTTATAGATACCCTATGGTAGAATCTCTTGCCTCCAGGATCTATTGTCACTTGTCTCTCTCCAACCTTTCAAACTGGGATTATTCCCATCATCTGCCTTTTCTTTTCCTGTTTGTATGCTGTTGAACTTTGCAGGAGAAAGTCTAATAACTAGGTTGACTGAGTCCACTACAAATTCATGCTACCTCATCTCAACTTTACCCTGATAGCCACACAATCTTTCTTCTCCTCTTCATTCTCTACCACCACCCCAGCAGTGTTGTGTTCCAAACCTCCTCTTTCCTCAAGCTACCCATGCCTACATTCTCCCCTCCTAATCAACATTAGACCTCGCTATATAATACAAGGTGTCCCTAAAGTCTGGACACATAGGTAAAAAATGCGTATTTTGAAATATTCGGAATATTAACAGACCTTAGCCCCCTTGACTTCTTTTTCTGGGGTATGCCAAAGGAAAACGTGTACTCAATGAAAATCACAGATGTGACACACTTAATTGAATGCATAAAGAGTAAATGTACTAAAATTGACAGCAATGTGTAGTTATTGCCTTGAGTTCACATGAATCTTGCAAAGTGCATCAACTTTTGCGTCACAAATGATAGAAATCATATTGAAGATGTTATTTGTTAATATTCCAATTAAATAAAATGTTGTTGAAAATTTCATTCATTTCATTTCTTGAAAATATGCATTTTGCCTATGTGTCCAGACTTTAAGAACACCCTGTACAATGATAAAACTGACACCTTACATCATGAGCTTCCCTCTTCTCCCTAATTTTCTCTTCCAATCTCCTCCTGTTCATCACCAACCCTTGTTCTCTTTCTTTTGCTTCAGTCTCTAAATATATGGCAGCCCCTATCTTTGCCAAGGCCAACCCCTCTACATAGCCTTGATTCTGTCTCTTCCTATTTTCCCTGGAAATTATTCTATTATCTTTCCTTTCTCTTTCTCTAATCCTCAATTTCTCTTTGCCCACTCACTTGCCCAGAATCACACAGTCAGTACACGTCAGAGATGCAGCTTCAACCTAGGTCTTCCTCATATGAGGCTAATTCCTTATTTACTATACCTAGACCTTCTGTGTCATATGTGTATATTCTATAAATACCAAATTGTGTATATCAATAAATATATGTGTCTAAAATAATCAACAAAGCTTTTTTAAAAATAAGCACCTGTAGACACACATGTATTTCATATAAAAACAAAGAATCTATTTTTGATCCCATGTGCTGTTAAATATTTTGTGTTTCATATCTAATATATTACTGCCTGCTTGAAGTGTAGCTCTGAACTAGGAAACAAATTGCCCTTCCCCAACCAAAAATCACATGAGAAAGAGCAGTGATGTATCTCGAAAATACTCCCCAGCACCCACTTTTATGGACCACTTACACTGCCTGTGATGAGCATGAATGACAGATCATTCAACATGATTACTGCTTGTTGATCCCTCAAGTCCAATCAATGAACACTTCTGACGCCCTCCATCCATACTGCTTTAGTGCTAAATCTATTTATTTTTTGACAAACAGACCTAAATGCTGCAAATGTAATATATTGGAGGACATCCCCTGTCTATTTCTTTCTTCATTGATCTTCATAAAGAAAAATATGAAAGTAAAATTGCTACAGTTTTTCCTGTGCTTGCGATGGACCCTAGAAAACAAGCAAAGATAAGCTAATATTTGGGCAAAGTCTGACGCATTTGATGCATTATAAAACCTGCCCCATATCCCTGTGGATATGGAAAGCTTTATTATCATTTAAATTGCAATCCTATGTACACAAGCATTGAGGCCATCAGAAGCAATGTTCTGTTTTTGCTACACCAATATCAGATGATCCAGGCAACTTGGCACTTGCTGGAATGTATTGCCATCAGGAGGGTGGATGCTATTTTTTAAAGCAACACTGAAATTCCCCATCTCTCCTGCTGATCTTCAGGTGGGATATGACCCGACTGAGTGCAAGATAAGAAACAAACCGAATCCCATCTCTTAAGTAACTGCTTGAAGGGGATGTCTATAGATGCTACACTTTTAGTCCCAACCAAGGGTAGGTAGCAGCAGGAGTGTGCTGGAGCCAGCTCTAACCAGGTCTAATAGCAGATTGTTAGATTTTCAATGTAAGCATTTACACTTTGGACATCAGCAAACATTACTAATCAGAGCTTGATTTATCGTTTTGTTGATTGTCTAGAATTAAGTAATGGAGAAAATATTAACAATGCCAATTAAACTTAAAAGTATGCCCTGCATTTTTTTTCCTTCAGAGAGCCAGTTGTTAAACATTTACCACATATCACCAGTACACAGTCAATGTCTACAGTTCTCCTTAAAAATTTAGAAAAGAAAGGGGAGAGGGACAGGATTAGAATATAAGTGGCTCAGAAAATCTGTAATATAACTTTTAGATATAACTCAGAATCACATATCCAGTACCTGCCAGAGATGGAGCTATATAAAACTATGTAGTTTTATATATAAAAAAATAAACTTCTAGAAAACTCTGTTGTATCCTTTCTGTTTAGGCATTCAATGTCATTGAATAGTGCCCTTGTTGGCTCTAGAGGTCTTAAGAGAGAAGAGAAGGTCATTTCAGGGTGTGCAGGGATAATTTTCATAGCTGGACATTTACAAAACAATTTATTATCAGATATCAAAGTAATTGTTAAACTGTAGATATCTTTTGCTGAACCTCCATGTTTAGAACCAAGAACTAAAACTCTCTTCACGCAAAGACAATGGCATAAACTTCAGCACTTTGTAAGATATATACTGCATAAGAAAGCTTCAAGCTGGCCTGTGGAGTGACTAGTACCATTTTTTCTCCACCTTTTCAGGATTTTCAGAGGTATAAATGACCCATCAACTCTTCAAAGTGGCCTAATTAGGTATTCCACACAACCATTTCATTTGGATGTCAAAAAAGCTATTATCTCCTTCCTGCTAGATTTCTCTTTTCCCCAACAGTTCTCTTTTCCCTTATGGAACAAGTAAAAGAAAAAAAATATCATTTCTATCTCAGGCTTACATGGCACACAGTGGTAAATAGTCAGGACTGATGTTTGCTTTACTGAGCCCTTAGTCTAGAGTGAAATCCAACCAAGTCACACATTGTTTTGTCTGACCTCACTTTATAGCAGCCTTCCATTCTACAGCTGTATGTCCTCCTGAAAAGTAAATCATGTAACAGCTCTAAGGCTAAATCTTTCAAATCCACTGAATCCAACTCATTTCCATTAAAGTCTCTGGAAGTTTCAGTGACTGCCATTTTGAAGTCACATCATTCACATTCCTTTGGCCTTTCCTTACAGAATTCCTACAATTTCTAAGACGATCTTTCCTAAAATAGCTTAACTCTCTGGCTTTTCCGAACATGTTCACTAGGAACATTTGACTCCATTTATTTGCAAATACGATCATTAAATAAGCCACTAAGGTACAAATAGCTTCTGAGTGCCAACAGAGAAATTGAGGACTCTGCAAACCAATCAAAATACATGCTGCTGCTGTTGCTGCTGTAGGCCTCTGTAGTCATTTGAAGTTGCTCAGCCCAATACTGAGAAATCCAGTTCTCTTTAAAGGTCTTGAACACCCTCTGCTCACAACAATTCCTGTCATGGATGTTGAAGTGTTTGATTCTGCCTCCCTTAGATAACAGATGAAACCAGGAATCATATTCATTTTCTATTACAGTCATATGGGTGTGTAGAAAATAAAAACCAACTAAAGCAACTTGGCAAAATAGCACTAAAATTTTCTGAGCCCACACAAGCTGATGATGGATTTGGGAGATTTGTTTTTGCCAACAAATGAATATAGTCATTTAAGGTAGGATTGATGGTGTTAGAACAAAAAGTGAGAGAATTAACTGTATGACCTCCTCAATGAATCTTCTATATCCACTCTATATAAAGAAATATCTCTAATCCAGGGAAAGAATATCCACAGCGTAGCACAGTGGATATTGTGCTGGGCCTGGAGTCAGGAAGACTCCTTTCCATGAGTTCAAATCCAGCTTCAGACACTTACTAGGGCAAGTCACTTAACCCTGTTTGCCTCAGTTCCTGATCTATAAAATGAGCTCCAGCTCATTTGAGAAGCAAATGGCAAACCATTCCAGTATCTTTGCCATGAAAACCCAAAAGGGGTCATGGGGACTTAGACATGACTGAAAAATGACTCAACAACAAGAGATACAGAAGAAAAGTAGAAGGGGTGGACTAATAGGTAATGGCAGGTTGGGAAAGATGAATTTTACTTCCACAGAAAAAGGGAAAGAGTGCTTTAAAAAATAGCCAAGTAATTTAACAGATCAGTCAACAAATAGTCCCAATCAACAAATACTTATTGAGCACTCGCATTGAGCCTGGTGATAGGAGATATAGAAGATACAACACATCCTTGCCCTCCGTGAGCTTATAATTTAATTAGCACAATAAGGCATAACTAGATAGTAAACAAACACAAAAACTGTCACGGCAACTAGACAAAAGCACTGTCTCGGCTTTCAAAAAGGGGCACTTTCTCAGTATGGTTAGAGAACATAAGATCCAGTTTCAATTCCTAAGAGAATCCTCAAAATTATACAATATTTGACAGTATACTTGGGCAAGATCTGGTAAGGACTCTGAATACTAATACTGCCATGTTTCTTTGCAGAACTGTACAAACAATGCTTTGCATTCCCATAGTCTTGTATCTAGCTGATGGTAGATATTTGAATATTTTAAGCCCATGCAAAAAACAGAGCATGCATGCTCGCACGCACACACACACACACACGCACACACACACACACACACAATCACACAAAGAAAATGCAAAGATGGTATAAGAACTAGCAAGCAATAATGATATTTTATGCCATTTTCCAGCAGATGTTTCTTAAGGCTGTTTGAATTTTCTGTGAATTCTCTTTCTTTTCTTTCATATGACCAACCCTCTTTAATAAGAAGTGTTGGATGTTACACCCAATTTCACAATATCTACAAAGGAAAGGTGTGACACCATATGGTCCAGGTTATCCCATAAGCCTCATCAAGGCTTACAAAGTCCTGCCTTATAAAACTGTACTTCCGGGCAGTGCCCACTACTGATAAGGGACTACATTCAAGGTCTGACTTTCATTTTCCACTTGGGATGTAAGGGAGGCCTCAGTCTTTTCTTTCCTTTTCTTTTCTTCCTTTCTTCCTTCCTCCTTCCTCTTTCCCCTTCCTTCTTTCCTTCCTTCCTTCCTTCCTTCCTTCCTTCCTTCCTTCCTTCCTTCCTTCCTTCTTTCCTTCCTTCCTTCCTTCCTTCCTTCACCACAACTGAGTCACACTGCATTTTCAGTACAGTGCTTGAGAGTATATTTCATGTCTTTGGACATAAACACCCTAGAGACTTTAGAAACCTGGACAAAGCGACTGCTGGGCCAGATGGAGAATGGCACACTCCACTCATGCTTCCACTGGTACTTCAAGCCCTGAAATTAAGTGCACACTTGTTCCTAGTGCCAGTGCCCATGGGCAATATGGTTCTTGGATCCAAAGTCCCAGAAGAATTATATTTATTTACTTAAGCCCCCAGTTGTCTCTCCATGAAAAAAGAACACATTGAGGGCATAGTTAGAGTTTTGTTAGTAATCCAATTTGAAAGAGCATGTGAGTGGACCTGGGACACTCTATGTAACTAAACTGTATTTTCAGTACTGATTTTTCTTCTGAAATTTTGATTCCCAACTCCAGAAGCCTACCTGGATGCCCCAAGCTGGTAGGTCAAATTCAGTACATCTAAAACCATGCCCATTATGCTTCCCCCACACCAGCTCTTCGTTCTGTCTTCACTATTTTTTTCACTCTTCTTCCCATGTTCAAAAATTGGGGGTCATGTTCCCTCTCTTATAATTCTCATACCCAGTTATATACCAAGGTCTACCACTTCCATCTCTGAAATATCTCTTATATCTGTCCCTCCTTCTATTTCCATAGTGACCAGTCTAGGAGTAGTCCTGCCCTCTCCTGCTCCCGGCTACTCCCACCAATCCATTCCTTCAGTACTGCCAGAATTACATTCAGACAATACTGCCAGAATTACATCAGGCTGGTCATAATATCGTTCTGTTCAAAAATCATTAGCCTGGCTCCCTGGGCTTAGGACAAAGACATCAGTTTCCTTTGCTTGATTTATAAAACCCTCCACAATATGGTGTCCCTCAAAACCTTTCTAGTCTTGCCTCATATTATTCCCCTGTACACTCACCGGACATCTGCCTAGCTGGTTTACTAAGCCATCTGTATATGCCCCGTGCTCCCTCACCTCCTTGCTTTTGTTCACATAGCTATTCAAATCAGTCAGTTAATAAGCATTTATTAAGCAGTTATGTGCCAGCCACTGAATTAAGTTCTGGACATACAAAGAATGCAAAACAAAACCCCAAAATAAAACCAACCAAAAACAGTTCATGACCTCATGGAGCTCAAACTCTAATAGGGGAAGTAAAGGATCCTTTCTTAGCTAAATCTCATATCTAACCCTAGCACCCAGAACAATCAGTATATGCTTAAGAAATGTTTTTTGAGCAATGCTGTTGCTTTGTCCTTCGTTCTCGAAGTGGACCATGACATCAGGGAGGCGATGTCATGAATACCGAGTGAATTGGATTTAAGTGAGGCTAGGTTGTGCAGTCAGTCACCAGCCTTACTCTCTCCTCTGGAGCCATCTGGGTCCAGTGACAAGATATAGATCCGTTGGCTTGTTGAATGGCTAGATTGGTGGATGGGTGGATGAATGAATTAATTAGGCAAACATATGAAGAGGACATTCTCCTACCACTCAAGGCAGGGTCTGGCATGAACAAAAGACATCGGAGGATTCTTTTAGTACCAAATTTATACCGCAAATGTCAGACCTTTACTTTTGGTCTCACTTATAAAGAATTAGTACAGCTGAACATAATCATTTTAAAATTTGTTTGCTCTGGGATCTATGTAAATTTAATGTATGTCATGTCACCTACATTCCATTTGGAAGCAAGGGTCAGCCCTATCTATAAGCGGAGCGCTAACCTCTTCCCTGCACAGCATAAATTCCAGGGTGTATGGAAGGCTGCTTCTCTAAGCTGTGCCCTCCACAATAGTAACAAACCACTGCACAGCTAGCCTCATCTCCACCTCTCACACTCTTCTCTTGCCTTTCTCTCCACCCCCTGGGGAGCCCACTCAGAAACGAGATTTCTTTTCAGAATGTCTCATTAAGATGATTACAGCCTTCTGGCTTTCTACCAGAGGTCACTCTCAATGTCCTTGTGTGTGTGCAATTTCAAATAACATTCTGCATTTTGTTCCTTTGCCTCTAGAGATAGCTTATCCACAGGAAAGTGTCCAGTTTCAGGGGGCAATTTGGGGGAAAGTAGTCTCTCCACAGGGATGATAGAGGTATAAGAATCCAAATATATTATACCTGGGATCACCAAGGAACTTTTTAAAGCTTTAGTGGTAGGGGTGGGAAGGGTGTTGGTTGCATCCATATTCCCTGCTGCTATTCCCCAGTGAGCTAGACATCAGTCTAGTGTAGCGGACAGAATATTAGACTTGGAGTCAGGTAGACCCTGATTTAAATCCTACTTGTGATATTTACATGCTGTGTACACACAGGCAAGTAACTTCTCTGAGCCTCAGTTTCCTCACTTGTAAAATAGGCTTGTTAATGCTGATAACTTCTAACTCTCCAGATGAATGTAACGCTTAAATAAGATACTGTTATACCAAAGTGCTTTGTAAACTTAAAAGTTAGATATAAATATCATCTAGTATTGCCACTACTTTACAGTTAGTAGCAATAGTAATCTACAAAATTGGGCTCCCCAAACAAATATTTCAGAAAGAACCAACCTCCCACCTATGTTGCAATAGGAGACACTTGGAAGTCTCTGAAAAAATACCCGCTATCTCTTCAACCCAGAGGCCTAATTTCAGATTTGTTTTCCAATCCCACCTCCCAAATCTGGGGATCCCCACTACAGGTTCTGAACTGGTGGAGGCTAGGGAAGGGTAGGGCACTGTACCTGGTCTTCCATTTTTTTCCTCCCTCTCTGCCTCCCCGGATGAGAAGCCACTTGACCAAATATTCTCCAGCTGAATCCTGTCTCTAAAACTTGTTACCTGATGTGACCTGTGACAAAGCTCTTCACCTCCCCAGGCATCAGGTTCTTCATCTTTAAAATGAAGAGGCTGGACTAGATGGCTTCCTTTTAGCTTTTGATCTACAGAACTATAAAATTGATACTATAAAATAAATACTATAAAACTCGTTAGGTAGATGCTTTGAGGATCAGAGACGGGGCCCCTGGAAAGACACAGTTTAGTTGCAGTTTTTATCAAAATGGTTTTTGTCTATTGCTCACTACCCGACACCAAGAACCATTTGTTATAGTCATTGTTTAGTTGTTTTAGTCTGTGTCTGACTCTTAGTGACCCCATTTGGGGTTTTCTTGGCAGAGATACTGGAGTGGCCATTTTATTTTATTCCCCAGTTCATTTTACAAATGAGGAAACTGAGACAAACAGGGCTAAGTGACTTGCCCAGGGTCACACAGCTAGTAAGTCTCTAAGGTCAGATTTGAACTCAGGTCCTCCTAACTCCAGGGCCAATATTCTATCCACTGTACCACCTACCTTCCCTACACCAAGAACCATAGTTTTAAATCATTTATAGATAGAAACTTAATTGTTAGCTCTCTAAATAGAACTTCTTTTTTTCTCATTCCCAGCAAATGGTTATAGGAATCAAGAAATTCAATCATATTAACATTGATATTCTTGCTATAAATGGTTGCATACAGCAAAAGGAAGTCACAACAAAATTGAAAGATGCCTCACTGTTCTTCCTAGAGAAGCAAATAAAGGAGTCGGGAGAGTCATAGGTCTAGAGCTGAAAGGGTCCTTGGAGGCCATCCTGCCCCACTACCTCATTGTGCAGATGAGTCCCAAAGAGACTGACTTCTTCAAGATCACACACAGGTAGTAAGGAGCACACAGTACTGGACCCCAAGTCATCCTAATCCCAGGGAGTCAGTGTTCTTTGCCTCATACTATGCTGATTTTATCCAGCATTCAAAGTCAAGAAGAAACATCACTGGATGGGATGCTCAGTCATGTTATATTGCAGCAGTCATAATGAGCATGTGTAAAAAGACAACCATGAAGATAATTGCAGCTTATGTGCCAACATCTGTTACAGAGGATAGAGATATAGAGAAGTGTTATGGAAAACTGGATGAGAATTCCTCGAGTTAAATCATCCTATTTAACAATTAGTGACTCCAATATAGAGATGGGTATAGGAGAGGAGAAAAAAAAGTCATTGGAAAATAGAGCATAAGGAATAAAAGTAGTCAAGGATTTATATATTACACATAAGCTTTATGCCTGTAGGAGGCTTGGTGAACAACCTGCAAGTGAGATAGAATTATGGACCTAGAGCCAGAAAGATCTGGGGTCACATTCTCACAAATTTTGCGAACCGGAGCAAGTCGCCTAACTTCTGAGTCTGTTTTATCTTCTCCTACAAAAAAATGTAGATGATAATACTTATGAGGCTCTTATGAACTAATGCACGTAAAGTGTTTTTGCAAACTTTAAAATCAAGTTCAAAATCAGTTAAAATTAAGATGTCAGCAGCAGTAGTAGTAAAGTAGTAGTCATAGCAGTAGTTGTAGTAGTAGTAGTAGTAGCAGTAGTAGTAGTCATTTACATCACAGGATTGTGCTGTGAAGCTAACATGAGAGGGAAGGGAGGAAGGAGGCAAAGGAATATGGTAATGAAGTCCAGACACTGAAACATGGTTTGTTTGGACCCTTCCTAAAAATGGAGGTTGGAGGGGAAATGGCAAGTAGGAAGAGAGGACCAAAGTAGTGGAGGGTACCTAAAGAATGGTTGCAAAGTCTGGAAAGTGAAGTGTCGCTGGTATTGACTAAGCCTGAGTAACCTAATTTGCTTATCTGCTCAATAACCTCTGATTAAAATTTATCATGTATAATCACAAGACATCAAATAAAGGATCAGATCCATAAACTGTTTTCAAATCTTTCCTTGTCTATGGAATTGTAAATGATTTGGCAATTACTCAAAGGCCATAATAGCTTATTAGGAGGAGATTATGATTCTCCAAGTGTCCGGATTTGACTCCAAGTCCAATATACTCCTAGAGAAGAACCAGTAAGACCTTTTTTTTTTAATGTTGTGGGCCAAACATACACAATTGTACTCATGAAAAAATAACCAATCAAATTAAAAGGGTACTAAACACTACATATGTATATCCAAAAGACACAAGGCCTGGACCCAGATTCTAACGTGAAACGGTTCAGCCACGCCTTGCATCATAAACCACCCCAAAGTCAACTATCTTGCTTGCATATGTGATACACAAACAATAATGATTCATCTTTCCCAGCTGACTCTAATAAAATGAGTAATAGCCATGGGGAGGCAGAACAGTTCGGTGAATCGAGTGCAGGTGTGAGAGACAGAAGCTAATAAATTCTCACCCTCGCTCTGCCCCAGGCTTCCAGCTCAGTTTCCTTACTTGCTCCCATCTGTTACATGAAACAAACCACACTCTTCAGGCATATGGGGCTGTGGGAAAAAGTAATAAATAGAAAAATGCTGAGGAATGGAGAGTTAAGAAAGAGTGGGGCCCACTACTCAATATGAGCTTTATGCCTGCAGACTTCCCAATGTGAATGTGCTTATCTGATATGGAGACATCTAATAATGTCTCCCATTTATAGAAGGCTTACAACAGATCTTATCTCATTTGAGCTTCATAACGACCTCATTGGATAGGCATTTCCCTACGAATATTATCATTTGTATTTTATAAATGAAGACACTGAGTGACTTAGGGACAGTGATAAAGTTCAGCTGAAAGATTCCTGGACTTGGAGTGAGAGGATCTTTGTTCAAATCCTGGCTTTACCATCAGCGTGATCTCAGGCAAATCATTTCTCTAGGCCTCAGTCTTCTCGTCTGTAAAATGAAAAGGTTGGGCTAGTTGACCTCTGGGATCTCTGTCAACTCTAAGTCTATGATCCCAAGTCTTACCTGTTGTTACACAGCTAATAAGTATCAGAGGTAGGGTTTAAACACTTGTCTTCCTGAATCCATGGCAAATGCCCCATTGAACCACACCACTTCTGTGCTTGTCTGACATTTTATCTATCAGCATCAAAGCAGGAGTGGGAAAAGTTTAAATTCCAAGCGCTTAAGGAAAAAAAAAACTGCAAAAGAAGTTGCCTGCAGATACTTTTGCCATCTATCTCTTCTCTGCCCACACATGCACCTCATTTTTAGATCTTGTAGCCTTGCAGAGGCTGTCGGGTATCTTGATGGCACAGTGCTGGTCCTAAAGACTCATCTTCCTGAGTTCAAATCTAGCTTCAGACACGTATTAGCTGTGTGACCCTAGGCAAGTCACTTAACCCTGTCTGCCTCAGTTTCTTCATCTACAAAAGGAGATAGAGAAGGAAATGGCAAACCACTCCAGCATCTTTGCCAAGATGGCATCATAAATGGAGTCACAAAGAGTTGGACACGACTGAAATGACTGAACAACAGTAGTAACATACTCCCTCCACTAACACAGATAACCCATTCTCTGTATTTCCCATGAGTAGCTGGAACATACCTACTGAGGGGCTCTTCTCACCTTACCCAGGCTGGTTTGTAGGGAATAGACGTAACAAATTCTGGTCCCAAGGTCAGTACTTGAAGTCTTTTCTATTTGATAGGACTTTCTAGACCTACCAGAGCTCAAATATCACTGACATGTCTGGAAGAGTTCAAGGTCATGGGCCTTTAAAAAAAATAGGTTCTATTTTTTCTAAGAGACTATAAAGAGTTTTTAATGCTTTTACTGAACAATGCTTTATTAATCATTAGACTTTATTATCACTGAGTTGACACTCCTTATCCTCTAGGGATGGGCCATCTTCAGAATATAATTCAAATTTTACTAGAGACATGAAAAAATTATATACGCATAGAATTTACATACAGAACATCTCATCCAAGGACCAACTAAACAGCCCAGTTTGACTAGAACTGAGAGTGCACGAGGGGTATGATATGAATTAAAATTGAAGAGGAAGGTGTGTGCTGGAGTGTGGAGAATGTCAAACAGAGCCTTAAAACACGGTTATTGCACAATGCCTCATTATTTTGCTACTTTAATAGCTTTCTGGGTCTGAAGTTCCTCATATATAAAAGAGGGGTTCAATCAATCAACAAAAATTAATTTGCCTACTATGTGCTGGGCACCAGGCCAGAGGTTCTTGGTATACAAAGAGAAAAGAGAAAAAGATCCTGCTCTTAAGGAGTTTGAGGGGAAGAAGAGATCAACATGTACATAATATAAGTGAGTGTACATATAGAGGTCTTGGAGATAATTAGGAATGCAAGGAGGCAGAGATGAAGAGGGAATACATTGCAGGCAAGGGGGACCACCAGTGCAAAGATACAAGGTCAAGAAATGGAACGTGATATATGAGGAGTAAGAAAGCAGTGGTCTCCAAGGTCACATCTAGTGCTGAAACTCATGAAACATTATATAATCCCACTATCCCAGGTTAAAATTTAACACCATTTTGTGGCATTTTACTAATTTTTCAAGTCTAATTACTTGCAGTTGGGAACTAATTAATTTTTCATTCCTATCCACAAAGTATTGTTCAATGTCTATGCAAGGCACTGTCCCTTTAAGGTATTACCATTACAGACTGCATCTATATGATTTTTGTATCTATTTGCAAATAAGTTTAGAGTATAGTGTTTCCATATGAACATAGAAAGGAGCTGATGAACTGGTGTAAAAGTGATGCTGGGTTCTTAGTGGATGTGTCAATGGAGAATAAATCTGATAGGTCTGGTAGATCCAAACAAGTCATCACCAATCTGGCTAAATGTTGAGGGGTTCATCACCAATAGGTTGGTTACCAGTTGATAACTTTTTTTTCATACAAAGTACCTCATGAAGACCATTAACTAAGTAATGGAGAAGTTACAATCTGCTTCAGTGGAAGCACTAACTATTCCTATGAAATCATAGCTTCTTTTTTTAAAAAAAATATTGAAACACTGAAGACAGGGAAGAAATATGGGAGTAGATAGCATGATGGAGATACTTTTTAGAAGCATACCAGAGATTACCACTAGTGAATTATTTTAACAAAGGAATAGGAAATGTGACTGTAATCAAAAGCAATCTGTAAGGTACAACATAAAGCTTCTTCCTCTATTCATGTATAGTACAGCTTTGAAACAAAACAAATATTTGAGCAGGCAAGAAAGCAGTATGTGCAGTTGTGGGCAACAAGGTCTTGTGTTTGGTAGGTTGGGGTAAAAACAGTCACCAGACTGAATGAAGTTAGCCCACAAATGCCAGGCTGTCCTCTGGAGTAGCCCAACCCAACTCCACGGGCCAGGCACAAATGCCAACAATACTACTTGCTGCCCTAATACCCTTACAGTATGATAGATGCTGGGATGCAAAGGACCTCGGCAGCCAACTTGATCAATCACTTCATTTCACAAATGAGAAAACTGAGGCCCGGGGTGGGGGGGTTAAATCATTTACTGAGGGTCAAAAAAGTAGGAAATACCAAAGTTAAGATGTGAACCTCGGCCCTCTGACACCAAAGTCACTGCTCTTTAGACTGTACCATGCTGCTGTCCTGTAATACACAAACAAACATAGAGATGGGAAATATGTCTTGGATTCAAGTAGGAAAGTCAAAGTTAGAAACACCAGTCACATATGACCCAAGACAAAGGCACAAAATGGTGGGTTTGGAAACAGTTGCAGGAGCTCTCCAAATATCAAAGACATGAAATATAACATGTGCAAAATTAGAATTCTCCGCATATATTTTGATGCTAATTTAGAATCTTAAATCTCTCTTCTACATTTCAAAGCTTTACCATTCACATTTAAGTTCCAATTCTTCTTGGACTCAATATATGGATGTGAATTTGGCTGGCTAAGAAATGCAATTAGAGATGCCTAGTAGGTATTTTCCTGCGTCATTTCTATATTTTCTGTATGCTGGGCAACTGCAGTTTAAAAAAAGAGAGGAAGAATATTATGACTGATTCTATTATCCTCAACAATTATGTAGATTTTCACTTACATAAACAGGGAGTGGTAGGAGAATTGGGGAGAGGGAGAGAAAAAAACTTTGGAAGCAGATCCCTCAGCAATACTGCCAAACCATCCAACTGAGAAATCTTTAGCAACTAGGCTGCTTGCCACTGCAACTTTTCTGATTCAAATTCCATTATTAATATTCACTGCTGCCTCCTTTTAAGCAATGGTTTAGGAAAATGACAATTTCAAATTATGCTAAGACAATAACAAAAATGCATGTACCCTTTGACCAAGAGGTCCAAATGCTAGGTACATACCTAAGGAAGTCAAAGATAAACAGGAAGACTGCCTATGTCTATCTGTCTGTCTGTCTCTCTCTCTCTTTACATAATAAGAATGCATTATATATGAAGTGTATGTATATATGTACATATGTGTATATATTGTATATATGCATATGTATGTATATGCGTGTATATACAGATATTATACATATTATATATATATATACATATTAAAGCATCTATTTTTGTTGTTACAAAGAAATAAAGCAGATGTTCATAGATGGTGGAATGAAATGAATAGAACTGCCCTGGGAACAAATCCCACATCGGACATTTACTGTGTCATCTCAGAAAAGTCACTTAATCTCTCCATCTCACTTTTTTCATCTGTAAAATGGTGAGGGGAGGGGTGTTGGACTAAAGGCTCCTTCTAGAAGCATAAGGAGGCAGATAAAATGATGAAAATGTAGTAAGCAGAATTAGAACTGGGAAAGCAATGTACAGAATGACTTACAACAATGAATGTAAATGGAGAGAACAAACAAAAAAAATCAAGCGTATAATTATATAACCAAGCTTGAACCCAAAGAAGGGTATGAGAATGCACCTCTCTTCAGTTTTTGCAGGGGTGGGTGACCATGGCTGTAAAATATTGCAAGTAACAACCAGCTTGTTTGCTGTGTCGGTTAGTTTTGCTGAAGTGCCTTTTTTCTCTCTTAAAAAAATTTTATAAGGGTTAGCTCTTTGGAAAAAGAGGGGATATATTGGAAAATGAAGATGATATGAGGACGAAAGATGCCTATAAAATTTTTAAAAAGAAAACAAGTGAGATCATCATGAGGGAAAGGGCTACATAAACAGTAACAGAGCCATTCTATATTACCTACTCTTCTCTGGATATCCAATAAGAACCACCAAGACTGGCAGCAGCATTTTCCAGCTAAGTGCTAGGGGCAATCCCTGCCCCTAATGCTATCAGTCACTTTCACTGCAATGCCAGCAAAATATTTACCCAAACTGAAAATGGGTCCCTTGGAGATCATAATCCATCCACACTTTGAGGGTATTGGGGTTAGGAAGCTGCTATATATGATGTGTAAATCTAAAATTTAATCCTAAAACAATACTCAATCCAACTAGATTAGAGGTCACAGTACGGGGACTATGAAAAGCCTCATAGGGAAGCTTTCCAAGGAAAGTATGAGGTATGTGACTCTACTCCCCTTCCCCCAAACACAGCATGGCAAATGAATGCTTTTCTTAAATATAGAGTTTCAGGACATACATTGCTCCTCCCTTTCACCTCAAACTTGAAATTTAAACTGAAATAATAATAATACCAACATTTAGATTTCAAATGAATATTTTTTTTCAAGCTACTCTGAGTTTCTAGACTGGCTGGACTTGTCCTCTGTACAACTTTGAAGTCAGCTGAGGGGTTTTTTGTTTGTTTGTTTGTGAATTAACCTTTTCATTAGTGCCTTTCTTCCCTTTTGTTCCTCCCTCCATCCCCACTCTCTGGTCCCCTAGTCACCTCGGGCAGCTGTCAACTAATCCCGCTAAGGTAGTGGTTGAAGACTGTGAACTCTCAAGGGCATGGGGTGTCTTTTGCTTTTCTTTGTATCCCCAGAACTTAAGATAGTACCTGGAGCATAGCAGGACCTTAATAAATGTTTGCTGACTGACTGATTCTAAAAGACCAAAAATGCTTTAGGGTCAAAGGAATGAGGTTTTAATGGTAGGATGACAGATAGCAAGGCAGAAATATGGAAGCAGGAGACAATGCCCATCATTCTCTCATAAAAGATTACCCAGAGAATCTAGGATTTTGACAACATGGGGGAACTTGGTTCATTAATGCAGATTACTACCTAGTAAATAGGTTGTATGTAGGGAGATCTCTGAGTCAACTAGAATTGCCTTGCCTAGGATTCCTAGGATCATACATCTGTACCTGGACATGACTTCAGAGGACATCTAGTCCAAGTACCTGAGGTCCAGGGAAGTTAAATTGCTTGCCCATAGTCCCATAGGCAATAAGCATCAAAGGTAAATTTAGAACTCAGGTCTTCTGACTCCTGAGCCAGTGCTTCCCTTTTTGTCACATAACTAGTAGAAATAATACAGCTGGATATGAACCCAGGTCCAGGGCTTCATCTAATACATCATGTTACCTCTGCTCACATAATTAAAGCTCAGATAATAGGATCCAAAGTTCAGAACAGGAACAAATCTCTGAGCTCATCTAGTAGAACTCCATTTTACAGATGAGTAAACTGAGGCTCCAGGAGGGTAAGTGACTTATACAAGATAATGAAGGTAGTAAGTGGCAGAAGTGGGATTCAAGCCATTGTCCTTTGACTCCAATCCAAGGCTCTTGTCACTGCAACCAAATCTGCTTTCTGTGTTCTTTTGAGGCTGGCCCTGTTTTTCAGTGATTATCATTAATATACTAAGTTTCCCCCCGCCATTCTCTTTCCTGTAACCCAACCCTTAGATAGCATTATGTTAGTAAATCCAGTTGTCAATGCATTTCTTTCTACCATTCTCTCTCTTCAATAACCAGCCTCCCACCCAACCCCCACAAAAAATGACAATAGAAAGAATGATAAACCTTAGGCTTGGAAGAAATGCAGTTTTAATGCTTTAATGTCATCACTGCTGAGCAATGGTAAAACTTGAAGGCAAAGTGCTTTACAAACTAACCATGAGAATCATCACTAGATCCCTGTGGAGAAGTAAAGCATTAACCTCCATTTTCAGAGGAAATCAAAGAAGTCAGGATTAAGTGGCTTTTCACAATGGAGCAAGGGGTCTCAAGAAAGGTGAGGGTTCAACTGGAAAAATAACATATGGCTGACCTTTCAACAATTTTTTCCCTTGTGTATGACCCTTTAGTCAAGCAACAGTAAGATTTTTAAAATATTTGAAAACACACATATATGCCTACATGTGTGACATATTTTTTAAATTTAAGCTATATTATTGACATTTTGCAAGACTTTCTTAAGTCTACCCAATTAAGGAAACAATAAAGCCCTGATTTGTAACATTTGCCAATTTCTAAGGCATATCTTTCACATTAAAAATTTGACAATTGTTTCTGGAGAGTCTGTCTGAGGTGGCTTTGCCACATCTCTGCCAAGGGCTCAGCATCTAAGATCTTCAAAGAAAGAAAGGCACTTACCTGTGAAGAGTAATGTTATATATGTCTAAAAAGCAAAGGCAGGAAATCAATGATATTTTGAGATCTCATCTAGCCCAGTGATACTGCAATTCTTACCTAAACTAAAATATCAAATATTTAAGAGAGTTGCATACTTCTTGGAATTTAGTACTTATGGGCAAAAGGAATGCCATCATTTCTTAATTGCTGTTAGTACTCCAATCCTATCAAAGATTTGTGATTTTATCAGCCTGGTACACCACAAGCCATCTTGGTAAGACTTAGTAAGGAAGTTTCCCAAGGTTCTAAGAGCTTAAAAGAGCCTGACATTGTCATACAGCTAATAAATGTGATAGGTTTGATCTGCAAGTTTAACTCAGATTTTCCTTAGCCAAGATTCTATCCATCAAGCCAGGGTTCCTCTTTGCTTTGCCAAACACTACTATAAAATATATATTATGTTTATTTCAATTAATTGAAGTTTTCAAATAACAGGTGCAGGGAGATTGGCTAACTTGCCTAAGTCAAGCTGGTAAAAGACTCAGAAAATTTCCATTCCTTGATCTCCTAAGTTCTCAATTACTCACTTAGGCCAATGCATTGCAGGAAGGACACAAAGCAAGCCATTAGTTCATTTGGTGTTTTGAATGTGAATCAGTTCGACTCATAATAACCTTTACTGAGCACCTACTGTATACAAAGAACTCCTCTAAATCAAAAAGGAGCTACAAAGATAATTAAGAGGTAGTCCCTGCCATAAAGAGGTATACTCTTATAGAGAAGATAATACGTACACAATGAACTATAATTCACTGATTCATTAATTTGGCAAGACTTTATGAAGTGCCCACTTTGGACCAAACATAGTGTGAGGTCATAGAAATAAAAAGACAAAGCCATCCCTGCCCTCAAACAGCCTACTTTTCAGTTCAGAGGAAGACATAAGGAGAAAGACAATACGATAAGTATAATAGAGAATGTCATGTCATTGTTCAATCAGTCCTTTATTTAAGGCTTGTGATTAATAGGACTGATGTAGGAACACAAGAAACTCATCAATAAATGTATTTTTAAAAGGTATATAATACACATAGAAAGGAAATAATTTAACAAAAACAAAAACAGAAAGCATGGCTTTATCTTTGAAGAATAAATTCAGGGCAGACTGTGACTGGCAAGTAAAGCCAGAGACAATAAAAAGTTGGATTTAGTTTGAGGGTTTTGGTGGGGGAGCAATTCCAGGAAAAAGATGAGGTTAAAGGAAGGGACAGGATGCTGCTGAGGTTAATAAAATGATGAGAATGGTTTTAGATGAGAAAATGGAACTCCTCAACTCTGGTTTTGCTTTTTTGCTTTGGGGTTTTTTGTCCTCAAGAACAATAATTTTTGGACTGGAAAGGATGGATTGAAAATGGCTGATAAGAAGTTGACACCCAAGATGAGAAGGGTGATAGTAAAAGCACTTACCTGCCCTTTATGAGGTCACACCACCAGGCTCAGATGGACTACAACTCAGAATATGGAAAGAAATGGCACATAAGAGAGTGAGCCATTGTCAGAGAGGATGGGAAAGGTGCCACAGGAGTGGATAGGGGCAAATGGTTTTCTGATTTTCAAAAAATAAAAATAAAAAAAGAGAATACAAAGCCTATAAACTATAGCCCACCAAAGTTAACTATGAACATGTAGAAACGGGAAGCTATGATTACTGAGATGATGCATGGCTCCTTAAATAATGGGTCATGCCAGACTAATCATATTTCTTTTTTATTTTTTGACAGGGTTACTCGATCAAGGGATTGCTGTAAGTAGTTTACCTAACATTCAGAAAAGCATATGATCAAGTCTCTTATGCAACTCTTGTGGTCAAGATGAGGAGATATGGGCATGCTAAGAATTCAATGAGGTGGTTCTATAAACTGGTTGAATGCTCAGAACCAAGGAATAGTTACTAATGAATTGATATCAGCTTTAGAGGCAGTCATTAATGAAATATTCCAAGGATCTATGCTCAGCCCTAAGGTGTTCAATATTTATTAGTGATATAGATAAATAAATACGTGTCATGCTTATTAAATTCACAGCTAGAACAATGCTGTAGGCGAGGGTAATATGACTAATATGTGGATGACAGTAAAGATCCAAAAAGATCTCGACAAATTAGAAATGTGCAACCAAATATTATGAGATGGAATGTGAGAGAGAGAGAGAGAGAGAGAGAGAGAGAGAGAGAGAGAGAGAGAGAGAGAGAGAGAGAGAGAAAAGAGAGAGAGAGAGAGAGAGAGAGACTTGGCACAGTAGATAGAATGATAGGTCTGGAATCAGGAGAATCCAAGTTCAAATCTAGCCTCAGGTACTTTCTAGCTATGTGACCCTGGGCAAATCATTTATTCTCTGTTTGCCTCAGTTTTCTCATTTGTGAAATGGGGATAATAATAGTACCTACCTACCAGGGTTCTTGTGAGAATGAAATGGGATAATATTTGTAAAGTGCTTAGCCCAGAGCCTGGTATGCAGTAAATATTAGATAAATGTTAATTGTTGTTGTTATTGCTGATGTTGTTCAAAATTATCTTCACGAGGACAAGATAGTAGAACTTGAGCTAGGCAGCAGTTTGTCTGAAAAAGAGTTTTAGGGGGCTGCAATCTCAGTGAATCATCCTATAACAATGGCAGCTAAGAAGACCAATGCAATCTTATACGCATTCAGAGAGGCAAAGTATTCAGAATATGGGAAGTCTCAATGTGCTCTGCCCTGTTCACACTAATGTGTTCAATTGTGAGTGGTGAATTTTAAACAGTAACACATTAGAGAGCTTCCAGGGGGAAGCAACTAGAGTTCTGTAGGACCATAAGTCTATGTCATATGAGGATCGACGGAAAGAACTGGGAATGGTTAGCCTGGAGAAGAGAAGTCTTAAGGAGAATCTGATCACTATCTTCATGTATTTAAGGAGCCTTCACATGGAAAAGAGATTACATTTGTTCTTCTTGGTCCTAGAGGGCAAATCTAGGGAATGGGGTAGAAGTTACCAAGAAACATATTTAAACTTAATATAAAGCAAATTTGCAAACAACGGAGCTATCCAAAAGTAGAAGAGAAGGCTTCAGGAAGTTTGGAAATCTCCTTCATGAATGATCTTTGAGCAAAGATTGGATCTGTCACATCTGCCAGATGTGAAGGGATTCTTGTTTAGGTCCCTGGTTGGACTAGATAGGAGCTGAGTTCCCTTCTGATTCTGAGTTCATGTGAAGCAGCAATCATTTCTGGCAAAAGGTAGTTAGAGAGGGCAGCGTATGAACCAGGTGTTGAAAGATGGGTCTAAGTGCTCTTCCACAAGATAACCCTTCAAATACTTGAAAAGAGCTATCATTTCTCCCCCTCTACTCCTCCATATTCTCTTCTCTTCAATTCTATCAACTGAGCCTCATATAAGATCTTCCCTAATTCTCAAACCCTCAAGAAGTGATGATGATGCTCTCTCCACCACCTCTATCGTGAAATAGGTACCGAGAGAGTGGCTTAGAGTGGGTTAATAAAGAAAAGAAAAAAGGACAGGCAGATGAGCACAAGAGCATCTCCCACTTCCACATGACTGGAGGCAGATAAAATAATCAGACTGTGACTGTGGCTTTGAAGTATAGGCAATAACTCTGCCAAATATTGCAATCTATAGTTCACTGACCCTTGACATAATAATGATTACCAGGTTCCCTCCACACAGAGAGTAATCTTCTGGCCCCAATTCTGGCAGATTCAAGTGGACAATCCAACGTGAGTAAGACACTGGGTGTCTTGCAGGAATAAACATACAACAAACTAATAAAGACAAGAAGACCTTTTCTCAACCATAGTACCCACATTCTGCATTCCATTAACCTGCTGACACTGTTTGCAGGGTAACAGAAAGGTCACTGAAGCCTAAATCCTCACCACAAGTCTCCCCCCATGCAATCATCTTAAAAACATGAGCTTATTAAATAACAGCTACCCTCTTTCTGAGAAGGCCGTGGGAAGGTGACTGTGGGCTCAGGTGTCTGGATCTATTTTATTATTACCCTTTCATTTGCGTAGTCCCTTCCCTCAGAGGCCTTGCATTAATCTTCAAAACGCCCCCAGAACAGGAGAATGGGAACAACTCTGACTCTACACTTTTTCCCATCCAATTATGTGGGAACTAAAACCAGGGACTGATTATTTGCATTTATGGGGCCAATTTTTTATTCTCTATGGACAGAGATTCGGGGGGAGGTGGAAACTAACTACAGCCCTAGGTAAAGTCTTCATGAAAGACATAACAACAACAAATCTGGAAAGTATCCTAACAAGGTCCAGCACAAAATTAAGAAAACTCAGGCCTCATCTCCCTCAGGCACCCAATACTTCTTTGCTATAAAGGAGAAAGAACATTGAAAAAACATCCTCAGACGACATGATAAACAATTTTATAAAGAAATAATTTCGGAACAGGAAGACTTTACTTCACTGAGCAATAGCGAAGGCTGATAATAAATACAGATTATTGGACCAGTGGAATGCAATAAAAATAGTTTACTTGTAGATATAGCCTATGAAATGACAAAGATTAGAGAATGGAATTAAAAAAAAAACCACCATAAGCAACAACCCCATGTACTCAACTAACATGACCCCAACTATATAACTCAACAACCGCATGAACTCAACAATATGTTGACAAAGAAGCATTGGCCGAATGGCTGAAATGTGGATTTATTTATAGAAATAGAGGGACCTATGATGGCAATTTAAGACTACATCACTGCCACCAGAAATTAAAGACAATTTATCTATAAGGAGCTTGATCTTAATGATCAACCCATTTTAAGCAAGGAAGAAGAAATTGTACAACACATAACTATAGCTTGCAAAAGTTTAGTACCTATGAACTACTGAGCAGAATCAAATTATGCACCCAAAGTTCACTATTTTTCATAAATTAACAGATGACATCCCTATGCTTTAAATGCAAACATCAAAACATTCTTGAGAATTCAAAACATAATCCGCATTGGAAACTGGACCACAGTCACAGCCTATAAGTACAGATAAATAACTCTGATCCATAAAAATTTAAAAAAATAATGTTTTAATAGATGTTGCTACACTGATTACTCATAATTTTTCATCTATGGAATGAAAGGCTTTCAAAACACAGGGTCCTAGTGTAAGAAATCAATATCACATATAGGAAAGGGATAAAGTACCCAGCATACATATCACATCGTCTTCTCTACTCCTGAAGTTGTCCCAAAGATGCTCAGTGAGCCTACAGAAAATGGACTTACATCTCAACATTTTTGAATGAATGAGTAGATGAGAGAATGAATGAATGAGAAAGCGTTTATTAAGTGTTTAAGTCCAAAAAATACAATCAGAAGATACAAATAGAAAAGTTGAGACAGTCTCTGCTTTCCAGGAGCTCACACTCAAATTAGCGATGACAGTACATAGAAAGTTCAGTTACAAGGAGGGTGTAAAGGCAAAGTCCTAAAAGTGCAGCGAACAGCAAGGTCCACGGCTCCTTAAATTACATCATTAGTTAGAATGACTATGCTAGGAATCTGAAAGGAGTGAAGAAAGAGCACCTGGTAAGGCCTAGAGGACTTAGAAGCAATTAGAGGGGAGATAGTAAGGCCTAGCAGTCTGCTAGTTTACCAAAAGGAAAAGAGTTGAAGAATCTAATCTAAGCCACCGGAGATAGGAAATATCTGGGTTCTGAGCTGACCAGGGCCAAGGGAGGGGCTCATCATTTTACCTACTTATACAATAGTCCACAAAATATTAAATATAAAAGATTAATAGGATAGTGACTTGTCCCAAGACTATTTTTATCCCAATTCCATAAAAATGATTAGAAGAATGATTGATAATAATAATAATACCAGTCTTAATAGCTGCTGTGTGATTATGGGCAGGTCACTTAATTTCTCTAAGGCCATCATTGAAAAAAAGAGAAAGAGAATGGTGCTAGATAATTGCCATGGTCCCTTCTAGCTCTAAATCTATAATTCTATGAGCCCAATAATCACAGACATGGGGCACTTTATGGTTTATAAAAACTTTTATTGAGTTTTATGAACAAGTTATTTATTTATTAATTAATGATTTGATTACTTATTACTTTTTATTTTTTATTAAGTCTTATTAACAACTTTCTAAGGTACAGCAGGTATCATTATGCCCATTTTACAGAAAAGGAAATTGAACCTCACAAAGGTCAAATGATTTGCCCATGTTCAATGAATTAAATGTTTTCTGGTAGTATGCGAAATCATGTCTTCCTGAATCCAAGACCAATGTTCTATCCCCTCTGCCTCACAAGGGGTGAGGTAAGCACACTATTGAACACACTGTTGATGCTCAATGAATCAGCCAGATGTGCCCCAGTGGGCAAGCTATTCCTACTGTACTTGTGGAAGAGGCATTAATTATTTTGCACCAGTTGCTAAATGGGGCTCTAGTTCCCTGTAACAATGAATGCAACTCCCAATGTGCCCAAAGTACTCCTAGCGTACTTCACCCACTGAAAGAAACTAGCTTAATAAATGGGATGAGTGCTTATGTACCACTTATCCCTCCGAAATCAAATAGCATGCAGAAGGCTGAAAAGATAGAATTCCCTTTAACTCCCATGATACCCTGTTCCTTTGACATAGGCGTCTCTCCTAAAGAGTTTAAGGTGAGTACAGCTGCATGAAACTGAGGCACCCAAATGTTGTGACTTGCTAAAATTCGCTTGGATAAGTGGCAGAGTCAGAAGCTGAACCCAGGTTTTCTGATCCCAAATACTGTGCTCTTTCTATTACTACATAATGATCTCCATGTTCTATAGGGTCTCTTAGAACAACATTCAGTGAGTCTGTGACTCTGATTTGATCAGAGTCTGTAGTTTCTGATGCAAGTATGTATTCATGCATAACTGAAGTGTTACACTCTAACCAAAAAATATTATCAATTTAAATAGCAATAATATTTTATATTTATATTATGATTTAGGCAACTCGAAAACTCTTAAGTTGCCTGGCACAGGTACTGGTGATCTTCTTCAATGGCAGGAGGAATTTCTTCATCGGGGCTTCTCACTATCAGTAGTTCTTAAAATACAGTCCTGGGACTCCTGGAGCAATGTAAAGATGTTTTAATTTCGAATATGTTAAGTATTGATAGATATAGCCATGTAAACAAAAGCTCTTTGGGGTCTTTGATAATATCTAAGAAGGTAAAGGGGTCCTATGACCAAAAAGTTTGAGAACTGCTGTTCTCTATCAATCGAATAAAGATCTGGTCCCCCAAAATGGGATTTTTCTTTTATATACTGCTTTACTAACATTATTATATTTAATTCTCACATTTCTGCATAGTAAATAGTACAAATATTATGAGTTCCCTCGTCTGTAAAGTAAAGGGGTTGGATTACATGACATCTAAGGTCCCTAAAATTCTAATCATATGATAGTTATTTTAAAGATATGGAAAGGGATTGTCGGAGAGATTAAGTGACTCAGCCACAGTCACATGGCAGAGTTATGACAGTCAATAAGAAATGTGTTCCACTTAAAACAAAATACTGCCCAAAAGTCTGACCTTTCAGTATCACTAAGTTATAGAGTGGTTATTTAGTGTAGAAAAGAAGAGTTTATAAAGGATTCACGAATACTGAGCTCCCCTTCTGTGCTGAAGTGTTTGTTCATAAATCAGTAGCTACTTTATGGGGAAGATGCCAGGGCACAGAGATTTAAAGGGTCTGGATTCATTGCCAACTGAAAAACAATCAGAGGTGATAATACAGCATATCTAAAATTACAACAAAAAGTAATGGGAAAATGTGATTTGACTTACCATATGTGTGTGTGTGTGTGTGTGTGTGTGTGTGTGTGTGTGTGTGTGTGTGTAAAGCAAAGAATCTATATTAAAATGGAACAAACTGTACCAAACAGCACATTTTTAGGTAAGTTCTACTCTTTGTCTCTGTAGTGGCAGAGAAATGGATTTAGCCTTTTGGAATTAGAGCAAAGGAAGCAAGCTAAATAATATATCTGAAGATATAATAGTGTGCTAATACCCACGTCTTTCTCCAAATATTTTCTTCAATTATTTTTTTAATTGTTTCCACATTTTAATCACTTAACAGAGAAGATCTAGCATTTATGTCGATGAGAGAGAAAAAAATAAAGCACCCAATACAGCAAGTCATTTCATTCATTCATCGATTTGTTCATTCATCAAGATTGAATACCTACTATGTGGAAGCCACTGGGCTCGTTAGAAAACTGCCTACTTAGCCATCTCAGATATATTAACACTGCTGAATGATACTACATTACAATTGTCTCTGATCTGAGGGAGGACTAATGAACCCAGGTAATTAAAACAAGTTCCAGGGCTTGATGGTGGCATACCCCATCCTTGGAAACAAGGACCAAGTCAGTATTTATATGAGTATAAACCAAAATACTAGGCTAGGTCAAGGCCAGGATTTCTTGAGAATAGTGGAATCCAGTGGGATTGACGTAGAAGCAACAGGTTCAAGCCATGAGGGCAGTTATAGATCAGAGGCATGGGTTTGGGGGAGCTGACAGTTGACTTAATCTGTCTCTCCAAATCTTCAGCTTTTTACAATGACAGTATGTGTGAGCCCCTGACACAATGACATGATCATAAACCTAGTCTGCTGGGTTCTTCTGAACTCAGCCATGCCAGTGAAGCTCTGGGGTCAGATTTCCTAGCTATTTGTAAAGAAAGAAGGTATAATAATGAATCCTTCCTCTGTAGCTCTGGGAAGACCAACAGGGCATGGGAAAGAGGGCCATGTCACTGAACTAAATAGGCAGCATTTTATTTTTAACTTGGTAACTGACTGAACTTTTAAAAGGTGCAGTACTAATAATAACCATCAAATACAACATAGACCTTTGAAGGCAGAAGGCATATTTTTGCCTTCATTCTTTAAGAGAATCTGAGGTCAGTCTATAAAGGCTCCAGGGCAGAGTTCCTAATCATTGGTGGGCTCTGGACCTCCAAGAGGTCTATTGTTAGATTTCAGGGGGTTGTGAACTTGGATGGGAAAAAAAAAACAATCCACACCTATATTTTCACTAAACTTTAACCAAAATTTGGCTTTTCCTTTAATTATGAAAACAGGCAACAAATTTAATTCTAAGGAATCCATAGATGTCACCTGGCTGCCAAGAGGTTCAATGACACAAAAAGGGTTAAAAAAAAAACTCTGGATTATGAAGAAAGATGGTAGTTGTACCATATAACTAGGTGTTAGTGGAAAAGACATAGGGAAGGCACATGGAACATTTGTTCTCTCTGTTCCTCTCTCTCTGTCTCTGTCTCTCCATCTCTCTTTCTCTCTCTCTCTCTTTCTCTGTCTATCTCTGTCTCTCTGGCTCTCCCTCTCCCTCTCCCTCTTTTTTTAAACCAGGTCAGAAACTGCATCATTCCTTTTTCTCTGACTGCATGCCAGAAGTTTCACTGTTTCCTTTCTCTCTTTGACACTCGCTTCCCATTAGTAGATAAAGTGGGATCTGGGGATGGGGAGAGAGCTCCTCTTTGGTTTCCCTCTGCCTCTGCCTCTGTTTCCTTCCCAGGCTCAGCTGTAGCTTTTCTGTCTCTTGGGCTAGTCAGGAATACAGCTGAAAGGCCATATGACTTTGTGGCAAATAAACCAGCCCAAAAGGAGTCTTGGGAATGGTACAGATTTGCAATCTAATTTCATCATTTGCATATGAAGGCTCTGAATCTAAATCTGTAGATTTATTGTTAAGAAATACTTTCTCAAATTATAGAACTTTTTTTTGAGAGATGTCAATGTTTATAATGACATTTCCTGAAAAATTCATGTGCTTTTCAGGGCTCCTGAGACATTGTATAATGAAGAGAGTGCTAGACTTGGAATCAAAGGATTGGGGGTCAAGCTCTAGCTTCATTAACTATTTGACCGTGGACAGCTTATTAACTGTTTGGCCTTGGAGCAAGTCCTTTAACTTCTCCAGCCCTCAGTTTACTTATCAGTAAAATGAGTGGGTTGGATTAGATAATAACTAAACACTCTTCCACCTTTGGCAGCTAGAGGGCTCAGTGGATAGAGCACTGGGTCTGGAGTTAAGGAAGACATGAATTCAAATCCAGCCTCAGACATTAGCTGTAACCCTGGTGCAAGTCACTTAACCTCTGTCTGCTTCATGTTCCTCAACTATGAAATGGGGTTTATAAGAGCACCTTTCTCCCAAAATTGTTGTGAGCATAAAAAGAGCGAATGTTTGTAAAGCATTTACCATAGTGCCTAGCATATAGTATGCTCTAGGTAAATGCTTATTTCCTTCCAGCACTGAATATAAAAGTCTACAAATTGTTCTCCTTTGAAATGTTCATGATAGCCTGATGTAAAGTTATGTCTCTTGTATTAAGTGAGATTCTACCAGTCCAATGCTGTAACAGTCATTTACCTAAGCATTCCCAAAGTAGTTGGCCAGGAAGGTAAGATTTAGACCTGGAAATAACCTTAAAGGTAACTTAGTAGTAATCCCCAATAACTGAGAGCCATAGAAGTTACTAAATATCAGAGTTAGAATTAAAATCCAGGGCTTCTGACTCCCAATCCAAGGTGCTTTCAGCACTGAAAATTCAGGAGCACAGTGTTTATAACATGTTAGGCATTATGGGAAGATACAAAGATGAATAAGACAAGACCCATAATTAAGGGTGTTCTGAAGCCGACTCATTCAGACTCATGAGAATTGTTAAATTTTCTGTGTTAGTATTTTGTACCTTGGAAATCTGCAAACTCTACAGATCAGGGCTTGATTTATTGTTTTGCTGATTTTCTGGATTTAAAGTAATGTAGAAAATGTTAGCAATGTGCATTAAACTTTAAAGTATGCTATGTATGTTTGTTTGGTTTTTTTGACAGTGAGTTAACATTTAAGGACAGCTAGGTAGGCAGTGAATAGAGCACAAAGTCTGTAATCATAAAGACCTGAGTTCAAAACTAGCCTCAGACACTTGCTAGTTGTGTGATCCTGGGCAAGTCAGTTAACATTTGTTTGCCTTAGTTTCCTTATCTGTAAAATGGGGTGCATTTAATAATAGCAGTTACCTCCCAAGGCTGTTGTGAGGATCAAATGAGATAATATTTATGAAATGCTTAGCACAGTGCCTGGCATGTAATAGGCACCATGTAAATGTTAGCTATCATCATCATCATTATTATTATTAGCAGCACACTAGCTATGATTATTATCAGCAGCAGCAGCATGCTCCCACTAGTAACTCAATTTCCATAATAACGTGTAGACAAAAGAATCTTTCTGATAGATGTAAAATCAAATATTTTGTTAAATGAGAATGTTTCTTAACAATGGCCCTTAACCAAGAGTAATGAGAGTCTGAACTAACCTGAATAGAATATGAACAGGCACAAACATGCGGACCTGAACATGGTGGTCCGAATATAATGAACACTGCTAATGCCCCAATTACTTTGCCAAGCTTTTGGATTAGTTTATTCATGAAAGCCAGTATGGCATAATGACGAGAGATCTGGACTTGTTTTGTTCATTTGGTCTCTGTGCAGCCCCTTCATTCCATCCCTTTGGCCACCATTCCAGATCAGAGTCTCATCACCTCCTGCCTAGGCTACTGCGACAGCCTCCTAATTGGTCCCTCTGTTTCCAGTCTCTCCTCTGTCTAATTCTTCAGCCAAAATATCTTCCTGATGAACTGGTCTGACCCTGGCATCCTCCTACTCAAAAACCTTTAGTGGCTTCCCATTGCCTAGAGGAAAAATACAAACTCTTTAGCTTGGTATTTAGAACCTAATCTCCTGTCCTAATCTTTCATGTACTCACACAAGACATTCCTTGTGATTGGTTTAGAATGGATTCCCTCCTTCTTTCCTCACTCCTGCCTCTCAGAATTCTTATCTTCCTTCTCTCAAGGTTCAACATAGGTTAAAGTGAAACCTTCATTGTTCCCTCTAGATGTTACTGTCCTTCCCTACCTTTAATTTTCCTCCTATCAACTTGGGCACATGTTGCATCTCCCCAGTAGAATATAAGCTCCTTGAGGGCAGGGACAATATAATTTTGACTGTGTATCTCCAGCACCAAGCCTGGCCTTGTACATAGTTAGCACTCAATAAACATTTATTGAACTTGAACTAAACTACAAATCAAGAATCTGGGTTCCATTCCTGGCTGTGCCTTTTGCTGGCCTGGTACCCTTGGTCTACTCATTTAACTTTTCTGAACCTCAAGGGAATCCAAATCTGTGCCTTCTTCCCCATCTCACAAGTGAGATCATGATTATGCAGGTACTTTGCACACTGAAGTGCTATACAAAGGCAGAAATGCTAAAACTGGTCACCTGGGCACTCTAAGCCTGATTCCTTGTTCTTCTTACTGCATCCTTAGCATATACCACAATGCCTTGCATACTAATAAATGTAATTGGGTTGAATGACTAGCACCCTGCTTACTGCACCAAGACAGATTTAACCTAGAACAGCAATATATTGTTCCATCTGGGCAGACCTCCTGGCCCTCTACAAGGCCAACCTTACTGCCTACTAAGATGGATCTCTAACCTTCCACCCACCCTCAGCATCGATCCTTGGTTTTCTGCCAATACTCTGGACAGATAAATGGCATTCTGCCTGTGCTAGGTATAGATATCTGGTCTCTTATCCATGGTGGGGAGGGATTCCTAGCCTCCTATAATAACTAGGGATAGATTCCTGGCTTCCTATCCATGTTGGAAGTGTATTCATGGTTTCCAATCTGAAAGGCAATATTGTGTGATGGATAGGATGTTGGACCTAGAGACAGGAATATCCAGCTTGAAATCCTACCTCAGAAGATAGCTGAGTAATCTCAAGTAAGTCATTTAATCCCTTTGATGTTTCAATTTGCTCCTCTACAGAGTGATGATAAGACCAGAAGCAGTTATCTCACAGGGTTGTTGTGATGATTGAGTAAGATGTTATGTGTAAAGGGCATTTGTAAACCTTCTAGCTCTCTCTTTTTCTCAGTTTCCTCATCTGTAAAAGCAGTGGGGCTAGGCTTGATGGCCTCTAAGGTCTCTTCCAGCTGTCACATCTATGATCCCATGCTCTGTATTAATATCAGTTATTACTGCACTTCTGCCCACCACCCTATTTTGAATCCATTTGCATACTGCCCTTGGTGTCTATCTTACATGATTTTTCTGGACCTCCAACTGATCCCTGATCACTATAGACATATCACTTTAGACATGAAAAATAAATAAATAGACACGTTAGCATTAAAACACTGGTTTAGTGCAAGTGACAGAATAAAAGGGAGGCAAAAAAAGAATAGAAGGAAGAAAAGACAAACAGGATAGCTTTGAAAGTAATGTAGATTTTTTTAATGTAATTTTTAAGCAAGTGATTCAAAATGGAGAATTGTGGTTTCATGTAGAATAATCCTCTTTTTGTGTTCTGCTATGTGCAGGGAATGCTTTTGTGTGTGTTTAAGTTAATTAATTTCTTTAAAATTAGAATGAGAGGGAGACATTTGGGGGAGATATAATGATGGATCAGCCGGAGCCTGAAAGCAAAAGCAGTAGAAAGACAAAGGGACTAAATGACCCCAGAGGGTCAACATTAATAATTTCTTTCTACTTCCTGCCCTCATTCTCCTATGAATTCATTGACCTGTTTAATAACCAAACCCCTAGCAGCAGTGTCCTCCATTGGGTACCTATGCATCATGCGATTCTATCCCTAAAGATTCTTGCTAACCTTGCCAACCTTCCCCAAAAGAACTATCACAGGGAAAGCAGAGCAAATCAATTCTCTGTTTTCCCCCCAATGCCTTTTGACCTAAACTAATTCCACTAAGGTTTACCCCATCCAACAGGCCCAAATGGGTCTGACAGCCATATAGTAAACAATCAATAGTCATTTATTAAGCATCAACTGCATGTCTTCTCTTTGTTTTAGAAAAGATAATGTATAGAAGGGCTACAATACATAGTTTCCCTATTCTCAGTTTATCAAAAATCCGTAGCTCAAGCAAGTACAGCCATATTTAATGTATGGGGTTTAATAAGCAAGTACATCATCCTAAGATGGTAACGGCACATCAAAGGGAAAACAGTCTTGTCCTCTGTTCTGCTGCATCATTTCCATCTTATTTTTTCACTGTGGTTCCAAACGTTTCATTGTTTCTTCATTCTGGAAGCTAGAAGAGCTGAGCTGTGGAGACCACAGAGGCAGTAGCAGGAAGCAATAGCCCCAGTGGCTGTGCCATCCTCTGTCCCATGGCAGCAGGGGGGAGGTAGCTACCTGCAGGTTTGTTTGGTTTTTTTTTAATAAAATTCAGTCAACAAACCTATCAAACTGCTATTTTCAAATGTGTTATTGTTGAAGGGAAAAAAGAGAGGATTTGTGCTGTGCAGTCTTACTAAAACAAAGTAACATAGTAGCAGGTTCCTGGCTTGGCTGTTCCTGGGTGGCTCTCCCAGCGTATTTGTGTTCCTTTAATGTGTGTTCCTAGTGATGTCTGTTGTGTTAGGGCATTCTGCAAGCATTATCACTCCACTCTGCATCTACTGCCCTGCCTGATTGCAACAACTCTGAACAAAATGCTCCTCCCAGGTTAAGCTCGTCACTTCTAATCTTATCTCCCTGCTGGTACCTCAAGTCTTGATTGACATCACCTCTCTCAGCCTCCTCTCCCCTCTGACTGAGGGCTAGAGCGGGGAGTACTAAACTCCTCCTAAAGCCTTCCTTTACAGAAGGCAGAAATAGACTCTTTGTCTCACTCCATTCTGCAACTGTTGCCCAGCCTGATTTCAACTCCATGGAATGGGATGACCCTGAGCTGGATAACTCCTGGCCCTAGGCTCTCCTTTTCCTGTCTCTTTTTGTGTGTTGTCTCCCCTACCCCCATTAGATTATAAGCTCCTTGAAGGCAGGGACATTTTATTAATTGTATCCCCAGAGCTTAGCAAAGTGCCTGGCACATAACAGGTGCTTAATAAATGTTTATTAGATTGAATTGGATTGCAGAACAGCCTGAATTCCTGGATCCAGAGAACACCAGAGGTTTGGCAGTGGTGGATTTGCACCATAACGCCAACAACAGACGCACCTTTCTCAGTAGTTTTGTATTCTCTTTGTTCATGCCAATCAGAAATTACAGGATACTGTCCACCACAGTGATTTAGTGAAGGCTAGGTAAGCAATATCATAGTGGTAAAGGGGAGGCTGTAACATTGTGAGTCAGAATAACAATTGTCATTGTTCAGTCATTTTTCAGTTTTGTCTGACTCTTCATAACCCCTTTGGGATTTTCTTGACAAAAATACTGGAATGGTTTTCCATTTCTTTCTCTAGCTCATTTTACAGATGAAGAGACTGAGGCAAACAAGTGATTTGCCCTGGGTCACACAGGTAGTGAGTGTCTGAGGTCAGATTTGAACTCGAGAAGATGAGTCTTCCTGACTCCAGGTCCCACACTCTAGCTACTATGGCACCACCTAGCTGCCCAGAATGGCAGAGGAACAGCTAAGCAGAGGAGAATGTGGTTGGGTCCTTTGATGTTTCCCTTAGGGATAGCTCTTAGCTTCACTCTAAGAAATAGTTCAGTCTATATCCAGCATTATCTAAGGGGTCACAATAATTGAGTCTGCCGCCATCTTGGAGGTGACAATTTCCACACCTAGAAGAAGGCTCTTCCTTTGTCGTTAGCCACTACTACTCCAGCAGCCCTAGCTACTGCCTGTGACGGCTGATGGGGCTGTTTTTCCGTATTTATTGGTAGGTGATTCCTGGTCCTTGGTCACAATTGCTCTGGCAGCCTCTGCTACCAGTTATGGTATGTACTCTGCTGTATTCCACTACCAACGTATACTCCCTGATTGGGACCTTAGATTCTCCCCAACTCATATGGCATAGGGTAGAGGTGGGAGAGAAAAAGAGAAACTCTCTCCCTTTCCCCAAAGCGATTCTTCTCAAGGGCTTGACTGGAATTCCTCCACTACTAACTAGATCGTCCTGTCATTGGATTTCCAGGTAGCATTATCATCTTAAGAGATGCCTAAAAAAGACAATAACCTTTACCCAAAAGAGTGACTCTAGTGATAAGAATTTTAGTCGTATGGCAGGTCAAGTGGAGATTTCAGCAGGTGGTGAGTTGAAGGAATCCTTTCAACATGCCTTAAATCACACTATATTGGCAACTGCATACTCTATCTATGAGTAGGGCAGTTCTGGCCATGTCCAACCAGAGCAAGGTGATGAAATCTCCATTTTTCAGATGAGTAAACTGAGGCCTAGAGATCTGCCCAAGGTCACTTCGAAAATGGAAGAGCTGCAAGTATCATTTTTCTATTATACCTCTCTGCCTCACTGAAGACAAAGGAAACACAGTCTCCTGAGGGCTGTACTGGAGATTTTGACCCAGAATAGAATGAAGTGATCACAGAAGGGTCCCAGTGCCTATTAGAAATCTGATAACTCTATTTTCCATTATTCTAAGTGGAAAGCATTTCATTAGGAGCGTATCATATTCAAGGTCCCTCCCATCAACTCCCTAGTCTCCGAGTCTGCCCACAAAAGCTAAAGTAACCATTTACAATCGAATTGCTTGCTCCAAATGCAGTCAACTTTCAATTATTCAGGGGCTAATTATCCCGTTTGCAAATTTTTTCCAGACCCCTAGCTTTTCTTCCTCTTTTCTGTTGAACACATGGTGGCCAGTTCCATTGAACTAGTATCTCAAAAGGAGGAGGGGAAGAAAAAAAAAGCAAGGAGGAGGAGAAGGGGAAGAAATAAAAGTCAAGCTTGTTAATTTTGTTCTTCTAAGTCACTACAGTTGCCAGCTACAATTTGGTATGTGCCAAACAAATCTAGCTGCCTTCACTCCAATCTCCTCTATATCTATTTATCTAAACCCTCTCAACGTTTCGCAGCCCCATGTCCCTCCCACACAATTACCTTTTTTTTTTTATAACTGCAAAGCATTTTCTGACTTAAAAGGCTCTTATCCTTTCCCTTTCTCCAAACATCATCCCTCTCCTTTTCACTAATCTATTTAAGATAAATTCTCCATGAAAATAAGCTGGATGATCCTCTGTCACCATGGAGTCCCTCTCTTCTCATTGTAATATCAACCTCACACTTTCCTACATTGAGGACTTGTTAGCACTTACGTCTATTTAGGCATACTATGAAGAATAGGCATTTTAGGCATTGTAAGGAAAAGCACGGAAATGGGAGAGTATATCTTGTGTTTATATAGAACTGGAAATGACTTCACATGCCATCTAATCCAACCCTTGAGGGCAGAGACTGTCATTTAGCTCTTTTTCATATCTCTACTGCTTATCATGGTGCCTGATACATAGTAGGTGCTTAATAAATATTTATTAACTGACTGACCCATTCATTTTCTATACGACAAAACTGAGACCCAGGAAAATTAAATGTCTTGCCCAACGCCACCCAAGTAGTAAGGATCAGAGGTGAGATTTGAAACCAAGTCTTCTGACTTCAGAGCTACTATTCCTTCCCTCATGAAGGGTTTGTACATAAGTTTATCCCATATTTAACAATGACTTATGGAAAGAGGCAGGCTGTTGTTGTGGAGTTGTTTTTAGGTTGTGTTCTGCTCTTTGTGACCCAATTTGGGGTTTTCTTGGCAAAGATAGTGAAATAGTTTGCCACTTCCTTCTCCAGCTCTTTTTACAGATGAGGAAACTGAGACAAGCAGGGTTTAGTGACTTGCCCAGGGTCACACAACTAGTAAGTGTCTGAGGCCAGATTTGAATTCAGGAAGAGGAGTCTTCCTTGCTTCTGACCCAACATTCTTTCCATTGCACCACCTAGGTAGGTGACCAGAAGCAGGTTACCTGCTTTCCAAACCTGCCTCTTTACCTGTGTGATCATGGACAAGTCATTTTACCTTTCTGTCTCAGTTTCCTCATTTTTTTTAAATGAGAGATCAATTAGATTAGAGGTACCAGCAACTCTCCTAAGTGCTGCTGGAACCAGATTAAAATGTGATTGGGAAATGTTTTTTTTAAATAAATAAAAATATGATAGAACATAGATAAAGTTAATAGACAGCTTTCTAAATTAATATGCTTCCCACAGGGATCCTTAATATATGGTTTAGCTGGCTCAGTTTCTATTTGAGTTTGACACGACTGAACTAGATAATTTCTCTTTAAGATCCATTTAAGCTCTAACTCCTATGATCTCTGTTTATTTGCATTTGCCCTGTTATATACCCATTCTTATCATAGGAATCTTAGAACCAGGGACCAACTCTTCTACCTTCCTTTTGAACACACTGGCGCTGTTCCCCATCACATTGTTCAGCATCCTGTGTTCTCAGTAATGTCTGACAGACTAACTGGAGAGAAGTTTGAAAAGGGCTACAATGACATTTTCCACGTTTTATTTACTCATATCAGGACCACTATTTCATGAAGTGCCCAGGTGATCCATGCTCACATAACTTCTAACTCTGAACCTGATACTTTCCCCCACCCCAACCCCACTGCTTCCTGCTCTCTTTCGGAAGTTACCTTTCTAGATGTACGCTCATTGAGATAGGGACTTTTTTTGGCTTTTATTTGTGTCCTCAGAACTTGAAAAAGCTTACTATTAGGTACGTAGTGTATACTTAATGAATCCTTTATTTACCTATTTGAGGGAAGGGAATAAGTATTTATATAGCACCTACTGCTTTTATCATTTGAGTCCCATGAAACCCTGTGAAGTAGATGCTATTACTATCTGCATTTTATAGTTGAGGAAACTGAGGTAAACAGGATTAAGTGACTTACTCAGGGCTATGCTGCTAATAAGTATCTGAGGCCAAATTTGAACTCAGGAAGGAAGTCTTCCTGACTCAAAATGAAGTGAAGGAGAAATCTCACTGCCAAAACGGGAAATTAGGAAATGCACCTGTGAACTGAGCTATAAAGGGTAGATGGGAATGACGCTGACAAAAAGCAAAGGATGGGCTTTCTAAGCATAGTATAAGCAAAAGCATAGAGGTGGGAGAACAGATAGACAGTGTATTCAAGAGTCAATAATCAATGTGGCTGGAGCATCAAATACATAAACTAGAGAAGTAATATGAAATAAAAAAGGAAGGAAAGGAAACAATCATGTACGAAGCTCTAACAATGTGACAGCAGGACAGCTAAAGGGTGCCGTAGCTAGAATACAGCGCCTGGAATCAGGGACATTCATCTTCATGAGTTCAAATCTAACCTCAGACACTTACTAGCTGTGTGACCCTGGGCAAGTCACTTAACCCTGCTTGCCTCAGTTTGCTCCTCTGTAAAGTGAACTGGAGAAGGAAATGGCAAACCACTGCAGCATCTTTGCCAAGAAAACCCCAACAACAACATACATATGGAAGATCAGACTGCATAGACTAGAAGATGAAGATAGATGAAGAGACACATGGAGGGGGCTAGCATAGTTGTCCAGGAAGGATAATAAGAACTTATACTTGGGTGATAGCAGTAAGAATAAAGATTAGGAACAGATGCTAGAGATGCTGTAGCGATGGAATCAAGAAGATTTGACAAATGATTAATATGAAAAGGGAAGAAGGGCTGAAAAAGAACCCTAAGTTTTCACGAAAGATTAGACAAACAGAAATTTTTAAATTATAAAGGTAGGAGCATAATCAGAGAAAGTGTGGTGTCTCTGAAGTCAAGGGATGCGGTGGTCAACACTGTTCAAAGCTACAGTGACATCAAGGAGAAAAAGGACTTTAAAAAAACAGTCATAGGATTTGGTAATTAAGAAGTCATTGGTAAACTTTGAAAGAGCAGTTTCCGTAGGATGACAATGTAGAAGTCAGATTGCAGGGTGTTGGACAGAGAATGAAATCTGAGAAATTGGAAGTATGGAGTAGTTAATATTCATTGCCATGAAAAAATGTAAAAACGTATACATACATACATATACATTTTTAGACATACATACATACAAACACAGAGACCAATACAGAGACATACACAAAGAGAAAGAGACATATAGAGATAAACCCAGAGACAGACACAAATAAAGAGATACAGAAAGATACACAGAGTCACAGATAAGCAGAATAATAAGGCAGAAACAGAGAAACACCGAGAGATAAGTAGCGCTCTTCCCCCGCCAAAAGCATGATTCCTAATGAAAATACAAATTCAAAAATCATTACTTCTCTCCGCCCCTTTCTACCCTTGTTTCCCAACTCTATTCCCACCCCCACGCTGCCTTCTGGCCATGTCTAGGTCTCTCAGCTTCTATCTTTTTCCTCCGGGAGCGCAGTATTCCTGTACACTGATTCAGCAGATATGCGACTTCTGCTATGTGTGTCTGGGTTCCTGTTATCAGGAGCTACTTCAATATTTCAAGGAAAGGGCATAAGTCTTGGAGTCAAGGCGAGACCTTGGCCTAAATCCTGTCTCTAGCACTAATTAGCCTTGTCACTTTGGACAACTCACTTACTGCTCTTAAGCCTAACTTCATCTGTAAAATAAGGGTGATAATACTTAGACTACCAAACTTAAAAAAAAATTGTACTAAGAAAAGCATTTTGTAAACCTAAAAATTCTATGTAAGCATCAGTTGTTATTACCAGATATTTGACCTTGGTATATGTAAAAAGGGCTGAACAGTGAGAACTTTGCTGGCCAATGTAAACACTGAAAAGGTTTATGATGTTTTTTGCTTAGTGTGTCTGTTAGGTTTTTTAATCTTTCCAAAACACAAACACGCTCCACAGTGGCAATAAGAACAAGCAAGAATGCTGGATTTGAAGCCAAAGGATATGGATTGAAATCCTGGCTCCTCTACTTACTATACATATGACCTTAGGATAAGGCCTCAGTTTCCTCATATGTAAAATGATGAGATTGGACTAGACAATCACTTGCAAAGTCCCTTGTAGCCCCAGATCCTACCCACCCAAGAGATACAAAAGTATCCTTTATACCAACATAATCATATAATTATAAAAAAGAGAAGCACAGAGACATATGAAATCACTAAAAGGGAAAGTTATCATGTTATCAGAACATAATATTGCCTGTACCTTTTTCTATTAAAAATATTTCAATCCCCAACACACCAATATAACATGTAATAGAACATATATATCATTCATGTTAATTAAACATCTTTCTACATTTTATTACGTGCAATAAGGTAAACCCTTTACTAATTATGACTGTCTTGGATGCCAGATGTTCTCTCTTCTGGGGTTTCCTTCTGCGATTAGCTGGTCCTCAGTACCTCCATAAATATTTGGTCCACAGCCATTGTGTAAAGGGTGAGACTATGGGAAATAACTGCTGGGTCAGACACAAAGAGCTTTCCCTAAAGGGAATTATATCCATGTTTTTAAATAGCTGAGTGAAAATTAAAATTAGCCAAGTTCCAAATGGAACAAGTGAGGCAAAGTCAAAGGAAGGAGGAGGGGCGAATGTCTCCTAGCAATGCCTAGAGATCGTCAGACGTGGGAAGGGCACAACCCAGCGAATTCTTCAAACTAAATCAAATGGGAGTCAGAAGTAGTAAAACGCTAATGTTTGTAATTTAGCAAACAGCTGTGCAAACCGAGAAGTCATTGGAAAGAGCAAACATTCCATTTCAAGGTGATTGCCATGAGAACACAGACAGGAATACTGTCTAAGTGGCCCCTGCATTACAGGGAGCAAAGAGAATGTGAAAGAAAGGAATGGGGGGAGGGAGGCAAGGAAGGAAGGGAGGGAGGCAGAAAGGAAGGAAGGAAGAAAGGGAGGGAAGGAAGGAAGGAAGGGAGGGAGGAGGGAGGGAGGAACGAAGGAACGAAGAAGGGAAGGAAGGAGAGAGAGAGAGAGAGAGAGAGAGAGAGAGAGAGAGAGAGAGAGAGAGAGAGAGAGAGAGAGAGAGAGAGAGAGAATGAGAGTAGATTCCCTCCCTCTACTGAAAATCTAGTATTTTGATGCATTAAAAATAACAAAGGGTCCTCTCTGAAATCTTTGTTGAGGGCTCAGACTTTAAAGCTATGCCACTAAGAAGGGGAGAAGGAAATACAGAGTTCACAAAATGAAGAAAATGTGAAGAAAAGTATCCAGCAAACATTAAACAGAAAGTAAGGTATCTTTGCCAAGAAAACCCCAAATGGGGCCAGGAAGAATAAGACATAACTGAAATGACTGAACAGCAGTGCTGTTCACAGCCTCAGCATTTTACAATCTTTTCAGCATCTTGAAAAAAAAAATAGATTGGTGTTCAATAGCCTAGAATTATTTATTATATATGGTGGAAAGCTCAAAAGCAATTGGAATAGAGAAGAACAACTAGCACATCCATGAATTAATACAGGGCAATCATTTGTTGCTTTGGTAATAACCTTATGTTTTTGGATATAGGTGCCAGTATGGGCAGATGTTGAATAAGGAAATATGAAATCTGTTCAATTCAAACGAGTGAAATTCAAAGACAGTACAAGTTACAGATTCATTGCTATTGGAATATATGTTCTTACAAGCAGGTGCCAGTTTTCCAAAACCAAGAAAATATTCCTAAGGTGAGATATCACCCCATCAGTAATGGCATCACAATAGGGTATCACAAGAACAAAAACAAAATGTATTTTTAATCAAGCAATCTTTAATAAGCAAGTAATAAACTAGGAACGTCACTAGAAATACAAAGATAAATGCGAAATCACTCTTGTCCGCAAGAAGTTTTTATTCTACTTCTTAACTTCCCCTTTGATGCAATAATTGGTACCACTTGACGTGACATTTTTAAAATGTTAACTTGAAATGCAAATAGTAAGCTGTTCATTCCTCCTCCTTCAAGCTGCAAAGGTACACCTCACTCTCCAGAGCTAGGAGGGGAAACCTTCCTTTTGCTGGCCCTTGGGTTGGAGGAAATGAGAAAGAAGGTACAAAAAACTTTCCAACATCCACATAATGTTATGGAAGATTTCCTCTCATAGGTTTATATTAGCCTGTGCTCCATCCAACCTACGCTTTACTAAACATTTCACAGAGATAGAGACTGTACCTCTGATTCCTTTAGCATAGGAGTTCCCAGAGAAGAAACTCCTTTTACCAATGTGGGTCTGCAACTTATAGTCTTAAAGAGTTGACTAGAACACTGAGAGGTTAAGAGACTTGCCCAGGGTGTCACACAGTGCAGACATTTCACAAGTGGGACCTGAACCCAAGTTCTCCTGGTTTTCAGGACAGTTCTCTAACCACTATACTACGGTGCCTCTCAAAACATAATTGAGCAAATAAGTTCAAGGAATTCCATTGACATTCCCTAACCAGTAACATTCATTTATTTTCCCCAATAATGTTTATTCACCTTCCTGAGAATGTCTTTCTGCATGGAATTTCTGACAAGGTGCAATGGAAATACTAGAAAGGGAGTCAGAGGTCTGAGTTTGAATCCCAGCTGTGCTACTTATGAGCTGTGTGCCTTTCACCTCACTGGGCCTTGGTTTCCTCACCTAGAAATTGAAGGAATCATAGGATCATAGTATTTAGGGTCAAATCAGAGATTTAGGGTTAAAGTTAAATCTTTAAGCAAGCCTCACATTACAAATGAGGGGCTCTCCCTAATGAGAGAACATCAATGCTTTTGTTATTATCTCACAGCAAATTTATTTTTCTGGTTTCTGTGCCTTTAATTCCAATTCCTACTTCATTATTTTCTCTAGAAAACCAAGGTATCCATTGTACCATCCCCTTCGGTTGTTGTTGTTGTTCAGTCATGTTCCACTCTTCGTGACCCCATTTGGGGTTTTCTTGGCAAACATACTGGAGTAGTTTGCCATTTCCTTCTCCAGCTCATTTTACAGATGAGGAAATGGAGGCAAGCAGGGTAAAGTGACTTGCCCAGGGTCACACAGCTAGTAAGTGTCTGAGGCTGGATTTGAACTCAGAAGATGAGTCTTCTGATTCCTAGCCTAGTGCTCCATCCACTGTACCACCTAGCTGCCTCCAATATGTGAAATTACTTTGGAACTAAATAATGGTAAGTTTCTTGAGGGCAAGACAGTTTTCATTTTTGTCTTTGTATGCCCAGTACTTGGCTCAGTATTTGGCACATAGTGCTCTCTCAGTAAATTCTTGGGGAATTGAAGTTAATGGTTGGATCTGTTCTAGAAAGCACCAACACATAAGATATATTCCCTGAATATAATCTCAAAAGGATACCTGTTGGTGCAATGAGAAAGGAAGAGCCTGGTTTTCACAGGGCTAATACTCAAGTTCACAAGCATAAGCAGTCTCATGCAGGGCATCTTCATTTTTTATTCATTTAGCTACAAGTAAACGCACTTCTTTTTCAAAGGGCATTGATGGACACCTTGCACTATTGATTGTTACCACTTGTAAGCTCAGAGCTCTTCATCCTGGCATGCTTGGTAGCCCTGAATGACAATGTATTTTTGACTCCTTTCAGAAGAGAGTGAGAGAAACATGCCAGGGAAAACACACCCTAGGTATGCTACATGCAGTTCTTTGTTTCCAGTTTCTTGGACACAGAAACTCATTATAGCTTTGTCTACAGAAAGCAACAAGAGGACTGAGGCAGTCTGGGTTTTTTTTTTTATCTTGCATTGTTACCAAAATTAGACAAAATGTGCTAAAACTGTTCACTGTAACAGATTAGCAGGGAGAAATGTTTTCATGGCTCCTGAAATCCAAAGGTAATTTTTTTTTCTGTTGCTGTTGCTCATAACTTTTATCTCTCAGAATCTATATTCAGATTTCAAGACAGGGAAGAGGATTTTGAGAAGATATTGGCATCTAAAGGAAATATGTCTCTTCTTTACAACATGACTAATGTGAAAATATGTTTAATAGGGCAGTATATGTGGAGCCTATATCAGATTGCATGCTGTCTTGGGGAGGAGGGAGGGAAGGAGAAGGAGGAAATTTAACACTCTAAAGCTTGTGGAACTGAATGTTGTAAACTAAAATTAAATAAATTAATTTTAAAAAGAAAAGGAAATATTTAACAACAAAAAAGGAGATATGTCCACAACCATCCTATCGATTAGGATATATCCCTTCACAGCATGCACACAGCCACCTGCCTAGTTCAGACACTCATTTTCTCTCTCCCCAACTGCAAAAATATTCAAGGAGTTTCATTGATATTCCCTACCTAGAAACAGTATTGCAGTAGCCACCTAATATGTCTCTCCTTTCCTTAAATCCCTTCCTACACTAATCCATCCCTCATATAGCTGCCTAAGGGAGTTTCCTCAAGATCAAGTCTGACCATGTCACTCCCCACCTTCTCCATAAATTCCAGTAAGGTTCCTAGCCCCTCTTAGGATCAGATATAAACTCCTCTGTTCAGCATTGAAAGCTCTTCACAACCTGGCCTTTTCCTATGTTTATAGTCTTCTTTCACATCACTGCCCTCTATGCATTCTACTAGCCCATTTGGTGTCCTTCACAATGCTCTGTCTCCCATGTTGTGTGTTGACGCTGTCTGTTGTCCCATTTCTGGTATGTTCTTCTGCCTTACCTGGATTTCTTAGAATCCCTGGCTTCCTTCAGGACTCAGCTCAGACACCCTCTCCTGCAGGAGATCTTTCTAATCCCCCAGGGAGCAAGACACTTCTCTTCTGCCCTTACTTCCCTCCCTTGCACTCTGAAGGCAACTCCTGTTTATCTCTCTATGCACTGGGTGTCTCCCACATTAAGATACTGTCTGGAGGGCAGGGACTGTGTTTGCTTTCTCTCTCCTCAGGGCTTAGCATAATGCTGGATACATAATAAGTGTTTAATAAATACTTTTGATTGAATCAATTGATGATGACACAAATACACTCAAGACTTCCTGCAAGCCTACTTGCTTTTGTATATCAGTGCAGATGACCACCAGCTTATAATGACAGAGTCCGAGGGAAATTAGACTGGTTTTAAAGAAAGAAGGTTGGAGGTAGGCTAAATATTTTAATATTTTTAAATGAAAAATTTGACTAATGTTCTCAGACCAGTGATATTCTTTGATATTCAGGTATCATCCCTGGGACACTAATGAAAGTTGCTGTTTTGTTCAGTCGTTTTTCAGTCTCATCTGACTCTTCGTGACCCTGTGTGGGGTTTTCTTGGCAAAGATACTGGAGTGATTTGCCATTTCCTTTTCCAGCCATTTTACAGATAAGGAAACTGAGGCAAAAAGAGTTAAATGACTTGTTCAGAGTCACACAGCTAGTAAGGCCAGATTTGAACTCAGGAAAATGAGTACTCCTGACTTTAGGCCCAGGGCTTTATCAATTGTGCCACCTAGCTTCCCAAATGATGAGAAAGGGAAGAGCTAAAGGACATTGAAGATACAAGGGAAAAACTTTTGTGAGCCTGATGATCTTTTTCAAGCTGTCCTCAAGGCTTTCAAATGAAAGTTCTAATTTCCTTTTGGATTTTTGTCTCTCCTACAAGGAACTCCCATCCCCACAAAGTTACATGCTCTCTGATCATCAAATATTTTCAAAATAAAAGGTCTTTCCCTAACGAGGATGTAAGGGCAAATAAGGTATATTGAGTGGTAGGAGAATTGGGAATTTAACTTGCCCGTTTCTGTGAATGGTACCACCAGTCTCCCAAGCCAGATACAACTGACTCCTTCACCTTTATCTCTCTATTCCATAAGCCATCAAAATTTGAGTTGCTTATTCCTTTATAATGTGTCTTGAATTCTTCCCTTACTCTCCATTCCCATTGCTCCAAGTTAGTCCAGGACCTCATCCCCTCATGCTTCCTCAATCAACAAGCATTCATTAATTCATTACTTAATATCCAGTGAGATACATTTCCTTACTCTTCCACAACACCATACTCATTCCTTTCACCACCCCTTCCTCTGTTCATGCTATTTTCTTCATCCCTAGCCCATTCCAAAATTCTTTAATCCTTTCTTTCTACTAAACCCCTTACACTTAAGCCCTTTCTCTTCCATGGAGCTTTCCCTATTCTGTCCCACACTCATCTCTCTCTTTGAATTTTTATTTATGGTCAATACAACAGTTAACATTTCTTTAATTGTTTTCCATGTGTACATCTTATTTTCCATAATAATAATAGTAATAACTATCTAGAACCTACTAAATGTATAAGCACTATGCTAAGCCCCTTACAAATATCATCTCATTTGATCCTCACAACAACCCTTGGAGGTAAGGTGATATTATTATCCTTATTTCACAGATGAGGAAACTGAGGCAGACAGAGATTAAGTGACTTGCCTAACATCATACAGTTAGTAAGACTCTGAGGCTGGATTTGAACTCAGGTCTTCTTGACTCAAGGTCCAGCACTCTATCCACCTAGCTAACTTCACTACAATATAAGCTCCATGGGACCAGAACCATTTCTCATGTGTTTCTTGTAACTCCCTACCACTGTCACTAAATACAATGCTGTGCATATAACAAGAGCTCAATAAATATTTATCGATCAGCTCCAAATGCCCAAACATCTGCTTATTTCAATGACTGATTCATTTCCATATTCCTGAGCGGTAATTACCATAAAATCTTTTACATACTAGGTCCTCAATAAGTGCTGTTGAATAGACCGATGAATGGATTTCTAACTTTGGTGGCAATCTTACTCTTGTCCAGAGTTTTTTGCCTCATCTACCCCAAGTCTGTAGCTAACAGATGAGTGGGATAGCCACCACAAGAGATAGCAAACCTATGAACAGCCAACAAAGAACTGAAAATATTTGTGGAGGAATTGTAATTCTTTCATTAGGAAGTGATGCTGACATTTAGATCAAACACTAAACAATCAGGGATTTAATAAATGCTTATTGATTTGACTTAGTTTGACCTTAGGGTGATCCTATTTTTCCTAGAGCATCTTGTGACCAAGAGCTTGAAGGATTTCAAAGCAACATCAAGAGCAGAGTGGGGAGATTGGGAAGGCACCCAAAAATTCATGTCCAATTTTTTTCTGAGCTTTATTGTTTTGATATTAAGTGGATCACTGTCAGCAAGTAGTCAGAGAGCACTTTTAAAGCCTTCTTCCTGGCTTTTTTTTCAGTTGCTTGGCATTTTACAACACTGGCAACTACTCTTTGTTCATGGCAGCTGCCTATTATGGGTTGGTGGTGTTGCAGCCAAAATTTATGAAGCTTCCATATGCTGTTGTTTGTGAGAGGAGATGTTGGTGGAATCTGGTCCTGGGTATATGAAAGGAGGTTTGAGAAATAATGATCAAGATGGAAGAAGGAATAGCAGGACTGAGTCAGTGCAATGGGGGGGAGGGGAGAAAAGAGTGCTGAGAACAGTTGGGTAAGGGAATTCTAGGAGCTTGTTTCCCTGACAGCTTGTGTATGAGCATGGGTTTTGGGGGAGAAAGCATTAAGGGGAGACACAATCTCAATATGTGTTTGGGTCCAATGAGACCCCAAATGCCAAAATATAGCAACGCAAGTAATGGGGAGCATGATAAGAGGGTATTAATCCCATTTAACCTTGTACCACTGATCTGAATTAGGAAGTTTCTCATCTCCTTTTCATGTTCAAGAGGAAAGAGATAATGTTCAGCGCACACAAAGAAAACCAGAGATAGGGAAATCAATGAGTCTGTGACTGGTCCCTAACATTGATGATCTAAATTCAAATGCTCAAAAATAAGATTTCAAAGCTAAAAACTATAATCCTATGAAAAGCATGTGTTTTGAGAAAGCACAGCAATAAAGCTCTTCTCTGAAAGGAGAAAATCATCGAAATATTCTCAATTTGGAAATGCCTAGAAACATAGTTTGGTATCATTAGGAGTCATTAGGAACCTGAATCAGCTGTTTAGGGATTACATTGTTTGGATGGAAGCTTTACCCTTCTAAAAAAAAATAAAATAAAATAAAATTTAAAAAAAGGAACATTTGTGATGGATTTTTATTCCTTTTTAAAAAAGGCTATAGTTTCTCGTCTTCGCCAACAGCGTATATTTGGACTAATGGACCTATGATCTCACTGATGTGGGTAGTCCTGTCAATGGTATAAATTGGGACCCATGAACACCTTGTTATTCCGTGCAGTTCTAATCCATGTCTTTCCACTAATTCAGTAGAGAGGAGTTAGCCAATGTGCTGACTCTAGGGACCAAAGTTTAGCACTTTCTGGATGTTTAAGGATCATCAGTCTAAACCATTTTTGTACTGTTCTCTAAAACTGCTGGGGGTCATTGAATTGTGTTCTCTACTCTACATGGGACCAGACTGCAGCATTTGGGATTTCTCATGTCTATTTTTAGTCATTTTTCTGCCTGTTCCCTTACTTTTTAGCCAACAGCCATTTCTCACTGTTTTTAATCTATTTGCAGCAGAGATTCTTAGCAGTTCTAATTTGTTACAAGCATATTCCATTTAATATAATAAATTGCTTCTGGAAAAATTTAGTGTTGAGGTTAAACGATGTTATACATAATGCACCATAGGAACAACATTATGGATAAGCAATCAGCCAGGTGCTGTTACAGTAAGGTTTCATTTGAATGTGTCAGTGATTGTACTGAAAAATATTGTTGGTTAGGGCAAACTAATATTGGGTATGCCTGTACTTTTAATCATCTTTAGGCCTGAAAACCAGACCTCTAAACTCATTAGAGTAGTAGAAAAAGAGTAAATAGGCTCTCAGAGAAAATCTTAAAGGCTTTCCTACCACCATTAGTGCATGGACTTCTAATAGTTAGCTCTTTTGATTGCTTGGAGGCCTTCTTTCTTTTGAATTTTAGCTGTGATTCAAATAGGTGAGGCCACTGAATAGCTGAGTTCCAGTATTGACTACGTAATTTGTCATTTTACTACTTACTGTCAGGGTTTCTAATTGCTTCACGTAAATCTTGATTCCCCTACTAGACTGTAACCTTCTTGATGGCAATCTTGTGCATATTTTATATCCACTAATAAAGGGCAAAGGTGATGGAAGTTGGTTAGACTTGGCCCCTTCTCCTAGAGGGACAAGGAAAGACAGTGTAAACAGAGATAGCCAGGATGGCTGATGAACATCCATAGGCAAAGCTGATGACTCTGAAGGACTTCTAGCAAACTGCATGTGACTTCTATCTACCTCTGTTTTTTGCTTTATCTGACCTACCCATAATTTGGTGAATTCAAAATTACTAACCCTTGGACTGTGTATGTGTAAAAAAAATGCAGTTCCTTTTGTCAATTTTAGTATGAAATCAGCCACTAACAGTCACAGGCCCTAAGGGGTTGGGCTAGATTGGAATAGAGCTAATTTCTGAGTAATATAACAATATATAAAGCTTCTTTTTCTTGAGTCAAAAAGATAAGGACCCAGTGGGTGGCAATGAAGTAGGATGTGCATGTCTTCTTATATAATCAAATATGTCCATGAGTGATGGGTATATTATTCAATCGATCCTGAAGTTAGATCAAATTAATTTGAGGCTTTTTCTCTGTTCCTTGAAACCCCAGCCTAACATAGTTTGCTTTGGTAAATATTGATTGACTGAATATTTCAAACAAAAAAAAAAACAATTAGGACTATAGTAAGGAAAAGGAAAGAAGAGCCAGTGACAAGTTCTGGACTCGTGATGGAGGAAAGAATGAGTTTTGGTCTTAGCTCTGCCACCAGCTAGCTGTACTACCTTTGGACAGTGACTTAACCTCATGTAATTTCAGTTTCTTTATCTGTAAAAGGGGAGACAGAGAGTAGGTGACATGCTTCCAACTCTACAAATCTATGATTACATGACTGGTGGGGCAGCACTTTTACCAGGAGAGACAGATGGCGTCATAAATTTGCACATGGCAATCTCTCCATCTAACAAAGAAGAGTGCTTCGGCCATTTTCATCAGGTCCATTTTCATTGCTTGCCATTGACTGCTCAGCTTCCTAGTTTCAAACATACTTCTAATTTGCTACTCATGGCCTTCATCAAACGATTTGTTTTGATTGGAGAAGGCTAGAGCTTTGGGGCTAAGAGGCTTCATTATAGATTTTAAAACGTTTTTAATGACAGTTCTGTTGTCATACCAGATGGATGTACTCAGCATTTTCCAGAGGCATGTTTCTAGGTTTGAAAAAAAAAAAAGGCTAGTGACTAGCTTTAGAAACATTTATTTTAGAGTGATTCTTTTTGGACAGATGTGACATGAAATCTGAGGTAGCTTCGAGGAGGGGGGTACCATAAAAAAGCTTTTTATTTTGGTTCCCCTAGAAGCAACAGAATACCTCTGCCTCGCCTGACATTAAATAGGGGAGTTTTACTGAGAACATTATGTAGAGTGTGGGGGGAGAGAGTGGAGCCTGTACGTACTCTCTATACTGTACATGGTTTGTGAACAAATCAGAGGGCTATCAATATTTTATATATTTAATTTATATATTAGATATTATATTATGTGTTACATATGTAATTAATTTCTTCTTGGCAAAAATTATATTTCTCTGCCAATATTGATGAAATTTATTAAAATTGATGACAAATAAAGCCTTAAGAGGGAATAGTTCTAAACTCAGAATACACCTAACCCTTTCCCTTGGGTGGCCAGGCCAACATATGTCTAAGGTAAATTTGCCATACTTCAAAAGAGGTAGTTGTTGACATTAAATAAGAGAAATGCCTTCAGCTGGATTTCACATTCTATAAATGGAAAAATTTATATTATTTTTCGGAACATAAGTAACAAATACAATAAAAGTTCAAAATATTTCATTCTATTCTTCAGCAATACCCAGTACAAACACTAACCCTTGCCCTTCCTTGCCACTAGGTGAGTTGTAGTGTTGTGTAGCGGATAAAGGATTGGACATAGGGTTGGAAAGAACTGGGTTTGAATCCTGTGATAGACATATACTAGCTCTGTAGCCCTGGCCAAGTTATTTAATGTCTCTGGACTTCAGTTACTTCATCTATAAAATGAAGAGATTGGATTGTAGGTTCTTACAATCTTTTGTTTTTCCTAAGTTCCTTTCTGGCTCTAAATTTATGAGCCTATGAGCAAAACTTCTCTCTGTCAGATGCCACAGAAAACATGAAATAATCACTTTTGGTTGAAAGGCCTGCCTAGCTTCCTGTCCCTCCTAGCACTGCTTCTCTTCTTTCATACGCCTCTTCAAAGCCATCACAGCTTCTTCTTCAGGTAGTTTCATATATTCTTAGAATTTAAGCTCTTCCCAAGTCAAGATAGTTTCATTCTTTGATCTCAGTGCCTAACAACACGTCCGGCACACAGTCAGTAGTTAATAAATGCCTGTTGATTGATTCCAAGGACTTGTGAAACTTCTATATACTTCTTTTTGCATTATTGTCTTCCAACAGCCACATCCCTAGTAGAATGTAGGGCCCTATAAAAATGTCATGATGTGCGCAGTTATTCTATCCCAGATTCCCTAACATTTCTGTGCTAATTAAATCTACATTAAGCAAACATCCAAAGCAGCTCTGAATGGGAAAACAGATCACGGAAGGGCAACATTAGTTGCATGTGGCAAAATGTGAGAGACAATCCTTCTGCCGTGGGTTTAGTGACCATGTTAGACTCTCCCATTTCACATATACAAATGTATAACAGCCCCTGGTCCTTCTGTCAGCAGTTGGTGCCTCTACTGCCTTCCACGTTGCCCAGTTATAATTTGGAGCCTAGGATAACTGTCTGTGACTTGTATGAGTCTTTGAGAGTTTTCTGGGGCATGGACAGTTTAAACAATTTGCCCACGGTCACATAGCTAGTATGAGTCTGAGATGGCAATGACTCTCAAAAGCTTTACCCACTCTATCTTTATGCTACCTTTCCACATTGCAGCTGTGTTTATATTTTATTTTATTTTTTTACTAAATAAGGGGTTTCAAACCCTTTGGGATCCACAGATAAGTTTTAAACCACCATGGGTAATGGATTGAATTTTTGAACAATTGATCTTTAAAATTACTGTTTCATCGTTTTTCAGTTGTTTGACTCTTCATGGCCCCATTTGATGTTTTCTTGGCAAAGATACTGGAGTGGTTTGCCATTTCCTTCTCCAGTTCATTTTACAGATGAGGAAACTGAGGCAAACGGGGTAAAGCGACTTGCCCAGGATCACACTGCTAATAAGTGCCTGAGGCTGGATTTGACCTCAGATTTTCCTGAATCCAGGTTGCACCACCTAGCTGCCCCAAGTATTTAATGCATCATGATTCTTTCTTTTCTGTAACCCTAACGGAATTTGCAAAAATCTTTTAAATCTTGCCTTTTGAATGAGACCAAACTGGATGGTTAAAGTAACTCCCCATTTTATATATGGGAGCCAGGCAGAATATATAGTGAACTGATGACCAAAAAGAGACATGATACATTGTAAAAATAATTACCACTATTACAACTCCTCCAGCGAAACATTTTTTTTTTAGGATATGAAGGTTTGCAAAGCTCTTTACAAATATTATCTCATGAGATTCTCACAGCAACCCTGGGAGATAGAGGTTTTTATTGTCCTCATTTTACAGAGGAGGACACTGAGGCAGACGGAGGACAAGTACCTTGCCCAAGGTCACGCCAATAAGTATCAAGACAAGATTCAACACAAGTCTTACTCAGGTTCAGTCTATCCACTCTTCCACTTAGTTCTAGGTCAAAGGGTCTGGGTTCAAATCTCCACTTTGACATGTAATATTCTCAGTCAAAGGGTCTGAATTCAAATCTCCACTGTGTAACCTTGGAAAGTATTTTCCCAAGGAGTATGAACAAATCAAGCAATTCCATGAGGCTTAGTTTCTTCATTTATAAAAAGAGGGTCTGAGACTAGATGATGTCTGAGATCCCTCTTGTTCTAATTCAATGATCTTATGAACTCAAAATTCCTGGTTTCCTAATTTATCGTTTAGGCCACTGAGTAGCCACATCTCAACTGAAGTCACTCAGCAACTTCTACACAAGGAAAGATTGAAAGCAAAAGTAAACTTCATTTCATTTTTCTTGCCATACCTTAGGATAAACTGGATTTTTCTAAGAACCTTTACGAAGTTCCAATCATTTTGGCTAAGAACGAGATGTCAAACCCTCTCCTCAGATAGGCCACGAGCCAGCCGGAAGTAACCGTTGTTGAAATCATATTTGAAAAGTCCCCATGAAAGAGAATATTTATTGTTACCTACTTCTCAAGGACACAGTCTGTAGCAGATCAGAAAGTCATGTGCCCTAGGTCACTGTTATCCCCCGCTAGCTTCAAAGCCTTATTTTTTGTTTAGAGAACACAAATACATACATGGAAAATGCTTTCTTCATTATAAGGGTCTTTAGTTTCGGATTCATCTTGCCCTTGTAATTTTGTGCCTTTGGGACATACAGTTAAAAAAAAGGCAGTACCACTCAGTAAGAATGGGGAATAGAGAGAAAACAAATAGTTATTAATACAGGTAAACTTCATGTTTTCCAATTACAGCAGCGTATGGTAGTGCTTCTAATGGCCTTACATAAAACATTTCCTAGACTATATTAATGGGAAACTAGGGTTAATGACCTAAGACTCAGCCCCAGGCCAACAGCTATTCTCTCAATCATTAATCCCCAGCAAATGACCAGGGCCCTGTTCATTACAGCTCAATTATGCTTACACTCCTCACAAGGAATAAAAGCATTTCAGTACTATTACCAAGCTGTGTCCCCGTGTTAGACTTTAATACATAAGCCATAAAAATACAAAACAAGTTATTAGTCTAAATGCTGAGCTCTGTAGCACAATACAAGAACCTTACTTTGTTCACTCCCGGTTCTGGTGTGAACTCAACCTGAGGACACTGCAAGGTGGCAGAGCAGGCAGATGGCACCATTTCCTCATGACTTGATTCATCCTCTGGGTTCTTCTCAATGGTTTATATGTTGCAATATAGAAGGGCCTTAGATAAAGTAGACTGAATGTTCATTGCTTTCCAAATGGAAACCAGGGTGGCTCAGATGAAGAAAAGACAAAAAATATTTTGTTTCTATGAGTTGCAAAGAAAATGTATATATCCTCATAGGTCCTTGAACAATCTGTCAATAAATAATCATTGAGAACAGATGTGCAAAGCACTGTGAGGGTTGCAAAGAAGTATGAGATGCCTGTCTACATGCAGCTTACAGAAGAGAAGGGGAGAAAAGCTAAGAATAAGTGAAACTGCAGAGCAGAGATGCACTAAATACCAATCAAGAGGTATAGACCATAAGAACTTACAGATGATAGAGAACACTGGACTGGCAGGATAGGGAAAGGGGAGAGGACCCTTCATGCACAATGTCTAGATAGATGATGTTCTTGGTAGGGGGAACAACTGAAATGAAGAATGAAGAAATGGGCATACCTAAAGCCCAGCAGAGTAACAGCTAACATTTTCCTCCATTGATTGTTGTGTGAAGGATGGATTAGAGTAGGGAAGAGACTTGAGGCAGAGAGACCAATTAGGAGGCTCTTATCATAATCCATGTGAAAGATGATGAGAGCCTTAAGTAGGGTGGTGGCTGAATGAATGCAGAGAATGAGACATGTAGATATGATGTGTGGATAGAAACAAGATTCAGTAACTTCTTGGAATATATGGAGTGAAGAGTCGGGGATGACAACAATATTACTAACTTGAGTGACTAAAAGGATCCTCAACAATGATAGGAAAGCTGAGGAAAGGGGTGGGTTTGTCAGTCAGTCAATAAATATTTATTCAGCTCCTACAATGTGCCAGAAACTATGCTAAAAACTGGGGATACAAAAAGAGGCAAAAGACAGTCCTGCCCTGAAGCAAACAAATAAGTTTGTTTGTATGTGTGTGTGTATTTTATATATATATATATATATATATATAATATATATGCAGAAAATAAATAGTAACAGAAGCATGAAGATGCTAGAATTTGGAGGGGTTAGGAAATCCTCCCTATAGAAGATGAGATTTTCGTTGGGACTTAAAGGAAGTCAGGGAGGGCAGAAGGCAGAGAGAAGAGAGAGCATTCAAGACATGGGGTACAACCAGAGAAAATGCTTGTACCTAAGAGATGGAGGGTCTTGTTTATATCAAAATTCACTATCACTGGATTGGATGGTATGTGTCAGGGAGTAAGTTGTAAAAAAAAATCAGAAAGGTAAGAGGAGGCTTGGTTAGGAAAGGCTCTGAATGCCACATAGAAGATTTTGCTTTTGATCCTGGAGGTGATAGGGAGCCATGGGAGTTTATTGAGTGTATTTATGGGTGGGAAGCAGGGGAGGAGGTCACATGGTTTTGCCTGCACTGAAGTTTGAGGAGAAAAATAATGGGTTTATTTGGGACATGTTGAGATTGAAATGCATATGGGTCATCCAATTTATCATATCCAGTAGCCAGCTATGTGATGTGGGACCAGAGCCTAGAAGAGATAGTAAGGGTGGCTATTAGATCCGGTTGTCATTTGCATAAAGGTGGTAATTGAATCCATTTGTTGAGATGAGGGGAGAAGAGGGGACTCACAGCAAATCATCTTGATTTTTTTGGTGAAGTATGAAGCAAGATGCTCAGCTGAGACAGTTAGACTGAGTGTTAATGGGCAACTTAAATAGATAATTTTGGAATGGCCACTACGGTAAATAGACTAGAATATCAATTATGGAGGAAAAAAAGGATTGCCTTCTTGTGGTGAGGACACATTTGATATCAGATAGCATAAATAGGTAGTGGCCCTGATCAACTTGGTTTTTTAACTTCTTCCAGGCCTGTCAGCAGCTTGTGCAGGAGCATTGGAGCTGGATATTGGGAGTAATTACCAGAGCTGGTGCTTGGGAGGGTATGATCAGCAATAGGTTGAGAAAGCAAGGAATTTGAGAAGAAAGGATAATGTCGATTTAAACTAGTAAGCTAGCCCCTACCTCCCAGGGTTGTTGTGAGAATAAAGTGAGATAATATTTGAAAAGTGATTTGTAAACCTTAAAGTTCTGTATAAAATGTTAGCTGTTATTATTATAGATACTGAAATTGGGAAAGAAGAATGTGGAAAAAGCAGGGTGATGGCCTGTGAAAATACTGAGAAATGGAAAGATTCAAGGTCATAGTGAGGATGAAGAATAATTTTAGGAGTAGGTGGGCATAGGGAAAGATGAAATGATAATATATTGTGACCAGATAATGGAATTTGGGAGCTCTTGAACGTGGAAGTGGAAAAGGATGATAACACTATCAAGGACATGACTATTGTCCTGCGCAGCTGTGGCGGTGAAACTGGGAAGTTAGGGTATTTGAGAGAGTGCCAACTTTAATGTTAAAGTGCTCCGGTACCAATGCTGGTGCTGAGTTAGAGAAAGAGACCATCAGTCAAATACAGAACCTGCTAAGAGAAAAAAAAAAAAAGACTTCTTGGGAGTTCAGTGGGCAACGATCTAGATTGAGGGATAAATTTGAATAGTTACCCCTTCCACATCATGACTTTCCTCATCATGGTTTTGATATATCATGGGTTGGCATAAGAAATTAAATGGGAATTTTGAGGAGTTTTGCAGAAGCTGCAGACAACATGTGAAGGCCAGCAGACAACACAGAAAAAGTTTAGAAATTCATATATGTATAAAATATATGTGTATATGTTTAATATCGACATATTTTATCTTTTAATACCACAATGATTTAGACTTCTTCTCTGGTATGAAGGGAGGGCCAAAATTTTTTACAGGAATTTTCTAGATCATGGAGGCACTGTACCCCTAACCCCCATGATGGGGAAAGGATAGCGGTAGAATGAGCCTTGACTGAGAAGAGGTTGCTGAGTGATAGTGATAGAGGGAGAGATTGGTAGGGGTGGTGGAGAGCAAGGATAAGATATTTGGTATTGTTCTCTAGCTATTTAATGCATGTTGTTGAAAAGTCCATCAGGGTAGGCACAATGTATCATAGTTCCTTTGCATGCTTCACACAAGATCTAACCCAGGATAGATATTCAATAGGTGCTTACATACTAGTTGAATTGAATTAAATCTGACATCTAGAAAAACCAGGGAGCCACAATCAAAAGGAACATGGTTACCTCTTCTCAGAGTCCAACATGATTTTCCAGACAATCAATGTCACCTGGACTTGTGAATTCACCCCTCACTTCATATGTACCAAATGACCAGGGGTTCAAAGACCTTTTCATTAAGACCAGGATAAACACAGGCTGTTCCATTAGGACCCCATATTTTGGCATAAAATTAAGTAGAAAACTTCTACCTGATCCAGTAACATATGCTCTGCAAACCACCATTAAGCCTCATAAAACAGCCATACAATTAATTTTTAACAGAGATGCACTAATAGCTAACTGATCATGCATAGCAGAACTGGATGGGAAACATTTTGCCTTTGCCAGAGAGAACATATTGCATCCCAGATTTCAGACAGTTCCCTTCAAAAGACAAATTTTGTTAGCTATTGAAGACAGAAATGCTGATTTAAATTTGTAGTTCGATGTTTTTTCCTGCTTCTTACAAGCAAGGCTGTTTCTCTGTAGTGATGAATCCTACAATACTAACTGCCAAGCAACTGGGAACCAAGAAGGAAGAAACTGGGTTGGTTCCTTGACTCCTGCTTTCAGTCCTCCTAAAAAAAAAAAAAAAAAAAAAAAAACCTCCCCTTGCCTCTGGTTAGGGATTGGACCTGTGATTTCATTAGCATAGGGAATTCCTAAGTGAAGAAGCTGCCTCTACCAATGCAGGTCAGCACCTCTGGCAATTTATAATCTTAAGGAACTGCCTAGAGCAATGGAGAGGTTAAATGACTTGCTTCAGGTAACATAGCCAGGGTGCCCTGGATGTAAGACTTGAATCCAAGTCTTTCTAGCTTTGAGATCAGCTTTCTATCCACCACCCAACACTGTCTTTTATAATTTTCTGTTTATTTAAAATTAGTATGCAAATACTACAGCTGCAAAAGAACTGGAAATGAAAATTACCCAGAAATACATGGAGACCTGTGTACCACGTGTAAATAGGGGGCAATGTGTAGGGGGAAACAGAATTAAGGAGGAGAACTGGGTAAGCATGTCATCAAAGAAATTTATGAGCAAAAAAGACAATGGACTGATTGCAGGGTGAGAGGGAAGCAAAACTAAAGGATAACCTGTGTGCTCCCCTGGTATCTTTGGGATGTCGGGCTTTGGGGTGGACGCCTTATCCTCATCCCATGGAAAGCCACAGGCAAGAGCTGCACAAGTGGGGCAGGCTGCAATCCATGTTACTGGAGGGAATACACACATTGATGAGATCATGGATACACTGGAATATTTTAGATACATGGGTCTGGGCTAGGTCAGCAGAGGATTTGGGGTTCTGTTCCACCTGACATTAAATGTTTAGCTAACTGTAGCATGCCATTGAATATTTCAGCTTGGGTTTATTTTGGGCAAAACTAAATCTACAAATTTTGGACAGACTAATGCTTTGCATCTGTACATAGTTTTGTAAAAAGCCATTTGATAGGAACTTGGTTTGAGAACCATTAAGATTTTCTATGTACTTCTATTCTTAGAACTAGGAAGTCAGATTTTGCATAAAATAAATTGACTTGCACACTCAAAAGGCTGAAGTATGGGAGATAAACTAAGTTAAAGTTGTTCTAACAAATGCTTTTAAAAATTTCACACTAAAATGGGGGTATCTGAATGATTTAAAAATGAGAAATACCTTTATATCAAAATTCCTAAAGCATCTTTAAGTTAAATTTTTCTCAAGCAAATGGGTCTCAAGAATTTTTTTTGAAAGATAAAATTTTGTCACAGATTCAGGAGAAATGGTGGGTTTAACCATTTGCCAAAGGTCTTAGGGAAGATGAAACTTACAATTAATTCCTATAATAAATAAGACATCTTCCTTTCACACAACCACTGTACTGTATCATTGTTTCATCTCCTTTCTAAATAAAATAAACATCAGAATATTAGTCTTTTTCTTGCTGCCTCCCTCTTAAAATAGATTGGGAGGATTCTGGGGGAGATAAAATGTTATGGTAGAAATGAACACTGGTTTTGGAGTTGAAGAACCTGGGCTCGGAATTCTACCACTTACTACCTGTGCTGACCATTTAACTTCCCTGGGCCTCAGTTTCCTAATCTGTAAAATCAAGGGATTGGGCTAGATCATCTCTAATGTCCCTTCTAACTTAAATCTGTGTGTGACATGTTTGCTTAATTTCCTCTACTCCATAACAACAGATTTAAATGTAATGAATATTAATTTAGTTAAATGAATTTTTTCATTTTATTTATTTATTTATTCATTTTAGTTAAATGAATAAATTTCCCCACAGAAAATAAGTTTCCAGATGAAGAAACTACCACAAAAAAAGAAAATGGAAATTGAGAAGCTGTTTAAAAGGACATGATCAAAAATGAAACTTGTGAGTTAATCAGCATTGTGTAGTAGTGATCAAAGACAATGGACTGGAAATTAGAAGTTAGTTCTAGTCCATATTTTGTCAGTTTTGTCAGCTTTGTCAGCAGTTCAACCTTGACCAAGTCACTCAGCCGTACCATGCCTGTTACTTAAGAGCAAATCGGGACAATCATAATAAATTAAAATAATAACTAGCGTTTATACTGTCCTTTAAGGCAGAAGAATGCCAAGAGTGCAGCAGATGCAGCCAATAAGGGAGTGCCTCTTCCTTTTTTCTCCCCTAGAATAAAGAAAAGAGTACATGAACAAGGATCCAACTTGCCAGCAGGTCTCTAGCAGCAGCAGCAGGAATGAATTGCCAAGATTTGGGCAGGTGCACCTGAGTGTCAGGGCTGCAGCAAGGAAGAGTGAGGGCCTTGTCCTCAAAATTGGGAAGATTGACATGGAGGCAGCTGCCCAGGAGGAGTCACTCTCCCAAGATCTAGCAGCAAAAATCTTCTGTACCCATTGATAGGCAAATACCTGCAGCTTAACAGGAGCTTCTCGGTTTTTTTTTTTGGGGGGGGGGTGTGGGAGGAGGGTGGAAACAATATTCCCTGGGGCATTACATTAATAAAATTTAAAAGTATTACTCCATAATTTTCCCCAAATAATTATTTTATTTTTATACTGGCATGATTATGACAAAGTTCAATAATATTTTTACTATTTGAGATTCTATTCTGGCCATAATTATTTGTTTCATTTCAATATTATTGCTGAAAAGCATTGTGTCATGTGGAGGAAGGGTGTCAAATATATTAGATATTCCATCACTTTAAAATTTGCTAAGCACTAGATATGTGCATGTATATATATATATGTGTGCCTACACATGTTACATGTATTGTATGTATACATATACATGTATACTTGCATGCATGCATGTATGTATGTATAAAAGCTCATTTGATCTTCACAATGACTCTCAGAGGAAGGGCAAAATCACAGAGGTATTAAGTATTTGAGACAGGATTTGAACTTGGGTCTTCTTGACTCCAAGTTCAGCATTCTATCCATTATGTAACCTAGCTGTCTCTATAATGATCATAATAATGTCTGTCCTGTTCATCTCCTTGAGATGCCCTGGGTAAAAAATAGGTGGGATGGGAAGTGTGAAAGTACATTGCAAAGCATAAAGTGATAGACTATTCAAGAATTGATCATGGATCTTAAACTGAATACATACACAATGGCACTAAAAGGACCTAACAGTGACCCTGATGAGTATCCAAATACCTATTCAAGCCAAGGAATAAAAACCCCTTCTAAAAAAAGTGGGATAACTTTGTCACATATTCTGAAGGACTGCCCTTAACATGTAGGGGTAACTGAGACAAGGTTTAAAAAAAAAAGCTCCCCACTGTGTTTATGGTCAATGGTGAGGCGATTTTAACTTGAGAACTGATGCTTGAAGCATAAGCAGTCAGGATCTCGTCCTATACTGTAATGCTGTTTGTCCATCCTTGGGGAATGAATATGGTCCATTCAACCAACCTGAGAAGAAAACTCCATCCCTCATCTACAGGTTTTAGCCATTTCCACTAGCTAGCTGGACAGTACATTCTAGATTCTAAGAGAAGCATTTCAATGCCTGTTTCTGCCCCATCAGCTCTGGGTTTAATGTTCTGGCCAAAGCCAAAGACACATGAGTCTTCCATACAGCTTATAAGTGACCTGAGAACCATCCTAAACCATTTAGGAAGCTCATCCTATCCCCCAAATCTCCCAAGTGTTCCTCCTCTGAGATCTTACATATGTGTATTTGGCTTACTGTGCACAGATATGAAGGTGGCAGAGCCTACTGAAAAAGGTACACATGGTCACATCTCAGTTATCCACAAATAATCCAAAGTTTCAATTTATAAAGCCACTGGTTTCAATTTCCTTTTTCTTTTCTTTCCCTTCAGGTCCCCACCTATCTTGCAAAAATGTTCATTCACCCTCTAAAGAGCCAAAGTAGTAGAATCTTTTTGTTTGGTCTCATTTCCTCTCCCCTCTGCAATCTGCTGGCTTGAGTGCTCACAGAATCAAAGAATTTTTGTGCCACAGCAAAGGAAAAAAATCTAGAGATCATCTATCCAACTGGCCACACTTTCTTTTTAATAGGAAACCACTGCATTGAGGTTGTGAGCCTCTGGCACCAAAGAAAAATACCAAAACAAAGCTTTCTAAGAAGTGGGAATAATCATAGATGATACGGAAAGGAAATCCTAATTGTCATCAGCAAGCTGGCACTTTGGGGTGGGGGTTTGATGGGAAGGCCTATCCTCAAGTAAATTTGTAAGGATGTCAAAACTTGCCTTTGACCCATGGCCAGTCTTTTTCTTCCCCTTCCAAACTCTTTGCCATCCCCAGGGTCCTAGTTCATCTCCCCCAGAGTCTTTATTCTCAGTTAGCTATCATAATCCCCACTAAATGGTAGCCAATAAGAAGGTAAGGTATCACTTCTTCCAGAGTACCTGCATCGTAATTGGGGGTTCTAAAGCATAGAGACTAGACCTGTGATTTCACTGTAATAAGTAACTCCTACAAGAGGTAACTCCTTCTTCTAACTTAAGCTGAGACCTTCCCTACAACTTGGAGTCTTAGATTTCTAGAGGGACTGAGAATTTAAGTGGCTTGATCAGAATTCTATGCCAGCCAGTATGCATCAGAGGCAAAACTTGAGACATTGCTGTCTCAGAGGTCCACTCTCTATCAGCTATTAGGAAATGTCTCTCCGTGGATTTTAGAACAAACAAAACTCCCAAACTCCCAGAAATGAATTTCTAATCACAGATTTTAATACAATTTGTCTGAAGATAATCTTTGAGGGCTGTGGTGACTGGGTGGACCAGGGCCTTCCTAGCCTCGTCCCATGCCTACAATTACAGCATTTAACAGTCTGGGTCAAATGGTGGCACAGTGGATAGGGTGCCACGCCTGGAGTCAGGAAGACCTGAGTTCAAATCTGTCCTCGGATACTTACTAGCTCTGTGACCCTGGGCAAATCATTTAACCCTGTTCGCCTCAGTTTCCTCATGTGTAAAATGAGCTGGAGAAGGAAATGGCAAACCACTCCAGTATCTTTGCCAAGAAAATCCCCAATAGGATCACAAAGAGTCAGGCACAACTGAACAGCAACGAGGTCACAGTCCACACATGGGAATCTGTGCATGATGATCTCCTCTTAATGCTGGTCCTGGCTACCGAGAATGAATATAAATGTAAATGCACAAATGACTTTCACCAGTAATAAAGGAAGAAAAGATTTTTCCAAACTGAGCACCTGATTGCTGCCTTTAGCTGATCTTAGAAGAGGAACACTCGGGAGATTGGGGGGATGGGATGAGCTTCCTAAATGGCTTAGATTGGTTCTCAGGCCACTTATAAGCTGTACGGAAGTCTCAGTTCAGGAATTAGATGCACAGCGAGTCACTAGAGATTCTCCCAGGCTTTCCCTGCCACAAATCAACCTCTGGGGAAGCAAGAACACCAACAAACAAATCAATTTTATTCTTTGTTGCCAAGAGACATCTAGGGTAAAGAAAAAAAAAACAGTCTCTCTAGTTTGAGAAATACCTAGTGGCTTTTCCACAACAGGAGAAAACCATAGTCTTACTTGAAACTATAATATACAACTCAGATATCAAATTTAGGAAACTAAGGTGAGAACAGAGCATGAATCCTGGGAGACAATGTGCTATAGTCAGAAGCATGCTGGATTTGGAGTCTGGATCTGGGTTCTAATTCTGGCCCTGCCATTTATTACCCGAGTGACATCAGACAAATCACTCAATGTCTCTGGGCCTCAAGTGTATGTTGGACTACAACAGAGGTTCCCAAACTTATTTGGCCTACCACCCCCTTTTCAAAAGAAAAATTTACTCAGCACCCCCCTAGAAATCATTTTCTTTAAATCTTTAATGGTTTTTTCTAAGTTCATGTCATTTCAAAAAAAGATAATTTTTAAATGATGCAACTTAATATATTTAATAGTTTATTGTAAATTTGCGGGGGGTTTTCTGCATTGAAATTTCGATGATGTAATATTGCATCATATAACCATATGTAAGCAAGTCATCACATGCACATATTCCTGCCGATCCATGCTGTATTTCCTGACAATGAGGACATGTTGGCCTGCCAACACTTGCTTATAAAGATCTGTCGGCGGACTTGATCACTGATCGGTTACAACTTGCATTTTGTGTGCTTATTTGGAAAATAACATAACCGCTACAACTTTAACTCTGTTACACGACAGATGAAACATGTAGGAACAGTTTTTCAAAATTTTCTCCTCTTTTCTTCTTTCCTTATGCTTCCACCACCCCCTTATTTTTATTCAATGCCCCCCAATTGCACCCAAGGCTACTACCAACCCCTTAGATCGTTCCAGTGCCCCCAGGGAGCAGGGTAGCCCACTCTGGTAACCTATGGGTTAGATGTTCTCAAAAGTTTCTTCTTCCTCTAAATTCAGGTTTTTAAAACTTTTTATGTCTTGGACTCCTTTGGGAGTCTAATGAAACCTATGGATTCCTTCTCAGAATAATGTTTTAAAATGCATAAAAGAAAACATAGGATTATAAGGGAAACAAATTATATTAAAATAGTTGTGACATTAGGCATTTTTTTTAAATTATGGACCCCCAGGTTTAGACCCTCTCCTGTAAGCCCATCATCATAGCACATCAAGACTACATAATCTAGTTCCAATCTCCTTTTCCAGTTTTATCTCTGCTATTCTGCTGTACCCAAATCAGTCTCCTCATTTTGCCTGACTATACCTTGTATTCTCTCATCCTTAAGAAATACTCCTCTCTGACTGTCAAAATTGCATCTATCCTTCAAGGTCCAGATCAAGTTTCATCTTCTCCATGGAGCCTTCTCATGCTATTTTAAGCAGTGGTACTCTCTCTTTCTTCTGAACTCATAACTTATTAATAGCCATCCAACACTTCTCTGACTTCCTACTTCAATGTCTTGTCATGGAATAAGACGGCCCTAGGTTCTCGAAGCTATGCCAACTAGATATATGCTCTGGAAGGTTGTGTTAACATATTAATAGCCATCCAACACTTCTCTGACTTCCTACTTCTATACCTCTTCATGGCGTGAGATGGCCCTAGGTTCTCAAAGCTATGCTAGACATATGCTCTGGAAGGTCGTACCAAGCTGAAAATGTTTCAAATAACATATGGACCTAGGGACAGACAGTATATCCATCATAGAAGGACCAGAACAACTGAATTCCAGGATGCTTATCACCATACCACCCACAGGGTGACGAACTATTCTAGCTACTGGCACTCTCAAAGAAGGTCCACTAAGTGATAAAGGAATTGTAATCTGTGTCTGTGGTAGGGCAACCTATACCAATGAATTCCTAGGTCATTGAAGTGTTGAGGTGCAGATAATTCATTTTTGCCAATTAATCACATAACGACTCTTGTAATGTGTTTTAGTGTTCTTTAACTGGTATGTAGTTCTGCATTTGTCTTGTGCTCATATCTTCTCTCCTTAAATTTTAAGCTCCTTGAGGACAGGGGTTGTGTCTATATTTCTTTGTATTCCCCCACAGTTCCCAGTATATTCATTGATTAAAAGGAGCATATCCCTTTAAAGAACATAACTAAAGAATAAATAACGAAATGGGTAGAAGATGGAGTAATAAAGTATCAGCCATACCATGCTTTAAAAGAATTCATCTAACATTTAAGTACTAATTATGTTCAATGTTCTGGCACTAGAGATTCAAGAATAAAAAAACAACATAGACCTTGCTCTCAAGTAAGGAAGGGAAGGGATATACCCAAATAGCTATAATAGAAGCTATGTTATAATAAGTGTCCATGACAGCAGGCCAGACAGAATGGGGTAAGATATGAAAGAAGGGAAGAATGGATTCTAGCTAGGAGGGTAATGAAGGCTTTGTAGAGAGGGGCCTGAGCTGGGCCTTGAAGAAAAGAGACAGAAGACATTGGATTGTAGAACTAAAGGTAGAAGGGACCTCAGAGGCCATCTAGTCCAAACCTTTCAGCTTAAAGATGTTTCAACTAAGGCATAGGAAGATTAAGAGACTTGTCCAAGGTCCCAAAAGCATGATTTGAACCCAGGTCCTCAGACTCCATAACTAGTGTTCTTTCATCATCACACTGAGGGAGTTTATTGCAGGTATAGAGGAATAAAAATATAGTAGAACCATGCTTAGTGATCAGAGAACACAGGATAAAACCAAGGAATCATAAGTATGGGTATACCAGTTACAGGCAAACACACATTTAGTGATATCACATGGCTCCGTATGAATGATGTGATAAATGAATGATCAGCCAAATATTGCATCAAGATCTGAGGACTTTGGAATAAGGTTGAGTTATTCAAGAAGCATTGATTAAGTGCCTACCATATGCCAAGTACAGTGGTGTGATGTTATTGTCACATCTACAATGGTCAGGACAATATTCTCTAAGATATTCCTTTGGTCCAACTCAGCTGACACACTGGACTTGGAAAAAGAATTGGTATGAAACAAAGATGGAAAGCCAAGTTGGGACTAGTTGGTGGGTGGCCTTAAATGCTAAGATGAGGACTTTGTATTTTACTTGGCAGGTAATAAGGATCCTAAGGCCAGCTCTATAGGTCAGGCCTTTCCTTCTTTCAAGAAGGCTGTCAGCTAATTTATATTAAAAACTGACTTAACCTAGTGTCCTCTAAGGCTCAGAGCTTTTAGGATGTAAGTGGTAAAACCCTCCATTGCACACTATTCCATGATAAAAGAAATGAACAGTTGCCAGTCTTTCATATAGAAAGGCCCAGAGAGTTTTTCATAGTTTCATCTCTTAGATAAACTGAACAGACCACGATCGTAAGAGCTCCTAATTATTACAACTACATATTCATAACTATATGAAAGATCAGAGATATATAGAGAATGTGATGGCATCTTTCTTTGTTCCCTGAGGTAGGAATTGGAAACCCATAGTCAAAATTTAAAGGGACTGCCAAAATCTGCATGCTTCGGCAGGCAGAAGAGCCCAAGTTTGACCTCTATTTCGCAAAAAAATATTTAGCTTTAAACTAGAAGCTACCAGATGGTGGTCATTCCCCCCCGCCAAGACAAAACAACCTAAATAACTTCTTTCCAGCCCAAATCCAGCTTGGTCCCTTTCCTGAGGTACTCATCAATTAACCAATTGACAGACACTAATACCTGCCAGCACGGTGCTAGATGCTCAGGCTAGGGAGACTGAGATAGGGAGTAGCTCTATGATTTATTGCTTCTCTTCTGGCCAGAAACACTTAGGGTCTTCCCCTCCCAGACTGATTCTGTTGCAAAGGCAAACTAGACCATCTTTTGCCTCAATTCTTGCCTAGCCTTTAATCACTGAATGGGTGTTGCCTCAAACAAACCAAGGCCTAGGAAAAAAATTTAGTTTAAAAAAGGCCAAGGTTTCCCACTGCATCTGGGGCCATTGCCAGTCATCCTGATCTAGGTCTTGCCACTGGACTCCTATTACTCTGGAGGAGAGAGTAAGTAAGGCTGGTGACTTTGCATGGCTCTGCCTCACTTAAATCCAATTCACTCAAATGTCAGACATCGCCCTCCTGATGTCACTGGGCCTCTTTGAGAACAAAAGACAAACAACAACAATTCTCTACCAATGCAGGTTGGCACCTTCCTGTAAAGTTTTAGAAAATTACTTCGGGGAAAATGAGAGGTTAAGTGGCTCGTGTGAGGTCACACAGCCAGTATTCATCCAAGGTACAGATAAACCCAAGTCTTCCTGGTTCCAAAGCCAGCTGTCTATGTACTTATACCACACTGCCTCCAGCTACCGGTGATATAAAGATGAAAAAAAGAGCTTAGATTCTTCTATGGGGAGACAACATGCCTATAAATAGGCATTAAATACAAATAAAGGTGAGATAAATGGAGGAGGGCACTAGCAGCTAGGGAATTACTTTTTAAGCAGAATTTGGAAGGTAACAAGGATCTGAGAGATAAAGGTGGGCAGGGAGTGCATCCTACACATGAGGAATGGCCAGAACAGAGGCAAAGAGATGAGAGATTGGAGTGTCAGCTGTGAGGGACAGAGAGAAGGTCGGCTTTGCTGGATGACAATATTGGAAGGCTGGATCCTCTCTTCCTATGGGGCCTTATGCCCCAAAGTGTGACATCTCTTGCCCCTTCGTGAACCTTCTCCACCCCCCCTCAACCTAATGTGTCTTCCAAAGGTTTATTCGAGGCTCTATTTCCTGCCTCTCCTTCTATCAGCCTTTTTCCTTTGACCTATCCAAGGAGTCTGCTTTCCAGCACTACATTCTGTAAAACTGTTAAGCCTGAGAGGCATGACAGAGAGCGATTCTTCAGCAATAATAATAATTTTATTTTGTTCTAGTCAACCAATATTTATGAAATGTTTACAAAGTATAGCGTGAAAGGGACCATGGATAAAGAGGTGGTCCTGGAATGAGGAAGTCCCACTTCTGACAGGTGCTGGCAGTGTGACCCTAAGCAAGTCACTTCCCATTTCTCAAACCATTTACTAAGATGACCAACTGCAGAGAAGATGCTGATTTGCATCTTTAGGAGGAGTCTTATCATCTGAGAATTTCCCATACCAGCCGTTCTCAAGGAGGGGTCTTCAAAACTGTTTCCATAACGATACTCAAATTTATTTGTCCATTAAAATATTCCTCCCTTTTCCAATGATTTATCTGCATGAAGTTGGATTTTCTTCATATACTTCAACCAAAACAGCTTATCGCAACAGATTGAATGCAGGCACAGATATGAGAAATCCAGCTGTCTTCTATTAAGTCAGACATTAAATAGATTTATAAAAGTATGTAAGACAATACCAATCTTCTCACTGATTTTTTTTGCTTTGGAAAATAAAGTTAATTTTCATTAAAATGTGTTATTTCTGTCAACATATAATGGGTTAGTTATTATTTCAAATGGATTAAATATTTCTCATATCTTATGAGTTTTAATTTCAAATACAGTAAATATCTATAAACATAATCCACATGAACAAAAGCTCTTGGGGGTCCTCGATAATTTTTAAAAGTGTAAAAGGAGTGGGCAACCTGCAGCCTTGAGGCCACATGTGGATTGTAAAGGCATCTTGAGACCAAAAAATTTGAGAAATGTCCTCCTATGCCAGTGAAATTACAAAAGCAGTCCCTATATTGCTGTGGCTGTTGTTCAATCACTCAGCCATATCTAACTCTCTGTGACCCCATTTGGGGTCTTCTTGGCAAAGATATTGGAAAGGTTTGTCATTTCCTTCTCCCACCCATTTTACAGTTGAGGAAACTGAGGCAAACAGGATTAAGTGACTCACCCAAGGTCACACACCTAAGAAGTATCTGAGGCCAGATCTGAACTCAGGAAGATGAGTGTTCCTCACTTCAGGCCTGGTGCTCTATCCACAGCACCACCTAACTGTCCCTGTATTCCCCATCCCTAGCAGTAAAAAAGGTAGGTGCCATATAGACCCTGACCCCGAAGAAGTTTATCACCTTAAAGGAAAAAGGACATACAGAAACTAATAACAATAACCCGCATTTATACAGAAATTTGAGGTTTATAAAGTGCTTTACAAATGCCTCATTTGATCCTTACCCTGCAAGACAAGCACTATTCGTATCCCTATTTTACAGATGAGAAAACTTAGACTTAGAGGCTAAGTGACTTGCCCAAGGCCACACAGCTAGTGTCTGAGGCAGTATTTCAAGTCAGATCTTTCTAACACCAAGCACTCTAACCATTGTGCCACTTGGCTACCTCATGATACAAGGTAAAGTGAAGAAAGTACAATGGATAGATCCAAGGGAATAATAATTATTTTAATTTTATTCTATAAGGAATTTGAGGCAGGAAAAATTCTTTCTCCTTAGGGGAAGGACACTGCTGGACAAGCTGAGCCTTGGAAGAATGGAAAGACTTTAACAAAGATTGTGAGGGAAGGGAGGTCATTCCAGGTCCTTGGGGAAGAGGGAACAGGTCAGGAGTAGCTGTGGAGGCTCAAGAGATCATAGGAACGTATATGTGTGGACTGCGAAGGACTTAGGAGACCATCTAATCCAAAAGCTTCATTTGACAGATGAAGAAACTAAGGACCAAACAGTTTAAGATTTTCCCAAGGTCACACAGGTAGCAGAGAAAAGATTCCAATTTGCATCTCCTGTCTCCAAATCCACATTAATCTTATATACCAAGCCACCTGTCAAGCACACAAGGGGGAAGGTTCTTGCTGTTATACTCTTATATTTGTCCTTCCTAGGCCAACAGTAGTAAGAAAAATATAATGAAGGAGCAAAGATCATTTCCTCCCCATGTCTGGCTTCCTGCCAGACCTATGACTCCATCTCTTTCTGGCTCCTTCTGCCAGGCCACACTTCTCATCTCTCTCTTTCTTTTCACCCACCCCATGTGTTTGGGGTTTGAAGCTAGTAAGATTGATGACCCTGTGCCAAGTTAGCCCAGTGGGGGCCTAAGATAAGTACCAATTTGTAATCCAATTCCATTCTCTATGAAGGAATTGTTTTGTTTTTGTAAATCTGCCCAGTTATTGTTTTAAAATTTCTCTTCTTTTCATCTTATGGAATCTATTTTTGATAGATTTTCATGTCTATATTGAGCCCTTCCAAACATCCGTGCATTTGCTAGGCCTCGTTAAATACCTCTGGTAATTCTCAAAGAAGTGATGTCTGTCTAGTTAAGATTCAGGTCATTGCAGTACCAAATGCAAAAGATCCAAGGAGGCGCTGGCTCCTGGGGAAAGCTTAATTGGACCCCAGCCCCTTCCCTTGTAATGCTTGTGACACCGCCTCTAGGCTCAGGTCTGCTTATCTCCCTTTCTTGTCACTGAAGTCAGCAACAGCCACAGATGTAAAGGAGAGCAGGCATTTTAAGGAACTGTATACCAGACGATATACTGAGCATTTTTGGTTAACTAGGAATCAAGGTGTTTGCTCTTCTCAGTTTGACCTCTGTTCACCAACCTCAAGCATCCCTACAAATTACTTTCCCAAGTCGCCTTTAATAAACTCATCAGGCCTAGAAAATCTGCTTTCCCCATTGCCAATAAAAGTCATGGATCAATATACACAGTAGAAGTCCTTGTTCTTTGTTTGTAAGATCTCTCGTGTAAATGTTAGAGACATTCATACTTCAATGTCTCATACAGGTTTTTACATCATCCAGGGTATACCATAGAAGAAGAGAGGGGTGGGGGAGAGACACAGAGAGAGAGAAACAGAGGGAGAAACAGAGACAGAGGGAGAGGGGGGGGGGGAGAGAGAGAGAGAGAGAGAGAGAGAGAGAGAGAGAGAGAAAGGAAGAGACAGAGAGACACAGAGAGAGACACAGAGAGACAGAGACATAAAGAGACAAAGAGAACGACAGAGATAGAGAGAAGAAAGACAGTGCAAGAGCAAATGAGACAGAGAAAGAAGTAAAAGATGAGACAAGGGAGTTGAGAAAGCCATTCCCACATGAAAATCTGACTCTCTGACCAAGTGAGAAGTTAAGTGAGAACAAGAGGATACCACTTTCCTTACTCTTTTTAATACCTAAATGGCAGTAACATTCTTTACACGATTAAAAATATAGGCAACTTTATAATGACAGTCACAAAAGCTCACAACGATGATAAACACTTAAACAAACCCTGCCTCTTTTCCCTTCTCATCTTTAGTCAGAAAACAAGCTCCCTGCCCACTGCTCAGAAAGCTACGTCTCCTAAGGACAATAACGGAACCACTTCTGGGAAACTGAAAAGACATGGATAGAGACAGAGATGGAGATATACTGATACATGAACATGTTTATCTACGTCTATGTTTGTGTGAATGTCCCTAGAAGAAAGAATCTAACCAATCAGTACCAATGTAAACAATCCACCATCACCAAGAGAAAATAGAGGGCAAACGCACATGCTGCACTTCAGATCCCCCCCAAAGGGGAAGTTTCTGAGCTCTGTAATTCAGGTATAAACACCTGTTTATCAACACCCTTCTCAAAACATTATTCATTAAGCCACGAGCTCCTAAAATGGAATGCATTCATTATTCTGATTCTTGTCCTTGCTTTGTCAAGGCTGGTTCTCTCACCCAAAGCATCATTTCCGAATAAAAACAACAAGGAATCCAAGCCCTTTGAACATCCTTGCCCCAGCAGCCACCCTCACAGCAAGATGAGCAGGAGCTGAAGCTCCGAGTAGGCCCCCACCTAAGCTCGCAGTGAGCACTTACCATCAATAAGCTGAGAGCAGAATCGGGAACAAGCTGTACAGCCATGGCCTTCTATTCCCATACACAAATATTCCAGCAGAATCAAAGTCAGGCAGGCAGTCTTCGGCCCTGTGCTTCTGCAGTGCATCCACAGACACCTGCAGCAAACAAACCAGACATTCTGACTCAGGGTGGAGTGGGAGCAAGGTTAAATAAGGTAGGCCAAATGCTATAGGATGGAGAGGTTTGGGGAAGGGCTGCTGGAGAGATCTGAGGGGGATGGGGTGGGGAGCCTGCTTGGGGGTGGGGGGAGAGGAAAACTGCAGATCAGAAGCTACAGGGTATTTAAAGGTGAGCTCCAAATAGGGTTCCCTTAAGCTACAGGAACACAGATCGCATCAAACAGATACATGACAGCTTAGACGGGCAGGATTAGTCTGATACCTTACCAAATGCAGCAACTCTCCCCATAAGAAACGTGTTAAAAAAGAAATCTCTATTGCAGATAAAACAACCAGCCCTGAGCCCCATTCTATAGATCTCCCAGCATTTCTGCTGCATAAACATGCTGAACATTACAACCTACCGATTCCAACCTGGTCAGTGTCTTCTTTTCTGTAGCAAGGTGTGGCCCCTTTTCAAAAAAAAAAAAAAAAGCCAAGTATCTAGACTACTCAGACTGTCACCAGGCAATCACTGGAGATCAGTGGTGACCCTCATCCTAGCTGAATAGGAACTCAGTTCTGCATTGACCCCTGTCACCTTTCCAAAATCTACTTCTCCTCTCCAAATGGACTGGAAAGCTTAGCTCCCCGTGGGGCTAACACACTTACTAGAAACATGTAATTACACAGCCTGTTCTGTTAGCGCTCTGATCTCACTGCCTGTACCACATGTACGCAGCATACAGACACCCTCTACTCTCTCTCTCTCTCTCTCTCTCTCTCTCTCTCTCTCTCTCCCTCTCCCTCTTCCTTTCCCTCTCCCCCCCCCTTCACTCCCCTCTTCCCGACTCCCCCACCCCACCCCCACTCCCTCCTTTTCCCTCCCATCTTTCCACAGGACTGTCTGATGTTAGGATTCCTGATAGAGCCTCTTCAGCTTGGGGAGACATACATAAGCCTAATTTGTGGACAGGGACACAGCTTAAGACACAAAAGCAAATTAGTCCTGAAAAAAATCATATGCTGCAGTATTTCCATTGGAAAATATCAATGGGAGAAAATGGAAGCAAGCCTGCCTGGTCTTGTTACATAATGACTGGCTCTGAAAGCTTCCTGGAGTCAAAGAATCAAGAAAATTAAGGCATTTTTTTACGTAAGGGCTGCCAGGCTTCAGGCTTCTGGTCAGGGTTACAGGTTGTACTAAAGGTAACAGTTATTAATTAATAGTCCTTGTTAATGGTATTTAGTTCCCCTTTCTAATTATTTGTGTTGCCTACTTCCTATATGAAAGTCCTGTTGAATGAGAATGTAAGTTTGAAATGAAGAGGAAGTTGAGATCACCTTTTAAGATGAAACTTTAGGAAAAAATTTTAACATCTTTTAAAGCATCCTGCATGCCATATACTTTTTTAAAAATTTTTTTGCAGATATTTCAACTTTAAGTCCTTGTAGGGGTTCATTTCTTCATAGCATCATAAACCCAGAGCTGGGTGAGACCCTCAGAAGCCATCTATTTCAAAACCTCTCCTTCCTCATTTAACAGATGGGGAAACTGAGGCCCATTTCTTACCATTTCTCCTTGGGGGCCGACTCATGTGATTCAAAGACAGCAACTATATTCTGCTTAATGTTTTCCATTCTTTTCCTCCTCCAGGGAACCAGAGCGTGTTAGAACTAGAACAAACCTTGAAGGTCATCTGGTCTACCTTCCTCATTCTAGAGATGAGAAAACTGAGGTCCAGAGAGGGGGTAGGACTTACTTATTACCATTGCTGGTAATACATGGTAGAGGAAGGACTCCAAAATACAGCCTTCTAGTCAATTAAATTCAACAGGCATCTACTATATGTCTACTATAGGCTATGCACTCTGGTAAGCAATGATACGGTAAGGATATACATCATCGAGGAACTTGCATTGTATTTGAGGAAAATGACATGTATACATATAAAATACAAATTGTATATAAAGGAAAGAGAAAGTAATTTTGAGATGTGGCTGAGACTTGAGACTGGCCGGATGAGGATGGGCTTCTTGTAAAAGGCGAGCTTTGGACTGAGCCATGAAGGGACTTAGGGATTTTCAGAAGAAAAGATGCCAAGGGAATACATTCTAGATATATAAAGCATGGAAATGACAGAGAAATGCTGCATACAGAGAACAGACAACGGGCCAGTTTGGCTGAAACATAAGAGTTCACAAAGGGGAAAAAAAATCATACAATCAACTTGGAGCTATAGGCCAGAGCTGAGTTGTAAAGGGCTTTAAAATTCAGTCAAAAGGTGTCTATTTTACCCTAGAGGCAGGCAATGGGAAGCTGAGGCTTCTGGAGCAAAGATGTGGCATGGTCAGCCCCGTGCCTTAGGAATAGCAATTTGGCAGCGAAGGATGGATTCGAGAGAGCAGGGAAACCTATTAGAAGCTCTTATAATAAAACCTTAGCAAGAGGTAACAAGGCCTGAACTAGAGTACTACCTGTGAGATGAAGGGAGAGGGTAGATGCAAGGGATTTTATGGAAGCAGAACCAACAAGACCTGGCAACTGATTAGATATGGGAAGATGGGGAAGAGAAAGGAATAAAGGATGCTAGGAGGTACAGTGGATTGAGCACTAGGTCTGCAGGAGGGAAGGTCTGTGTTAGAATCAGGTCTCAGACGCTTACTACCTGTGTGACCCTGGGCAAGTCATTTAATGTAGGCCTTCTTCAACAGTAAAGTAGGGATAATAATAGAATCTACATCCAAGGGTTGTTGTGAGGATCAAATGAGATAATATTTATAAAATGCCTGGCACATAATAGGCAACTAATGGTTGCTTGTTCCCTTCTTCTTTGTTGTTGTTGTTGTGCAGTCATATAGGACTGTTTGTGACCCCATTTGGGTTTTTTTTTGGCAAAGATATTGAAACCATTTCCTTCTCTAACTCATTTTACAGATGAGGAAACTGAGGCAAACAGAGTTAAGTGACTTGCCCAGGATCACATAATTAGTAAGTGTCTGAGGCCAGATTTGAACTCACATCTTCCTGACTCCAGGCCTGGCACTCTATCCACTGTGCCACTGTATTAGCAAGGCAATAATCACAATATAGATGATAATTATAAATATGCCTATGTAGTTCTATATCGCAAAATATAAGAGACTCTCCATATAGAAGGTAGAAGAAGTACGCCATTTGTTCAGACACCAGAGAAGCAGATCCCAAAACCAACAAGTCCAATTCATCCAAGGAGCAAGCAAATTCCAGAAGCAGTAAGTCCACTTTATAATAACAGCAAAGAGCCTAAAACACAACATCACAGCAAGGAGCCAAGCCATCCCATAACCTTCTCGCCCCCTGCTGGGGCCTTGCCACCAACAATCACTCACAGCACAGTTAGCACACATCTGTTCTCTTCCTCAGCTCTAACTGCTCTGAGCATTTCCTGCTCTACCCTTTCCTCTTCCTCTTGTTCAGCAAATGCCTCCTACCACATGTGATTTAGGCTTCCTGTGACATAAGCAGGTTACATGGGCCTATTAATGGGTGGGAAAGATCTTCAAATTTAAATTACCATTACAGCCATCTAGCTGCCCATCAAACCATGCAGGAGCAGGATGTGAACTACAACAAATGTGGCACTGTTGACAGCAGATATAGGAAGCCCTAATACAATCTGCAAAGCCTGTGGAATTGCATAATAGAATAATTCTACCATGTATCAGTGGTAGTTCATATCTTTATGGTTGCTTAAGGTTTTAAAAACATTTCCTAACAACAGCCCTGGGGCACAACAGGTACAGGTATTATTAGAAGGACAGCATGGACAATAGGCAGACAGCCTTAGAACCAGAAGAACCTGACTGGTGCTGCCTGTATGACCCTGGGAAAGTCATTTAATCCAGGAAACTCTCTAAGACTCTCAGTTGCAGAGCAAAGACCAACCTGAATTGGTAGAAGGAGTTTCCTTATCCAGGAATTCTCTGTACCAGTGAAATCTCAGGTTCAGTCCCTATCCCTAGTCTCATGTTATAAATAAGAGAGCATAAGTGACACAGCTATTAAGTGTTAGAAACAGGACTAGAACACAGACCTTTTGATTCCAAAGCTAGCGCTCTTTCCACCATACCATACTAACTTTTATCAGTTAGTCAGCCAACAATCATTTATTAATTGCTTACTTTGTGCCACAAACTGAGTATTATTGCTGATACAAAACCCCAAGTAGCTTAGCACTTACCATGAAGTCTAGACTGGGTAAGGAAGCAAGTGAATTAGTGAGGGGGTCAACAGACAAGGACAAGAAGTCAAGATTGAAGGACCCTGGGCACGATGAGGCAAAGGCTTTTACTCAGGGGAAGTGAGGGAAGGAGAGAGAAGCAGGAAAGAAGAAAGGGGAATTCAGAGATAAGAAGAACCCCAAATTTGAAGTGAAGCTATAATGAGGTACAAAGCACGATCATACTTACGGGTAGCTAGGGAGGAGATAAGAGGTCATTAGAGTGAAGATCAAAGATAGCGTGAATATTGAAGCTACTACGGACAATGGATGGGCAGCTAGGTGGCACCATGGATAGAGTATAGGGCCTGGAGTCAGGAAGTTGTTATTCTTGAGTCGTTTCAGTCATGTCTGACTCTTCATGACCTCATTTGGAGTTTTCTTCGCAAAGATACTAGAGTGGCTTGACATTTCCTTCTCTAACTCATTTTACAGTTGAAAGTGGGAGCACATCCTGAACTTCAATAGATGAGACGGTAACAATGATAAAGAAAGTGTGCAATTAGTAGATTCCCCACCCCTGACTTAGGACATGGTCTAGTGTGGTACCCAGACCGTGGCAGCTGTGCCACCTTTTAAATGAGTAGGTCTATGAGAAGAAAATATTCCAGATGGGGTTAGGAGTAGAAAACAAAAACTAAAACAGGAAGAGTGGCTTCTGATGGAAGCTGTGGAATACTGTGGGGACAAGACCAGGTTTTAGTTTACAGTTTAAGACCATAGATTATTTTAGAGCTAGAAGGGACCTTCATGCCAGTGTAACCTCAACCTTACATATGAAAAAACTGAAGCCCAAGCAAATCCAGTGACTAGCCTAAAGTCACATCAGCAGAATCAGGATCTGAAGCCAGTTCTTCTGATGCTTCCACATCAGCATCAACATCCTACACCATGCTTATCCAATGATGTTTTCATTGTCTATTTCTCTGTCATTGAGATGAAGGTAGTGGTATAAACTTCTGTGACAAACTATGAGAGCTTATATTCCTTTTGTCCACCATTTTTAAGTTTTTAGTACCCTAAGAGGTATGAAACATGACCTACGGGAATACAGTATCTGAACCAGATTAAAACATAATTGGGAAATATTTAACAAAATAGGCAAAATTAGAAGAGAATATAGATAATGTTAATATATAGATTTCCATGTGGCCCGTGTTGTTGAATTGTTTTTCAGTCATGTCCAACTCTTTGTGACCCCATTTGGGGTTTTCTTGGCAAGATATGGGAGTGTTTGCCATTTCCTTCCCCAGCTCATTTTATACCTGAGGAAATTGAGGCAAACAGGGTTAATCAACTTGCCCAGAGTCAGATAGCTAGTAAGTGTCTGAGGGTGGATTTGAACTCAAGAAAATGAGTCTTCCTGATTCCTAGCCCAGTGCTCCATTCACTTTGCCACCCAGCTGCTCCCTGACCTTCTTATACACACCCTTCCCCCATGGTGTAACTAAGAGGTGCCAAACATGGCCTACAGGAATGTAGTGTCTGAACCAGATTAAAATGATTTTGGGATATATGTAATAAAATAAATAAAAATACAACAGAATATAGATAATCTTAATATGTGGCTTTCTATGTGGCCCATAGGGACCCTTATATATGGTTAAAAGATTCATTTTTATTTGCCTTTGATGCCACTGGTATTGGCCATAAAGTGTTGGGCTTGGAGTCAGAAAGATCGGGGTTCAGATTTACTTCTGTCACCTATTTGCTATGCGACTGTGGGAAAACCATTTAACCTCCATGCTCCTTAGACAAATAACTACCAAGGAGTCTATTAAATCATAAATGAGTTGCGTGTGCCTTGGAGGATGGAGGGAGTTCCCTGACAAAATCACAGATCTTCTGAGTATTCCTGAATTTTACCACCCACGTCCTGATATTTTTAGGTGTTGCCTACATCCTTTCAGGGTTTAAACCATTTATTATTTTAAAATAACACTAAAGTTAAACTGAATACCTGATCAATTACTATTTGTTATGTTGTTCCTCACCAATATAGCATTTCCTTGATTCTCAATCAAGTTGCTTAATGTGCTTGTTTATCATGGATCTATTGTGAGGATCTGATTTTAAGGATTCTATGCAACATGCAGTTTCAAAATATTGCCTACTTTTTGAAATTCAAATTCCATGTGCTAATTCTAGAATGAAGCACAATTGCCTAAAGATGGGCCAAAATGCAGAGCTACAGAAGATTTTTAAAAATCAGTGCATAGAATGAAATACATTACACTTTTCATTTGATTCTTTTATATGTGCAAATGTTAAGATTGATAAATATTTCAAGTTAACTTAGAATTCTATAGAAAGCTGAACACAATGCAAAGTATTTATTATATAGGCCTTCTTGAAATGGAAATTTATTGTTATATATTTTGAATTCTCTCTTACATTCTGCTGTGTACACGGCAATCCTTTTTTTCTTTTCTTATTTATATCTAAGTTTTAATATTTAAGTTTATAATATATTTCTTTTTCTTTTTTATTGTGTATTTAAGTTGCTTTTTTCTTCTCTTATTTTGTATTTTAAGTTTCTGTTTCTTTTTCTTTTTATTGTGTATTTAAGTTTTAGTATTCCAGTTTAAAATAAATTAATAAAAATAAAAATTTAAAAATAGCAAAAAAAACTTCAAAAAAAAAGAATTATATAGAAAGTCAATATTTTCCACAAAATTTCCCTTTGGGGGCTGGGGGAAAGTGCTGTTCACTCTCTCCACTGATGTAGGTAAGGTCCAATTTATAATCTTAGAGAATTACCTGGGACATTGAGAGATTAAGTGACTTTTCTTTGGTCACATATACAGTATGTTTCAAAAGCATGACCTGAATCCAACTCATCTTGACTCCAAAGCTGGCCTTATATCTATTATGCCATGCTGAAAGTACTAAACAAAATGCATCCTTTTTTCCATTAAATGAAATTAATTTGCAGGGATCTTCTAGAAACATGGAATCCCACAAACTACAAGAAACCATTGTTTTACTGGGCTTACTTACTGTCTTCTTTGGAGTCATGTTTCCTGAAGAGAAAAAGAAATTCCAGTGAATTCAGCCAACTCCAAGAGAAAGGAGGAACTGGCCTTTGTTTCAGAATTAGCCCAGCTGGACCCTTTTAAGGGCTCAGAGGACAAGGGTTGCACTGCACACAATGCCTGCCTAATACAGAAGAGCCTCAAAAGATATCATCCATGCCAACTGCTGTGACTACTCTCATGCTGGAATGTTGTAGCTTCCATACCCAACTTCATGTTTCTTTTTGACCTGAACTTTTGTCCCTGCACTGTGGAGACTTGAACCCCTCATCTTTCTTCATGGCTTTTGCTGGTTCACCAAAAAAGCTACTTTGGGTTCCTGTATCTTGCTTAATCAGAGTCTGTCAATCTGATTCTCTTTCCACTGCAGAACTTGATGTACCTGAAAGGATTAAGTCATCAGCAAAGTCCCACTTAACCCTTTGAGGGGGTTCACCTGGTTATTTCAGGCTGTATTGTCCCCTTGTTTATCCCCAAAAGTCAGGGTCCTCAGGGTTTGACAAGATCAATGAGGAAAAGTTCACATTGACTAATGCAAATGGCATCAGTTCTGAGCTGGGGAGGAACTCTAGAGGTGATCTAGTCCAATTCTTTTTATAGTTGAAGAAGTGAGGCACAGAGAGGTTATTGCTTTGCCCAGGGTCACTTAATGTCTGAGGTAGGATTTGAACCCAAGTCTTTCTGAACCGAGGTCCAATGCACTACACCATACTGCCCCTCAAACCTAGATGTCCTGGTGTGGGGCCATGAACCCATGACCCTGAGATTGGGTGCCATTCACTACCTATTATGCTGGCCAGACACCTATGTCTTTAACCAAAATATACATACCTATAATATCAATCATGACTGTATTTGGTTGTTGTGAATCAGAAGATAGAGCAATTCCATAGATAATCTTTCTGCACATTAGTTTCCTCATCTATGAAATGGGACTTTTGGATTAGGTGGCCTTTAGGCTCCTTCTATCTTAAACTCTATGATCCTACAGACAAGAACTATATCTAGCTATTTAATTTCAACTAATTGTTTGACTAGTTAGCAGATAGATAAGCCAAGTTATTGCTTTTAGCCTCTCATTTCCCCTACTCATTTGGCCGTTTCTCCATTTCTAGTACTTCCACTAAAGACTGGACACATAAGTGAGAGGATGGAAAACTATATCAATTTCACTTGCTGACTTAGAAATATATCATCATTCATACCAGCGCTTTAAACTGTTCAAATACACCAAGAGATAAATTAGTGGAAAAAAGCTAATTCTGTCCTTTAATGGAAAAATTATAGCATTTTATGATGAATAAAGGCTCATAGATCACAGTGAGCTGTCTTGAGCACTAGCCCCTCCTCTAAGAATTGGTCTAGAAGATCCTGTCTTCACTTCTCACAGTTTTTCTTGCACTTCTTCCTAAAGTTCCCTAATCCCCTTAGTTTCTACTCTATAGAACCTCCAGGACCTTCCTGGCCACCAAGCTGACTTGGTTCCTTGTGTTCAGACATCAGCGGCACCTGATCCCCAGTCACTTGTCCTTCTACCTCTACCATCTCTGGGTATTGGGTTCTCAGAACCCCCTTCCTTCTTTCCTTTCTCCATCCAGTGTCATGCATGTCCAGTGCCCACTGAGCACCCTTCTCCAGGCATGGGAAATCAAGTGTCAGTTCAGCTAGAACAATTAAGACTGCCTGTGAACAGTCAATTAGTCAATGTTAAGCCCCTTCTATACGTTGAGCACTGGAGATACAAAGGTAAAGACATACATGGCCCCTGCCCTCGACCAGGTCACATTTTAATGGGGGCCACAGCTTTAATCATTCATATACTCCCTCAATTTCAATATAGCCTCTGGACTCTGAAACATCACATGCCATGACCTCAGAATTATAGAATCTCTATGTGCCACAATGATAACACAAGGTTAGAGAAAAGATTATTTCTCTCTCATATTAATAAGCAATTATTGAAATAGGACAAGAATTTTTTCAGAAGCCTGTAGGTTGTTCAGTCTCTAAAGGATATTTCTGATAATGAAGTTGAATTAATTTTCTCAATCTTGTTGAGACCCAACCCAACTTTACAAGGAATTTAATCTAAGGTGGGGAAACCAATTGTGCTCTACCCCACCCTACCCCCAGGTATGGTTGGGAATAAATTCTTTGATTAGATTGTCCAAGGCTGAGTAATTTAGAAGTAAACGACATAACAAAAGTTACAGTCCCAAAGCCCATCATTAGAATAGGTCCATCTCTCATTGTAATATTCATGCTCTCTCATTAATTGATAACCATTCAGAACTGATTGTCACCCTCTTTTGCAACAAGGCTAATATGGAAATATCTTTTGCAGGACTTCACATGTATAATCAATATCAAATTGCTTGATTTCTCAAGGAGCAGGGAGGAGCAGGAGGAAGGGAGAGAATTTGCGAGTCAAAATTTTAATAAATGAATGTTAAATTTTTTAACATGTAATTGGGAAATGTTTAATGAAATAAAATACATTGGGGAAAAAACATGTGTTTTTATAAATCGTTACACAACCCAGGGATCCTTATATACAGTTTAGTGGACTCATTTCTATTTGGGTTTGATGATGCCTTTGCTTTATCTGGATGCCTCAAAGGCATCAGTGACATTTCTGGTATAACCAGGTGCTATTTAATTGGGCTGTTTCCCTGAAGCCTTGGTGCTGCAAAAAAGCATTTCATTGGCCTTCCCTTGACCACCAACTGCTCTTTTTACTCCATTATTGTTATTGTTAGTGTCCAAGTCCCCCAGTCAATTATTAACAAGCATTTATTAAGTGCCTATTGTATGCCAGGCACTGTGCTTGGAGGAGAAATAGTAAGACAAAAATGAAAGTGTCTCTGCCTTCAAAGAGCTTATATTCTATCAGGAGAGACAATATAGAGTTAAGTAAATATGTATGTACAGATAAATACAACATACAATATACTAGGGGTGGGGGAGGGCACTAGTAGATGAAAAAAATCAGGAGAAGTCTTACATAGAATGGCGCACAAGAGCCGAAGCTTGGAGTACTATGATACACAAATGTCCTGTCCATACATGACATGGGCCAGAAGACTGCGTTTTCTAGAGTTTACAAAATTATAGGTCTAGACACTCATCTTCCCTCCCAGCGGATTTTTACAATGGAAAAAGAGAACATACAAGTTTAACCTAATGTAACTTAGAAAGGAAATGAAAGACAAATAGAAAATAGAGGTGCAATGGACAGAGCACCAGGCCTGGAGTCAGGAAGACTCATTTTCCTGAATTCAAATCTGGCCTCAGACACTTACTAGCTGGGTGACCCTCGCAAGTCACTTAACCCTGTTGGCCTTGGTTTCCTCATCTGTTAAATGAGCCAGAGAAGGAAATGGCAAACTACTTCAGTATCTTTGCCAAGAAATCCCCAAATGGGGTCACAAAGAGTCAGACACAAGTGAAAAACAACTGAAGACAACAACATATCGTCTTTTGAGTGAATCACTAAGCTGACCTGGGCTTCACTCACTTGCATCCAGTTGAGCTGCCAAGAGACCCAGAAGAGAATTCTGGTTGGGTTTCATGACCAGGCAAGCCAATGTCAAGATCCTGTGGAGTGACTCGTGCATTTGGAAATGAACTTGGAGGAGCAAATGCTTTGTAGAAAATGCATTAAGTTTGGTCCTACTCTCTCCAGGAACCAAGATAGTATAGGGCAGAATGTGCCCCTCAAGTGTTGGGGGGAAGGGAGAGAGAGGATGAATGTGCTTCCATTCTTGGTATGTATTTAAAGTAAATATCTCCTTAAAAATCTAATTGATGTTAATTGGTTAAATGGAAGTAGAGCACTAATCACTGCTGGCTAACAATGTTGTGGTGGTGGGGACAGTGTGAGGAGGGGAAATGACACCAGAATTAGGGCTTAAGCCATTAGTATTAGAGAAAGCCTCCAGTTCCTCAACGGGAGCCTAGAACACTAAAGGAGGGGATGCAAATTGGGGGAAGATGGACTTAGTCTGCACTCACTCCTTGATGGGGTGCTTGTTCTTGGGCCCCAGCCCTAGGATCATATCTTTCCTCAGCCAAAGACCCTATCTCTGGCAATAACTCATGATTGGACCCCAGTGAGGCAAACTATCTCTCCCTGTTACAAGAACAAGTTGACCTCCATAAAATTTCCCTTTTATGAATAGGACTATCTTGTACCAGCAGAACTATCATCTACTGATTCCCACAGTTATGGTATACAATCCAGAGGTCAACTCCCAAGGCTATCTTGTTACATACAGAAACTTAGAGGCTTCTCCCCCGCCCCACTCCTGCCCCAGGTCATGCCAGTAGTGAATGATGCCTGTGCCTAAGATACAGAAACTATATGTTCACCACCTATTTAGCATACTTGCCACACAATTTACTCTATCTTTCCTATATAAGCTTTAGCATCACTCTTGTTATATTGCGAGTTCCATAAGGAGCTCTGCCTGCCATATTAACACTATAATAAAAGTTTTGCTACTTGACTGTAAGATTGCTTGAGTCTATGAATTCTTTCCAGACAACTCTGCCCTGAACCTCAGTATTTTGGAGTCCCCATACCCCTAAAACCGCATTAGTCCCAGCAAATCAATAAACTTTTCAATTGCAAGGTACTCCTGTATTACTTTACAATACTTACCTATCTATCTCTCCCCCATTTCCCTCCCCAGAAAAAGAAAATCAAGAGAATATAGTACAAATACAACGTCCCCCCCTACTTCATTGTGTCAGGCGCTGCGCTAATTGCTTTACAATTATTATCTCATGTGATCCTCATTACTTACTAATTCTTGCCACTTTGGGGTCAAGAAGTTCAAATCCAACTCTGACACAGATCTTTTTCTAAAGAAAATGACGCTCTGCCCACCCCAATTAATGTATCTTCATCTATATTTTCACACATTGGAAAGAAGACAAGAGGCATGATAGGTGTTAACTCAAAGGCTATAATCTTTTCATAGGTATCAGAATGACCCAGGCTGGTTGGGTAAATAGCAGAAAGGAAAGCTCAGAGATTCCTGGGGCTTGGGAAAACAACAGGCATCTCCTTATTGGTAGGTGAGTGAGTGATAACTCAACTAACCCACTAACTACATCTATCTGGCCTCAGACCATATTTTATATCCCAATCAGCCATCTATCAAGAAACGAATACCTACCAAGCACAAGAATCTTTTCATTCATCCTGCTTTTATATACATAATATATATATATATATATATATATATATATATATATATATATATATACACACATATGTACATACACAGCACACACACACACACATAAGTCTACTCCCTTTCAACCTCTTACTCTTGAGCTCTGTAAGCAAAATACCAAATTAATGCTACCATTGCAACTGAAAAGGATGCTACGATGAGTTGCCCTGCAATTTCACTGCCAGTACCTGTGACTTCCCCAACCGAAACTCCCTTCTCTGGCCCCCAACCCCCTATAGGTAATCCATCCTCCCATTAGAATGTAAGCTCCTTGAAGGGAGTGATTAACTTTCCTACATTTGTATCCCCTTTGCCTACCACAGTACCTGCAGGCACTGAATAAATGCTTTATTCGTCAATCTAGGGAAAAGTTTTCAGTACCTTGACAATAAAATAGAAAACATTCACCAATACACAAGAAAACAATGCTAATAACTTCTCTACCAGAGAACTTGGGGCAGCCAGGAGATAAAGAGCCAGGCCCGGAGTCAGGAAAGCCTGAGTTCAAATCTAGACTTAGACACTTACTAGCTGTGTGACCCTGGGCAAAAGTCACTTAACCCTGATTGCCTCAGTTTCCCCATCTGTAAAATGGGGATAATAACAGCACCTACCTCCCAGGGTTGTTATGAGGATCACATGAGATAATAACCGAAAAGCACTTAGCACAGCGCCTGACACACAATAAGTGCTATTTTATCATTATCATTATTATTATTGTTATTATTAATTAATATCATTATTAACAACCCTGGGAAGTAGGTGCCATTACTATCCCCATTTTACAGATGAGGAACTTAGGGAAAACAGGTCTTCCTCACTCCAGGTCGAGCACTCTACCCACTTCACTACCTAGCTGCCTCATCAGATTAATTTCTAAGTACCCCAAGCAACTCTCTCAAACTTTTAGCAGAGAGGTTGCCAATCTGCTTTGATAGAATTGTCCTCACCAAGGAATTCCCTACACTAATTAAATCACAGGTCAAAGCCAGGCAAAACAATATGGTACAGAAAATGACGCTTAGTATGTAGACATTTACAGAAAAAAAAAAAATGACCTAATTTTCTTTCTGTCCAAGAAAGCTGGAACTTAGAGCAAGTGGGGACAAAATGAGGCACGAGCAAGTTATTGACCCGCTGACATAAAGGTTTACTTTGCTGCCATACTGCAAGAACATGTGACAAGGCTATAATGGCATTGGGCTCACTGGACATGCTCCCCCTCCCCCCCACCTCTTGTCTCCAAACTTGTTTGGGCATCAAGGTGAAAGACCTTCTGAAATCCATAAATTATGAGAGGTCTAGACTCCATGTATCTGGGAGTTTTTATGCCCTGGCATGACCAAGAAACTATAGAAGGGAAGCAGGTCCTGTTGGGGGCAGCTTTGTCTTCTTTAAGGTAAAGCTGTCTTCTGTCACGGGTGGGAGAAAAGATACTGCATCAGACAAATGCTAGTCCTATCACATTTTCCCATTCTTCGGTCCCATAGTCCAACATTCTTTGCAGACTTTTCCATGACTTCCAAGTGTTTCATTTTACAGATTGTCACATCAGGCCTTTCAGTCAGTCATGTCTGCTTCATCCTGGAAACTATGCTGGGAACCTCTTTCCTGCTGGAATTGCCCTCTGTAGGGTAAATGTTCAGCCTCAGAGCCAACATCGAGGTCAAATACAGAGATTTCACTGGAGAACAAGTCTAATAGAGTAGCCAATTCTTCATGCGTTCCTCTTGGGATTCATTTCTGGAGCCCTGGGAACAGAAATCCAACGCCTTCTCAAAGCAAGAAAAATATGACAAACAGACAAGAAGAATAACAGGCAAGAGAAACACACTAATTGAACCCGCAGCTTCACAATTAAGAATATACTTGCCTTTTTGGCTGAGCAAAAGTTGAATGAGAAGTAATTACTGACATAGAGAGTATCCTGGGGTAATTTTTTTTTCAGTTAGTGTTCCCAAGTGCAAATTTAAATGCAATATAATTAGACCAAAAATGTAGAGGATGTTGTATGTAACCAAAATAATTAATGCTAAATACCCTAAAGGTCAATAACTAGATGGTAAATTTTAGATTCCTGTAGCTGTTGATTGAGAAGTGAGGCTTAACCACATAGTTGTTTTTAAACATTAACACTTATATATAGTAATTCACATATAGCATTAGAGGAACACAATGATTAGGAACTCTATTGCCATACTCCCTCTCCTAAAGAACCAGTTCGTTTTTATGCCAAAGTTTACTGCGTGTGTGTGTATGTATACACACATGCATATATATATATATATATATTTTTATATATATATGTGTGTGTGTGTGTATGTATGTGTGTGTATGTATGTGTGTGTGTATATATATTTATGTGTATATATATATATATACATATATATATATATACATATTCACATATATATGCACTTGCTGGGGAAGGAGTGGTAGGAGGAAGAGGAGGATTGTTTAACACAGTAGTTAAGCACTGAGCATCCTTTTCAAGCTGACATTTCATTTTGTTACCAGTCAACTCCTTTTTTATGCACCCCATTCCCATACTCTATTTTCCACGGTGCCATGCAACAGTTCCCAGGTTCTAAAACTTTCTAAAGTGTTTCATAAAAATGATTAGCCTTTTTTTCTTAAGCCCTGAAAAGAAACAACGCAGCCAAGTCCCAGGAGTCCATTCCCAGAACTGAATTTGCATATTGGGTCATGCAACAGCTTCTTTCCCAAGAGCATTATCAATGTAGGAGTTGGGCAAGAGGCAAAAACTCTCTCTGAGGAATAAAGAGCTCTCCCGTGGGTAGTCTGTCAGGTGGCACTGAGGGCTGATGCCTAGGACAAAGGGCTTGTTATAGCCCTGGACCAGGAAGCACCTCTGGCACAGGGTCAGACCTACCAGCAAGAAACTGATGGAAAAGGGGCTTCCTGAAGATTGATCTTGAGAGGGACCAATTGTCTCTCAAGAAAGAAAGGCTGCTGAGTCATCTGCATTGGCTCCCTATGTGGATGCTCAGGCAGCATCTTCCTGGTTGCTTCAACAACCAAGCTCCACGTCTCAGAACACTTTGCCCCTAGCCTTGTCCAAATCCTTATCCTCAACTGAGCTGCTGTGACAGTGAACTCTGGCCCCAAAAATCAAGACCCAGAAGAAATCAGGGGTGGAGGTGACCAGATGAAAACCAAAAAGATTTTGTAATTGTAATGGAAATTGTAATGGAGCCATGGATTTCTATAATTGTGGAGGAATTCTAAAAACAATGATTATGGACAAATACTGGCAAGATAGCAGGTCAAAAAGCTCATGGATAGGAATAAAAAAAACTGAGTTTGCAATATAGTTCTGGCATTATATCATCATCATCATCATTAACATTTACATAGTATTTTGAGCTTTGCAAATATCATCTCATTTTATCCTCATGATAACCCTGGAAGGTAAGTGCTATTATTAGACCCATTTTATAGAGAAGGAAGTTGAGACAGGAAGAGATTAGGTGACTTGTCGAGAGTCACACAAATAGTAAGTGAGGCTACATTTGAATTCGGCTCTTCCTGACTTCAGGTTCATCACTCTATCCCTCTAGATGCCTGAGTGACCTTGAGCAAGTGTGAGGGGTAGAAGGGACAGACCTGAAAGTCCCCAGGAAGATATCTTGGAGCAACAGGGGCACAAAAGCTAGTCCCACTCATCCCTTCACTGTCAGTGACATCTGTGGATTCAAATATCACCTCCTTAACAGTTTTCCTTAAAGCTTGCCCCTGTCTATAAAAATAATAAGAACAAAGAAACCCTCTTTTAATGTATCTCACAATAAAATAATGATTCTGCTGTGTTTCTCTGTCCATAAGTGAAGCCACTCCTGAGCAAAGCTGTGTTGTAGTTGAAATTTGTTTAGTTTCTTTAACTTTGTAGTTTTCATTTGCCCTAGAGCCTATAGGCACCCAAGCTATCTAGGGTTCAGGTAAGGAAAGAAAATAATCAATCAGCACACACTAATTAAGTGCCTTTGCTGTACCAGGTACTGTTCTAGGCACTGGGGAAACAAAGAATGAAATAAAGCTGTCCTTGCCCTCATCGGGCTTACAGCACAGCAGAGGGGGATACTACGTACATATATAGGTAAATAAAAATACATATAAGAGACAAAAAGATGATGGGGGAAGGGAAGCAGTAGCCCTAGGGAAGAGAGAAAGGCTTTATGTAGAAGGTGACCTTTGAGCCAAACCTTGAAGGAAAATAGGAATTCTGGGAGATGGAGTTGATGAAGAAGTGTATTCCAGGCATGATGAACAGCCAATACAAAATCACATTGTGAAATGCGAAATGGATAATTTTGATTACATTAAATTAAAAAGTTTTTGCACAAACAAAGCCAATGAAACCAAGATTAGAAGGAAATCAGAAAGCTGGAAAAGAATTTTTACAGCCTGTGTCTCTGATAAAGTCTTCATTTCTAAAATATATAGAGAATTGAATTCAAGTCATTCCTCAATTGATAAATGGTCAAAGGATATGAACAGGAAGTTTTCAGATAAAGAAATTAAAGCTTTCTATAGTCATCTGAAAAATGCCCTAAATCCAACTATTGATTAGAGCAATACAGATTAAAACAACTCTGAGGTACTACCTCACACCTATGAGATTGGCTAATATGACAAAAAAAGGAAAAGGATAAGTGTTGGAGAAGATGTAGGAAAATTGGAACACTAATGCATTGTTGGTGGAGTTGTGAACTGCTCCAACTATTCTCGAGAGCAACTTAGAACTATTCCCAAAGGACTATAAAACTATGCATCCCCTTTGATCCAGAAATACTGTATCCCAAAGAAATCATAAAAATGGGAAAAGGACCCACATGTACAAAAATATTTATAGCAGCTCTTTTTGTGGTGGTCAAGAATTGGAAATTGAGGGGATGCCCATCAACTGGGGAGCAAGTTGTGGTATATGAATATAATGAATACTATTGTGCTATAAGAAATGATGAGCAGGCAGACTTTGGGAAAACCTGGAAAGACTTATATGAACTGATACTGAGTGAAGACAGCAGAACCAGGAGAATATTGTACACAGTAACAGCAACACTGTGTAATGATCAATTTAGATAGACTTAGCTCTTCTCAGCAATACAATGATCTAAGACTATTCCAAAAAACTCATGATGAAAATGTTATCCACATCTAGAGAAAGAACTGTGGAGACTGAATGCAAATCAAAACATACTATTTTCTCTTTTTTTTTCTTTCTCATAGTTTTCCCCTTTTGATATGATTCTTCTTTTACAATATTACTAATGTGGAAATATGTTTAATATGATTGTACTCGTATAGTGTATATCAGACTGCCTGCCATCTTGGGGGAGGGGAGGAGGAGAAGGAGGAAGGGAGAAAAAAATTGAAACTCAAAATCTTATAAAAGTGAATGTTGAAAACTAATTTTACATGTAACTGGAAAAAAATAAAGCACTATTAAGTGAGGGGCAAAAATAAAGTCACAGAAACAGGAGGTGGAGGATTGTGGGAAAAGAACAGCAAGTAGACCACTTTGGTTCAACTGTAGGAAACATGGAAAGGATCATGGATGTGTAAGAGGACTGAAAAGAGAAGGAAGGGACCAGGATGTAAAGAGTTTAAAATACAAGGTAAAGAAGTTTATGTCTGATCCTAAAGGTAACAGTAAGCCATTGGAGTTTTTTGACTAGGAAGGTTACATAGTTAGACCTTTGCTTTAGAAAAAGCAATTTGGTCAGTGCAAGGAAGATGGACTGAAGAGGGAAGACATGAAGAAGGGAGATCATATGGGAGGCTTTTGCAATAGTCCAGCTGAGAAGTTATAAATTTGGTTGGCAACTGTGTAAGTAGAGAGAAGATGACATATATGACAGATGTTATGAAGGTAGAAACAACAAGATTTAGTTATGGATTAGATATGTTAGATAAGAGAGAGTATGGAGTTGAGGATGGCATCAAGGTTGTGAACCTGGGTTACTAGAAGAGTGGTGGTGGCCTAGATTTTAATGGGGAAATCTGGAAGAGGAATGAATTTTGGAGGAAAAATAATAAATCATTTTTTGATATGTTGACGTTGAGATGCCTATGGGACATGAGTTAAGAAATATCCAATAGGCAATTGGTGATACAGAACTAGAGCTCAGGAGAGAGACTAGAACAAAATATATCAAGCTGAGTCACCTACATAGAGATGATAATTGAACCCATGGCCATTGAGATCAATAAGTGAGAAACTATTATGAGAAAAAAAGAAGAGGGCCCAAGTTAGAGTCTTGAAGTGCACCTACAGTTATAAGGTATAGTATAATCGATAATCCACTAAAGGGGACTGAGAAGAAAGGTCAGAGAGACAACAGGAAAACCTAGAAAGAATACCATCATAAAAACCCAGAAGAGTACCCAGAAGAAGAAAGTGGTGAACATGTTGCATCAGATGCTGCAGAGAGGTCAAGAATGATACAGATTTCAGCAATACAGTGATCCAAGACAATTTCAAAAGATTTATGATGAAAAATGCTAGCCACCTCAGTAGAAAGAACTGGTAGACTCTGAATGCAGATCAAACTGTACTTTTTTTTTAACTTTACATTTCTTGGGGTTTTTTTTTTGGTCTGGGTTGTGTTTCACAACATGACTGATATGGAAATACGTGTTTGTATGACTTCACATGTATAACCTTTATCAAATTGTTTGCCTTTTTGAGGGGTGAAAGGAGTGAGGGAAGGGAGAGAATTTGCAACTCAAATTTTTTTTAAAAAAATGAATGTTAAAATTTATTTTTACATGTAATTGGAAAAAAATTAAATTTTTCAAATAGAGAAAAAATAATGATACAGATTGAGAGAATGTCATTAAATTTGTCAATGAGGAAAGAATATAAAGGGGAAAGATATGAGTGAGAGAAGTAGAAGCAATAAGAGTAAAAAGTTTCCTCTAAGAATCTAGCTAAAAAAGAGAAGAGATTTGAGATAAAAGCTTAAGGAAAATTGTAGGGTCTTGTGTGGTGTGTGTGTGTGTGTGTGTGTGTGTGTGTGTGTGTGTGTTTGGGAGGGGACAGACTTGCGCATATTTGAAAGCAGCAGAGAAGGAACTAGTAGACAGAAAATGAAGATTAGAGAGGAGAGGCAATGATTTTGAGGGACCATCTGCTGTTGGAGAAGATAAGAGGATGGGACCAAGGGTACAAGTAGAGGGGAAAGGCACTTCTCAAGAAGATCAGTTACATCAACATCAGAGTCTAGGATAAAGGAGAGAATAGGAGATACTATCTATGGAAAAGGAGGTTTCAAGAAGGGTAAAGGAGGGAGCTTATAGCCAATGGCTTCTATCTTCAGCATGAGGCTAAGTCCTCAGCTAGAACATGGCATAGGAGGAAAGAAGAGAAATTCTGTAATAACCACTGACTATTTGATTGGTATAGACAATCTTATAAAGCAATGAATAACTATGTATTTTTTATTTTATTAGGGCCTCCTCCACTAAGAATTTACTCAGAGGCTGGCATTGGAGAGTAGTAGATGGAGGACTGGCCTCTGAGTCAGGAAGACTCTAACACACATAGGCTATGTGATCATGTGCATCATTTAACACTTCAGTGCCCCAAGCAACTTCTTAAGACTATACAAATAGCCAAACAGTTGCTATTTGGCACTGGGGAAAGAATTTCCTCACGGGGAGCCCCCACTCACCCCGATAAAGTCGCCGCTCCAAACAAGCAAACATCCTGGAGAAAAAAAATAATTAATTCGAAAGAATGCAAGCTTATGTTCTGTACTATCTGGGCCAAAAGAATGTTTTTAGAGGGATCAGAAATCTCGATCCTATAAGCAACCAGCTTCAGTTTCCTTGCTTGTAAAATGGGTTAATAATAATTGTATATTAACCACTTCAGAGGATTGTTGCAAGGAAAGCATTTTGTAAACTTTAAATTGTATTATAAAAACCAGCTGTATTATTATTGCTGTTGTTATTATCCTGCCTACAAAATCCTACCCCACATCATCACAATATGGAGATGATTCTGTAATTCTAAAGACTATGCCATCAGGGAACAAGCTGTACCTTTTGCTGTCCAAGGATCACTAACCTAGCCAAATTCATAGTTGGTTTCTACCGGGCTCCCCACCAGGTGGGCTAAAGGGTAGCAAATTTATTGATCCTAGCACCTTTGATGACTGTCTACCAAATTACAGTGCCACGCTTGTGAAACCACATATCCTTGAAATGTTATGATTATTACAATTGCCCGCTCCATCTATGACTGAGTCTATGAGCATCCTTTGAAAAGCCAACTTATGCCAAAGAAAATGTAATCATTTCTCACATTCTGGGACATAAGCCTCTAGGTTCTTCCTCTCCATCAAAGCCTGACATTCCTTCTATTATTCATGATCCTAATTCACAGCTTATCATTCTTTATCTGTTCAAAATTCTGTAGCAGTCTGTATTATCAGCAATTAAGGAATGTCTTCCATACCCCCCTTCTCATTTGCCCAAACTTTCCTTACGATAATAAGATTTTTCAATTTAGAATAATCTGCCCCAGAGACTTTCCTTTCTCTCTCGGACCCTCATTTTCTCTTATGCCAATGGGAGATCACCCCTCCTCTCCCAAGTATTCATTAATATTATCTATTTATAGAAAGGCTTTGAGAGGGAGCCTAATGACAGACTATGTTATCTATAATCTAAAGACCACTCAACCTCTCTGAATTCAGAGCAGCTCATCTTCAGAAAGGTAAGGAAGGAGGTTATGATCTACATGGATTGATGGCATGCATGCATCCCTGAAGTATTAAAATAAGCATAGATGAAAGGCACCATGGCATGGTAGATGGAGAACTGTCTTGGGAAGTAGGGTAACCTGGGTCCAAGTCTCACCTGATGTATACTGGCTGTGTAACCCTGGGCAAGTCATTTATTCATTGTGTGGCCCCAGGCAACTCTCTGAGACTAAGCTGCAAAGCAGGTGCTAAGCCTCATTGGTAGAAGGATTTTCTTCACTTCGAGTCCCCTACATCAAGAAAATTAAGAGATTTGGTACAAAAATAACAAATAAAAACTCATAAGCTGCATTTAGTTTTCTGTTTCTCTAAAATCACATTAAAGAAAATGAATCCTCTTTGTCCAGATTTATCTATTTTCTGCTCTTTTAGGTAATAGCTTGAATTTGTCAAGACTTTGGGGGGTTATGGTATCATATGAAAGACAGTATGGTATTAGGGTCAGAGTTAGGGTTGAAAAACACAGGATTAGGTTACAGCATTGGATTTGGAGTTAGAAAGACCTGGATTCAAATTCTATCTCACATATTTCCTAGCTGTGTGTCCCTGGGCAAATCAGTTAACCTTACTAATCCTCAGTTTCCTCATGTATAAAATGACATGACAGTAATAGTCCTGGCCTCCAAGGGTTATTGTGAGAGTCAAACTAGAACCCTCAAATAGTGAACCTTTAGGTCCAGTGAACATTTGTTTCTGATAGACATATAGAGCCCTAGAGATAAATGGTAATACCTTGGGGTTACCAGAAAGATGAAAATACCTGAAGTTCCCTAGACTGCCAAGCAACCTTTCTAGCAGTGAGCACTGCCTCTCCATGAGCCTATCCTGTCCTCTAGACATATCATTATCCTGTGATGGAGTCTTCCTCCAAGGGAAAAACCCTTAGGGACACTGAGGAGTCAAATATCTTCCCCAGACCTACATCGTGTATGCAATTCACAGTACTAATGAAAGGCATGCTCATTTTGGAGTGTATACATTTGTATTTCCCTTGTTGCACATTGATTCCTGCCCCCATCTAATCTGGGAGCTCCTCTGTAACTTCTCTGAAGCCAGCTTGAATTTCTGAACCTTTCTTCCTGACCAGAGAACTTCCAGATGCTCATCTATTGCCTCTGTGTGTTGCTATTCCTAAAACTGTCTTTTAAAAAAATCTTTTATATTATGAACTTAATAACCATCAACCAACATGGATCAAGTAAGTAAAAATAGAAAAGAGAATTATATATGAAGCTCTGAATTTCTTTGTATAGTTTGCTTTTTTATAAAATTGCCCAGTGTGTCTGCATCCCCTTTTGAATTTCCTTCTGCTTTTTTGTATTCTTTTTGGTTGTTGGTTGGTTGTTGTCCTTTCTCAAAGAAGACCAAAATGACATTACTATGCTGGAGTCAAGTTACAGTGTGTCCGACTGTGGATGATCAGACCAATACAAGCTTGGAATATTCTACCACAGATCAGGCACAAACAGTCCATGTGAATATTTGGGGTGGATTCTCTAAATTTGTACAGCTTGAGTTTCTTATGGGCTACTTCAATTCTGCTTTGCTCATAGAGCACAACACCTTCTCTGATGAGGGCATGCTATGCGGAGCAGCCCTGTGCCAGTGTCTCCCATGTCACAAAATCAATGCCAAAGTTCTTAAGAGAGACCTTGAGCGTGTCCTTGTATCACTTCTTTTGATCACTATGTAAATGCTTGCCCTGTGTGAGCTCTCTATAAAATAGTGTTTTTGGCAAGCCTACGTTTTTCATTCAAACAACGTGGCCAGCCCATCAGAGTTGTGCTCTCTGAAGCAGAGTTTGAATGTTTGGCAGTTTAGCTTGAGAAAGGACCTCAGTGTCTGATACCTTATCCTGCCAGGTGATCTTCAGAAGATTCCATATTCTTTTTAGCATTTCATTGACAATCCTTTCTTTTCTTACATTTTGCATTGTTATCACTTTCTACCAATTCCTTTTTTACCCTTTTCATATAGAAGCCTTCCCTTGTGACAAACAGATATAGTCAAACAAAGTAAATCAACACATTGGCTAGGTCTGAAAAGTCATAGTTCATTATGCATCCCTTGTCTGTTTCCTCGATCCCAAAAGGTGGACTAAGCAGGATATTTTATCATCGGTCTTCTGAAGTCATGACTGGTTACTGAATTGCTCAAATAGGTGAAGTCTTTCAAAGTTGCTTTTCTTTATATTATTGCAGTCTTTATGTAAATTGTTTTAGCAGATGAAACTGAGACACACAGACATTAATTGACTTGCCCAAGGTCACAGTGATTGAGGCAGGATATGAGCTCATGTCTTCCTGACTTCAGGTCAAGTACTCAAACTCCAGCACTACCTAGCTGCTGGCTCCATTTTCTATAGTACTGTACCAAGCAGCCTCTTTACAAAACTCTTGCAAAGTAAAGACAAACATCACCACACTTATTTTACCAAACATGAAAATGAACAATAGAGAAATGGGGTGACTCACGCAAGGTCACGTGACTGGCGTGGGCAGGATTTGTAGTCAAATCTTTTTGATTCCTTAGTCAGTAGTTACTCTATCCACTGTACCACTTTGTCTGACAAACAGCTTTGTAGACAGGAAGGTAATGAGCAATGAGCATAATGAGGTAGGGTGAAGCAAACTGGTGGGGGCTTAGAGAACCCATAATCAGGCATTTAGTCTTAATTCTCCTGACTTATCCAAGATTGCTGAAGATCTATGCCAAGCAAGCAGTTTAAATAAATATACTTATAGTAGGAATGATTTCATTTATTTTATTGTCTGCCTTTTAGGGACACATGGAATATATGATAATATTCTCACTCAATAATCACAAGACTAAGCCAAACATAGGCTAATGGCATACACACAAGCATCAAAATGTACTCATGCCATTTATATGTATGGGGGCCAGTACACACACAAGTATAGGTTTGTGTTTGCTTTGCTAAGAGCCATAGACAATCATAATAAACCAAAGGAGTGAAAAAAAATACAGGAAACCAATAGTCTGAGTCGTGTGTCCTAATACAAATATAAAGTCACTCTTTCTCTCCCAAAAGAAAATCATCATAAGCAGCTGCTCCAGTAAATGTGTTGCCTGGCGAAGGGTTCAACAAGGGTCAAGAACCAGGCTGACAGCCCAGCCTGTTCTTCAGGAGGGCAGCGAGTAAGCAGTCAGGTATATGAGCCCCTAGGTTCGCTTATCCCCCCAAGCAAAACAGCAGAACCATGAAGTCAGCCAACTTGCCTGCCATTTTCACAGAGGAAGAGGTGGCTAGAGACAGCTTCTGGACATGGACAGGTGCTCCAGTCTCATTCGCACACATGCCAAGTCACACATGTTTTGGTGCCAGAGCTAATCTAAATGCCACCAGCTGCAGAATTCTGTGCTAGAGTGATCTCAGAAAGTTTATATCATGACAGCCTTATGGGCCAATGGCTAGACCACACATTACACATGTGTGGGTATGAGGATGCCAGTTAGCAATGACAATCAGCCATGTGCCCACCGGGAGCATGTGTTGCCTTTTCTATTTGAAATGTATCATGACAGCTGGAATATACCAGGAAAGAGAAGAATTTTACACCTACCAGAAATAGATGGTGAGATGGAGCATTTTTTTTCATATGCCAAGGGATTCAGATTAACAGAGAAGAAGCCAAAGAGGCAGCAGAAATATTTGGTTATTTTGTGCTTTAAGCATCACCTAATTTAGGTTATATTAAGAGCTAATAAAAAATTTAAAACTTAAAAAGACCTAATAATTAATTTCCCTTGGTAAGTTCTCTGGGGATTGAAGAAAGAGGCACATTGGCATATTGGAGTCAGGGTACTAGGAAATCTGTTCAAAAGATGTAGCACAAGCAGTAGAAAGCTTTTTTTTTTTAATGAATTGCTTGGGGGCAGAGCCAAGGTGGCAGAATAAAGGCAGAGACTTGCCTGAGTTCTCCCAAATTGCTCTTTCAAACACCATTAAATAATGCCTCAAAACAAACTGGAGTGGCAGAAGCCACAAAAAGACTAGGTGAACTAATTTTCCAGCCCAAGATATCTTAGAAGGTTGGCAGGAAAGGTCTGTTGCAGTGGAGAGAGAGTGGAGCATACTCCAGCAAGGGCTGCACCAGTATAGGTCACACTACAGGAAATCAGCAGCAGGCCTTGGGGGTGACTGAATAAGCTGTGACAGCAGCTGCTTCTAGAGCTCTCAGGCCACAGGCAGTGAAGGGGGTCAGGCAACTGGCTAGAAGGTTATAAGGGTTCCTTTGCCGGCACTGGGTGCAGGACTCTGCTGCATTACCAATATTTGGATCTGGGTTGTAATCCTGGGTCGCAGTCCCAGGACAAGAAGAACCACTAGCACACCAGACCTTGTGGCCTCAGGGAGTAGGAACCTTGGTCATCGTTCCAGAGTGGAAAAGAGTGTTTGTGGTTGCTCACAGACCAAAACACAGGCCAGGACAGTAGTAAACACACTTCTCCTTAGATTATGTCACCTTGGAAGAACTGAAAGTTTACAGACCCTCAGAACTAGCTCAGAAAACAGCTGCACAGAAAACCTGAAACTTGAGACAGTGCCCCCTTTATCCCGGGAGCAGAGCCCAATTTTAATGTAAAGCTAAAAAGTCAAGAAATAGGCTGGAAAAATGAGCAAACAAAAAAAATCCTGATCATAGAAAATTTCTGTGATAGGGAAGATCAAAACACTCAGAAGAAGACAACAAAGCCAAAATTGCTATATCCAAAGCCTCAAATTAAAAAATGAATTGGTCTTATATTTTAGAAGAGCTCAGAAAGTATTTTAAAAATCAAATAAGAGAGGCAGAGGAAAAATTGGGAAAAGGAATGAGGATGATGCAAGAAAATCATAAAAAGAGTCAACAGCTTGCTAAAGGAGACACACACACATGATACTGAAAAAAATAATGCCTTAAGAAACAGAATAGTCCAAATAGTAAAAGAGGTACACAAATCCAGTGAAGAGAAGAAAGTCTTGAAAAGAAAAGTTAGCTAAATGGAAAAAGTGGTAAAAAAAATCGCTGAAGAAACTAGCTCCTTAAAAAGTAGAATTGGCGAAATGGAAAAGGAGGTACAAAAGCTCAATGAAGAAAAGAATTCCTTAAAAATTAAAATTGGCCAAGTGGAAGCCAATGACTCCATAAGACAACAAGAAGCAATAAGACAAAGTAAAAAGGATGAAAAAAAATAGTCTTCTCACATAAAAGAGACACAAAAGAGCTTTTACAGTGGGGGAAAAGATGAAAGAAGTAGGCAGAAGCACTTGAACCTTACTCTTATCATAACTGGTTCAAAGAAAGAATAACATACACACTCAGTTGGGTATAAAAATCTATCTTACTCTATAAGAAAGTAAGATGAGAAAGGGATAGCAAAGGGGGGAGCTGATAGGCAGGAGGGCAGATTAGAGGAGTCAGTAGTCAGAAGCAAAACACTTGAAAATGGACAGGGTGAAAGGAGAGAAAAAGTAGGACAAACAGGAGGAAAAATAAGATGGAGGGAAATACATAGTAATAATAACTGTGAATAAAAATTTTACAGCAAGTTTCTCAGATAAAAGCCTCATTTCTTAGATATATGAAGAACTGAGTCAAATTTATAAAAATAAGAGCCATTTCCCAGTTGATAAATGGTCAAAGGATATGAATAAGCAGTTTTCTGAACAAAATAATTAAACATATCTACAGTCATATGAAAAATGCTCTAAGACACTATTGATTAGAGTCTAAATCTTTATCGGAGAAATTTGCTGCAAAGATTTGTTCCCCAGGCATCTTCCTCCCTTCTGATTTTTTCTTTTGTTCGTGCAAAAACTTTCATTTTATACAATCAAAATTGTCCCCTTTGTCTTCCTTGATCCTCTCTACCCTTTGTTTGGTCATTAATTCTTCTCCTACCCAAAGATCTGTTTAAATAAAATTTATGTAAACCAAGCTACAATGAGCTGACACTCCCAAATCTGTGTTCCAAAAGTTCTTTCCCAAAACTGATGTGCCTTCCATCACTATTGTCTGCTGGGGACAGCTCTGATAGGATGGGACAGTTATGATATTGTGCAGTAATTCAGTACTCTTCATACCATCAATATATGAAAATTGATTTAGAAAATAGAGACTTTACAAAAAGATCTTTTGCTTTATAGCAAGCTTCCCTTATGCATTTAAAATGTAATTCAATTTACACTGGACCTTATGGGAAATATATAAAAAGTATAAAGCAAGAGACAGCTTAGAGAGACTGAAGAGGATGTAGGGGACTCTTCTTTGAGCAGTTATTCTTTTTCTTCTCACTTTAATCACTTTTAAAACAGCTAATCTTCTTTATTTCAATTAATTTTTAGTTTTCAACATTCACTTTCTTTTTTTTTAGAGCCAATATAAAGTGTTTTATTAGCAAATTAGGTCTTTTCACTTAAATCCCCCAGCCTTGCTTTGCCTTCTTGCTCCTCTGGCCTTGTGCTAGTGTCTAAAATGGGGCCCTTTTGAATACGAGATATCTTGGGCTTTTCTGGGCTCTGGAGAGAGGCCTGGGAGCTTACCAGCTGCTGAGATCACATGAGTACCTGTCTCTCCATCACTTGGTCTCAAAGGCCTTTGTCTTTCAGCACAAGCTCAGTCTGTCCCAGCTATCAGGAGCCTCCACTATGGACCCTCAGTCTTGAGCGCTGGCTTTCAGAGCAGCTTTGTACTTGCCAGGCATCTCTTTGGGTAAAGGCACAACGGCTGGACGGGAGACCTGTCCTTCCACTTCACAGATACATTCCTGCAGGCAATATTTTTGAGGTCCAAAATTAGCTGGGTAAGAAAGCTTCTTTTTCTCTACCTCCTCCATCTTGAGGACTTCCTCATTTTTCCCCAGGATCTTTTTGATATACCGTACAATCTCTTTGTTGTTCTTGTCCTCTACATCCACCAGAACCTATTCACCAGAATCTAAATAAAACCACATAAATGGTGATGGTGTCATGTTCTTGAAAGTCATGATCTGCACCCAGCAGTTTTTGTACTGAATCTGAGGAATGTTGAAAAACACAAATTTCCTGGCTCCCTTGCTCAGCTCCCAATGGGTGTTGTAATTCACATTCACGACCTTGACTGAGCTCTTAAACACCACGTTGCCCTGGCTCAGGCACTGCAGGGTCCAGTGGATGGGGAAGCGCCCTTGGTGGATGGGGAAGTGCCCCTTCATCAGCATCCAGGCAGCTATAGCAGCCCAACATTCACTTTCATAAGATTTTGAATTTTAAATTTTCTCCCCCTCTCTCCCCCACCCCCTCCCCAAGATGCCATGCAATCTCATACAGGCTCTACATATACATTCACATTAAACATATTTTCAAATTAGTCATGTTCTAAAGAAGAATTAGAACCAATGGGAGGAACCACAAGAAAGAAGAAAACAAAAAAAAGAGCAAATAGTATGCTTCAATTTGCATTCAGACTCCATAGTTCTGTCTCTGGATGTGGATAGCATTTTGTATCATGACTCTTTTGGAGTTGTCTTACATCCTTGCGTTTCTGAGAAGGGCTAAGTCTATCAAAGTCAGTCATCACACAATTAAAACTGTTTTTCTTAAAGCAATGGGCTGGACCTCTTGCATTCTGCTTTCTCATGTTGTTAAATGGGATGCTAGAATTCATTGGTACAAATGGCTGTCTGGATACTGACACTGACAAATTACATCTTTATTCACTGTGTTCCCTTAATTCACCTCCTCTCATCAGCACCTAGACATCTGTTATGTCCTTGATTTGCTTTCTTATGTCAGGCTTTGTTGGTAGTAAAGGAAAATATCTGGTAACTACTACAAATATTCATTCATCAAACACTTTATGAGCACCCTACATGCAAAACACTGTGATAGGCACTAAAGGAGAAACAGTACTTGCTATTAAAAACTCTATACTCTAGTAAACAATCACCAGACATTCAGTAAACATCTCATCTATTACATACGTAGTAAGTACTGTGGCCCTATGAATGTAAAGACAATGTAGTTAAATACTGGAGATTTGGGGAGGTAGGATGCTGGTATTTGAAGGAATCAGGAAGTAAGGCCCTTCATGAACATCTTCAGGAAGAAGGACTTGCTTGACTTCCTTCTCAAAAGAAGTAAGGGATTCTATGAAGTAGAATTGAGTAGAGAGAATATGATAAGAATAGGGAAGTCTATGACATGCTGTAACAACGTTACCAGCAGCTGCTATCAGGGTGTAAGGCCAATAACACCAGCACACAGGAGGGCTGCTAGCACAGGTTCTTTCATCTGCTTTTCTAAGGAAAGCAATTGTGAGGGGTTAACAATCTAATTTTAATCAAACATACATATATCATTCACTTAGTTCAGAAGAAAAAGTCAGCACCCTGAACTTCAGAGCAAATACAAACAGAAATTACAAACAGAGAAAATACAAACAGAGCAAATAACACAAATCAACAGACAGGCTTCTAGCTGTCTGACCAAAGAATTACATAGTTACCAGAGAGAGAAGCACCAACAACTGGATTTTCAAAGCCGGGGGGCTCCAGTAGCTACCCAGAGTCTGGTCTGGTCAAATCACATGACACTCTTGTAGTGAGTAAGAGCCCAAAACAAAATGCTAACCTCTGTGTTTATATACCCTGTTCAGGGTCAAAGGGCATCACAACCATGTGACTCAAACCTATGCGACCTAGGCTTTCCCTTGACATAAGCAGGTCGTCAAAGATTCCCAATTTAATCAAAGAAACCAGACTCATCAAAGGCCCTTGATTACCTAAGTGCTCCAAAAGAGAAAACAGTAAAAAAAAAATGTCCCACCCTAATTACCAATACACATGCATAAATAAACAGTATAAAAAGAATGATTAAAGAATTGTATAATAAAGTATCAAACACTAAAAACATAATAGCTACAAATGGTGCTCTGAGGGTTTCCATGAGGACAGGATTATGTCTGACTTGAGGGGGACTAAGGGAGAAGGAGGTACTTTTGAGCTGGGTTTTAAAGGGTGGATGATATTTCAAAAGATAGAGATGATGATGAGAAATGGGAGAGGGAGAATGACAAATGAATGGAATAATACAGTAGAGATATGCTAGAGGAATACCAATAAAAATCCTGCTCCTTGAGGCATGGAGGGGACACAGGTTCTTAAAGGCAGCACTGCTTAGGAGAAGGCAAGCTGTACTAGGTGTTTTGAGTTACACCAGCACATTGGTATAAGGCAACCTATCTAAGTTCAGAGAGGCTTGTCACTATTGAGTCAAGTCAACAATTATTTATTGTGTTGACTATGTGGGAGATGGCAGTGGTAGTTTGAGTTGCCTGGCACAGGTTGCCTCCCACCTCTCCCTCAGGGTGCCTGGTTGCTTCAGCTAAGCTGGCTTGCTCATTTGTAAGCGGAAGTTAATTGGCAGGCGGTAGGGATGACTGGCCCCTTCTCCATAGTAGTCGCTTCCCCAGATAATGACTGTGAGGGCCGGCCTGGAAGCAGGACCAGTGATAGCGGGAGCGGGGGGGAGCAAAGGAAGGGGAGAAGAATATTGCCTCTCCAAAGGCTCTTATGCTTATCTGCCTGTTTGTGGCAAATGGTCAATAGTTGTTAGTGGTGGCAATCAGCTACTTTGTTCAGTGCTTCATATGTTGGAATGTCTAGCATCTCTGAGATGGATCATCAGGTAGGTACAGGTAACCAAACAAGGGTAGCCAATGTAGGCTCATTCAAGGAAATCCTAGGTTCCTCTCTTGGACATCTTTAAGCAAAGCCTGGACAACCACTAGCCCAGAGCAGGAAGGTTTTTCTAGGTATGATTGGACTAGATGACAAATGAGGTCCCTGCCAACTCTGAAATTCTACATAATTTGTGTAGAATTGTGGATTGGCCTCATCTCTCTAATAATAATACTAGTGTATTATAGTGTATAGTGCAGTGTAGTGTGTGTGTGTGTGTGTGTGTGTGTGTGTATGAGAGAGACAGCAGCAGAGACACAAGAAAAGAGAGACACAGAGATGAGAGAGAGAGATATGAGAGAGAAAAGAGAAAGACAGAGAAAAAAGAGGAAAAGAAAGAGAGGAGAGGGAAAGAGAGAGAGAGAAAGAGAGAGAGAAAGAGAAGGAGGGAGGGAGAGAGAGAGGGAGGGAGGGAGAGACAGACAGACAGAGAGGGAGGAGGGAGGGAGGAAGGAAGAGAGTGACAGATAGACAGACTGAGAGAGAGGTGGTGTGAGATAGCTGGCAGTATGATGTCCATTTTTCAGATGAAGGAATTCAAGCTTGGAGAGCTGACGAGCCTTGCCCATATGACACAGCCCGGAAGGGGCAGAAGCAGATCTCAGATGCGGCTGTTTTGTCTTCAAGGCTAATGTACATTCCACTACCGCATGCTGCCTTCATGGGATCACAGAGTTGAAAGAGACCTTAGAAGTCATCAAGTCCAGCCCCCTATTCTACAGATGAGGAAATAAAGATCAGAGAGGTTAATTTTTTTGTTTTTTTTTAACTAACATTCATAAAGTGCTTCATGCCAGATAGTGTGCTAAGCACTTTACAATTATTTTTTCATATGATCCTCATAACAACCCTGGAAAGAGGGTGCTAGCATTATCCCCATTTTACAGAAGAGGAAACTGTGGCAAACAGAAGTTTAATGACATGCCCAGGGTCACAGAGCTAATAAGGGTCCAAGGTGGAATTTGAACCCATCTCTACCCAATTCTAAATACAACACTACATCCCCCAACTTAGAGTATAAATAATTGAGGGCCAACAGTCTTGTCTCAAAGGCAAGAGGAGAAAATGTTGTCACATGGAATTTAAGCAGTTCTCGTGGGACCACCAACCCATTTGGGGTCCCCATCCCCACCCCCGGCCTCTTCTTGGAGTAAAAGTTTAACTCTGGTGGGAAGAAAGAGGTGCAGCCCTGACAGCAGCCTCAGGTCAACTGAGATTTCCCAAAGTAACCACCCACACAGCTCAGGCCTACAGACCTATGTCAGTATGACATCATATCATCATTAGTCCTAAACAGAAATTCGAGGAGATTATCTGGTGCAAAACATTCCCCATCCTGTCCAATTTACATGATATTTTCTCCAGGCTTGTCGACTCACTCAACGGCAATAGCTCACTCTACTATTTTAGGTGTACAGATCTGCTTTCTCAAATTAGGCTCTGGAGCTTATCATTAACTCATCAAATCCTTCCCTGCCAGAGCTCATATAGCTTAATATTGAATTACCAAGTATTTTATTATCTCTGGTAAACATCAAATTTGCTGCAAACAGTGTGTGTTCAGTCACTGATTTGCTATGCAGAAGTTTTCATTAGTTGTTTTTATTTTCTTAGTCACAATCCTATGTAGGGTTGGATGGTTACCTGCAGGGGCCTGGCATCGCCAACAAGCAGCCAGGCTTAACAACCACAGATGCTCTTCCTATTTGTTGCCTGCCTCTGCCAATGGAAAACCTTAGAAAAGCATTTGCAGGATGAAGTGTCACTGTTCATTTTTGTTCCACCCAAGTGGCCGATAATTAGTGATGTGTTATATTACCGACCAACTCAAGTCAGTTCATTCCCCTCTCTGAATCTCCCTTTCTTCATTTATCAAGTGATGTGGTTAGACTAAGTGATCTCTGAGGTCCCATCCAGCTCTAAAACATCAGTGACTTTGGTGTTTCTAGAGTATCAGAGTCTCTAGCAGTGAAAACTAAAGCCAGTCTTTGTCTTGTCCAACCCAGTGACCAAGCCCTGTTCTTCCATCATGTGTATCCCCCTTAACTCTATGAGGGGGGATGCAATGTCACTCAAGTAAATTCTATTAAGTAGATGATTAAGCATCTTTTATAAGCAAGGTATTGCTCTGTACACTGAAGGTACAAAGATAGATATGATGCAAGCCCTGCTCTTATGGTGCTGATTCTCTCTCAACTTACTGTCTTTGTTCTCCACATGGGAAGAGCTAAGTTTTATGTTCTCCAGGTAGAAGAAACAGAGGGTCAGAAAAGGACACAGCTTTCTCCTGCCTCGACCCCAGACTGCTGGCAATGGGGCAGCTGGGGACAGGAGGAGAGAGACAGAGACAGAGAGAGAGAAAGACAGACAGAAAGAGACAAAGAGAGCAAGAGCAAGAGAGCTAAACAGTGAGTGAGAGAGAGAGAGAGAGAGAGAGAGAGAGAAAGGGAGAGGGGGGAGACAGAGAGAGAGAGGAGACAGAGAGGGAGGGAGAGAAAGAGAGAGGAGGAAGAGACAGAACAAGAGGGAAACAAAAAAGAGAGAATAAGAAAGAAAAGAGAGGAGAAAGAGAGAAAACTAGAGATAGAAGAGAAAGAATAAAACAGCGTCAGCCAGATGGAACCACCTGTAACCTGTGGATGGCTGGAGCCAAACAGAGCAAGCTAGAGATAGGAGAATCAGGAAGTTTAATTTCAAAGTGAGGGAAACAGCTTGTAAACAAGGAGGCAGATTAGACACACGCGGGGCCCTACTTTAGTGTGGCTGAACCTTGACTTATATATTTGTGGCTAGACAAAGAGTCTAGTGTGCAGTGTACTGAAGCAAGAGGCATAACAGCAACAGTGAGTCAAAGCTGTCTAGTGACAAAAAGTCCATTCATAGCAGGGCTTCATGTCTGAACCTGTTGGTGCTTGCCTGAGCTCAGTGACCATCAGTTCCAGAAGGTGAGTGCAAAGGATTGTTGTTATGCCAAGCTCAGGGCACAGCCTGCTTGCTGGGCCTTAGCTCTGAAAAACAGGGAATCTCCTAATATCTTGACATTTCCCCTTTCTGCCAAAGGGAGGGGGTCTGAAAGAATGCCTATCCTTCTGGTCAATAAAGGAGAGGCAAGTACAAGCCAAGATGCCATGAGAAGCTGGTTGGGCCAGGACAAGATGTTGAGTTGAATAGATCTTGTCTAGCCACCGCTTGCTCGCAAACAGAAAAGATGGGCCAAGAATGTAGAGGGAGAAAATGCCAACACACACTTCAGTCAGGGCCTTGGTGGTTAGGCATATAACAAAAGGGAAGAGGGGAAAATAACTAGGACAGTATACTCAGCCCTCATCCGTAACCTTGGGACAGCTGTCTCACCTGGATGCTGGCTGTTTCTGGGTCTGTACTAGACCAACCTTGAGGTCCCCAAAGAGTTCTGCCATCCACTCAGGAGCAGGGGCTTTTTTCAGTTGATCCAGAAGTCCACACCCACAAGTTTGAAAGCTGTGGGAGTAGTCAGAAGAACCTGGTAGGGGCCCTCAGAAGATATATGGGTTGAAATTGTGAGAAAACTCCTTGTATCAATCTACGGATCTGAGTTTCTGATCAGTATAACATAGGTCTTTGCTTAAGGATCTCTAAACAGCACATAGAGATGGTCCAGTTTCCCAGCCATGACTCAAAGCATGCAATAAAGTTTTCTCACAATTCCTCTCATTGTATAATTACATTAAAGCAGGTACAGATCAAACTACTTAGATGGCTCACAATGGACTAGTTTTGAGAAAGGAGATTTACACGTCACCAAGGTAACCAAGAATACTTAAACAGAAACGTCTTGAAACAAAAGACCAAAACCAAAATAGTCATCACCAATATTAATTAACATCAAGTCTCCTTGTATCCTAGTAACACACTCTCAATATCCATTTAATCAGCATATTTTGAGTCCCAGATGTCCCTAGATATCTTTTCTTGGACAATAGACATTATTCTCAGGCCAACTCTAAAGGGGGCTTTGCTTCTCTAGTTCCAAATCTAGAGGTTCCTAGATAATTTGGCTAGTAACAAGACAATGCAGTTTAGTAAATTTGGTTTTCTAATCTTGAAACTTCAGAGAATTTCAGTTCATAATTCCATTTGCTATTTCTATCCTTACCTACCCTGTATCTGATATAAGAATTCTCAAAAGTTCATGAGGGTCCAACAACTGTGTAAAATGAACTCTTCTGCCCTTTAATAGTATCAGATGGAAAAATAATTTCACTTTATTATTATCAGTACAATTTATATGTAAAATCCAATTAATCCTTAATTAATAAATCCTTAATCCAATTTTGATAACTTATTATTAAAACATACTTAAAGCCTGAATTTTCATGACAAATTTGAAAGTCAATCATACATACATATATGATTATTAGAGAAAACAGCCTAATACTATTGCTTTCTTAAAATTTTCTTTTCCACTTATTTAGAAAACTTTTAACATTATTTCTTTGTCTTATTCCTTTGTCTAATCATTTCCCCCTTAGAAGGATATCATCCCTATACTATAACTTTACCAGAGAGAGAAAGAATAAGAGAGACAAGGAAGAGAAAAAAGAGAGGAGAGAAAAAAGGAGAGGAGAGGAGAAGAGAAGAGAGGAGAAAGAGAGAGAGGGAGGGAGGGAGGGAGAGAGAGAGAGAGAGAGAGAGAGAGAGAGAGAGAGAGAGAGAGAGAGAGAGAGAAAGAGAGAGAGATTGTTGTTTTCAATTGAGGGTATTTAAAAAAGGCTCTGGGGCAGCTAGGTAGCACAGTGGATAGAGCACTAGGCCTGGAATCAGGTAGGCTCATTTTCCTGAGTACCAATCTAGTTTCAGATGCTTACTAGCTATGTGACACTAGGCAAGTCACTTAATCCTGTTTGGTTCAGTTTAAACCCCAAATGAGGTCATAAAGAGTCAGACACAGCCTAACAACAACAAAAAAGGTATTATGGAGAAAGTGACATTTTGGGTTTTCTTGGCCTTGAAGGATGAGTTGGATTTCAAGAGGAACATAGAGGTTTAAGTTACTGAAATAGAATCCAGGCATAGAAAATGGTGTAAGTAAAGGCATAGAGGTCAGAAAGTAGAAGACACATTCAAGTACAGCAAGTAGGCAATTTTGCCTAGAGCTTTAGAGAGCATGAGAAAGAAGTGAGGTTAAACAAGAGGAGAATAAATGATAGTTTGGTCCAGATTTTAGAGGGCCTTGAATGCCATCCTAAGAAATTTGTATTTATCCTTTCGGGAGTGGGGACCCATTGTAGATTTTTTGAGCAGTGGAGAAAGGAACATATTTATTAAAATATCAACCACTCATTAGTAAGTGAAATGGAGTGTAGCTGGAGACTAGAAGGAGACCTGTTGGGAGGATAGTGCAAGAGTCTAGGAGGGGTAGCGAGGGTTGGAACTATGATACTGAGAGTAGCAGAGATACTGTTGAGACAGAGTTCTAGTCAATCACAAATTCAGCCAGTCAGAGACCTGAATTCTAGCCAATCAGACACCGGCTAGGACTGTATATGAGGAGAGCTCAGAGTGTGAGAGAACCAGAATTGAAGAGGGACAAAATTGAGAGCAGCAGAACTGGGAGAAGCAGAATTGAGAGCAGCAGAACTGAGAAGTAAGTTAGGATTCATGAGTGATTGTTTACAGGAAGGCCCTAGAAGGGGGAAGGTTACAGGATGACTTGGTTCCTCGCTATAATACTATGTTATAATTTCCTCGTTGCTACATTCAGGTTGGCTTACTGGTTATGGAATATAATTACTGGTTTATCAAATTGGAGTAGCTGGTCTTGGGATTGGATCCTCTGATGTCTAAATAAGTGTTATACTTTCTCTGTCTTCTGCTTAGAGAGTTTTTCATACTTTGTGATTCCGAACCATACATGGTCATCCTCAAGGTCATGAATCTTGCCTTACTGATATACTGGATGACCCTTGGGCAAGCCACTTAACTATGTAGTCTCCCGGACAACTCAGTGAGACTATTCTAAGTTGCAGAGAAGGCACAAATATGTACTGGTAGATGAAATTCCCCAGTGGAAGCTTCCTATATGTGATGAAAGAAAAAAATGTACTAGGTACTATAGGCTGGAGATATACAAACAAAATTTTAAAAGTCCCTACCTTCAAGGAGGTTATAATCTATCCAAGAGGACTTCTTGTACATGTAGAGTTATATGCAAAATATTTACAAAATAGATGTAAAAAGTGACAAGGGGAGAAGGGGAAGAGTATGCCTTTGTACATAGGCTGTTCACTGAGTCCAAAATGTTGTAATTCAAGTGCTACTTTCTACACAAGACCTTTCCTGATCTTTTCACTTGTTAACAATTGAAATGCCCCCCCCCCCCAAAAGTAACATATTCATTTTGCATGTCTATTGTATTTATTTATGTACATGTTGTATCTTCCAGTAGAATATAAGCTTTTTGAGGGTAGGGACTGTTTGGTTTTTGTTTCTCTATCTGTAGTGTCTAGTATAGTGTCTGGAACATAGTAGGTGCTTAATAAATGGGTATTAAATTAAATCAAGTTGAATTCCTCAATATTGCTGCCCACCTAATATATCCCCCATACCCACTATTCTTCCTCCACAAAAGAACCCCATCACATGGCTTGTTTGCCCCCTTTATCAATAAACATGGCTGCCAACTTTTCTCTCATCTTGGATTTCCTTCACTCAGTTATGCCTACAGTTAAAAATACAGACTTTCACTTTCACTTCCACCTTTCTGACTCTGAAATAAGAAGCCAGAAAGCTTTGATCATACTTACAACAATCACACCTCTTTGATGGAGTAAAGCAACTGTGGTCTGCATCACAGCATAGGGGATACGGTACTTGACTTGGAATCAAACAGACATGGGTTCAAATCCTATCATTTATTAACTATGTGACTAGATACCTCAGTTTTCTCATCTTTTTGATGAGAATAAAAATAGCATCTACCTCTCTTAGCCCTTATCTCCTCATTTTTAAAATGGGGATAATGGTACCTGTAGCACTTAACTCACAAAGATGCCAGGAGGCAGAAAGGAGAGCATCTGTGTAAAGTCCTTTGCAAACCTTAAATTGCTATATAATGTCAGCTATTTTGATGATGATGTTGATAACATTTCTATGGTACGTACTACATCCCAGACACTGTGCTAAGCACTTTAACATTATTACCTCATCTAATCCTCGTAACAATCCTGGGGGATAGGTGCTATGATTATCCCCATTTTATAGCTGAGGAAATTAAGGCAAAGGGACATTAAGTGACTTGCCCACGTTCACACAGTTAGTAAGTTTTGAACACAGGTCATCCTGATTCTAGGCCCAGTGCTCTATCCGTACTGCCATCTGGCTACCTACCTATTATTAATTTTTATTTTTTTTATTTTTAGTTTACAACACTCAGTTTCACAAGTTTTTGAGTTCCAAATTTTCTCCCCCTCGCATTCCTCCCCCCTCCCCACCAAGACGGCATGTAATCCAATATAGATTCTACATATACCTTCACATTAAACTTATTTCCACAATAGTCAAGTTGTAAAGAAGAATTATAACAATGGAATTAACCATGAGAATGAAGAACCAAAACCAAAAAAGAGAGAGAGGAAACAGATTGCTTCAATCTGCATTCAGACTTCATAATTCTTTCTCTGGATGTGACTTGCTTTTTCCAATATGAGTCTTTCGGAGCTGTCTTAGAACCTTGCATTTCTTAGAAGAGCTAAGTCCAGAAAAGTTAGTCATCAGAAATACTCTCCTGGTTCTGCTCCCTTCACTCAGCATCAGATCATATAAGTCTTTCCAGGTTATTATGAAGCCTGTCTACTCCTCATTTCTTATAGCACAATAGCATTCCATTGCATTCATATACCACAACTTGTTTAGCCATTCTCGTTGATGGGCATCCCTGTGATTTCCAGTTCTTTGCTGCTACAAATAGAGCTGCTATAAATATTTTAGTACATGTGGGTCCTTTTCCTGCTTGTAGGATCTCTTTGGGGTACAGCCCTAGAAGTGGTATTGCTGGGTCAAAGGGTATGCACATTTTTATAGCCCTTTGGGCATAGTTCTCAAATTGCTCTCCAGAATGGTTGGATTAGTTCACAACCAACAATGCAATAGTGTTCCAATTTTCCCACATCTTCTCCAGCATTTATAATTTTCGTTTTTTGTCATGTTAGCCAATCTGACAAGAGAGATGTGGTACCTAAGAGTTGTTTTGGTTTGCATTTCTCTAATCAATAGTGATTTAGAACATTTTTTCATATGACTTACAGATATCTTTAATTTCTTCCTCGGAAAACAGCCTGTTCATATCCTTTGACCATTTATCAATTGTAGAATGACTTGTATTCTTATAAATTTGACTCAGTTCCCTGTATATTTTAGGGAACAGGTCTTTATCAGAGACACTGGTTGTAAAAATTTCCAATTTTCTGCTTCCCTCCTAATCTTGGTTGCATTGGCTTTGTTTGTACAAAAACTTTTCAATTTAATGTAATCAAAACGCTCTCTCTCTCTTGTTTGGTCATAAATTCTTCCCTTCTCCAGAAATCTGACAGGTGAACTATTCCCTGCTCTCCCAAATTGCTTATAGTATCAGCCTTCATATCTAAATCGTGAACCCATTTTGACTTTATATTGGTACACGTGTAAGATATTGGTCTATGCCCAGTTTCTGCCATATTATTTTCCCGTTTTCCCAGCAGTTTTTGTGAAATATTGAGTTCTTATCCCAGAAGCTGAACTCTTTGGGTTTATCAAAGAGTGGATTACTATAGTCATTGACTACTACATCTTGTGTACGCAACCTATTCCACTGATTCACCACTCTATTTCTTTAGCCAGTACCAAGTAGTTTTGATAATTGCTGCTTTATAATGCAGTTTAATATCTGGTATGGCTAGGCCACATTCCCTAGCATCTCTTTTCATTAATTCTCTTGATATTCTGGACCTTTGGTTCTTCCAGATGAATTTTGTTATTATTTTATTTAGCTCTATAAAATATGTTTGGTAGTTTGATCATCATGACACTAAATAAGTAAATTAATTTTGGCAAAATTGTCATTTTTATTATATTAGCTCAGGTTAACAATGAACAACTGATGTTTTTTCCATCTATTTACATCTGACTTTATTTGTTTTTTTTTTTTTTTATTAATACTGTAGTCTGAAGATCTGAGTTTTGAGACATCTCTGGCACTGTGTGACGCTGGATCATTTAACCTCTCTGAGTTGTAAAATGGCAATAGTGGTATTTTGACTACTTATTTCATAAAGTGCTTATGAGAAAAGCACATTGGAATCCTTAAAGTGCTATCTAAATGTTATTATCATGATACTTTTAGAATATTCTTCTGATAACTTATGATGGCCTAGAGGGGAGTCTGCTTGAATGCTATGCCACCAAGCACAAAGTTCTGGCAGGTCCTACTAAGCTGGAAGGGTTTTGGGCAGAGACACGGCACAGTGGACAGAGCACGGGACCCGGAGTCAGAAAGACCTGAATTCATATCTGGCCTCAGACGCTTAGCTGTATGATCTTGAACAACTCGTTCATCTCTGTCTGCCTCCATTTCCTGTTTAATGAGGATAAAATTAGCATTTACCTTCCAAGGTTGTTAGGAAGATAAAATAGGATATTATCGTAAAGAGCTATGCACTATATAAATGCTAGCTCTTATGGTCTCATTTGTCCGAGAACTTGTCCCATTTGCAATATACTCAGTACCAGGCTGAGAAGTAGACAATGACTTTCACACCTAGTTCTTCCTCTGGTGGAAAGTAAAACTTTTTAATGGTCATCTTTGAGAGTTGCTGTAGCCACAACATTAATTGCCCTATGACCAACCTATGGAAAAGCTTCTGTGATCTTAGCTGAGAAGGTCCTGGGACAAAAGATACTCAGTTCATGCAAAGGCAATTTTCAAATTCTTTCCAACTTGGTAGCACCAGCCAAGACTATGTGCTTTGCTGACAAAGCACTCATCTTTACCTCCATTCCATGGTTAGGCACTGAAGTAGGACATTAGTGGAGATAATTGAGGTTAAGTATTATTGTAATTCTTGTATTAAAGGTTCCCTCCAAACAGAACTTTAAAGACCTCTCACAGAGCTAGCTCATTGTTCATACCCACTTAAAATCTGTTACTTTCCATAACTAGCATGCTGGCAAATGTAGTTATGCTTACCTCAATTACCCTTATAAGCACTCAGGTTCACAAGGCTTCAAAACATAAATAAAATAATTTCATTTACACAGCAGAGGACATAGAAAAAAGTTTCAACCAATTAGAAGACAACCAACTAACCAACTTCTAGTGATCCATCTTCCCCAAAAGGATCTGAGCAGTTCTTGTGACTATCCTTAGTGGAGTACCAATATGGGGGAAGGACTTAAGAGTTATGTGGGTGTTCTGCTGCTGCCCAGGTCACCTCCAGGGCTCTGAACCTAGAGATCCTTACAAGACCTCTCTTGCACTCCTGCCCCTTGCTGTATTCCTATTTTGCCAACCTTTCATCTGCTCTCTTTTCTATTGCTGTTCCCTGGTCTTGGAGTGATGTGGGGGAGGGAATAGAGGATTCAAGCTCCATCAATTCAAGCTCCATGGTTGCTGTCCACTCCAGTTTCACTGTTTTTTGCTCTTTGGTTCTCCTTGCCGAGAAAAGGTACCAGTTTTCAAACAGCTTAACTGCAGCAGTATTAGAGCTCTTTCATGTCCCTGGAGCCAAATGACTCCAAACTACAAATCTTACAGCCCGTACAAAATGTCTCCTCAGGTAGCTATATTTTTTATAGTACTCCAAAGAGTCTCCGTTTTCCACCCTGAGTTAGTTTATGTTGAATCTATTCTATGTACTTTCTCCTTCCCCTCCTGCTAGATCTATATGTTTCCCATTCAGCATTCCCTACTGAATTTGGGGTCTCAGTCTCTAATGTCTTTCTGCCTCCTAACTACCCCTGAGGCATCAGGGTTAGGGCATTCTCCGAGTGTCATGTTTGTCTTACAGGATAATAATACTTAATACATTTTTATGCCACAATTTTTCAATCATTTTGCAATGAACAGGTGCCATTTTGTTTCCAGTTATTTTCTACAACAAAAAGTTCTGCTATAAACATTTTTGTATACACAGGTCCATCTCCTTTTGCCTTTCTTTAAGATATATGCCTAGAAGTGATATCCTTGGGTCAAAAGGAATGCACAGTTTAGTGACTTTGGAGAAATAACTCTAATTGCTTTACCGAACAGTTACATCAATTCAAGCTCTATCAATAGTGCATTAGTGTGCCTGTCCTCCATCCCCTCCACATGCATACATACGTAAATACGTCCCCTCCAATAATTTTTATTTTCTTCCTTTACCAACCAGATGGGTACGAAATAGGACCTAAGAGATATTTTGATTTATATTTCTTTTCTTAGTTTTGATTTGGATAATGTTTTCATATAGTTGTTGATAGCCCACCTTTCCCCATTTGGAAGCTTTATATCCTTTGACCATTTACCTAGATTGAAATGACTCTTGTTTTTATATGTCTATATCAATTATAGATAGAGATACATTTATAGATGTAAGCATGTGTGCATATATGTACAAATACATGAGTATATGCATATGTATAGTGTGCATGTGCGTGTGTGTATCTATATATATATATATATATATATATATATATATATATATATATCTTACATGTCCAAACTTTATCAGAGAAACTTGCTACAAAGATTTTTTCCCAGTTAACTTTTTGCCTTTTAATTGTAAACACATTGATTTTTCTTGTGAAAAAGGTTTTCTTTCAATTTTATGTAATTAAAGTTGCCTATTTTATCTTTTTATGATCAATACTATTCCTTGTTTAGTTAATTCTCCTGCTAGCTACAGTTGTGAAAGATATCTCCTTCCTGTCTCTAATTGTTTATGATATGACCTATCATATTTAGATCATTTACCTTTCAGTTTAGATGATGATGTGATGGGTCCTAGAGGAGTCTAGGTCTTCCACAAACACACTCCATAAGATCAAAAATGACACCACAAAGAACAGCAAAGAAGGCAAAGTAAGCTCTTCCATCCAGTTCAGGACTATGCAAGAAGATGGCAAGAAGTTGTGAAGCTCATGGAGGGAGTAAGACAGGGGATATGGAAGCCTGAAAGGTAAATCCATTAGAAGAAAATAATTCCACAAACCCAGGTAGAGACTCAGAAAAAAAGAGTGGCTTTATAAAGACTCCAAGAGCATCTGAAAGAAATGAAATAAGGAAGATTTTCAAATGAAATCATAACCTTGAAGAAAAAGTCAGGAGAATACAGAACCTGCAACAGAAAGTAGAAATTTTTACCCAACTAGTGAAAAATAGAACAAAGCACATAGAACATAATAATTCCATGAGATAGCAAGAAATATTAGAACAAAGTCAAAAGACTTAAAAATTAGAAATAAAATATTCCACTAATATTTAGGTCATGTATCCACTTAAAATTAATAGATTTTAGAAAAGTAGCTTGGAGCACTACTATGGTAGTATATTGTGTGAGATATTTGAAACTTAATTTCTGGCAAATTGGTTGGTTTTCTCAGGTTTATCAAACACTGTGCTACAGTATGACTGTTTCTGGTCCTTATTTTATCTAATCTGTTCCATTGATAATCTTTTCTATTTTTTAATCAGTACTAAATAGCTTTGATGGGTACTGTTATACAATAATTTAAGATATAGCATAGTCTCCCTTTATTATTATATTTCCCATTATTTTCTATGTGATTCTTGAACTGACTGCCTCCGTATGAATTATATTATTCTTTTGCCTAGGTCTATAAAGATAATTGGATTGGTATGGCACTAAACCTGTAAATGAATTTCAGTAATGTTGACATTTTTATTGTATTTACAAAGCCTAACCATGAACAATTAATATCTCTCTAATTACTGTTTTCCTTTATTTTCTTAAAGATTATTTTAATTGTATTCATATAAGCCTTGATTGTATCTTATTTGCTGACTCCCAGATATTTTGTAAATTTTGCAGTTATTTTGAATAGAATTTCTTTTTCTTAATCTCTTATTGGGCAATTGTAATAATACACAGAAAGGTTATATCCTATTATTTCACTGGAGTGGTTGTTTCAATTAATGTTTTAGTTGAATTTTTAGAGTGATATAAATAAACCATCATATCATCTGCAAATAGCAATAATTTTATTTCTTCTTTTGCCTATTCTTATTCCCTCAATTTCTTTATCTTGTTTTATTGAAAGAGTTAGCACTTTAAGAACTATAGGAAATAATAATGATGACAGCGAACATCCCTTGGTTTCCCCCAAATCTTATTGGAAAGGTAACTATGTTTCTCCAATATAGATAATGCTAGCTCTTGAATTTAGATAGATATGTCTATCATATTCAGGGTCCTTTTTCTTCATTTTGTTGTACTTATGTGATTTCATTGTTTTTATTATTGATATGATCTGTTATATTTATAATTGCCCTAATATTAAATCAACCCTGCATTCCTGGCATAAATCCAACCTGGTCATAGTGAATGATCTTTTGAATATCCTTCCACCTTTTCTATGATAGCTTCATTGATCTCCCCTTCCACTCTCCTGTAGCACTCTCTAGTCTAGAATACTTGTAGGACTTTTACTTAAGGCCTTCATAATGTCTCATTCTGTGCTAAGCCTATAATAGATGTTCAATAAAGTGTAAAGTTATTAAGTTGAAGTAACAATGATATTTTCACTCTCTACCTTCCAGGGGTGTTGTGAGAAAAACATTCTATAAATTATAAAGCACTTTACAAATGAACACTTATTATTATTATCATTATCATTATTTAGGGTTTTAAGGGAGTTTGTTGAAACTAGCCAAAGGGAAGCATACAAGGGTTTAAAATAAAAGGGAGTTATAAAGTTAAAAGAATCCTAAAAGTTAACCCTATTCACCCTATTCACACACACATATATGTATATATTTTATACACACACACACACACACACACACACACCCTCACCACAGTATCCCAAAAGTCTTGGAGCAGTTTTGAGCTATTAATGCTTAGCTTAATGGCTTAAAGGCTAAACCTAATAGCTTAAAACTTCCCCCCAAGACTTTTGGGATACCCTGTATATGTGTGTATTTTTACTTAGAATGATCTGTTCGTATTTATATAGAAGATAAATTGAGGTATATGTCTTTCTTCCCGTTGACCTGGCTGACTCTCCTTCTCTGAGTTCTCCTTGAAGTTGGTCTCTTCCGTTCAGTCTGGGTAGAATTATACTAATTCTAACACAGACTTCTAATTCAACAAAGATCTGATCCAATCCAATCTAACAAGCAATTACTAAGCATGTGCTTTGTGCATTCTCCTCCTAGATGTATTTCTGACTCTCTGGTCTTCAACATCATCCCTCAGCCAGTCTCACCTGGAACTTCCTCTCATTGCTTAAAACCACCTCACCCTGGAATATCCAATCACCCCTGCTGCCTTCTCATCCTGAAACATCCCTCTACGATTCTAGCTCCCTTCTTCCTTGCCTCATTGGTGAGTTTTGGAGAGGAGTCCAGCCTGGTCAACCTTCATTCTCTTCCCAGTTGTGCTTCTGATTTTCTGGTCTTTAATACCATGATCCTGTGCCAGGTACCTTCACACTCCTCCCACTTTCCAGCTCCCTTTAGTGCACTGTCTTCCCCCATTAGAATGTATGCTCCTTGAGGGCAACCACTATCTTTTCTTTTTGTTTTTATTTCTGTCCCAACATTTAGCACAATACCTGTCACATAGTAAGTGGTTAATAAATGCTTATTGCTTTTCAAGGTGTGGTGCTGGGTACTAGGGATAAAAAGACAAAATTTAAAACAGTGCCTGACTTCAAGTAGGTAATATTCTACTGAGGAGGGGAAAAGAAAACATGTCCTTACAGAACTAATAATATGACTGAAGGAGGAAAAGAGTCCCGACCACTAGATGAATTACAACAAATTTCATGTATAAGTTAACACATGAGTCAAGCTTTGAATAAAGCTAGGGATTCCAAGAGGCTGAGGTGAGGAAGATGTGCATTCCAGGCACAGGGGGACAGCCTATGAAAAGGGATGGAGATGGGAGATAGAATTCCATGTTCAGCAACCACAATGAAGCCAGCTGAGCTGGAATGTAGCCTCTTTGAAAGGGAGTAAGTAATGTGAAATAATCCTGGAAGGGTTACACTGAAACCTGAGTGTGAAGGGCATTAAATGCCAAAATAAAAGCTTGAATTTTATCCTAAAAGCAACGAGGAACCACTGAAGACTCAGCTTGGCAAAGCTGCAGGATTTCACAGCCCTTTGCTGGGTTATTTCTCAAATGTCTTTGTTTCTGTGACTTCTGGCTTAAGGAAGGTCTTTCCCTACATAAGCCTACAAAATTCCTGCCATGAACTTTAGGGTTTCCTGAACTAATCTCTTAGTAATACCTCTACTCTTCTGAAAGCATTAATGGCTGCAGCTACAGAGGGTCTTAATTTGCCTTTGACCCATTCTTCTCATTGAACAAATTCCATTTCATGGATAATTTTCTTAAGGCATTGACTATATGCAGAACCTTGTGATAGATGTTAGGAGAAGCATGAAGCTTATTAAGACATTTTGGAACCTGCTTTCAAGAAGCTAGATGTGGTCATGCAAATATTATACACACACACATACACACACATATACACATACACACACACACACACAGCATCCCCAAAGCCTTAATAGCTTAAGTAAGTTATTAAGGCTTAAAACTGCCCTAAGACTTTTGGGATGCCCTGCATGTATATTTACATATAATAATATATGTACCTATCAATTTGTGTATGTGTGTCTATAAATATATTAATATAAATTATATATATATGTGTATATATAATATATTACTGTACATATGTTGTAAGAAAGGTATACAAAATAAACTAAGATCAAGAAGAGAAAGGTCATTACTGACTGAAGGTGATCAAAGGAGACTAGACAGATGAAATGAAATTTGGGTTGGACTATAAAGAAAAGGAAGGAATTTAAAAGATGGAGGTTAGAGAGGAGGTAGGGATAGATGAAGAGTGGGCATTCCAGGTGCAGTGAGCATCATAAGCAAAGATACAGAAGAAGGGAAGTTCAGGACATAAATAGGGAATATTAAGTAAGCCTAAAACAATTACATTAGCCTGTAGTTAAAGCTGTTCATTTTATATGAAATGCAGCTTTTCTTCTCTTTGCTCTATACTGGCATCTAAGTAAATAATTCTTTTATAGACTACCATTATTCTTAAACTAGCCTTCCTTATAATATTTTCTCTTACTGTTCCCAGCAGGGTGACTTTACCTTCCTCTTCAAAGCCCATGAGCTCATGCCTTCTCTAAGATTTCACAAAACTCTTATTTTCAGTCTAAGGAATACTATTAGCCCTCACATCACTGGCAGAGCTGAAAAGATAGACAGTGCCTAAATTCAGTGAATGCTCATCCACTACCTTGCTTATCTTTCAATGACTCACATCTTCAAGTACCCCACACCTATCTCTGGAAATACATGGTTTTTTAAAATCCTCTTACCATAAGCCTATAATTTCAAATAAATGCTTTAGCCATATTGACTTTCACACTTCTCTCCAATCATAGAGCCAAATTACAACTTCCATCGTCTCTCACCAAGTCTACCGCAACAGCTTCTAATTGGTCTCCCTTTCTCCAGTCTCTTCCCTCTCCAATTCATCCTCTATCCAGGGGGGTCAAAGTCAAATAGAAATGGGATCCCTACAGGTCACATGGAGGGCTAGGTGGTACAGTCAGTGGACAGAGTGCTGGGCCTGGAGTGAGGAAGACTCATCTTCCTGAGTTCAAATCTGGCCCCAGAAACTTATTAGCTGTGTGATCCTGGGCAAGTCACTTAACCTTGTTGGCCTCAGTTTCCTTATTTGTAAAATGAGCTGGAGAAGGAAGTGGCAAACCGCTCTAGTATCTTTGCCAAGAAAACCCCAAATAGGGTCATGAAGATTTTGGACACAACTGAAATGACTAAATAACAACAACAAAATTGGAATTTATCTCAGAGGCAAGGCACTAACGTAAAGAAAGATTTGGAAAGGTGTCTTGCAGAAGCTAGGATTCAAACTGAGACTTGAAGGAAGCCAGAAAGTGGAAGTGTGGAGAGAGAGCATTCCTGTTATGGGGGTGGCAGGGGGTTGGTGGAAATAGAGAATCTTATGGGAGATACTCCCATGAGTAAGAAGGGCAGTATCACTGTATCATAGAGTTTGTCGAAGACAGTAAAATGTCAGAAGCCTGGAAAGGAAGGAAGGGGCCAGGTTGTAAAGGGCTTTAAAAGCCAAACAGAGCATTTTACATTTGATTCTGGAGGTAATAGGGAGTCACTTGAGTTTATTGGGTGGAGGACCAGCGATATGATGAGATTTATGCTTTGGGAATGAAACTTTGGCAGCTGAGAATAGATTGGAGTAGGGAAAGATAAAAGTAAGAAAGGCGTAAGATCAACCAGGCTACTGCAATAGGCCATGCATGAGGTGATGAGGGCCTGTACCAGAGTGGTGGCAGTATCAGTACAGAGAAGGGCAAGTATTAGGAGAGATGTTACAGAGATAGAATCAATAAGATTTGGCAATAGATTGCATATGGGGCAGGGTGAGAGAGTGAGGGGTTAAGGGTTAATACCTATTTGTGAGTCTGGTTAACTGGACAGATGGTGGTGCCCTTCAAACTAATAGAAACGTCTGGGGAAAGGAGGCTTTAGGGGTAAAGACGAATTCCATTTTGGAGACATTGAGATTCAGATTCTATGGGACTTCAGTTCGAAATGACTAATAGGGATTTAGAGACTTGAGACTAGAGGTCGTATGAAAGGTGAGGACTGGATAAATAATCTAAGAATTGCATTGAGATGATAATCAAATTCAGGGGAATTGATAAGAATAACCAGTGAGATGTTTATAGAACGTTTCATTGCCCTGGCTGAATTACTCTGAGTTCTCCAAAGAAATGACCTAAATGCTGAATTGAGGGGATCTAGGATTTCATCAATGGGGACATTTCCTCCAACACTGCAGTCTGCTGTCTCTTCATCCTTCTCATCCTGTGACCGATGCAGTGGAGGACTTTATTTGTCCTTTTTAAATGTTTTTATGAATACCAATTAGCATACTCTGGCTGTTTATCTATTATCTCTTGCTCTTGCTATGTGACTACTACCCACCTTCCAGCCAGGTATTCTTGCCCTTGATATATTTTGTGCCACTTTAACAATAGAGCAACAATATTGTTTGTCTCCACCAATAATAAGGGAAGGGTCAACTGCCCATGGAGGGATAGGGATGGGGGCTGGAACTGTGACTTCATTGACATGAGGAACTTTCTCCTACCAAGGCAGGTCAGCATCTTCTGTGTAACATACAGTCTTAGAAAGTTGCCTAGTTAGAGCACCAAGCACTGAGAGATTATGCTACTCGCCAAAAAGTTACTGTCAGTATGTGTCAGAGGCAAAATTTGAATTCAGATCTTTCTGCTGCAGATAGAGTCCACCTCTATTTCTGTTAAACTACACCACATACCTTCTCTGTTGCCCAAGATTTTGATACATTCATCCTTTCCAGTTTCACAGTAGGTTACTACAGGAAAGTTAAGAATACTACAGCTCTGTCCCTATTCTCCGAGGACAAGGTTATGAAAGAAAATTACCTCTACAAAACATCTCTTGGGCCTGCTGTTAGAGACAGAGACCTGGGCTGGTTGAACCCTGTGTTTGACTCCCAAATGACATTCCGTTTAAAAAATTTATTGTTTCTGACATACTTTAATTATAAATAGCAAACCCTGAAGAATTTCTCCTTGGGGATTACAAAAAAAAATCAACTTGCTTAAGAAAATGTACTATGAAGAAATCCTAGGACAAATCATCTCATTGACATTGAAATATTCAGTCAAGTTCAGAGTGAACTACACTGAGTTCCAGGTGTGAAAAAAATCATTCTGGCTCTCAAGCTGGCCTCGCCGCTTTTCCAAACACTGCTCAGTGCTGCTATGCCCGGTGATTTTCCTGGCATTTACAGAAAGGCTATTTCTGCCTGGAGCTTTAACACTACAAAGCTTTTAATGGAGCTGTAGACAAAATGACAAATTCTGCACATTTGGAAGAGCTTTCCTGGAAGCAGGCAATTCTGCTACATATTCTGCTCCTGGAGTTTCAATAAAACAACAGCAAATATAAATGCAAGATCCATCTGTGGGTTCCTCCCAGCGCTGGGGGACATTCTCTGCCTCTCTGGCCCTTAGCAAGTGCTCTGGGACTAGGTCACTAACCATAGCACTATACCTCCATCTGTGCTTGACAGATGCCTCGTCACGCACCCAGAGTCTCCACTTGTCCCATTATAATACAAAAGTGGTAGAGGCTAGAATTAGGGTCATCGAATTTTGTCATGCTAAAGGTTAGCTTCTGACACATTTATGTAACTGGCTGCACTGAAGGCCATGGGGAAGGCTAAAGACCAATACTGATAGAATATGCATGCTTAAAGACTGCAAAAGTATAATAAAGCAATTGAGCTATATATGGAACAAAAAAATCTTGGAACAGAGTAGTATGGTACAGAAAATGGTGTGACAATACAAAATACACATATAAAAAAATTACAGGCATTTATTATATCTTCCTCCTACTCCCCAAGCTTCCCAATAGAACAATGAAAAAAAAAGCCACCACAATGAATATACCAAATCCTACAAAACAAATTTCTACACTTATCCACATGCGCACGTCTCATTCCGGATTCTAAGTCCATCTCTGGCAGGAGGTAGGCACATGTTTTATCTTAGTTCCTCTGGTTCATGGTTCATTGTTGCACGAATCAGAGTTCTAAAGTCTCTCAGAGCTGTTTTTCCTCTTTAATGTTATTGTCATGGTACAAATTCTAGTTCTGCTCATTTCACTCTGTATCAGTCCATAGAGTTCTTCCCAGTTTCCTTTGAAACTGTCCATATCGTCATTTCTTATGACACAATCATATTCCATTACTTATATAGGCCACACTTTTTAGTCACTCCCCAATAAGTGGGCAGCACTACCTCACTCCCCACCCCTGCTCTTTGTTTCAAGCTTCTGGCTCCTACAGAAAGAGCTGCTATAAAATAATTTTGTAAAACTTGATCCCTTTCCCCTTTCCTTGATCTAGGCCTTGCAGTGGCGTTGAACAAAGATAATTCACAGTTTAGTAACTTTGTAGAAATAGTACCAAAACACAAATAATACATCTATGGATATAATATATATATATATATATATATACACATTTATATTTAATGAAACTATAAAGACATAAATAGGTGAGGATCTTCCTCTGTGGAAAGAGTAAACATACCATGAATTATTTTTGTATACACACAAATGATATGGATATAGACTTGACATAATATATATACCATGTATATACATATATACCATACCTATCTAGCATGTGTATATATAGAGTATAGGTATATGTGTGTACATATGTAGTTATATAGATATATAGATCTCTTCATTTCTATATGTATATGTATGTACATGTGTAGGTATGTATATCTTTCTATCTGCATATCTACATAGACATAGATATAGTATCTCTACCTCTGTATCTACATTGATAGATACAGAGATAGATTTATACACACACACACACATACATATACATATACATACATATATATATATATATATATATATATATATATATATATATATATATATATCCTCACATCTCCTCTGCACAATCTTTCCAAAGCACAGGTCTGATCATATCATTTCCCTCATCAAGAAGCTTGCATGGCTCCCTATTGCCTGAAGGATCAACTATTTCTGCTTCACACTGAAAGTATCACCAGACTCACTTCCCATTACTCCCCTTCATGCGCCCTCCCTTCTTTCCACGGCCCTTCACATAGGACATTCCATCTCCTGCCTCCCATGTTTTCTGTCCAGACTGTTCCCATAAGTAGAATGTCCACTCTCTTCATCCAAGCTCTTGGAATCCCTTCTTCCATTTAAGACTCATCTCAAAGACCATCTCCTACATGAAGCTTTTCTTGACTCCTCCCACCCACCAGTCTTTAGTGATTTCCTTCCCCAGGCCCATCTCCAAAAAATCTTTCTATCTTTTCTTCATATATTTCCTATTGACATCTGTGTACATATTTTATGTCCTAGGTAGAATGTAAGTTCCTTGAGGGCAGTTTTCATTTTTGTCCTTATATCCAACATTCCAAGCATAGAGCATGGGACATAAGTGTTTAATAAATGCTTATTAAATCTAATTGAATAAATGAATATAAGGAATATTACCATCCCACAAAAATCAATGAAAATGAAGAAGCCAGAGACCACTGGGGAAATGTGTATTGCATCAGAGCAGGGTGAAGTAAGCAGAGTTAGGAAAACAATACACAAAACGATCACAGTAGCCGAATTGTGTTTGTCCTTCGCTCTCGAAGAGGACCATGACATCAGGGGAATGATGACACAACTTGCAGTTGACTTTGATTTGAGTAAGGGATGGCTGTGCAAGGTCACCAGCCTCACTTTCTCCTCCAGAGCCATCTGGGTCCAGTGACCTGATATTCAACAGGATGACTGGAGATGTCCCAGGATGTATTGGGAGACCCTGGTCCATTCAGGCTAAGGTCTTTTCAGGTTCTCACTTCCAGTGAGGTAACATCTCTTCAGTGAATAGGCCTCTTTCAGAAGTTAATCAAGGGATGGCCCCTTTAATCAAAACTCCAAAAAAAAAATCAAACTGGGAAGGGAAGACCCTCAGGGTTCCTGGCCAAAAGAGAAAGAGTTACTATTTGGTATCTACATAAATACCCAAAGAGAAGAAAGCTCTACTCTATGCAATGACCAATCTCAAATCAGGAGGAATAAAAGTAAAATATCCTTTCCTCTTCTCTGCACAGTTTTGGTGGATTGCAGCTGAAAAACAAGGAATGTATGGACAGACATGGCCAGTGTGTTGTCTAGTTTGACTCACTGCTTTGTTATTTTGGTTGTTTTGTCAATTATTTGTGTCTGACTCTGCATAGCCCCATTTGGGGTTTTCTTGCCAAAGTTATTGAAGTGGTTTGCCATTGTCTTCTCCACTTCATTTTACTGTACTTTTTTGTGAACAAAGAAGAGTTCTATTGGGATCAGAAGGCAAGTCCTTAAGAATTTTTTTAAAGAAAGTCCAAGAGAGCATTAATGAAATTAATACTAGTGTTCTCTGTCCTCTCCATCACAAATTCTTTAAGCCTATAAAAATGCAAGTTCTAATTTATCCTTCATCATTAAGGGGTTGAGTCAAATAAATAGCTCCTCCTGAAATGCTGACAGCAATCTAAGAAGTGGCAGCAGTTTTCTGTAACCTACTATTAGACCTTAAAGTCTGAATTTATCCTGTGTTTTAATACTGTTATAACAAACATATCCTCTTATTGCTCTATCATCAGGAAGTCCCACTGTAGAAATCCCCTTCATCAATGGATATAAGCAGCGAAGCTTTAATTTGTAGTCTTAGAGACTTGCACTGAGGTTAAGTTTCTGATCCAGCTAGTGAGCCTCAGTGGCAGAATTTGAACCCTGGTCTTCCTCTCTCCAAGGTCAGCCCTAGCTACACTATACCATACTGCTTCTTTGTGATAAAGTCACATTTTTGACAAAAAAAATAATAATCTCAAACACAAAAGATGAACTGTGAATGGTGGAATTTTGGGAAATTGATAATTTCAGGAAAGCAAAGGCAAGTGCTGCTCAGATGAGTAAGTATAGGGGGTTCTGTTCTATAAAGATATGAAACATTTTATGACCATATTAAATTCTTTGCTTTTTTATTCACCATGTTACTCAATCACTCAAATATTTGAGTGATCTCTATTTAGACGTTCCCTCCAAAAATGCAGATCACCATCTGTCCTTAACTACTCATCCTATGAGATTCTTATTCATAGCCTCCTACAAATTTGCCATGGGACAATGCTTAACACAGTAAATTTGGCCTCCCGGATGTCCCTCATATAGGACATTCCATCTTCTCTGCTTCCATCTCTTTGTATGCATGGCCCCATCCAATATGATGGCAACCTTCCTTATTTTCTCCTGAAACTAAGAGGAGATGAGTGGAATGCACAGGCAGCCTATTGGTGAAGCCTTGCTGTCCATGTGATCAATCCATCATCTTTTGCAGGCAGAAATTTATTAATGATCTTCTTTACTCATGTGTTCCTTTGTTTGATACGCCAGTTTGGAAAAAAAGTTAAATAGGCAATTGGAGATATGTGACTGGTGCTCACGAGAGGAATCTAGAGCTAGATATATAAATTTAGGAAGCATCTACATAGATGGGATAATTAAACCCATAGGAGTTGATGAAATCCTAGGAGAATAAAGAGAGGTTAGAAAAAAGTCTTAGGTGTATTATACAGTTAGGGATGGAATTTGCATTATGAAATAGTAACAGAGACTCCTCAGACAGTTTGGAGGAAAATAAAATAAGCAGTGTCATAAAAATTCAGAGAGGAGAGAGGATCCAGGAGGAAAAACTGATCAGGGATGTGAAATCCATAGAGGTCAAAAAAGAATGATTTTTTTAAAAAGCCATTCAATTTGCCATTTAAGAAATCATTGGTGCTCTTTGCCTCATTTTTTCAGCTGTGTTCTTAGGGGATCTCAGTGAATCCTTTGCTCAGAGATGCTAGTGAGAGAAAATGCTGTTAGGAAAAGATGCCTTGGGGTTTTCTTCCTTCTGTGACCATGTGGTCCTGTCCAAGGGATTCATTCAGTCCTTGTTCTTTTGTATTTTAGGCAAGAGAGAATAATTTGGAGGTCAACAGAGTAAGCCACAGGAACACGTCTAAGAATTATTATCCCATTTTACAGATGAAGGAACTGAGGCAAAAAAAAAAAGGTTAAGTGACTTATCCAGGGTCATGCAGCTAGTAAGTATCTGATGCCAAATTTGAACTCAGATATTTCTGACACTAGGCCCCACAATTTCCTCTACTATATCTACCATATGCCTCTAATTATTAGCTGCCTGATTATACAATAGATTGTGGTAACAAATAGCTTGCGCTTAATATGGCACTCTATTCTGACATCTCATCATTGGATGGAATTGACCTTGGATTCCTGAGGGTTGTGTTGGGAGGGTGTAAGCTCTGGAAGGTTCTGTGAAGATAGAAAATATGAGAGTACTGTTCTGGTAGCAGATCATCTGCTTTCCAAGCATCAACCTGGCAGAATATGGAGAGACCCGTTGTAACAACAACGTTGCTAGCAGCTGCTGTGGCTGTGTAAGACCAACAACAACAGCACACAGGAAGGGCTTCCAACACAGGTTCTTTGATCTGCTTTTCTAAGGAAAGCAACTTTAAGGGGTTAACGATTTCAGTTTAATTAAACATACATATATCAATCACTTAGGGTGAAAAGATCAGCCCCCTGAATTTCAGGGCAAATACAAACAGAAATTACAAAGATCAACAGACAGACCTGTCTCATTCATAGTTACCAGAGAAGCACCAACATCTGGGTTACAAAGCCTGGGCGGGGGGCTATTTCAACCACTTGCCCAGAGTCTTGTCACCCTTTCAATGAGTGTACCTCCAATGTCACCCAGAGGCTGGCCAGAGTGGGCCCTGCCTCCCAGATTGTTGTGAAAATAAAAGGAGATAATATTGTTAAGTGTTGAGCAGCCTTAAAGCACTGTGTGAAGGCTTCATATTATTATTGCTATTATGACCAAGGACTTCTGGAGCTTTTAGTAATATTTTGAAATGGGGAATCAGAGTCCTGGATGGATTTTTCAACCAGCCCCACATAGATGACATTATCTATAAAATGGGACTGGCACCTCCCTCCTAGGATTGCTGTGATGGTCAAATGAGATAAAATGTGTAAAGTGCTTTACAAGTCTTAAAGTACTATATTAACATCATCACCACTATTAAGGTTTCTGTGTAGTCTCCAAGTCTCTCTCCTATTCCTTTTTTTTAAAATCATACTTTCTACCCCGTTTTTCATCATGCTAGCCTAGTCCTGTCTTTGAACTAGAGTCACTACATAGAAAAGTATTTGCTGATTTAATTTCTCCAAAGCAAGACAGAGTGGAGGGCTGGCCTAGGAATCAAGAAGGCCTGGATTCAAATCCCCCTTCTGATACATATGGCCATATGAACCTGGAGCAAATAGAGAAGATATTGGTCTGCATTGGTAGAGAGAGGTTCCTCATCTGGAATTTCTGTATGCCAAAAAAAAAATCACCAGTCTAGTCTCTATCCCCCATCCTGTACCCCTTCAACGTCTACTAGAGGTTAAGCTGCAATGATGGTTCTGGTGGCCTTTTTATGTCTAGCTCTCATAAGCACCTCAATTCAAGATGTCCAAATACCCCATGTACTTTGTTATCTTTGGACACACAATAAAGCTAGCTCTGCCAACTCTTTCGTTTGTCTCTAAGGAGAACTGATGTCCCGTCCTTCTGCTTGACCCCAGCTTCCTTCTGCCTTCTGGTTTTGTTTATAGTGAGAATGTCAGGATGGATATGATTCAGTTCCTCTTATGAAACGTCCACTTGCTGGTCATTGGACAAGGATCTTACACTTATGGTACCAACAGTTAAATTGAAATTCAGAAACAGTTTAAAAACTGTGTGATTCTTAGTACCATCCGCCTTCTTTTCCTCAAAGGGCTGCATAGGCCAGAAAATATTCTGTGTTTTTCCTTGTTATCATGGCCAAAGAATTCATCATCATGTGACCAGCCTCTGAGTGATGAGTCTTTCCATATTCAGCCAGGCTGATCCTCAAAAAGTAGACAGTCTGCTACCAGAACAGTACTGTAATGTTTTCTATCTTCACAGAAACTTCCAGAGCTTACACTCTCCCAACGCAACCTTCAAGAACCCAAGGTCACTTCCATCCAATGATGAGATGTCAGAGTAGAGTGCCATATTAAGTATGAGCTATTGTCACCAAAAGTTACTGCATAGCCAGGCCACTGATAAGTAGAGGCAGCTGGGTGATAGAGTAGAAGAAATCACAAGACCTGGAGTCGGAAATACCTGAGTTCAAACTTGGCATCAGCTGTGTGACCCTGGATAAGTCACATAACCTTGTCTGTCTCAGTTACCTCACCTGTAAAATCAAGATAATGAGAGCACCTACCCTCCAGGGTTCTTGTGAAGATAAAAGGAGATAATATTTGTAAAGTGCTTAACATATCTTAAAGCACAATACAAATGCTTGATACTATTATAACCAAAATTTCTGGAGCTTTTAATAACACTTTGAAAACAGCATTTCTTCAGATTCCTGTTTCAGATCCTCCAGATCTGTAGTCAAAGTTTTATCTGTCAAAAATGAGATATGTGGGCCTGAGACTCTGACCAAATTAAATGCAGACAACCACAAAAGATGTGTTTCCTGCCATTTTTCCTCTTTGCGATATACCTAATAATGGTATATTGGGGTGGGAGGGGCGGGAAGTCTTCCTCTCATATCCCAGTAGGACAGGGGGCTCCTAGCCTGGGATCTGTAAATTTGTTTTATAAAAATATTTTGATATAATTGGTTTCCTTGTAATTTCTTATGTAATTTATTTTATGCATCTAAAAACATTACTCTGAGAAAGGATCTATGGGCTTCACCAAACTGCCAAGAAAATCCAAGACATGAAAAAAGCTTAAGAACCCCTGCATTGGGTAACGGTCCCTATTCATGTTCTGAAGAATGATAAATGGAACCACTTACCTTGGATTGTCCATAAGCAAAGCTGTGAACAATTATTAATTACACATCAATAAATATCCTTCAATGCCACAGACAGCATAGCTGCATTCATATAGAAATTTCCCATTTTGAAGATGATGGTAAATAAGGGTGAAATGACCCCCAGACCTAGAGACTGCCCCCATTCATATGGAAATTTCTCATTTTGGAGATGAGAGTTAATAAGGGTGAAGTGTCCCCCAGACCTACAGATTCCCCCAAGTGCAGTCAATATGATTCATAAAACAGCCTGGTGAGTAGCCATTTTCCCCTCCTTCTGGGCCACCTGTCCCCAGGAAGCAGGGGAGTGAGTTCCTGGGAACGTGGAACCTTGAGAACCAGTTGGAATTCACACCTGCAGCAGATCTCCACACCATTGCAGAGGAGATATGTTGGGGCATGATGGTGGTGATGGTGGTAATGGTGGTGATGGTGGTAGTGGTGGTTGTAGATGACACAGGAATAGCTACAGGGCTCTGCAAGAGCTGAAGGGTCTCCAGAAAGGCCTTGTTTTGCATTATATCTCCTCTTCACAAGCAGTGTAAGAATGTTCTTTCTCCAAAGTTACTCTGGATCTCTTGCTCACCAAATCCAATGGCCTTTTCTCCATCCTCATCCTTCTTGACCTCTTTGCAGCTTTGGACACTGTCAATCACTTTCTTCTCCTTGATACTCTCTTCTCTCTAGGTTTTTTGTGGCAGTACTCTTTCTTGGTTCTTCCATCCATCAGACTGCTCCTTCTCAGTCTCCTTTGCTAGAGCTTCATCCAGATGACACCCATTAATCTTGGGTTTCTCCTAAAGCTCTATCTTGAGCCCTCTTCTTTCTAGAAGACTATTTTACTTGGTCATCTCATGAGTTCAGCTATTCCTCAGATCTATTTATCCAGTCCTAACCTTTCCCCCTCCCCTCCAGTCTCACAACTCCAGCTGCCTATTGGACATCATGAACTAGATGCCCTGTAGACATCTTAAACTCAACATGCCCAACATGGATCTTTCCCCCAAAGCCTCCCCCTTCCTAACTTCTCTATTACTGTTAAGGACATCACCACTATTCCATTTACCCAGGCTGACAACTTAGGTACCATCCATAACTCTTCATCTCTGTCATCTCCCATTTCCAATCTATTGCCAAGACCTGCTGATTCTACCTTCATAACATCTTTGCAACATCTAACACACCTTGCCCTTATCTTCTCTAATGCTGTCACCATCCTGGTGCAGGCCTTCATCATCTCATACCTCAACTGCGGTGGCCTTCTGGTTATTTCCCTGCCTCAAGTATTTCCCTTAATGTCCTTGAGAGACAAAAAGCTATTTAGAAGTTGGGAGGAGAGGAAAAGCTTTTTAGCTCAAAACACACATTTGTCCTTTCTGTTCCTCTCAAAACCCCACCCCATTCCCCCCCTCCCTTCCACTCCCAGCTAGTGACTGGCCGGGAAAATGCTCCAGAGGCTCTAATAAGCCTTTAGAAGGCAATAGAGATGATAGAAGAGGTAAAGCTGTTGTTAAGAGAGATCTGTTTCCCTCATTTAAGCTTATTATATAAATATGGGTAATAGGGATGGAGCCTGCGCCTGTGATTTCATTGTATAAGGAACTCCCAGATAGGGAAACTACTAAGGCGAGGCTGGCACTTTCTTTGCAAATTATAGTCTCAGAGTTTCCAAGAGCACTCAGAGCTTGTGACTTGCCCAAGGTCACACAGCCAAGATGTACAAGAGGCAGGACTTGAACCAGAGTTTTCTACTCACTTCATGTATAATACAGAGAAGGCCAGTTTCAGAGTCAGGAAGATCTGGACTCAATTCTAATCTCTGACACAGTCTAGCTATATGACTCTGAGCAACTCACTGAATCTCTCATTGCTCCAGGCAACTGTGACGCTAAAAGTTACCCCCCAAATAGTAATCAACATTGGTAGAAGATGTTCACTCAGTGGGAGCTTTCTATGTGGCTGAAATCACAGATGGGAAGAAAGAGAAAAGGTAAAGACCAAATTCTTGAACATACACACACACACACACACACACACACACACACACACACACACACACACACCCCTACCTCCTAGACTACATTGTTCTTAATTGACACAAAATCATTTGGAATAAAACCTTCTAACCCCAAGACACAAAGACAAAAAAGAATGTACCGTATTTCACCACATAATTGTCCCACGCTGGGTTTTTTTTTTTTTCAGTCTACAAATTGGTTCCTAACCTTTCATCTTGTAATTGTCGCACAGTATAATTCTGCTCATCACACTGCTTAAAAGGTAAACAGAGCAGCAATGTATTCACCAGCGGCATATGGATAAGCATTTATCTCTCTGGCATTGTGAGCGTCAAGCCTAGAATTCTCAGCCCACGTGCGTTGTCAGTATGTTCTCAGCACATGCGCACTGTCAGTATATTTCCAAAAGCCAACTTGTCTGGTTTCTTTAGAGTGCTACAGTACTAACGGTATATTGTCACTTAACCCAAGGAAGAGCCGTAGGCGCAAGCGGAGCAGGTGGGCAAGGGAAGCTACTACGAATAAGTCACATGACTTGGTAAGACTTGTATCTTCCTGCGCTAGCTAAACTGTACGGTTCACCTGCCAGTGATATACTTTAGTAATAAATAATTTTTAAATAACGCCGGCACTATTTTTTAAAAACTTCACATGATGGTAGTACCCCACTTTTGCAAAAAAAAAATTGGCATAAAAATATGACCATGCAGCGAAATGCGGTAACCCAAAGTTCAGGCTTGGACATTTGCATAAGACTCTCGTTATTGGTAGAGAAAAAGATCACTCGCCACTTCATGTCTACATGGGGGCTAGATTTGGCAAGAGTTTGGGAGAAGAGAGTTTGCCTTCTGGCTTCTGGCTTCTAACTTTTGAGGGGACAGGCTCCCTTCAGGGAGAGGTCTCTGGAAAGAGAAAAAGATTTTGGAAAAAAAAGCCAACATTTGGAAGAGCTCGTATCTCAGGCACATCCCTGATTTCCTCCTTGCCACACCGCAGACTTTAGAGGAATTTCTCTTTGGGTGAAATCAAGGACATTCTTTCTCTACCTCCCCCCACCCCACCTCTTCCCCTCGTCTCCCCTCCCCCCCTCCCCCTACCTCTGTCTGTCTCTGGCTCTGTCTCTCTCTCTCTCTCTCTCTCTCTCTCTCTCTCTCTCTCTCTGGCTCTCTCTCTCTCTCTCTCTCTCTCTCTCTCTCTCTCTCTCTCTCTCGCTCTCCCTCTCTCTCTCTCTCTCTCTCTCGCTCTCTCTCTGGCTCTTGCTCTCCCTCTCTCTCTCTCTCTCTCTCGCTCTCTCTCTCTCTCTCTCTCTCTCTCTCTCTCTCTCTCTCTCGCTCTCTCTCTCTCCCTCCCTACCTATCTCTCTCTCTCTATCTCTCTGGAGTTAACATATATCACACATGGTAGGACAGCACATTCTCTCTGTGTATTGTCTGGAATATTCCAATCTGTATATGACTTTTCTAATTTGTGTGCTCTCAGCTTGGATAAATGGATTTATTCACTATTCATTGTTGCGAAGGCCTTAATGTAATTAGCATCTAGTGAGAAGAGGGGTAAAGTAAAAACGTAACAGGTACTTCCCATTAAAGAATAGTAACCAGGAGAATGACTCGAACCTAAAAATCACTTCCCTTACACTAACTATATTGGGATGAGAGTGGGGGTTGGGATAGCTATGATGCTAGTCCATAATCTAGTCTTTCTCTGAGGGGAGCAGATCAGGACGGTCTCAGTGGCCCCTAACTCCTGTGCCCCTCTCGGGGGAATCAAAGTCTGCCTTGAGGGATATTGTAGGGGTGAGATTCTGGAGATACCTATTCATCCCTCCCTTTGAGCTGTACACAGACAAACTCATTTGAACATACGCATAATCTCTATAGGCAACTTTAAAAAACAAAAGAGGAAAAAAGAAATGAAGATCAGGAAAGAAAGTAAAGAGCCATATGGTGGACATTGCAGAAATTCCCTCTAAAGAAAAATATTCCAGAGGACACAATCAGGTCATAAGACTGCAAAGAATGGAGGGATACACATGCCTCTGTATGAGTCAATGGAAAAGACAGGTAGAGAAGATTGAGAGCTAATGTGTTTAAAGGGAAGAGGGGAAAGAAGCATAGACACTGCCTTAAGGCTCGAGGGGTAGAAGAAAAGCTAAAGAATGTGGGAAAGTTCGTCAAGATTGTCCTAGACACCCAAGAGGAAAAGTGGGAGACATTCAGCTCCAACCACTGACCTTGAAAGCAGAGAAAAAGCAGCTACAAGAATCTGGCCTGCATCCTTCCTGCCCCCGCTGCCCACCATGCCTAGTCCTGTGAAATACTATCCAACAAGAAGGCCATTCTCTGTCCCTCCAGGTTGGTCCTTTCTGGGACCTGTTCTTCAGCTCACACTGGTGGTTAGTGTGGGAAACAGTATCATCTGATTCCCAGCTGAGCCACAGGCAAGAGAAGATTCAGGAGGAAATTACCATCACTTAACCCCAAATGCCTCAAAAAAATTATCTCTGTTTTGGACTTTGTAAAGGCTGACTGTGTCCCGCATCCTGTAGCATCCCCCTGACTCAGAACCATCATAGCAGAAACTTATACTTAGAGATGCCTCAGGGATCACCAGAGGTACAAGAAGGTGTGGCATATACATCGTAAAATAAGTAGGTATTCTTTTAAAAAATGAAGCTTAGAATATAGATTCCTGTTTGTCAAAATGTTCTGAGGGCTCCCCCATAGCCACAGAAGGAGCAGCTGAGGAAGATTCCATGCTCTTACATCCCTCCCCTGGCCTTGTCTCTGTTCCACACACAGGACACCCCATGCTCTAACTCCATGTCTTTGCACCAGCTGTCCCCAATGCCTGAAATGGATTCCCTTTTCTCCTCTGCCCTATAGAATCCTTCCCATAATTTAAAAGTCAAATCGAACTCTACTTTCTGCCTGAATCCTTTTTGATCCCCTCCTCCCCACCAGTTGGTAACCCTCTCCTTCCTAAAGGTACCTTGTCATTATTTTGAATTTGTTCTGCACGCACTTGTATATGTATGTGTCGTCTTCCTTTACATGATGTAAACTCCTTGAGAACAGGAACTGTTTCATTTTTGTCTTTGCATCCCCATGAACCATAATAGCACCTTGCATACAATAGGTGCTTAATAAATATTTATTGATTGATATGCATCAAGCAAACATGCAATTAATAGCATTGATGTTAGAGCCCCTTTCTCCAATACCTAGTGCTTTGCCAGGTACTAACCACTCCATCTGGTAGTCACTCAATAACTACTAAGATATTTATCTCACCAACCAATAATCAATCAATAAACATTTATTAAGCACCTACTATGTGCCAGGTACTATATTACATACCAGAATACTCTCAATTAGTTATCACACCCCTGTGATGTGGGTCAGCATTTTTTTAATCATCAATTTGTGGACCTTCACGCCCAACGAGAATAATTAATAGGGCACATGCCGAGTTATTGGAGTCACATGCTAGAAAAATGAAAGGTTTAAATTTGTAGGCCCAGCTTTCAGATCATGGCACCAGGCTGCCTCCTTCACTAGTTATCTTTCCCAAAGCTGTGCTCAAACAAGAAAGATCAAATTCATCTAGGGATTCATTCATTCTAATCTAAGAAAAGTGGGATGTGAGGCATTACTTACTGACAAATCTGCTAACCTCACAGCTTCTTTTCTCTGGCTTCCTACCCTCTAATTGCAGTAATGTGAATTTTACAGGCAGGGGGAAAAAAACCTCTTGATTTTTTCAAATAGACTGAGAATAATAATAGTAACCAGTCTTAGTACAGCCATGGGGATTTCTATTTTTGCTGACTTTAACATTAATTAATCTCCCAACACCCTCAAGAGATGCAGGGGGTATTATTAGCCCTTCCTTTCAGATGAGAAAGAATGTCAAGAATAGGTAAGGGATTGGCTCAGAGCCAGGAATTTTAGGTGCTATTTTCTCTACACACATCAAGCTCTGGTAATTTGCTAGATAGAATCAGCTGCCCTGCACCCCCTCTCACTTGTCTAAGGTGAAAACCTGAGAATCATCCAGCCACAGAGTACTAGGGCTGGAAAGAGCCTTAGACACCAGCTGATCCAACCCCTTTATTTCACAGGTGATGAAAACGAAGCTTAGTAGGATTGAATGAATTGCTCAAGGTTACCCATAAAGTTAGTGAGAGAGCCAGGCCTAGAATTCAGGCCTCCTGACTCCCCATTGAGTGATTTTTCATGGGATCTTAGAGACTGTCCAGCCTAAAACTGGAACAGAAACAGGGGCCACTAAACCATACACGAGAATCTCTGAAGGCCATATATTGACTTAGAAAGCCACATATTATATTATCTACGTATTTTTGTTTTTTTGTTAAATATTTCCCAATGATGTTTTAATCTGGTTCGAGCCACACTCAGGAGTATTATGGACTGCATTGTGGCCTGCCATCTTCATGTTTGACACCTCTGACCTAGTCCAACCTAGTCTCATTTTATAGATGAGAAAACAGACTCGGAGAGGGTTAAAGGAAGGAAAGCAGTGGTGAATCTGGACAACACACTAAAAGGCAGAGACATCACTTTGTGGACAAAGGTCCATATATTCAAAGCTTTGTTTTTTCCAGTAGCAATGTACAGCTGTAAGAGTTGGACTATACAGAAAGCTGAGCACACAGAATCAAGGCTTCTGAATTGTGGTGTTGGAGCAGACTTTTGAAAGTCCCCTGGACAACAAGGAAATCAAATCAGTCAATACATAAAAGGAATTAATTCACTGGAAGGTCAAACGCCGAAGCTGTAGCTTAAATACTTTGCCCACATAATGGGAAGATGAGACTCACTGGAAAAGACCCTGATGTTGGGAAAGATTGAAGAAAAAAGGAAAAGGGGATGACAGAGGATGAGATGGATAGATAGTGTCATGGAATCAATGAAAACAAGCTTGGACAGACCTTGAGAGACAGTAGGAGATAGAAGGACCTATCACGCTAGTCACAAAGAATTAGACATGACTGAACAATAACCACAACCATATCTAAAAAGTATCAGAGACAGAAGTTGACCCTTGGTCTTCCTGAGTTTTCTTGATTTCAAGCCATACTAGGTGGTGCAGTAAATAGAGTACTGTACCTAGAGCAAGGAAGACCTGGGTTCAAATCCAGTCTCAGATCCTTACTAGTTGTACCATCCTAGGCAATCCATTTAACATCTGTGTGCCTCTGTTTCCTCATCTGTAAAATAGAGATAATAATGGCATATACATCCCAGGATTATTGTAAAGATAAAATGAGATAACATTTATAAAGTGCTTTGCAAACCTCTAATGCTATATAAATGCTAGCTATTAGAAATATCAGTAACATTAGTAGAGAAGACCGGAAGTCTGGCCATGATAACAATAGATCATGCATATTACATTACCTACAGCATCAAATTTGACTCTTACAATAGCCTTACAATGGAAATAATGCTTTCCTTAGCATTGCATTACTAGTCGACGAGGCTATTTCACATATATTTTCCCATTTGATCCTTATAACAATGAATTAATCACTCCAAGAGGGCAAGGACTTTCTCATTTTTGTCTTTGTATACCCAGTGCAAAGTGCAGTGTCTGGCAAATAATAGGCACTTAATAAATGCTTGTTGATTGATTGAATGTAGGATTGATAACAAAACTATGAGGTAAGCAGAATAAGGATTTTATTGTCTACATTTTATAGTTGAAGAAATCAAGACAGAGAGGGTAAGGCTTTATCCAAGGTCACATAGCAAATATGCACCAGAGAAAAGACTTGAACCCAGGTATTCCTGACTCCAAGTCTAGCACTCCTCTCACCCTTCCAAACTGTCCTAAAAGAACTAAGTGGCACTGCTACTACGCCATAAAGGAATCTTAAGCACAAATTAAAAAGGATGCCACTTTTCAAATCTTCACAACTCTATTCCCTCCACAGTAAATTGACAATCCACTGGTGTGTTGAAATGAAAGCATTTGGCTTGCTGCCTCAAAAGACAGTGTGGGAAAGAGAGGAAGCATGGGGAAAATTATCAAAGCTATAAAGTGAGCTGCCATCTTCTAATATTAGATTTCTGTGTTTCAGTGGTGAAGAATTATGTAGGGAGCTAGAAAGCACTGAGGCCAGAACATCAGGAGGAAGGAAAGAGGTCAGGCTGTCCCAAGGATGGGCGATCCTAATGCTTCTTTTCATTTTTTTCTTACTTCATCCAAGCTCTTTCTATCTATCAGCTGTTTGGTGGCTGATATGAAATGAATTAGAGGACACCCACCTCCCTAAAGTGTGGGTGTCTTGCAAAAAAAAAAAAACAACCAGAATCAAAATTTGGACCAAATGGTCTTGCCTTCATCAGGTTCTTCAAGAGTTTGCAGCAACTAAATGAGCCCGGATGTGATTCATCCTGAAAGGTGAGAAATCCTTGTGGATACTCAGATGCCATGTCCTCATTCTTGATGCCTCACCTATTGGATCCTAATGGAGAGACGTGGAAAAACTTTGAAGCCTGGGCTCTGTGTGTGTGTGTGATGTTTTTATCCCTCTGAAAATGTGAGTGTAGTAACAGGTTCTAGGGGAAAATCCAAGGCTCCAAAAAGCTGTGGCTATTGAGTACTTTTGTTTGCAATTCAATGAAATTCAACAAATATTTTTCAGATTCCTACTGTGGAAAGTGCAGGATCAGGGAGTGAGTCAGAGGCAGGGAAAGAGGCTATGTGCAAAATCCAGACAGGCAAGCAGTATGCCATAAATCTACATATCAGGCATAGGTTTGTATGACCTTCACTCTAGAGCTAGAAGGGGCCTTAGATGCCAGGAGGCCAATACTCTCATTTTACAGATGAGAAGGCTGAGGCACAGGGAGGTCAAATTCAAGGTCGCATAGACAGTGTAACAACAATGCTGCTTGCCACTACTGTGGCTGTGCAAGGCCAATAACACCAGCACACAGGAGGGCTGCTAGCACAGGTTCTTTCATCTGCTTTTCTAAGGAAAGCAGCTTTAAGGGGTTTACAATTTCACTTTAATTAAACATACATATATATCGTTCACTTAGTTCAGGAGAAAAAGTCAGCACCCTGAACTTCAGAGCAAATACAAATAGAAATTACAAACAGAGGTTATATAAACAGAACAAATAACACAAATCGACAGACAGTCTTCTATCAGTCTGACCAAAGGTATACACACATAGTTACCAGAGGGAGAAGCACCAACATCTGGGTTTTCAAAGCCAGGGGGCTCCTTAAGGGCTACCCAGAGTCTCCACACCAACCATTCCAATGAGTGAGTTCCCAAAGCAAAATGCTAACCTCAGAGTATATATACACTTCTTCAGGGCCCAAAGGCTTCACCCTTCTCTGACCTAATTAGCAAAAGGGTGTGGGACATCCTACAAACAAAGGCACTTAACTGCCTTAGTGCTGGGAAGCACTCCAAAACAAAAAACGGTAAAAAGTCCCACTCTGCTTGTCCTTACTGACAGTAATCACCTAAGGTAGAATTTGAACCCAAATCCTTTAACTCCAGAACTAAGTGTTCTTTTCATTGTACTAGAAAGCCTTGTTTCCCATAAATTCAAAATCAAATCCCATCTTCTACAGGAAGGCTTTCTCAATCTCTCTTAATTCTTCTAGTACCTTCCTTCTCCTTATTTCTTTTTTTAAATATAGGTTTTTTTGTTTCTTTTGTTTAAATATATTTAATATTTTAGTTTTCAACATTGATTTCCACAAGATTATGAGTTACAAATTTTCTCTCCATTTCTACCCTCCCCCCCCATTCCAAGATGGCATACATTCTGATTGCCTTGTTCCCCAGTCAGCCCTCCCCTCTTTCACCCCACTCCCTGCACCATCCCCTTTGCCCTTGCTTTCTTGTAGAGCAGGATAGCTTTTAAAACTTTGAGTTCCAAATTCTCTCCCTTCTTCCCTTCCCACCCACCCTCCCTAGCAAGGCAAGCCATTCAACATAGATCACACATGTATCATTATGTAAAACACTTCTGCAATGCAGCTAACTATATTTCCTTCCATCCTTTCATGTTCCTCTTTATTCAATTTTCTCCCTTGACCCTGTCCCTTTTCCAAGGTGTTTGCTTTTGATTACCTCCTCCCCCATCTGCCCTCCCTTCTATCATCCCCCCCCTTTTTATCACCTTCTGCTTACTTTCCTGTGGAGTAAGATACCCAATTGAGTGTGTATGTTATTCCCTCCTCAAATTGGATCCAATGAGAGTATGATTCACTCATTCCCCCTCACCTGCCTCCTCTTCCCTTCCAACAGAACTGCTTTTTCTTGTCACTTTTATGTGAGATAATTTATCCCCTTCTATCTCTCCCTTTCTCCTTCTCTCAATATATTCCTCTCTCACCCCTTAAATTTATTTCATTTTTTTTAGATATCATCCCTTCATATTCAACTCATCCTGTGCCCTCTGTCTATATTCCCTTCAATTCCCCTAATACCAAGAAAGGGCTCATGAATTACACACATCATCTTTCTATGTAGGAATGTAAACATAACAGTTAAACTTTAGTAAGTCCCTCATGAATTCTCTTGTTTACCTTTTCATTCTTCTCTTGATTCTTGTATTTGAAAGTCAAATTTTCTATTCAGCTCTGGTCATTCCTTTGGTTCTGTTTTATAATATCTTGGTTTCTCATAAAGTCTCATAAAGCTTCCACTTGCTCCAATCTAATTTTTAAGGTGGTATTTTCTTCAGTGGTCTTTTGGACTTGCTTTTCCATTTGGCTAATTCTGCCTTTCAAGGCATTCTTATCATTTGCTTTTTGGAGCTCTTTTGCCATTTGTGTTAGTCTATTCTTTAAGGTGTTATTTTCTTCAGTATTTTTTTGGGTCTCCTTTAGCAAGTCATTGACTTGTTTTTCATGGTTTTCTCACATCACTCTCATTTCTCTTCCCAATTTTTCCTCTACTTCTCTTACTTGCTTTTCCAAATCCTTTTTGAGCTCTTCCGTGGCCTGAGCCTAATTCATATTTTTCTTGGAGGCTTTTGATGTAGGCTCTTGCACTTTGTTGACTTCTTCTGGTTCTATGTTTTGGTCTTCTTTGTCACCAAAGAAAGATTCCGAAGTCTGAGTCTGAATCTGAGACTGTTTTTGCTGCCTGTTCATGTTCCCAGCCAACTACTTGACTGCTGAGTTTTTTGTCCGGTAAGACTGCTTGTAGAGTAGAGAATACTTTGTCCCAAGCTTTAGGGTCCAAGCACTGCTGTTTTCAGAGCTACTTCTACTCCACCATTACCTCAGGCTCTGTTCCAGCAGCCCTCCTCCTCCCCCAAGAACTACCAACCAGTACTACAATATAGATCCATGCAGGGCACAGCAAGAGAATCTGCCTTTGGGCCGACAAAGCACTCCTTGCACTCCCACTCTGACCTGCTGCTAGATTCCTCCCACGGTGTGAGCCAGGGATTCAGGAAGTGGTTAATGCTGCACCACCTCCTCCACCCCCAGAGCTAGCGGCTGTACCACTCTGAACTCGATCCCTCAGTTTCCTGCTAACCTGCTCTTTGGCATTTGTGGGTTGAGAAGTCTGGTAACTGCCACAGCTCACTATTTCATGGCCCCAAGGCCTGTTCCGGCTGGCTGATTCTGGGTCTGGTCTGTCCTGGCACAGCCCTCCACTCTCAGGACCATGCGATAGACCCCTTCCTGGTGACCTGGGCTGAAGACCTGTTTCCCTCTGCTATTTTGTGGGTTCCGCAGCTCTAGAATTTGTTCCGAGCCATTTTTTTACAGGTGTTTGGAGGAGTTTGGGGGAGAGTCTATGCAGGTCCCTGCTATCCAGCCACCTTCTTCCTCCTTAATTATTTCTATTTATTTCTATTTATACTGTATAAAGCTTATTTGTGCATGTCCTTTCCCTCTTTTCATATCCCCAACACTTAGCACAGTGCCTGGTATACAATAAGTGCTTAATAAATTTTAGTTGGCTATTGACCTAGCAACAGCAGCCCCCTGGAGTTACCCATTCTTCCTTAGCAAGATATTGTCTGGATCATGCCCTCTCCCTCATTCCAAATAAATAATTCTGCAAAGGCAGTGTATTATGCCAGCCGAATATGTACCATCCCCCAAATTCTGACTCTTGCATGTCATACTAAGTGCTAGTGGGGGCAGAGGGGAAAGAGCAGTATATACAAAGTTTAGCCAAGACATTAGCAAACCTGATGAATTCCTTATCAGCTGTCCTGCTTTCCTTAGTGTGGTAAGAATAAAATAATGGGAGAACTTCCTTCCCACCCACAATGCTCCTTCCCAAAGGTTGTTTTATCTAAAAAGTCTATAGTGTCTCAATTTCACAGAAAAAAGAAAATTAGGTTTAGAGAGGTCTTGTGACTGGGGCCCTTGACATCCCATAAATTGGTGGATTATCTGTAAAATAAATAAATAAAGCTGAGGGCTCTGAAAATTTCCACTTTGTTTTAGCCACAGTAGTTCCTAAAGTGTGCCAGAAAACCTAAGGCGAGGCATTAGGGTCAAAATCCCATCTGGCTTGAAATAGGAAGAAATTGATTATAAGAGAAATGTTCTTTGAAGCATCGCTGACCCATAACCAAAAAGGAGACAAGAGGAAAATTAAAGGTAAATCCCATATCAGATAGAAATCCAGGATTTATGTCAATATTTGCAAGATAGAGAATTACCATGTAAATTCCTTGCTGCCTTCTTGGACTAGGTCTAAAGTAGGACATCCGTTTGCCTCTGGCTTTTTAAGTTGTTTCTGTGATCCTGCTGCCAAGTTCACTAAAGTGAATTTTGTGAAGTCTGGGGAAATCTCTTGTTCAATTGATAAAGATTGAATAGATGTTTTTTGTGAAGCATGCTGTGCTAGGCACTGGCAGGGTGGGGAAAGGGGGTGGGGGGAATACATGATGCTTAGCCTAGACACTGTTCTTAACCTCATGAAACTTATAGTCTAATGATGTGCTGGAGCCAGTTGGTTGTTAAATTTCCAATGGGAACATTTATACCTCAAAGATAGGCAAATGCTACAAGTCAGGAATGTATTTATTGTTTTACTGATTGCCTAGACTTAAGAGTGATGGAGAAAATATTTATAAGGCAGATTATACTTAAAAGTATGTCATTTTGCTTTTTCAAAAAGCCAGCTGTTAAACATCAACCAGTATACCACTGTGGTAAATGCACATACACAGATACATATAAAACTGTATATAAGTATCGAGTATAATAAGTATATATTGTATATAAGTACCAAGAGAGGTGCAAAGTGCTCTGTGAGTTCTAAGGGGAAAGATCTCTATGGACAAGGAAGGTTTCTTGGAGAAGATGCCATTTCAGTCAGACTATAGGTGGTGAGGAGGAGAGAACAAGCATTAATTAAGCACCTACTATGTGCCTAAATAGGATTAATAATGGTACCTGCTGTGCTAAGCTCTTTGCAAAATTATCTCATATGATTCTCTGGGAAGCAGATATTATTATGATCCCTATTTTATAGGTGTGGAAAGTGAAGCAGAGGTTAAGTGACTTGCCCAGGGTCATACAGCTAAGTAAATATCTGAGACCAGATTTGAACTCAGATCTTCCTGGCTCTAGGCCCAATGCTCTATCCACTGGTCCACCTAGCTACCTATGGCAGGATGCTGAGGAATTTTATTCAGTCACTTGAAGAGATGGAGAGAACATATTCTACATGTAAGGAATAGTGTGAGTGAAAACATGGAGGTAGGAGAATACATTCCTCAGAGCTGTCCATTCCAAGATTCCTGGATGCCAATGCTATTATCCCAGTGGGAATATTATCTCAGTAAAAGGGTGTATAACCAAATATTATGGCTGCTAAATATACTATCTCACTAGACCATGATCCAAATAGCAGCTTTTCAACTAAAAAGTGAGGGGGACAGAAACCAGCAGACAGGTTTCCACAAACCACCCACAAATCAGTTTTGTCTCCCCCTACTTCCACAAATTTACAATTCCAATTTCCTGGTTTAAACCAGAGTAGGCCACCTTGCTGTCCCAAATAAGGGAATAAATAAACTTACATAAATGAACAGATGGAGCAAAATTTAGAAGCAGCATGTGGGAGTTTCACATTCAAATCCCATTAACAAATAACAGGGTTTATGGCACCAGTGCCCACACATGGCTTTGAAAATTCCAGACTCATGGATAACAGGTTGGGATTATCCCTTTTTGTCACTCAAAGAAAAGGCTTTGCAAGGTGGTTAGGCACTCTCTATAGGGCTCCATGAAGCAATGTCAAGAGACAACCCAGAAAGCGAAGGGCAACATGGTGCAATGAAAGGAATGCTGCATTTAGATGCAGAAGACCTCAGTTCCAATCCAGGCTAGGTCACTTACGATCATTATGACTGTGGGCGAGTCACTCATCTTTTCTGGGTTTTAGCTAAAGCCTCAGATAGAAAATGAGAGGGTGAGACTAAATGACCCTAAGGTCATTGCTAAGTCTATGCTCCTACCATCCCCTGAATCTTTATCAATATCAGGAAAATGCAGCCAGGACAACTAAGATGAGCTCATAGGACCAGGCTCAGAAAAAAATCAGGTCAGATGTGGAAGTCAGGCCATGAGCTTTTTTGATCTAATACACAGAGCACTGAATAGGATATTTATCAAGACATGACCTAATTAAAGCCCTTTGTTTGCTGCCTCAAAAGATTGGGAGTGGGGGAAGGGAAGCAAAGGAAGAATCCTGTTGGGAGAACTGTTGCATGTTGTCACCACACTGGTACATTTGGGGGGAAATACCAACATCTGAGGCCCTGGCTGCAGAAGTCTACCATGCCCTAAGTTACTTACACTTTTTGTGTTACCCATAAGTTTCTGGAGATCTATTAGTTTTTTTTAAATCTGCATAAAGCAGAGATGTGGGTAAATGTGGACTTGAATTCTGACTGCAGATTTGGCAGTCACAACCTATCTAGGCTTCAGTTTCTCTCTGTACATGGAGGCAATGTGGGAACAAATGTGATGATAGATGTGAACAAGCTTTGTGCTCAATAGAGGAAGGATGCTATATAAATCCAAGGTATAATTATAGCTGCTCATTATAATCATCATCATAATCAGAGCTGAATGATGTTAGATAAACACAAGCAAAATAGCATAAATAGCATGAAATAAAGGATTACAGTAAGGAAGTAGGAAAAATCAGAAAAGGCGAAAGATGAGAATGCATTAGAAAAGGTTAAAGAATGGTATAAATAATACATGAAATGATGGTATAAAACAATGCTATAAGTGATAATGGTAATATGGCAATTTTTAAAGAGAAACAACAGAGCTATGGAAGTAGAAATGTAAAAGGCAATGACACCAGTTGACTATAGAATCTCAGAGTTCAAAGGGACCTCAGAGATCATATAGGCTAACCTGTACCCAAGCAGAAATTCCCTGCACATAATCCTTGACAAGTGGTATTCCACCTTCCTCTTGAAGACTCCCAATGAGAAGGAATCCACTACTGGGGGACACAATTCATTCCATTTTGGGTCCGCTTTAATTTTCAATAATTTCATTCTTAACCAAACAACCAGCAAGCATTTATTGAGCACCTATTGGGTACTGGATAGAAATGAGAAAAGATAACATTTTCAGCATAAAGGACAGCCTATAACAATAGCATGGAGGCAGGAGATGACAACCCCAACAAGCTCAGCTTCATCTTTGTCCTTGATAGCATACTGCTTAATGTGTTGTACATTGAGAAGAACAAGATAGTAGTAATTTTGCCTGCATCCTCTGGTTCCATCTTACCTCCCAATTCAAGTTCAGACCTGTCAGTCTCCACTCTTCCTTGTTGCACATTAAGAATTTGGCCTTTAGAGAATCCCAAATGACACACTGATATCATTGTAGAAAGTTTCCATGAGATGAACTAACTGTTTAATGTGCTTTTTAGTGGAATCATATAATTTATGTCATCCATGTACATCAAGTGATTAATACAATGTTTTAGGAGGACTGCCTTTTTGACTTGAAAGCTATATTCAGTTCTACTCTTGAATAATGATAATTAATTAAACACAATGAAGAAAAATAGTGGGCTTATTCTATTTCCCTAGAAAATGTCACATTCTGTATTCATCATTCTTAATATTTCAGTGTTTGGTGGCATACTTTAAATAGAAAATAGATTGCTTTGTGGACATCCAATAATCTAGACTCCTCACTATACCTGGTAGAGGAGAGAAGGGAGGGTAGGATAAGAGAAAGAAGGAGAACAGAGAGGAGTAGAAAGAAAGGAGAGGAGAAGAGGGGGAAGGGAGATGAGCAAAGGAGATATCATTGGGGCATCCTTTTTTAATGCATAGAAGAGTATAGAAGGAAGGCTTGAAAGAAGTACAGACAAGCAAAATAGCTTTGAAAACTATAGGTTGAACTAAATATACTTTAACAGAAAGGCAAGTTATATATAGTAGAAAACTGCAGCTTCATGTATGATCTTCTTATTCTGTTTTATTATATACATATATATATATATACAAACATGTTTCTTTTATCTGGTGTTTAATTCAGATTAAAAAAATAATTTTTAAAAAATTGCTTTGCTAAAAATTCCTGCACCACTATGATGCTCTTGAAGAATTAATAATCCAGGAGGAGAAGCAAAGATGATGGAGTAAAGGCAAGGACTCACCTGAACTCTCCCAAATTCCCCTCAAAACAACATTAAAATAACACCTCAAAAGGATTCTGAAATGACAGGACCAACAAAAAGATGGGGGGGGAACAATTTTCCAGCCCAAAATAACTTAGGTGAGCAGGAAAGGTCTGTGTCGCTAGGGTGAGAATGGAGTTCAGTGTAGTGCGGACTGCACCCCAGCAAGCCAGCAGCAAGCCTTAGGGGAAATTGAATCAGCAGCAGTGGCTTTCAGAGCTCTCGGCCGAAAGAATATAAGGGGTTGGACAACTGGTCAGAAGGAGATTACAGGAGACCCTTTGTTGGCACTGGGAGCAGGACTCTGTTCAATTGCCCATGTACAATTCTGGGTCACAGTCCCAGGATGAGGGGAAGCACTGGCAGTAGCTAGGACCCTGGTCAGAGTTTCTGGGTGGAAATGAATGTTTCTGGCCACTCAGAGACCAGAGCACAGGCCAGAAGAGCAGTGATCACACCTCTCCTTAGATCATACCACTCTAGAAGAACTGAAAACTTATAAATCCCTAGAACTAGCTCCAAAAACAGCAACATGAAAAACCTGAAGCTTGGAACAGTTACTCCTTCACCCTGGAAGCAGAACCCAATTTTAACATAAAGTTAAAAGTCAAGAAATGGTCTGAGAATATAAGTAAACAACAAGAAAAACAAAAGAACCTGTCCATAGAAAGTTACTGTGGTGACAGGGAAGATCTAAACACCAACTCAGAAGAAGACAAAAATGTCACAACAGCTACATCTAAAGCCTAAAAGAATAATGCAAATTGGTCTCAGGCCCAAAAAAGAATACCTGAAAGACCTCAAAAAGAATCTTAAAAATGAACTAAGAGTGGTAGAGGAAAAACTGGGAAAAGAAATGACTGTGATGCAAGAAAATCATGAAAACAGAGTCAAAAGCATGGTAAAGAAGGCACAAAAAATACTGATAAAATAACATCTTAAAAAACAAAATAGGCCAAATGTAAAAAGATGTACAGAAATTAACTGAAGAAAAGTGCTCCTTAAAAAGCAGAAATGGCCAAATGGAAAAGGAGGTAAAAAAAGCTCCATGAAGAAAATAATTCCTTAAAAATTTGAATTAGCCAAGTGGAAGCTCATGACTCCACAAGACATTAAGAAGCAATAAAACAAAGTCACAAGAATGAAAATATAAAAGAAAATATGCAATATCTCACTGGAATAACAACTGACCTGGAAAATAGATCCAGAACATATAATTTGAGAATTATTGAACTACCTGAAAACCATAATCAAAAAATGAGCACAGGCATTGTCTTTCAAGATATTATCAAGAAAAACTGCCTGATATTCTAGAGCCAGCAGAAAAATAGAAATTGAAAGAATCTATCAATCTCTTCCTGGAGGAGATCCCAAAATGAAAACTTCCAAGAATAGTATAGACAAATTCCAGAATACCCAAGTCAATAAGAAAATATTGCAAGTAGCCAGGAAGAAATAATTGGAATATAGTGGAGCCACAGTCAGGATAGCAAAAGATTTAGCAGGTTCTACATCAAAGGACCAGAGGGCTTGGAATATGATATTCCTTGGGGCAAAGAAGCTAAGATTACCAGCAAGAATCATCTACCAAGCAAAACTGAGTATAAGACTTCAGGGGGGAAATGGATGTTCAATGAAACAGATACCTCTCAATAATTCGTGATGAAAAGACCAGAGCTGAAGAGAAATTTTGACTTTCAAATACAAGACTCAAGAGAAGCATAAAAAGGTAAACATGAAAAAGAAATTATAAGAGATTGAATAAGATTAAACTGTTTACATGGGAAACTTCCTACATGGAAAGATGATACTTGTAACTCTTAAGAACTTCATCATGATTAGGGTAGTTAGAAGAAGTACACATAGATAGAGGGCACAGATGTGGGTTGACTATGATGAGATGATATCCAAAAAAATAAAATTAAGGTTAAGAAAGAGGGATACACTGGAAGAAGGGAAAAGGAAGAGTTAGAATGGGGTAAATCATCTCACAAAAAAAGCTTTTACAGTGGAGGGAAGATGGGGGGGTGAAGCAATAGTTGAACCTTACTCTCATCAGAATTGGTTCAAAGAATAACATACACACTCAGTTGAAATCTATCTTACCCTACAAGGAAGTAGGAGGAGGGGCACAAGAGAAAGGGGAGGGGATGCTGATAAAAGGAAAAGCAGATTGAGGAAGGTGGTAGCAGAAGCAAAACACTTTTGAGGAGGGACAGGGTGAAAGGAGAGAGAGAGAGAAGGATGAACAGGGAGAAAAGTATGATGGAGGGAAATAAGCAGCTATTAATTCACTATTTGATAAAACTGCTGGGGAAATGGTAAAGCAGTTTGGCAGAAATTAGGTACAGACCAACATCTCACACCACATACCAAGATAAGGTCAAAATGGATACATGATTTAGACATAAAGGGTGACACCACAAGCAATTAAGAAAGCATGGAATTGTTTACCTGTCAGATCTACAAATAAGAGAAGAATGTATGAGAAAATAAGAGAGAGAGAGAACATTCTGAGATGAAAAACGAATAACATTGATTGTAATAAATCAAAAAGGTTTTTTACAAATAACACCAATGAAACCAAAATTAGAAGAAAAGCAGAGAACTGGGAGAAAATTTACACCCAGTTTCTCTGATAAAGGTTTCATTTCTCAAATATAGAGAGAATGTAGTCAAATTTATAGGAATATAAGCCTTTCCCCAATTGATAAAGTGTCAAAGGATATGAAGAAAGAGTTTTCACATGAAGAAATCAAAGCTATCTATGGTCATGTGAAGATGCTCTAAATCACTATTGATTAGAGAAATGCAAATTAAAACAATTCTCAAGTAAAATCTCATACCTATCAGATGGGTTAATATGACAGAAAAGGAAAATGAAAAATTGTTGGAAGGAGTATGGGAAAATTGTGATACTAATGCATTGTTGATGAAGTTGTAAACTCATCCAACCATTTTGGAGAACGATTTGGAACTAAGCCCAAAGGGCTGTAAAATTGTACATACCCCTTGACCCAGCAATACCAGTACTAGGTCTATATCCCAAAGAGATTTTTAAAAGGAGAAAGGAACTATTTGTACAAAAATATTTATTGCAGTTCTTTTTGTGGTGGCAAAGAATTGGAAATTGGGGAGACAGTCATCAATTGAGGAATGGCTGAACAAGTTGTATATGATTGTGATGGAATACTATTGTGCTAAAAGAAATGATGAGCAGACTGGTTTCTGGAAAACTTACATGAACTGATGCAAAGTGAAGTGGGGAGAACTAGAACAACCTCATACACAGTAGCAGCAACATTGTATCATGATCAACTGTGAATGACTTAGCTATTCTCAGCAATAAAATAATGTAAGACAACTCTGAAGGGCTCATGATGAAAAATGCTATCCACCTTCAGAGAAAGAACTGATAGACTCTGAATGCAGATAGAAGCATACTTTTTTTAAACTTTATTTTTGTTATTATTGTTTTGGTCTGTGCTTTCTTTCACAATATGAATAATCTGGGATTTTTTTAAAAGCATTGATAATCCCTAAGATTAGGGATGTTATAGACCCACACTTTTTAGTTTTTCAGAGAAGCTAGAGTTTCATTTACCTCCCTCAACATAACTATTCTATTCATTTTATTAGTGGTATGCAAGTTGTCTGTATCTCATTTCATCCAGCTTACACTTTCATTGTGATGGGGAAGAAATTTTTTACACTGTTCCTTCTTCTTCAGACATTCTCTATCTCCTCTAATTTCTTTGCTTCTCAAGACTTTATAGCAAGGGTTCTTAACCTGGGGTCTACAGACTCCTAAGGGGGGGCACTGATGGATTTCAAAAGACCTGTGAATAAGGATAAGGAAAACTTACATACCCATTTTAATATGATTGCTCTCTTTTGCAGTCCTATATGTTTTTCTTTCATACATCTGAAAACATTATTCTGGGAAGGTATCCACAGGTTTCAGCGGACTGGCAAAAGAGTCCATAACACAAAAAATGGTTAAGAACTCCTGGTCTATAGTATAGTTTTTCATTAATGTTCATGTGTTTATTGTTTGAGCTCTTTTGATTCATTGAACGTATTGCATTACATTCAAACTTTTGGCTTTTGTCTAGATTTCCATTCAATACATTTCTCTGTCATTGATTTTAATTGAGCAACATGATATTCAAATTTTCTACCCTGTGTGTCCCAATGATGTAATCTTCCAATGAGTTTCTACAGTTCTTCAGTGGTTTCCTTTAACCACTTCTGCCATGATGATAACTGACTCCTTTCCTCAAGAACATTCCTGGATAGTGCCACCCTTCCTCCTATGGTCCTTACTGGGGTAATGGTTGTAGCATGTATAATTGTTTGCAGGTTCTGAAATATTTTTACATTCTCTTTCATTTATTTTGGGAGAATATATTCATTCATGATTGTTATAGCTGATACCAGCTTTTTGAATGTCTATTGTTATTTGTTTGAATGTAACTTAAGATTTGGTTCCATTTTTGTTATGATATAGAAATGACTGTTATATGAAAAAACATTCATAGCTTCCATCCATTCTATGTATACATGCATGTTGTCTACTTTATTGGTTATTATTATTATTATCTCATTTAATCATCATTATTTATTTATGTATTCAAGCATCAATCAATAAGCATTTATTAAGCATCTTGTGCCACACACTTGTGCTAAGCATTGAGGATATAAAGAACATAAATAGAGGTCCCTTCTCTCAAGGAACCCACACTGTAATAAGGAAGATGATATGCAAACAACGATGTACAAACAAGCCATACACAAGATAAATTTGAAATCATTCACAGAAGAAAGTGCCTATCCTCCACTAGACCACAAACTACAAGAGGGCAGTGACTGTCTTACCTAAACCTTATATGTCACCCACGGTCTACATACAGTAGATCGTTAAGCTTACTAAATATTTGAATTTAACTAAATTACCATTTCTTCACTTAGATTTCAATTCATCATTAACTCTTTTTGTTCCATCTTTCCTAATTTTTCAATAATAATGTTTGTATTAGTACTTCAACATTTCCAAAGCATTTTCTTCCCAACCATTCTGTATGGTAAGTAATGCAAGTATTGTTTTCATCTTCATTTTACAAATTAGGAATCTGTTGTTCAAAAAGTTGTCACTTGCCCAGGCCATGTAACTATTAAGTTTTGAAAACCAGCATTTGAACCTGTGCCTTCTGATCCAGGACAATAGCTCTTCCCACCAGGGCACACTTCTTTTTAAATGTTGGTTGTCCATAACATTTTTTTGCAACTCTCTGCTTCTTCTGGACTCTAGCCTCCCTATGCTTCTTATAGGACTACATTCATTCTTGTATTCATCCTCAGTCATGTGCCCTCACTTTCGTCATTCAAACATGACCTTTTAAAATCTGAGCTCATTAGAGAGTTCTCTGTGCAGCCATAAAGGTCTCTTTAGAGGTCCAGCCATCCAACTACCAAGCTACAACCAAGGCAGGACCAGTGTGTACCAGTAATTGTGGAATGCTGAGGTGAGTAGAAGGGTAACATTCTTTTAAGAAGCATTTGAGATCAGAGAAACGCAATATGTAACCCACAGGTCAGATATGTTGTTATAGTTATTGAAAGGCAGTGATATCCGAGGGCAGAGTAAAGCAGTTAAAGTATAAAGCCTTAGGTAGTGGGATTCTGCTGAAGACAAGGGAGCCAAAATTCAGAAAATTTATGCTTTTTGTCCAGTTCTAGCTGCTTCCTAGAAGTAAGTGTAAGTCTTTTTATTCCAGAGATTCGCATGCCCTACCCTTCAGGAATATCACTGCCTATGTAGTCAGTCCTGGGTAGGACCCACTTCTTCCTACTGATGTAGCTGTTCTCACAGGGCCTCTGGTCCATATGCACCAGTGCACTGGAGGCAGCTCAAGCTGGTTCCCCAGAGCCCATTGTTAAATTTTCAGTGTGAGCATTTACACCTTGAAAACCAGCAAACCTGAAAATCAGGAATGGATTTATTGTTGCATTGATTGTCCAGATTTAAGAAAGTAATGGAGAAGATGTTAATAATGTAGATTAAATTTAAAAATGTTTCTTGCATTTGTTTGTTTGTTTATTTGTTTGGAGAGCCAGCTGTGAAACATTTACCAGCACACTCCTGTACATTTGACAATCTTTAAAACAGTGTGCAAGCAGAGCAAATGGCTGAATGAATATACCTGTTCTACCTCCTGTCTAAACAGTGTCTCTTTGTTCCCTAGCAAAATTACAGAGGTTTTGAAGACTGGCAACTGGAATCTTCCGCAGTATTCATATTTATTCTTCCTTGGCATCAGGCGTAATCTTGTTGGTGTTCCATGCAAAACAGCCAGGTAGGGACTATGTTTTTGGTATTTGGAATAGAACTTTCCAGGTGCAGAGAAAAGTAAGAACTGGGTGGGGAGAGTGGGAACTGCATTTCTTGGCCCTCATTTAGTTTGTGGAAAGTGGGAGCCACTTATTACATTTGCCACATAAAGGGAGAGAAAGAAGCTTAGACAAATAGACAGCCATGTCTATTCAACAGGCATGGTTCATGGGCAGCTGCAAACCCCTTACAATATATAGCAATGGAAAAACAGTGAGAGCAGAAAACAAGTCCCCAGGTGTGTCAGCAGCTTGGCTAGTCTCATCATGGGGCAGCTGCTTCCTCCTCCTTCCCAACACCAGTAATTGGAGTCAGGGTTATAGAACAGCTTTTCCCCACCCAACTCATTCTATGTACTGTTAAAATGTCTAAATTTTCCTCCCTCACTTTCAGTCTAGAAACTCCTGGAGGCTCAGAGACTATAAGCAAGAGAAAAAAGGGTTGCAGGGGTCAATGGAGCAGCAGACAGGGAGGAGAAATCAGTTTTAAGGTTTATAGTTTTTAAGAAGGAAGAAGTCTTCATAATAAATATTAATAGCCTGGTAAAAAAAAAACTTCCATGGACTAGTGGTGAGAAAATATTGCTATGTAGGGAATCCAAGCTTTGTCTGATATTGATGATTTTGAGGCTGTTCACACACACCCAGAGAATTGCAGAGTTGGAAGGAACTCAATTAGCCATCCAATCCAACCCCTTCCCAAATAGAATCCCTTCTACAACATACGCAACAAGTACCATTCAGCTTTTCCTGGAAATTTTCTAATTAGTGTTCATCCATTATCACTTTATATCACTATCTATTATTTTTTGATAGTTACAATTATTAGAAAGAATTTCCTGACCTCCAATCTAAACCTGCCTCTTTGCAAATCGCATCCATTGCTTGTAGCTCTCTGGCCAAACAGAAGAAGTTCAACCTCTCTTCCACACAAAAGCTCTTTAAATTCTGGATGATCATTACTGTGTCTTCTCTGAATCTTCTCTTCTCTTCACATGTCATAAACTTGAGGCCCATCCCACTAGCTTTCCATGAGATGCTCTCTAGCTCATCTATCCCTTCCCAAATTGAGGCATCCAGAACTAAACACAATATTTCAAATGTAGTCTGAACAGGACAGAATACAACAAAACATATTATTCCTAGAAGTTACACAAGGTTGCATTAGCTTTTTGGACTGCCATATAACACCATTGAAGCATCCTGCTCTTGTAGTCCACAAAAAACACCCAGATCTTTTGCAAATTTTTCTAGCCATGCCTCTCCCATGTTGTACTTATAAAATTGATTTTTTGAACCTGTTTGAACCTATCATCCCTATTAAATTTTACCTTATTAGATTCAAACAACTGTTCTGGTCTGTCAAAATTTTTTTTATAATCCTTAGTCTGTCATCCAGATAGATTTGCAGATGTGTCATCTACAAAGTTGATTAAGTATGCCATTTAGTCTTTTACAAGAGTTATAGATAATAATGATAAATATAACATGACTAAGTATGAATCCTTGGGGTAATTCACTTGAGACATCCTCCAGAGTCAACAATGAACCATTCATAAGAATTCTTTAGGTCTGGTCATTCTTTAGATCTGGTCATTCAACTAGAGTTCTGAATCTACCTACCTATACCAGTGCCTATTTTACCAGCTCTCCGTAATTTTTCTACAGAAATCCATGAAAAGCTTTATCAAGTGCTTTGCTAAAATATAGTCAAACAATATCTAGAACATTGACCACTTTGATAACTGTCAAAAATGAAATGTAGTTAATCTTGTATGACCTGTTTTGATGACACCAGGCTGTCTCTTGGTGATCACTACTTCCATTTCCAGGTGTTATATATTAGAGAATTTTCCAAGGAATTAAAGTCAAGATCACTACAGATTCCAATCTCTTCCCTTTTTTGAAAATTATGACAACTGATGTCATTCTCCAGTTCTGGGGTACTTCTCCCATTCCTCACAATCATTCAAGTATCACTGACATTTTAACAATCATATATTCCAGGTTTTTAGTACCTAAGGATTTAGTTCATCTGGACCAAGTGACTTGAACTCCTCCAGATGGTCTAGATGTGCCCAGAATTTTTTGGCCAGAGACCAGATTGACACACAACATCCTCAGGTGATGGGAAAGTATATGACTCATGTAACCAGGTAGTACCTATCCATGTATGGCTATATGTTGCTCATAGGGCAGCAGGATGGCACCTGTGTACAATGTGATATCGAACTATATGTGACATTATGTAGCATGCATGTATATATGTGGTCTACCGTATGGAACTCTACTATGTGATAGTATATATACAAGATATACTTGCATCCTATATGTCTGGGATACCTTGTATATAATTATACTGTGAGTAACTTGGGTGATGAATAATACATCTTGGTTGACTTTTCAAGGACTGCAATTTTTTTTATTGAGACGAGAAATCTTGAATGAACTCTTCAAAATGTAGCCATGGTTTGTGCTAAAATTTTGAACTTACAAGGACTATTTGAATCTTAAAGTGTTTCCCCTGAGAATATTTGAATTTAACTCATTCTAAGGCCCCAAACATGCAAGAAACTCAAGCTAACAAATTTTCTTTAAAAGTCAAAACTATATTTATCTCAAGCAAAAATACAAAGGACTCATGTAAAGAGTCAAAATAACCACCCCATCCTACCCCACCTTTACAATGGATTTCTACTTTCCCCAAGATCTAACTACTCTATCTGACTTATAGTACTACAAAACATCCCGACATGGGATTCTACCGAAAAGAGAAATAATATAGGCCTTCTAGGGGATTTACAAAAAAAAAAAAAAAGCAAACCTCTTTAGGCCTCTAATTCCTAAGGACATACATGATTCTCCAACATTATAGTACCATCCTGCCCCTACCTCCAATGGAAAAATATTTGAAAATGCTAATGAGTCAAGCAACCCTTCTGGGAGAGGAGGGGGGGCGGGTCTCATTTCCCTGCCGACTTACATCATCTCTATTCCATATCATGAATTCGTGCCAATCCTTCTTCCCTTTCATATTTCTGTCTGGCTCCTTTTCTTCTACGTCGACATTTCCAATAGACTCTCCATCTGGCGATTCTATTTGGTCTTTCTGCAGTTCCACAATTCATATGGCTTCCTAGGGGGACCAAATGGATACACATGCATTGGTGTATGTGAGGAGACACAAAGCCTTACTGGCTTTGACTTCCCTGACTCAGCTTCCGGGTTACCTAAGGGCATAAAAAGTCCCAGTCACATAGAATCTAGGCAGGGGCGTGCTGATAAATGTTAAATAACCAGTTCTGGGGTCAGGAGTGTGTGTGTGTGTGTGTGTGTGTGTGTGTGTGTGTGTGTGTGTGTGTGAAGATATGAACATGCAATATACTTTTAAGTTTAATCTGTATCATTAACATTTTTTCCATCACTTTCTTAAGTCTAGACAATCAATAAAACAATAAATCAACCTCTGATGTATAGCATTTGCCAATTTCTGACGTACAAATGCTCACACCGAACATCCAACATTTATCTCTAGCAAGCTGGTTTGAGCTAGCTTCAGGACACATCTATGTCAGGACTTCTCAGACCTGGTAGGTACCTGAGACCATGCAAGTCACTATACCCTGATGATCTGCTGGTTAGATTAGTTTCCACAAGGAGAATGTCTACCAGAGCTGAAAGTAAAGCCACTTATTTTTGTTGCATATCTTTGCTGCATTTTGGCAAAGCAAACTTCTTTTTTGTCAACTGTTCAATGATTTATGTGTGCCTCATTTCAGTCCCCCATTAAACATAAATTAAGAGAATGCTAGTCTTAGGCCCACCCCTCATACAGGCAGAACCTCTAAATCAACGATTATACAAGTAGGGGACATATTTGGGCCAACCAAACAGAAGGAATTAGAATCATAGCATTTTGGTTCTGGGAAGTCCTATATATACATTATTCTATCATTTTATAGTGCCTTACTTACCCAAGGCTGATGAGGTTCAGGGGGTACACCAAAATGTTGGTGTGCAAGGTTGTCCCTAAAGAATTCGCTCAGGTTGTTTCCAAATAAAGTATAGCCATTTACTGGGGGTAACATACAATACAACAGACTGTTGCAGTCTGCGGTGCTGAGAACCTCAACAATGTGGTTTGGGGTTGCTGGGAACCCTGAAATGTAAGAGTACAGGGCAAGTCTGCCTGTAAAGAATCCAACCACTCAAGCCTTCTTTCAGTCAAAGTAGCAAGGTTTATTGTAATACCAGTAAGACAGGCAGATTCCTAGTAAATCTTCGGCTTGCTGGGGGTGATAATGATACTTTTATACAAAAAAAAAGGAACAGTGAAAAGATCTGGATGAAATTAGGAAGTGGTGAGTACCCTGTGGTGAGCCAAGTGTAGACAATGAAAGGAGTTAATGGTCAGAAAGCCACAGTGAAAGGGCTGTTGAAAGGATTATTGAGTATCTAGGAGGGCTAGGATGGGGCAGATGCCTCAGGTGAAATGCCAGGGATCTAGGATTCATGGGAAAGTTCAGGGAATGGGCTGCTTTCAAAGACATGGTGGCTTCATTTTAGGGGTCCAGGTACCATCATCCCATCAACATCAAGCACAACACACTAAGCAGGCTCCCCCATCCCTTAAGGGGGGCACAGCTTAAGGAAAACTCCAGCTTTAAGGGGAGGGGGAGTGGCAACCCCCCCCAAAGGGAGAGGGGTTTAAGGGAGATGGGTCCTTAAGGGAAATGCCCATCAAGGGAGACCCCAGCTTAAGGGGAATGCCATCTGATTAAGGAAGATGCCTGAGTAAGGGGGATTCCCTTCAGGAGGAAGCCTCCTAGCCAGAAAAGGCTAGGGCAGTGATAGAGATCCTGCAGCCTCGAGGCCACAAGTGGCCCTTTAGGTCCTCAAGTGCAGCCCTTTGACTGAATCCAAACTTCAATGAAGTTTCAGTCAAATCTTCCATGAAGATTCAGTCTATTTGACCGAATTGACCACTCTAGTTGAATATCATCAAGGTCACACAATTCATTACTGGCAGAACCAGAACTAAGCAGTTCATTGTCCTTTCCACCACACCACGACTTACTAGTAGAAGATAAGAGGTACATTGTCCCAATCCACTAGGTAAGACTGAGGCTCTACAGGTGAGAAGAGCTCTACCTTGGGTTCCAGTTCTGGTTCAGCCACTAATGAACCGTGTGACCTTGGGTATGTAAGTCACTATAAAATGAGGGTGTTGTGGATGTGTAGGACTTCCTAGAACTGGAAGGCTGATTCTAAGTCCTCCTGTTTGGTTGGCCCAAAGATGTCCCCTTCTTGTATAATGTTAGAGGTAGAATGAACACAAGCCCCCTGTAACATAAAGTCTGACAGCTGAAAGAGATTAAGTGGTTTGGCCCATGTTCACCTAGCTAAGAAACGTCAAAGGTGAAGTTTGTTCTTTAGGGCCATAGGCACATAGGATTTGGATCTGGAAGGGAAGGGGCAAGGAAGGGAAGGACTCAGCATTCCTGTAGTGCCTACTATGAACCAAGATATGCTAAGTACTTTACAAATGTTATCTCCTCTGATCCACACAATGACCCTGGGAGGTAGGAGCTGTTGTTATCCTCATTTTACAGTTAATAGTAAATGGGGAAGACAGAGGTCAAGTGACTTGCCCAGGGTCAAACAGCTACAAAATGTCTGAGGTCAGATTTGAGCTCAGGTCTTCCTGACTTAAGGCCCAGCGCTCTATCCACTGTGCTACCAGGTATCTTGTAGGGGATCTTGGAAGTCATTGAATCTAATCCCCATATTTTACACTTGGAAAATGGAGGCTAAGAGAGGCTAAAAGTAACTAAAGTCCCATGGCTAGTGTGTCTAAGGCAGGATTTGCCCACTTCTTCCCACTTCCAGGCCCCGCAAGCTCTCCATGCTGCCCCTTCATATTTATTCTTTGGGGTTTTGTTATGGTTGTAGTTGCCTCTTCATATTTATTCACAACAATAACAATAGTGGATATGTAGGGCTTTAAGGTTTACAAAACACCCTACAAATATTGTTTTGTTTGATCTTCACAACAACCTTATAATGGAGGTGTTATCATTATTCCTGTTTTGCAAATTGGGAAATGGAGCCTGAGGGGGATTCAATGATTTGCCCAGAGTCACATAGCCAGCATGTGATCACAGGTCTTCCTGCTTCCACGTCTGGTATGCTGCTATCTAGGCACCATGCTGCCTCTTTATACATTATACTTCATACATACACACACATTATTATACTTTGTGGATTTGAGACTAGACTCTTTCCTGTTGTTCATAGTGGAATTATCAGCTGGACCTCTGAGCTCTACTGAGCTAAAAGATTTTCCCAAAGGCAGGTGAGTCTGAGGGGGGTAGCCATGTATTCAATGAAGGGACTGCCGGGGTGATTATGGGGGGGAAATAGTTACTGGGGAGCAGAAAGAGAACAGGTCATCCACCTAGAGGTACTGTGAATGAAGGATGAGAGCATCAAAATGGTGGGATGTTGTGAGTGAAAAACCTGAAGGATAGAAAAGGTCATTTGGCTAGGAGTGTACACATATATATATATATATGTTTTAAATAAACTAGAAGCTATAAAATTCAATCATATACCCAGAAGGCAGTAGGTAAAGAAAAACAGAAAAGCTTTCAAGTAGGCCAGGATTTTTTGAGCATATCAGTAAAGTGAGTATTGGCCATGAAGGAAACTGCTATATGTTGACCCATCTGCCAGTCATCCCATCCCTATCCTATCTCACCAAGATCAGTATTCTGGTTGGCAAATGACCAGAAAAAAAGCTTGAGCACCCCCAATACCAGGGCCCACAGCTGTACAGCTGATAATTCCATGCCAGGGGTTGGCTACTTAGTTTGTGCTAAGGCCTGCATAAAGCTGGGCACTTGGGGATTGGCAGGCCTGCCTAGCCAGCTATTTCTGAGATAATTGGCATGGATATGTCTTTTCTTTTTTTGTCCTGACCAAATGAGTTTGAGCATAGAAAGAAACATATCCTGCAATTTGCAAGGCAGAAACCAGTGAGCTTAGTATGGTTTTCAGGCCCTAAACTGGCCCTTGTCCATGCAGAATACAGCAGGCTAGGCTAGATAAATGCCTTGAGAAACTTGGAAAAAAAACTTTGGGTTTTTTTAGTATATTTTTTTCTTTCTGAGACATGAAAGCAAGGCCTCCATTTACTGGTTAGGAAATATGGTGGCTGGCAGTTTTACTGATGGTGCTAACAGCTTTGTGGGCAGAGAATAGAAACCAAAGAAAAACCATAAGTGGATTTGTTTAACTCCAAAAAGTTAACCAACGAGAGCACAATGCCACAGAGAGAAAACTAGGTTTGGATTCAGAAGACTGAGGCTTTAATCTGTCTCTGATACTGATGACCAGTATGGCCTTGGGCAAGTCACTTCCTACCTGGAGGAAGCCACTCATCCAGCCAGTTTCCTCATCTCACTTACTGTAGGAGGTGCTCGAGTCCAGTATGCATAAATCTGGGCCATGGCAGCAGGAGCCACTCTTGCCTCTGGATCTGAGTCTTCCCTGACTAAGCTTCCCTCCTGCAGAGCCACTCATTTTACTTAGCAGACTGGGGGGAGGATGTATGGGAAGAGGCGGGGTGACACTCACCTCAGGTTTATCCTCTGGGAATGAAGAAATAATGAGGATGGGTTAGATGATCTCTAAGTGCAATTCTAGTTCAAAATTATTGATTCTTTTATCCTATATGCTCTCTCTCTGTCTTTCTCTCTCTCATTCTCACTCTCTCTCTCTCTCTCTCTCTCTCTCTCTCTCTCTTTCTCTCTCTCTTTCTATATATATATACATATATATGTATATATATACGTATGTATGTGTATATATGTGTATATGTATATATATATGCATATATAAATGACATCTAAATGATACCTATATTAAAGGGTCCTTTAAATTAGAATAATAGCTAATATTTACACCCCTCTTTAAAGTGTACAAAAGTATTTAACGTGTATTATCTCATTCGGCCCTCACAACAACCCCATGAGACATGTGTGATTATTACTCCCATTTTACAGGTGAGAAAACTGAGGCTGAGAGAGGTTCAGGAACTTGCCTGGAGTCACACAGCTAATAAGAGTCTGAGGTAGGATTCCAACTCAAGTCTTCCCGAATCTTCATGACTCCATTTGGAGTTTTCTTAGCACATACTGGCATGGTTTGCCATTTCCTCTTCCAGCTTATTTTACAGATGAGAAATTGAGGCAAACAGGGTTAAATGACTCACCCAAGGTCACATAGCTAGTAAGTGTGGGAGATCAGATTTGCACTCAGGAAGATCAGTATTCCTGACTCCAGGCCTGGCACTCTATGCACTATAGCACCACCTAGCTGCCCAAGGATACACATAGATCAAACCAAACTTATTCTTCCTCACTCTTGGCAAAACTGCACAGTGCCAATGTCTTTTAAATGGTGGACCAACAGCCACCTAAATATATACAAAGCAGTACAGGGTGGCAGATTTGAGGAAAAGACCATTGTGCCAGCCTCTGTGGATCTTAGTTTCGTCATCTATAAAATGAAAAGGTTGGACCAGACAATCTTCAAGGCCTGTTTCAACTCTAAGACTTTATTAACACGCACCGCAATTTGGGCACCAGGTTCTACCTGATAGCAGTGACTTTATCTTACATCTATCCAATGGCCCACTATCAAAATAAGCAAGGCTGACAAGCTTCATCACTCAGCCAGGCGACATAATCAGAAAGGCAGTAGGAACTGAATGATCCTGAAACCATCCTGAGCAAAGGTGTGGAAATATACCTTTTACTCTAAAGGGTTCCCTTTCCTCTCACAGCCAGGCCTCATTCATAGAGCATGTCCCAGGGCTGCCAGGAAATCAGCCAGTCTCTCCTTCTTATATTTAAATTGAATCTAACCATAACATTAGCCCGCATGTCAACAGTTCAGGACAAATTGATGGATTCTAGTTTAACTATTTAGCTGTGCCAGTGGTAATATGTTCAATCATGCATTAAATTAAAAATGACACTTGGAAATATGTGTATCCCAGGCCCTGGTACTCTGCACCAAATAAAGAAAAGATTTAAAATGCTGTCTAGTGGAGGATTACCACTGAAGAGGTATGAATCTCATTATGGCAGGCTGCACTGAACACATTTGCAAAGTTCCATTTAAATGCAGCTCTGATGGTAGCTGCCTGGTTATCTGGCTGGCTAAACATTTCCATTTACTTTCCATCACAGCAAGCCCAGCTGCTTCCTAAGGGAGGAGGAGGCTGTCGATACACCTCCACTTTCCAAACACCCACCCCTACCCATCCAATTGCTTGCTCCTCCTGATGCCCCTGAATCACCCATGTACCCACATAGCCATTCATCTACCATACTCAGTGCCTAGACACCTGAAATATTCACCACCCAGATGTCCAGACAGAAACATTGCCTCCCTGTGCATGAATATGGCTATTTTAGGCAGAGCAGTTCCAATAATAAATTAAGAAGGAAGTCAATGTGACTGTGGGCAAGTCGGTTTATCTCTTTGGGCTTCAGGTTCCTCATCTGTAAAATGGGAGGATGGGGCGGGGTTGGGGGTGAGAAAGTGGCAATATTGTACACTAGATGAGAGGCAGTAGTGGATAGAACTCTGGGCTTAGACTTAAGAAAACCTTAGTTCAAATCCTGCATCAGATACTTATTATCTGTGTGACCTTGGGTAAATCACTTATATTTTTCTGTGCCTCGATTTCCTCATCCATAAAAGGAGATTGAATTAGATGAGAAGCAGCTAGGTGGTGCAGTGGTTCAAGATGGGTTTGGACTCAGGAAGATCAGAGTTCAAATCCAGCCTCAGATGCTAGCTATGTGACACAGGGCCAGTCACTTAACCCTCATTTGCCTCATTTTTCTCATCTGTAAAGTGGGGATAATAATAGCACCTACCTCCCAGGGTTGTACATGAGATAATAATTGTAAAGTGCTTAGCACAGTGCTTGGCACCTAGTATGTACTATAGAAATATTAGCTATTATGATTATTAAATCTTATCTGAGATACTCACTAGTTCTATGACAAGTCACTTAGCCTCTCTCACTCTCAGTTTCTTCATCTGTAAGATAAAGAGCGGGACCTGATGGACCTTAAAGTCCCTTCCACCTCTAGATCTAGGATCCTCCAAGACTCTCCAGCTCTGACATATGATCCTATCATAGGCTTCAGGAACTTCCCATTTCTAGTTGTTTTCCTTTTTCTTGGGTGCTTGGTCATGGTAAAGAGGAGAGGGAAGAGAAGACAACATGAAGAGAGAGAGGCTGGGATCCCCCAAGACAAATTCTGCCCAATTCACAATATTTCACAAGGTTAGTCCAAAGACAATCCAAGCTCTGAAACCCATTTCAGTAAATCAGTGGTGACAAATCAAAAAAAATCAGCTCTCTCACCTCCATATACCAGCAACTGCACCCTGAAGGGTTTTTTCCCTGTTGGGGAAAACTCTATAATTATCCTAAGTGATAGCAAAATTCAGACCCCATAATCCCACTTCCAAATCCTTCCCTAAAATCTAAGCTTTGGGGATTAGTACAATGAAGTCACAGAATCTTAGAGCTGGAAGGTACCTTCAGAATCAATCATTTCAACCTCTTAATTTTGAGGCCAAACAATGTGAGTTGCTCAGCTAAGTCCAGAAGTCCAGAATGGGTACCATGGGTGAGCCATGCCCCACCAAGAAACAGAAGATGGAGTAAAAGCTTAGACAAAATCATTCTATTTTCCTATCCACCCAACATTACTTCCTCCTATGTGTTTGCTGCTTTCTTGATCTCTTCCGCTTGTCTCTCTTCTGTAAAAATGTTCTAAGCTTCCATTTAGAAGTTCAACCACTGAGAAATGTCCCTTTAAAAAAAGTTTTTTTTCATGAGTTTAACCTTGCAGAGTTTCTGAGGTGTTCTGTCATCATAAATGAGGATAGAGATAGCAGCAGGACTGAGCTGAAATTAACTTGATTTGGGCAGTTGGCTTCTGATTGTATCTGTGTCGGCTGCCTCTGGTACTGTCAGGCTTGCCAAGTTATTTCCAGATTCTCTCTCTTCCCATGTCAAGGTTGAGGGACACTGGCAGGACAGCATACCAGCAGGAACCCACAGCACTGATGCTTGGCAACTCTTCTTGTAGGGGTCAATCCACAATGTCAGGCTCACTTCCATCTCATCAACTTGTCTTTTTACTTAAGAAGTAAATGGAGAAAAATTTGGACCCTTGGAAATGTGGGGCACTCACTTTGTTAAATCAGACCAGGATTGGAAAAGCAAGTCAAATCAATTCACTACAGCTCATCTTAAGGGTGCCACATGGGTTAGAGAGGGAGGGTGAGGGAAAAAGAGCAATTCCAATTTTCAGACTCTGGCCATGCAGCTCACCTATGTCTCATGCTTTTAGAGATAGAAGTGTAGCAGGGCTTTGGTACATACCAGGATCACCTAAGAGGGAGGCACCTGTGTTAAGAGGTGCCAGAGACCTGTTTCTGAGTGAAGACATCTGCACTTCCCTACCATATGAGTGGGAGCCACCTCTTTCCATTGGCTAGATAACCAGAACTAAATGCATTTTAAAAGTACCAGAAGGGAACAGATCTTCTCTTTCCAGTGGCATCCAAGGGTGAAAGTCTCGGTATCCCACAGAATGAACTTAGCTGGGTGAGGTGATGGGCCACCTTTCCTTCACCCATAGACTGTGGCCCTGAGAAATGGGCTTGGGATTTTGATTTGTTTCATTTGTTCTTTTCCAGTCTTAGGTGCAGAAAGTAGGGTTTCCTAATTCAGGAACTTGAGACATGGAGATCTTGGAGCCTAGGATTCTTGGATAGTTGATACAAGTGGCCCATCAGAGAAGCCCTGAGAAGCCAGGGTGCAGGGACACAAGTTTAGAGGGGCTTTGGAATTGGAATTTAGTAGGATTAATGTTGTAGAAACCAAGCTAAATTACAAACCCAATCCCCCTCACCTTCTCAGAAACCAAAGGGGCATGGGAAGGATTACTCCCCCCAATGTTGGGGGTCAGAGGGTGATATTTTTGTATGTACCTTAGAATTAAATTTTGTACAAGCTTATTTTATTGTTAAGTGATTAACTGGAACTGGAGTACTGAGACCCCTAAAACTGAGAGAACATGATCAGTGGAAGCTTTAGCCTGTAGCAGAGATGAGAGACCTCCCCCATACCCTTGTAAGAGTACCAAAGGCTGAGTGATAACTGTTACAGAAAGAATCTTAGAGAAATTCTAGTCCATCAAATGACTTGCCCAAGGTCTGATAGCTAGTGAGTGGCAGAATCTAGATCTAAACCCAATTCTATTCACTTCAGTTCAATTCAACAAGCATTTATTAAATTCCTATTAAGTACAAAGCAACATGCTAGGTGCCAAAGATAAAGATAAAAACCACAACAATATCTGCCCTCAAATATTGTATATCAAAATACTGGCCAACCAGTCAGTATTTATAAAGTACTCATCACACACTAGGCACTGTTTATGTGCTGGGTCTACAAAAATATGAATGAAACAGTCCCTACTTACAAGAAGTTTATATTCTATTATAGAATATATAGAATATATATTCTATATATTCTATATACCATTTGTGGTATACACCATATGCAACGCATCAATTCTATCATAGTTTCAGAGACTGCCCAACTGTGCTCAATCTGGACTGTAGTCAGTAATTATAAGTGAAATTTGAAAGTGCTTGTTTTCCATCTTCAAAAAAAATGGTGGCATGGTCTGTTTCCCTTAGTTATATAACCAGAGTTCAAGAGTCTAAAAGATGGAAAGCAATGTGGCATATTAACTAGAGCACTGGAACTACAATCAGAATTCAGATATGGCCAGAAGAGAATCTTCTTCCCACAGAAAAGTTGACCAAAGTCTGGAGAAAATATCAGTAATACCTACAAGGCATTAGTAGGCTAATCCAGAGGCACTAAAAACTCAGTAACTACCTGTGGTACAACCCCACCCTTTACCTATTTTGCTGGAGGGAGAGATTTTCTACCAAAGACTTGGTTAAAGGAATTTGTCCAAGCTGCCTTGTGGAGATCACTACCCTGGAATACCTTATTTGCTCATACATAAGCACTCAGCAAAACATATCTTCCTTCAAGTCACTTCAGTCAAGGAAAGGAGCTCCCTGTAACTCTAAGACCTGTTTGTTTGGGTTTTTTTCATCAATGTTAGTTTTTTGTTGATGGCATGACTTTCATTTCCAAGTTCTTCCGTGACAAATAAGTGCAAGTCAGCAAATCTCATACCACAAGGCTGCGTGACCATAAGGACATATCAAGGTCTACTGATATGACAGATTCATAAAGTGTTAAGTTTCTTCTTTAATCAAGTTGGATTCTGAGAAAAGACAATCCCCATGAATTACTACGGGGAGTCACTGAGTCTTTGTGCACAGTATGCTGTAGGTGTTAAAAATATTTTCTCCAAACTTTGGGAAACTTTTCTGAGAGAAGAATACTTGGCAATGCAAGGGTAGCTCCTGAATTTTAAGGAGACCTACAAAAGGAGGAATTCTCCTTCTGCCGGAAATCTATTTCTTTGGTAATCCATATGTACAAGGGAGCCCAGTTAGAAACTTTGGCGGGGGGAGCCCAGAGTTTAACCTTATAATACTACTTGGCATTAGGTGTCCTAGGGGAAAGAAAGGAGGCTAATAAAAGGATTTCTTGTTTTTGTAATGTGACCAGTGTATTTGTATGCCCCAATCTGAGCTCATGTTTGTGTGGTTTGGACGTGATGCCTTCTGTGGTTTCATGTACTATAGACCACAAACAATGATGTTAGTCCAAAGTCTCCTGCCTAGTAAGTAGATTATTTAGGGCAATGTTTCAGTCAACTCTCTCTTCTCCTTAAAACAGAAATGTTCATTTACTTTGTAAATATTTTATATATAAAATAAGCACGTATATATTCACATGTATACTTTGTTTCCCTGACAGAATGTGAGCTCCAAAGGCACCTAGGACAGAGTCTGGTACACGTATGCCTGTTGATGCATCAGTTCTGAAACAAAAGAGCAACTCAAATTGTTACTGTCATTCAAATGATATATGGAGGATGACAATGAGTTTTTAATTAAAGAGGCAATAGACAAGGCTTCTAGTGAACGATCTTGGAGAGAAAAATCAGACTAATGAGACTAATTATGCATTTTTCTTTACAAATTTTTTTTTCTAAAAACATGTTTCCCAGGACTCTAAAAAAATGAAAAATAATCCCAGCATTTTTTAAAATTAAATAATCTATTTGAATTACCTTAGAAATCAAGTTAAATACCAAGCAAAGTCACTAATACTTGGCAGGATTTAGGTCCTTAACTCCTAATTTAAAATAAATTATTTCAAATTTTTAAAAATTCCCGAGGGTTTCAATTTTTCTTCTTTTGTTTTGTTTTGTTTTACTAGAGTCCCAGTAAACATGTTTTTGTGCTCACTTACTTTGGGAGTTACTCATTCAGAAAGATTTTCCACCCACAGAATTTAAATTATTGTTTATTTGTGGATAGAAGTCTTGTCCTAAGATGTAAATCTAACTTCTCATCCTCTCCCCAAACCAGAACAATTAACTTCCTAAGGGGCATCGTCCTTTGGATGTGCCCTAGAAAATGAATCTTCACAAGTCACCACTTCCTCCAATAGTCACTTATTTCAAATTCCTCCACCTACAGCAATAGTACCATTATACTCTAGGTTCACAGGAACTGGGTATGGAAAAGATACTCTACAGAAGGCCCATAGAAATAGGGGTAAAGTTGTTTCGCCCAATTCATAGGGTGAAACTCTCCTTCTTAGGAAAGTTCAAGGCTGGAAGTGAAACAGCATTGCTAACATAGAGAGAGCAATAGTATTATATATAATTTCTGTCATTCTGATTTTTCTCCAAGGTCATTAAGTAGAAGTTTTATGTAAACTATGATGCCTCTGCAACCCAAAATTGACTGCCACAGAGGATTTGTTATTCAATTTACAGCAACCATTTGAGTTATACTTTTATTTCAAAACAGGACATGGTGAGCACCAAATAACAACAAAACAAAGTGAAATAGATTATATTTTAACAGACAAGACTCATTGTTGATGTGGAAGTTATCCCTAAATCAACTGTCTGTGTACAGACTACTGACTAGTAAAAGCACAAATCAAAATTAATAAAAATCATGAAGATGATAATTATGAAAAGATATAGCAAAAGAAACAATCCAATCCTGAACTATTAGAAGTGATTTAATAATAGAAAAAAGGTGAATAGATATCATGTGTGACATTGACAATAATTAGAATAACTTCATATAGGATTTTAACCAATTCAAATCTATTGCTACAACAAAATCAAAGGAAACAGGAACATGTTTTAATCAGCAAACATCTTATTTACTAGCCAAGCAGAGACAGATGGCAGCCAAAGGCTAGACTGATTTAGAATATAAACTCATTTGTAACTATAAATAACATAATAATATAAACTCATTCATAGCATCCCCCCATGGCAATTCTCCCACACTACACTCACACTGGGGGGTTTTGTCCTCAGAGTATGCCTCACTGACTTCTTCCTCCTCTTCTCAGGGTTTTAGGCCTACCAATAATGGGCTATATTTCTAGTACTGTTTCTTTTGAGCCTCCACTGATGTGCTTGCCATTGATGGTCAAATTTAATCAACTCTTTAGTAAAGTTATTTACTAAGATGATCTAGCAATATTATTTTTTTAATTCCACCCACAACCTGAGATATAGACTCTCATAAGTACATACAGATTCTGGAGGAAGAATTGGTTTAAATTTAGAGAGTTGTAATAGTGAGATACACATATGAAAAAAAGGTAAATTCAAAACTTCTGATAACTGGGAGTCTTTTCCTGAGTCCACAGTACACAAGTCCTGTTCTTTGAAGCTGCTTCTTTCCTCGGGTGACCATTTTTCTGTATCCATCTGTGTCCATATATGTCTGTGTTTATCCTTGGTTTGTCTCTCCTTGCTCCTGTCTGGATGTGCTGACAGTAATGGCCATGTGCTTACAGCCAACATGGCCAAGTGGTAGATTAGGCAGCCAAACTTGACTTTCAACTCTGTCAAGTCATTGGCCCTGAGCTTTTGCTTACTCTTAAATAGGAACTAGAAGTATAGAGGCATAGCTTCTCCTTTCTTATAAGGAGAAGCTTTGTCCTTAGTTTGTCTTTCATCTCCTAGTTGAATGCTTTGTCTCCTGTTGATCCCTTCTCTCCAATAAAATAGTCAATGAGGGAATGGGGAAGGAAAAAGAGAGGAAGAGAAAACCTCTCCTCTCTCCAAAGAGTAATTCTCTCTCAGGGAATTAACCTGGACTCCTTCACCACTGGACTTGTCCATTGATTGACAGACTAAACTGACTACTATTTTTATTTCTAACCCAAAAGGTATGATTTAATCTTCTCAAGCAGTCACAAGATATTTCCTATGTGGAGTTATCTGCCTTTCATCCAATAGCCAAAAGTCCTATAATCATTGTAATGTGATTAAAGGTTCATTCACACATGTGATATAGTCATGGGAAAATTCTGTACATCTCATTTACTAAAGATGCCCATTATTAACATTATTGTTCAATATTGCATTAGAAATGCTAGCAATAGCAATAAGAGGAGAAAAAGAAATTGAAGGAATTGAAATACACAATAAGGAAATAAAACTATCACTCTTTGTATACGATATGATGGCATACTGGGAGAATCTTAAAGAATCAACTGAAAAACCTAGTTGAAATAATTAACAACTTTAGCAAAGTTGCAGGATATACAATAAACCCAAATATATCACCAGCATTTTTATCACACTACTGGCAAAATCCAGCAGCAAGAGATAGAAAAAGAAATTTCATTTAGAATAACTGTAGACAAAATAAAATACATGGGAGTCTACCTACCAAGACAAACCTAGAAACTATATGAACACAATTACAAAATACTTTGCACACAAATAAAGTCATCTCTAAACAAATGGAAAAATATCAGTTGCTCATGGGTAGGCCAAGCCAATATAATAAAAATGACAAGTCTACCTAAATTAATTTACTTATTCAGTGCCATCTCAATCGGACTACCAAAAATTACTTTATAGAGCTAGAAAAAATAATAACAAAATTCATGTGAAGAACAAAAAGTCAAGAATATCAAGGGAATCAATTTTTTTAAAAAGGTGTTGGAAGGTGGCTTCACTGTACTACAAAGTGGTGATCATTGAAACAATCTGGTACTGGCTAAGAAATAGAGTGGTGGATCAGTGGAATAGATTACGTACAATATGCAGTAGGTAATGACCATGGTAATCTAGTATTTGATAAATGTAAAGAATCCAGCTTTTGGTACAAAAACTTAATATTTGACAAAAACTGCTGTGAAAACTGGAAAGTAGTTTGACAGAAACTAGGTGTAGAACAACATCTTATACCATACACTAAGATAAGGTCAAAATAGGATATGAGATTTAAACATAAAGAGTGATGCCATAAGCAAATTATAGGAGCATGGAATAGTTTACCTATCAGATCTATGGATAAGGGAAGAATCTGTGACCAAAAAAGAACTAGAGACCATTATGCAACATAAAATAAATAATATTGATTATGTTGGGTTGAAAAGATTTTTGCACAAACAAAACCAGCACAGCCAAGATTAGAAGGAAAGCAGAAACCTGGGGGAGGGGATGGGAGAAATAATTGCAGCAAGTTTCTCTGATAAAGGCTTAATTTTTCAAATATATAGAGAACTGAATCAACTTGTAAGAATGCAAGTCATTCCCCGATTGATAAATGGTCAAAGGACATGAACAAATAGTTTTCAGATAAAGAAACCGAAGCTATTTGTGCTCATGTGAAAAATGCTCTAAATCACTACTGGTTAGAGAAATGCAAATTAAAACAACTCTGAGGTACCATTTCACACCTAACAGATTGGCCAACATGAAAGAAAAGGAAAATGACAAATGTAAGAGAGGTTGTAGGAAAACTGAGACACTAATGCACTGTTGGTAGAGTTGTGAAGCAGTCTGACCATTCTGCAGAGCAATTTGGAACTATGCCCAAAGGGCTATAAAACTATACATACCCTTTGACCCAGCAATACCACTACTAGTTCTGTATACCAAAGAGACAAAAAACAAATAGGAAAGGGACCTATACGTACAAAAATATTTACAGCGATTCTTTCTGTTGTGGCAAAGAACTGGAAATTGAGGGGATACCCATCAACTGGAAATGAATTGAAAAAGTTGTGTGTATATGATTGTGAGGGAAAATTATTGTGCTATAAGAAATGATGAGCAGGACGCTTTCAGAAAAACCTGGAAAGGATGAAAAATGCTATATAACTCCAGAGAAAGAATTGATGAAGTCTGAATGCAGATTGAAGCATACTATTTTTTGCTTTATTTTTTTCATTTTTTTAATCTGTGTTTTCTTTCACAACATGACTAATATGGAAACATGTTTCACATGACTGCACATGTATAATAACCTTTATCAAATTGTTTGCCTCCTCAAAGAGGGGTGAAATGAAGGAAGGAGGCAGAGAATTTGGAACTCAAATTTTTTAAAATGTTAAAATTATTTTTACATGTGCTTAGAGAAATAAAATATTTAGACAAAAAATCTCTATGGTTTTACTATGGTTGATTACTATGTTTGATACAGTTAAGGTGTCTCTGCTTTATGATTACATTCATTGGAGCAGTATGGACACCTTTACCCTTATAATTACAAAAAAGAATAATGGCCACCTTGAGCAACATTATTTTCATAAAGCAGAGGGAAGTAGTGCAGAGTAATGCCAGTTTGCAGAAAGTTTGAAAAGATTCATCCAGGGAAATGCAGCCCAGAGTAGTGGATAGAGAACTGCCTAGAGTTGTAGATAATCCGGAAGACATAGGTTCAAGTTATATCTTCAACATATACTGGTGTGTAAACTGGGCAAGTCAGTTGACTTCTCCATGCTCTAGGTAAGAGGTGTGAAACATGTGACCCTATATCCTATAGCATTCCTGAGGCCAGTCTTATAAAATGTAATTTTATAATTTAACAATATTTAGCAAAAATATTTCACAAAATGAATTAAAATATAGTAAAACCTAGACAATTTAATATGTAATTTCCTAAGTCAATATGTGTTCCTGGGGAATCCTTATGGATGGTTTAGTGACCCCCATTTCTATTTGAATTTAACCCTTCTGTTCTAGGAAACTCTCTAAGACTCATAGTTTCAGAGAGGATACTGATCTACATTGGAATAAGAAGTTTCTCACCTATAACTCCCTAGATGAGAAAAACAGAGACAGAGATCCTACTAAGCACAGCTATCCCAAGGGTGCTTAAGGATCAAAATTAAAGAAAACAAACATGAGAAATATCTATAGAGAGTGCTATAACAAACTTTTCATTATTAAGGACAGTGGAACCTGGATGTACTTATAGGAGAGGCAGAAATGGCATTGACTATAACAAAAATAAGAAAAGCAGCCCAGTTGGACCAAGTGTATATAGAGGAGATTTGTGCTGAAGAAGATAAAATTGTCAGTGTCAAAGGACTGATATGCAAGTTATCTGAAAGATGGGAAGATATCAAAGGAAAACAAAAACATCTCAAGTCTTATTGATACCAAAAAAAGATGACCAAGAAAACATTAGCAACTACCAACCTATATGCTTAATCTCATAACTTATAAAAATCATTATGAAAGACTTCTGTACATGAATCAAGGACATCCTCAAGGAGGGGTATCAGTGGATAACAAGCAGACTTTCATAAGTGGTATTCAACAATGGACCACATCTTTATTGTTTTGTGATTGACTAGAAAATGTAGAGAATATAAGATTCAATTATGTTTGTTGTTTGTATATTATGAAAATGCATATGATTTAGTAGAGCAAACTCTACCTTAAGGCCTATTTTCCAACAAAAGGTCTCCCCCACCCATTATTTAAGAATTATTTAAGATTCCTTGAAAGACATAACAACAAAAATAACCCAATGCAAATACCTCTAATCATAACTATCAAGCAAAGCATAAAACAAGGAGATATATGCTCACCAAAAGTGTGATAGGGGAATCCAACTTGAAAAGGAATTCTCTGTAGATGGTGACGTCCTCCAGATGTTCCTGCTTATGGATGACATTGTGCTGGTTACATAAAGTTCGGACATTTCAGAGCTTCCTAGAAAAGATACAGAACCATTCAAGAGTTTGGCCTAACCATGCACACAGGAAAGGCCAAGTGGATAAGGGATGTCTAGTGCCCAGAATGTGACATGCATTTAGATAAAACTTTTCCATCAGGATGTATAACTGGAATAGACAATACATATTAGTAATGAATTAGACCGGTAGTTGAGCAGAAGGAGAATGGGCCACATTATCTTCAGGAAATTGCAGAACTTTTTTTAATGACATCAATTTTCTCATGAAACAAAGACTCATCTTTTTAATACTAACATTCTATTGATGTTGCTGTGTGATAGCATGACATGAAATACAATGTCCCCAAAGAGCTAACAATAAAAATCATAGAAAGGTCAATGGAGAGGAGTATGGTGGGCCTGAACAATGAGTAACTTAAGAACAAGAGTTCTTCATAGGAAGAAGACATACAATAGTGAAATGGCAAAAGTGAGAGATGACAGGAAGACAGAGAGCTCCACTGGTACCCTGGAGATGTCAAGAGAAACCAAGGAAGGTGTACCAAACACTGGTGGGCCCCCAATGGAAAATTTATGGACTACTGGTATCCTGGAGTTGTCAAGAGAAACCAAGGAAGGCATCCTGAACACTGGTGGGCCTCCAATGGAAAATTTACGGGAAGACATAAAAAAGGGTCCCATAGCATGGGCAGCGTGGAGAAGTTGAGAGCTGTATCACTGGAAGGAGTTCCCTCCATTGATGAAATCTCAGGGCCACTTGAGCACTTGCATGGTTGAGCATTATCTAGTGCAGTTCTGTGCACTCCTGTGCAATCCTAGATGTTATATCTTCAAAAGTCAGGATAAGTGAACAACATGTCTGTTATAAATGGAGTCAACCAGCCTGAGCATAGCAAAACTGTCAATCTTTGCTTATTAACTTATACTTCTATTAGGTAATGCTTGACCTCAGCTCATCTCAACTCCTCATCTCCTGCTTGCCTCTCAACTTCCTTATGTGTCCTGCATTTTATTGACCCTTATGTGAAGTCAAATTTTCTATTCAGCTCTGGTCTTTTCACTGAGAAAACTTGAAAGTCCTCTATTTTGTTGAAAATCCGTATTTCGCCTTGGAGCATGATACTCAGTTTTGCTGGGTAGGTGATTCTTGGTCTTAATCCTAGCTCCATTGACCTCCGGAATATTGTATTCCAAGCCCTTCAATCTCTTAATGTAGAAGCTGCTAGATCTTGGATTATTCTGATTGTGTTTCCACAATACTCAAATTGTTTCTGTCTGGCTGCTTGTAATATTTTCTCCTTGATCTGGGAGCTCTGGAATTTGGCAACAATATTCCTAGGAGTTTTCTTTTTGGGATCTTTTTGAGGAGGCGATCTGTGGATTCTTTCAATTTCTATTTTGCCCTCTGGCTCTAGAATATCAGCGCAGTTCTCCTTGATAATTTCTTGAAAGATGATATCTAGGCTCTTTTTTTGATCATGGCTTTCAGGTAGTCCAATAATTTTTAAATTATCTCTCCTGGATCTATTCTCCAGGTCAGTGGTTTTTCCAATGAGATATTTCACATTGTCTTCCACCTTTTCATTCCTTTGGTTCTGTTTGATAATATCTTGATTTCTCATCAAGTCACTAGCTTCCACTTGCTCCAATCTAATTTTTTCTTCAGTGGTCTTTTGGATCTCCTTTTCCATTTGGGTAATTCTGCCTTTCAAGGGATTCTTCTCCTCACTGGCTTTTTGGAGCTCTTTTGCCATTTGAGTTAGTCTATATTTTAAGGTGGTATTTTCTTCAGTATTTTTGTGGGTCTCCCTTAGCAAGTCATTGACTTGTTTTTCATGGTTTTCTTGCATCATTCTCATTTCTCTTCCCAATTTTTCCTCTACTTCTCTAATTTGCTTTTCCAAATCCTTTTTGAGCTCTTCCATGGCCTGAGACCAGTTCATGTTTTTCTTGGAGGCTTTTGATGTAAGCTCTTTGACTTTGTTGACTTCTTCTGGCTGTATGTTTTGGTCTTCTTTGTCACCAAAGAAAGATTCCCAAGTCTGAGACTGAATCTGAGTGCGTTTCCGCTGCCTGGCCATGTTCCCAGCCAACTTACTTGACCCTTGAGTTTTTCAGCAGGGTATGACTGCTTGTAAAGAGTACTCTGTTCCAAGCTTGAGGGGATGTGCCGTTGATTTCAGAGCTATTTCTATACAGCCAGCTCTGCCACACCAGCACTCCTCCTTCCCCAACCCGGACCTGACGCTAATCTTAAGCAGGCTTTGCACTCCTGCTCTGATCAGTCACTTAATTCCTCCCACCAGGTGGGCCTGGGGCCGGAAGCAACTGCAGTAGTTCTGTAGCTGCACCACCCCCACTGCCCCTGGGGTGGTTGCCGAACCAGAACTCTTTTCACTCTGTCCCAGCAGCTTTTCCCACTAACCTTCTCTGTTGTCTTTGGTGTTTGTGGGTTGAGAAGTCTGGTAACTGCCAGAGCTCACTGATTCGGGGTGCTAGGGCCTGTTTCACCAGGCTCCTGGTCCAGTTGGTCCTGCCGCTGCCCACACTGGGCTCTGCTCCCCTCTAGGCTCCGCTCCCCTCCACTCCGTGCACAATATACCTCATCCAGTGACCATCCAGGCTGTCCTGGGCTGGATCCCTGCTTCTCTCTGCTATTTTATGGGTTCTGCAGTTCTAGAATTTGTTCAGAGCCATTTTTTTTAGGTTTTTGGAGGGACCTGGCAGGGAGCTCACACAAGCCCCTGCTTTCCAGCTGCCATCTTGGCTCCGCCCCAGAAACATCTATGTTACCTGCCTAGAACAGCCGCATGGCATTCTGTATAGAGAGTCAGCCTTGAAGTCAGCCAGACCTGGTTGGATGCCTGACTCTGACACATACTAGCTACGTTACTAGGAGCAAATCGCTTAACCTCTCAATGCCCCTTAGGCACAATTAGTTACTTATGAGTTGCCAAACTGCATCAGTGGACGAGTTTTCACACCAGGAATTTCTCACACTGATGAAGACACAGGTACAGACCAAAAAAAAAAAGTACTTACAATGATGTTGTGAGGAACAAAAATATATGTAAAATGCTTTGTAAACCCTTAAGTGTTAAATAAATGTCAACTCATTATTAGAAAAAGAGCTGTGAAATTGACCCTCAGATAGCATAAGTCAACAAATCAAATTAATAAGCATTTATTGAGTGCCTACTATGTGCTAGACACTATGCTAATCTCGGTATATAAAGAAAGGCAAAAAACTGACCCTGCTCTGAAGAGGATCACAGTGTAACAACTGGAGAGACAAAATGAGAACAACTATATACAAATAAAATACGTTACAGGATAAACTGGAGAAAATCTCAGAGGGAAGGCATTAAGATGAAGGAGGACTGGAAAAGACTTCTTACAGAAGGCAGGACTTTAGCAGAAATTTGAAGGAAGGCACAAGGTAGGGATTTGAGAAGGGAGAATATTAAGGACAGTTGATATAAATACTTAATAAACACTATGTTACTTTTCTTTTTGTTTTTTTAACCTTAATGCTGAATTTACCAACATACCTCACCTCACAACCATAACCGCTTTTCTAAACCATTGTGGTTTTTAATTGTATTCTTTTAGTATTCTTTTAATCAAGGACTTGATTTCTTTAATTTATTCCCTTAAATTTTGTTTTTTTTTCTTTTCTTTTTTTAACTACACATGCTATAAAACTAAAGAATTGCTTATAGGAGCTAGCCTATTTACATGGATTATTTATTAGAGAAAGGATACATTTGTTTCTGAGCATATTAACACCAAGTGGAATGGCTTTAAGGAATGAGAGATCAAGAAAAAAAATTGATTCAAAAATCATTTCTATTCATTGATGAGTGAATATGAACAATATAATTGCCAATAAACCATAGTGACTGTGTCTAAGTTGTCAGTGTGAAAAATTTAAGCAATTATTACTCAGGGAAAAAAATCAGCTCCCTATTAATTGAGTTTAAAAAAACACACACACAAGAGTGTGGGAGGGGACCAGGGTAAGCCCTGAAGTGACAACATGGAACTCTGAAATCTTAGAGTTGAAAGAGTCCTTCCCTTACCTGAAAGCATAAATTCTCTCTACAACCTGACCTCAGCTTAACCACTTCCAATCGCACAGTTAACCCAGATAATCTGTTTTAACAGGTAAAATAACCACTGGAATGTAGGTGGTAGGAGGGAGGGGTAAAGAGGAGGCCAGGAATCTGTCTGACTTTCCAGAAAGAGCAAAGCAAAAGACAGAAGAAGAGGATGTGTGTATCTGAAATTGCTCCTTTTCATTCAAGGAAAGGGTTCTGAGGTGAGGGTGGCTGACAGCTTATTTTTCTTTCCCCTGACTACGGGTTGTAGGCCAAAGTAGTAGAAATTTATTTATTTTTATTGGACAGAAGAGGAATCATAGGATTTCTGGGCTAAGAGAGACCTTATAGTCACTTGTTCCAAGCCCTTCGTTTTATAACAGGGGAATCCGAAGCCCATGGAAGTTAAGTGACTGGCCCAAGTCACAAGGCTATTTAGTGGCAGAGCTTTTATGCAGCTTGCTGTGTGTTTGGTTGCATGTTGTCTCCTCCATTAGACTGTAAGATCCTTGAGGGCAGGGACTGTCTTTTGCCTCTTTTTGTGTGCCCAGAGTTTAGCACAGTATCTGGCACATGAAAGGTGCTTAATAGATGTTGAATGATTGATTGACTGATTAAAACCTAAATCTTGTAACTCCCCATCCTGTCCTCTTTTGCAAGTTATCTGTCATTGTTCTGCTTTAATTTTTTTTTTGTTTTCCTTGTAACTTTGAAGTTAGTTTCCTAAAAGGAAGCTCTGTTGTTGTGGAAATCTTGTATCTTAAAAAAAAAAAAAAAACCAATAGGCTTTTCTACCCCAACTGCTTGGGAAGGAAAAAAAAATATCAGACTCATCTTTCATCTGGAAAAAGGTAATTTCTCCTTCCCCTACACTACCCTCAATGCTCTCTGGAACAAACGAGCCCAAATATACGTGCAACTTTGGGAGACCTTCTTGGAACATCTAAGGTCCCAGGGCGAGAACTGCACTTCCTCTAGGAAGAATCACAGGATCTCAGGATTGAAAGGTATCTTAGAGGCCATCTAAAAGATGAATTTTTCCATTTACAAAGTTGAGATGAACCAGCCTGGCTCTCTGTGCCTCCCAAATATCATTGAAATCATCTTGACTCAGACTAATAGCAGAACCTGTTCTTCTGATGTCATTAAGAGCACACTTCATAGAAGTGCATCTCATTCAGTGTTTCTCCCTACAGAGATTTCCATGGAGAATTTCTCATGAAGAAAATCTTTTTTTTACTACAATGCACTTGGGTTTTATTTCCTCATTGTTGACTTTCCTATAGAGAGTGGTATTGTGTGACTAGAAGAGTGACCTCAGCCTGAGCTACTTTGCATTGGGATTTAGACACGGAGGGATCTCCCAGACTGAAGAAGAGCATCAATCTGGAGAATCATAATAATAGCTGACACTTATATAGCACTTACTATGTGCCAGGCACTATGCTAAAAGATTTGTAATTATCTCATTTGATCCTTACAACAACCCAGGGAAGTAAGTGCTATTATCATCTGCATTTTACAGATGGAGAAACTGAGACAAACAACAGTTAAGTGATTTGCCTAGGCTAGTTAAGTGTCTGAGGCCAGATGTGAATTCAGGTCTTCCTTGTTCCAGGCACACCACTCTATCCACTGTGCCACATAATGCTGTCATTCACCAGCCTCAGTAAGCTACCACGAACTAAATCAAGTCAGAATGAATATAGTCAAGAGATGCAAAGTTTGGGGTCTGATTCCTTATATTAGCCACCACAATGAAACAGCCTGAAATCTAGAATGTGTAGCTTTAAATATACAAACTATGGTTCCAGCCACTGTTACCCTCCTCCCCCATGTCAAATAATAATTATAATTATAATAACGACAATCTCCAACTTGATCTCTTCTAAACAGGCTTTCTTTGTTAGAAAATATCTCAAGACAATGTGTATTCTGTCTTGAAAGGTGGCCTCTGAAAGTTGCATGTCAGTTTATGCAAGGATGGAAACTAATATACTTAGCATTCTCTTTAGCATAATTAACTGTCTTTTAAGGTAGAATACATATATAACTTATCCTTCTGTCAATCATCTACTGAAGAATTTTTCTCTCTTAACTTTTATCTTTAGCAAAAGAGAGAAAAAGAGAAAACCACTAATGAATTGAGTGTAGAAATAAACATACACACACCCCTCCTAGAAAATCAAATGTATCCCAAAACAGCAAAAAAATAGAAATTTGTGAAAGTCAAATAAGAGATAAAATTTAAGACTGATTAAAAATAAGAGCAGGTGTTGTTTTTAAAGATGAAAAAAATAGACCATTCGTTAATCATTTTTAAAAGGAAAATGAACCATTTCTCATAGTGTAGGTGGAACCCAGTCCAGCAATAGAACAGAGAATGCACAGATTAGTTCATTAAAGTCACTGAATCAAAAGTTTTTGTCAACAGAGTTTGCTTTCTACCTCTGTGCTTGATTCTTTACATAACCTTCTATGCATAAATCCTTTCATTCTCTATCTACCCCATAAGCACAAAAACTGTTATAATTTCATTTCCTTTACTTTAGCTAATTATAAACCCACTGTATCCTTGGGCTGCCAAGAACATTGTTGAAAGTCACTGGAAATTAGGACAACTCCTTTCCAGGTACAGTAATTAACCAACAGATATCAGTTGCCAAAATAGAACTGGCCTAGAAAATATCACTCAAATTTAAGACATTCATGGAGAATCCTTTATTATTTTAAGGATATAAATTTATATCTGTTCATCATTGTCCTCTTTAACTGATATTTTTTCATTTTCATGTTAATGCTTTCAAAGTGTATCTAATGACAAGTCTAGTAATAACCTAAACTTGGCTGTTGACTAATGAACCTGCCTTGGATATATTCTGTGGTTACACGGGCTTCCTTTTGTAACAATGAGTTGCAGTCACTGTCTTTATCAAGAGTTTTTAGTGCTCCCATAACTTCACTTTGCTATAATTAAGTTCTGCTGTTTTGCATGCCCCATTTATAGTAATGATTTCTGCAAATGAAGAACTAAGATATAAATGGAGGAAGATTCTGTCCTATAATTGCTTCCTTCAGATTTCTCTGAAGCTGTTTAATCTATTCAAAGACTGGGTATTTGGTTTTATTGAGTGAAATACTGGGTCATAAGCATTGGGTCAAAAGGTTTCTTTTAGTGATGTTTTAAAATATTGATATTAAATAAAGGAGATAGCTCCTAAGTCTGAAACAAGTACATTGAATTTTAGTGATGGGTTCTATTTTTTGTCTTAGTTATGGAAATCAGTCATGATGAATGGGAAATTGCGGTGAAATTTATCAGGAAAATTATTGGTATTTGAGGAGCGGGGTATCCGATCTCAGTGGGTTTTAGTTGTAGCATCCAAGTAGGGTAGAATAGTGTTCATTCATTTCAATACTCCAAAGATCCATGATTTAATAGGTGTGGTCATTCCTCCCACTCACAACTTCTCCACACCTTAGTTGATGATCTCCATGTTTTTCTATAGCCCAAATAATTCATCACCTTGTAGCCAGTCCTCTGGTGATAAATTTCCCTAGGGTGGTCCTCAAATGACAGAAATACCAGTCCATCATTAGACCTATACTTAAGATTTTACAGCTTTCTAGGATACCCCAGAGTTTGTACTCTTCTAGCATAGCCTTGAAGAACCCCCACGGTCATAAAGGATCACAGATACAGAAGGGGCTTGAAAGGGGCCTCAGAGTTCATATAGGCCAACCTCTTATTTTACAAATGATGAAACTGAGGCCCAGGAAGGATTGTTGAAGATGACACTGATGGTAGGTAGCATGTATGGAATTTGAAACCAGATCCTTTGATCACAAAATGAGAAGATAGTATGGTATAGCAGAAAGAATACTATCTCTTGAGTCAGAGGACCCAGGTTCAAATCCCACCTCTAAAACTTTGGGACCTTAAGTCAATTAAATTCCCTGGGACTTATCTGTAAAATGAGGGAGCTGCACTGGATGGCCTTTAGGGTTCTTTCCAGTTCTAGATCTTAAGTTCCACGATTAAATCCAATACTCTTTCCATTGTACCAGACTGTGAGACATCAGACTAAGACTTTAGCACAGATAAGTGCTAACTAAAAATTTTAACCACAACAAAAGGAATTTACTACAACATAATTTCAATTTGCAGTTACAAAATTAGTTTTCAAGATGTAAAAAAGGCACATTAAAATAGTCCTCCAGGTCCCAAGAACCTGCTAAGACACAAACTTAACAGAGCAATCATAAACTCTGAGTCTCCTGAAAATCCTCATAGGGGAGGAGGACCGACATGTTCATGTATGGTAAATGGATGTCCTAGCCTTCCTCTGCTCTTCCACCTCAACCTCCCACCTCCACTTTGCTGCCATTTATCAAGCTTATTAAGAAAGTGATCCAATTCCTTCCTTGCTAGACCTGTTTTTGACCCTGATATATTGGAGCAATGTATCTTCTTTGCCAATTCCAGATATGCGTCAAATTGGTTTAATTCAGATCTGTGACTTGTTGTCTATTTCTATCAGGGATTATTCAGACTGTCAACTCTTTGAAAAGTGATGCAGTGAACCTCCCTTACCCCTGCCCCTGCTTAGGCCACCCTTCCCCTCCCAGGACCATAGAGAAGCTTAAATTCCTCCATACTCCTACGCATTTTCTCTTCTTTCCCCAGTCCAGGCTCCAAAACCCAAAAGCACTGGCTAGAAGCAAGCAGGTCATCAAGAAGTTTCATGAACATGATATATATAATCTCTTTGAGCATCAGTTTCCCTATCAGTAAAATGAGGGTATTAGACTAGATTTCTAAGGTCTCTTCTTATTATGACATGCTGTATTCTCTCAGGTGACAAGCAGTAAGGTATAGTGGGGGTGGGGGGAATGGCTGGGGAGTCTAGCTACCTGAGTTCTAATCTCACTTCCAACATAAATTACTTGTATGATATAGGGCAAGCAGTTTCACTTCTTTGCATCTGTTTCCTCCTCTGTAGAATGAGATTGAGTATAATGATCTCTATGATACTTCTGAGGAATTAGAGCAGTGAGGAGGAGTGGGAACTGAGTGACCCACACTGACTCCATCTTGTGACTTAATTCTGGAGCTGGCTAAGTTCCTTTTCTATTCAATTATGGGTCCAGTACTGAAGTTGAGGAAGGCTACTGGTCCCAATTCGTTGGACAATTGACATTCATTGCTGAAAAGTCTTCAATGATTCCCTATCACCTCTCAGATAAAATAAAAACTCCTCTGCCTGGCATTAAAAATCCTCCACAGTCTTGATCGAGCCTAACTTTCCAAATAGATTTAATTTTACTCCCCATCTTGGACTCATTAGTGCAACAAAACTAGCCTATTAGCTACTACTCCCTGTTCTCAGCACTCTGGATTCCTGCCCCTGTCTTTACACAGCCTGTCCTTCACCAGTGTACGGAATGCTTTCATTCCTTACCTTCTCAGGTTAGAATCCTTAATCCCTTCAAAGCACTCAGATGCTGCCATCTCCTGCAGGGGTGGGGAACCTGGCACCTAGAGGCCACATGTAGCCCTCTAGGTCCTCAAATGCAACTGAATTTATTCAGTCAAAAGGCTGAACTTGAGGACCTAGAGAGCCACATGCGGCCTCCAGGCAGCAGGTTCCCCACGTCTGTAGGGGAAGCCTTTCCTGATTCCCACAGTTTTTAATGTTTCTCTTCCTATGCACAGGCAATATTCCCAAGGAGAATATCACATCCTTTATGTCAACTACTTGGTCTTTATTTTTGGTTATTTTATCCCCAGGAGATAGCAAAGTTGCTTCGTACATAGTAAACACAATAAATATTTGTCAAATTAACTAGTTAATTAATGAGGAACTTGCCTTTATGGTATTCAGAATAAGCTAGTATAGCAAAGCGTGATGACCTCACCACAATTTTGGAGGGGAAAAGGGGGTGATGAACATATAGCCAATCTAATGTGTGCATACTATATAGAGATAATTTATCTATTTCTTACAACTCACCTGGAGTCAGGATAACCCTCCATCTAGTGAGTAATTTGTACAATTGAGGTGCCTTTGGGAAGTTACCTTATTTGTGATCTTCAGCCCTTCTTGTGCAGTTGTCATTGGACTTAATTATTTGATTTATGAATGATCAATATTATTGATTGTCCAGTCACCCATAAAACCCTCCACTTAATAAAACAGTGGCCTGTTAGCCCTCAAGTTCAATAAGAAAGCCTGGGGAGGTGGGAGGGTACATGGATGTAGGACTATGAAAATAGCCAATCAGAGGGGCTGCAGACTCCCCTGGCTTTGTGTTCAATAAGCAAGCCTTGGGGTGGGGGGTGGGGAGAGGGAATGGATGTAGGAGTGTGAGAATAGCCAATCAGAGTGACTGCAGACTCCCCTGACTTTGTGAGAAACCATCAGAGGAGGGAAAAGATTTCACATTGGATCTATAAATGAACTGTTTGAATCTGCATAAAGTAATTAGGGTCCAATTGAACAGAATTTAGGACCTCAGGGCTAAGTTGACTATCTGAAAGCATTCATAGCAATGGAGATGAATTTGCTGAAGATGTGTGTAGCTAGGTCCCAATTAGTGTGAATAATGAATCCCCCAAAGTGGTGGCATTATTTGAATTCACGTCGTACATTTCCATTGGGCTGGAATCATTTACCATATTTACATAACTATAACTTCAAATAATGTAGATTTGAATACATGACAGCACTTCTGGGGATTCATTTGTACTAATTAGGACCTAGGTCTTCTCACTTGTGGACATGTTCGCCGATAAGCATAGAATCCCCTTAAAGACTGTTCTACCTTCGCCTATCCGGCACCCTCCCCATCCTCCCTTCCTACTGCCCAATGCTATGGACCATCTCTATCACAGAAGAATAGATGAGCTCATGTGACTCTGGGCATCGCTAGTCCTATAAATAGGCAAAGGACGGGGGGTTTCTACGGCCTATTGGGAGGGAAGCTTTTTATGATACAAGGCTAGGAATGCTGTGAAGAACCTGAAAGCTCCTGTTATTAAGATTCTGATCCCTTCATCATGACAAGGCCTGTGTGTGTCCAACTCCCTTTCAAGTCATTGGGAGTTCCATGCTCTCACAGAGTACATGAGGAGATGACATTGGACCTTTGGCATAATGAAATGTTCCCATACCCTGGCAGGTTTCGGTGCTCTCTTCCCTGCTATGATTATTAAGCTGTAAGCCAGGATTTCTCATTTCGAGCACCCGCAGCAAAGATCAGAGTTTAACTGTGCCTCTCCCTGTCTCAGAACAGATTGTGAATTCAGTCTAGCAATAAGAGGAACACATTAAAAATTCCACCAGTCTGACATTCCTCAACGGAAGACTGGCTTGAACCTCGCTCACAAACCCCCACAGCAGCAAAGAGAGCAGAAGCCAATTTATTCCTCTCTGAGCATGCAGATCCCACTGAGGGCCCATTCAGAAATGGAAAGGTGAATGCATTCTTTCTTGCCACACTGCAGATTTCTCAACTAGAATATGCTCTTTCTATGATGACAAGTCCATGTTCAAACCAATTTCTTCTTTTACACATTTCCTATTTCCATCATAGACCCAGAAAGCTAGGATAAGTGAAAAAAAATTATATGTTGAAACCACACCTTAAGTTTTATGTGCTCCACACATGATAGATATTTAATAAATGTTTGCTGAATGCATGAATACCTATCCAATATCTGATCAGTATAAATTTCTGTGTTATATTACAAAAAACACATAATTCCCCACTTTCCTTTGGTCAATTAATTTGGTCCCATGTGGACTATCCTTATTAGGTATTCCGCTATCAAGAAAGGATCTGATGTAGCTCCTAAGGTAACCAGATGGCAGAAGCTCCAGTGGCCTTAGAAAGATACTTTGAGATAGAGAATCAGGCTGACTGAAAACTTATGACACACTTTTTATCATTTCATTGAGTATTTTAAAATATAATTGTTATTTGTAGGCCATTGCTCAAATAATTTTCCCTTTTGGTCCTGTGATTTCACCAGCATGACAAAAACTGCCCATATGGAAACTTCCTACACCAGTGATCACTGTCAACTCATTCATAACTTTCAGTCTTAGAGAGCTGCCCAGGAAGGGAAGGTTAAGTGATTGGCCCATGGCTACATAGCCAGTATGTGTCAGAGAAGGGACTTAGACCCAGGTCTTCCTAGCTTGAAGGCTGGTCATCTATCCAGTCTGCCAGAAGTGTCAAACATGCAGCCCACAGTCTCATGTAACAGCCCACAACACACACAAGGGCAGCATGAACCAAATTAAAAGGTAGTTCTTATCTGATTTCAAAGTGCTGATACATTAACAACAAATATATATATATATATATATATATACATATATATATACATATACATATATGTATACATATACATACACATAGATATACTTATGGAGATATATAAGCATGTGTGGTTTTCCAAGTTAACAGGACCCTCAGGAATCCACATGCACAGTTTAGTAGCCTCTGTTTCTATTTGAATTGGATACCACTGCACTCTAGCATGCTGCCATGATACATGAATATTGATCAATTATCATCACAATATTATGTTTGGGTTGATTAATCCTTAGAATAACATAGTATAGAAAGTGTATTTTTATGAAGCATAGTATACAAGTACCACCTACTTAAGCTTTAGAGATATTTTGGTTGTTTTGGATGAGTATACTCTATTCCATTGGAACCCTGGAGGACCAAATAGTATGCACACACTTTATATTTTAAAGTCTCCTTGGGCCAGAAAATGAGTATATTCTAACTTCCAGGTCATTTAAGTGACAAGACAGAGAACTAGACCTTTTTTCTGATTCCCACAACTTCTCAGACTTCCCCAGAACAGAAATTGTGTGCCAAAGATAAATCAACCTTAGCTGTTTCCATTGTCTACAACCTCCAGAATATAAAAGAAGGTCAAACAAACAAACAAAACCGAATCCCATGAGTTGATGCTTACTGACCTTCAGCTCCCCCATGCTATTTTGCAGTGAGGTTACATTTACAGACCCAAGGACATGACACTGGCTCACAATAAAACCTACCCCAGCACCCTGGACCCCTTTCTCTCTTTCCAGTATCATGAAGAACCCAACTCCAGGAAATTTGACTTGTCTGTGACAGACAGCCAGGAGACCAAAATTCCTCAGGAACAAAAGCCAGCCAGGTGCCACAATCTTGTAGCAATAGAGCTACAAAACTCCATGCTGCCAGCAATGAGTCAAAGAACTAAGGGATAGAGAAAGGGGAGAAGGACAGTGAGACAGGATACCGTGTGTGCAGTGGGGGGAGAGACTGTAGAGCACCCCACTAGTCCTGAGGCCGGTTCTGACACTCAAAAGTCAGTTGAGGCAAAAAGCCTAGGTTTGTAAATCATGAACTGCTTAGCATGGGAGGATGCTGAGGTGTTTTGATATCCAGCCTCCAAGGAAACTACAATCCTACGGGAGAGAGTCATACAGTGAGTGATGGGGAAAATAAAGAAGAGAAAACAAGTGAAATTATCAAAGATTTCAAGAAGAAAACTTAAAGACCTTGAACATAAACAGATAAATGAACAGGAAAAACAGTAGCAACAGAAATATGCCCTCCAGATGTAGCAAATTAGTTCAGGCATCTATGAATAAATATGACAAAATAAAGGGAAATGATGCAATATTTGATAAGACAAAAGAGCCTATGGAACTTAAGGAAAACATGGAAGCACAACACACTTTTCTTGAGTGGTTCGAAAGAGAAAAGAAAATTATGAGAGCAAAATGTACAGCCTGCCGAGCAAAAGTAATGGGCAGAATAGAAAAATTAGAATCTGCAATGGCAAGCCTCACCTAAGAAACAAAAGGGAGAACAAGAGGATGAGAATGCAGAAGTGAAGAATGTTAAAAGAAAATATACTCACTTTGCAAGCAAAACATACTGATCTCAAAGACAGCATATGTAGAGGCAACCTAAGGATCACAGGTCTAGTACACCACAACAAGACAAAAAAAATAACACCATAATGAAAGAAATAATAAAAGAGAACTAACCAGAACTTCTGAAAATGGAAAACAAAATTCTAATTGAAAGAATTTACAGATCACCTCCAGGGAAAAAAGACTGCAAACTCCAAGATATATAGTGGTTAAATTAATCAATTCTATTCAGAAACATGGGGGCAGTTAGGTGGCAGTGGACATTCAAATATTGAGACTACTTTGTACCCACTAGAAAATGTAGGAGATAATTGGATAATGTGATCTGAAGGGCAACAGAAGTCAGGATGCAAACCAAGGTTACTTACCCTGCAAATCTGAGCTTAACCATATAGAAAAAAAGGATATGTGTTGAGTAATAAAAAGAAGTTTAAAACATTTTTAAAAAAGAAAATCAGAACTGAAGAGATTATTTGTAGCTCTAATATCCAAAAGAATAGAAACATAGGAGGAATGAATAAATGCAGCATGTAAAGACAGCAACAGGTAACAACAGAGGGACCAGTAAATATACACAAGGAGTATATGGGGTAAATGCAGAAATGTCAGAAAGGTAACAATGAAGACGTGAATGGGGGCATTATGGATAGAACTGGTGATACCTTGATCCACCTACAGGTGAATCAATCATTTTGTGAGACTATATTACAATATAGGAGGGTACACTAAAGGAGGTGAGGGGAGCATGGGGATAGAGAGGAGTATATGATGTGCTGGAGTGAAATCAAGGAATAGCAATGAGGGGAAAGTGACCAATGTGGTTTAGGAAAGAGAAGAACCTATAGGGAAGTGAATGAGTAGGAGGAGGGAAGAATTGAAAATGTGGGGAAAAGAAGCCTTACTTTGGTGGTGGGAAGGGGTTCCACTAATGAATGCACCTATGGGTAAAGAGGAATAGTCTGTGAAGGGAGATGATAACCTTACATTGGGTTTAATCTGGGGGATTTGGTTACTCTACATTGGTAAAGGGGTAGATTGGAACCCCAAGGGAAAAATGGCACCTACCGGAAAGGGAGAACATGGACAGAGGGAGGAGATTTTCAGGCAAATGGAGAAAAAAGGTAATTATAGGAGTGTATTGATCAGCAGCAGGCTGTATAATTACAGAAGCAAATAAATATAGTAACCTTGAATTTAACAAGCGTAAAGACTTAAAATTTGAGTATAAGAATTCATTATTTGGTAAAAATTATTGGGAAAACTGGAAAGCAGTATAGCAGAAATTGGGCATAGACCAATATCTTATACCATTTACCAAGATATGGTCAAAGTGGATACATGACCTAGACATAAAGAGAACTATTACAAGAAAATTGGAAGAACATATTACTTATCAGACTTATGGATAGGTGAACAATTTATGAATAAACAAGAGATAGAGAGTACACAGTAATACCACTACTAGGTCTATTTCCAAAAATGATTAGGGAAAAAGGAAAAGAACCTATATGATTTAAAATACTTATAGCAGCTCCTTCATAGTGACAAAGAACTGGAAATTGCAGAGATGCCCATCCATTGGGGAATGGCTGAACAAGTTGTGGTATATGATTTTAATGGAATACACCTATGCTAAAAGAAATAATGAGCTCCATGATCTTAGAAAAATGTAGCTAGACTTGCACAAAATAATAAACAGTAAAATGAGTGGAACCATGGGAACATTGCATACAGTAACAGCAATATAGTTTTAAGAACAACTTTGAGCAAATAGGACATTTTGACTATTATAAATACCCAAACTACAAAGGGCATATGAAGGAAGACACTATCTGCATACAGAGAAAAAACTGATAAATAGAAGTATGCATAAAATTATTTTACATATATACATATTTGTGTCTAATGGCAGCCAACTCTGGGGATGGGGGGGAAGGGAAAAAAGAAAAAAAGACATTTACATGATAACTTTATTATACATTTAAAAGGAATAGCAAGTTGTACATAATAGGCTTGCAGTTTCATGTGCAATCATCTTTTTATTATACAATGTTATGGAAATATTTGTTTTATCCCATATACTAAAAATAAACTAAAAATAAAGAACAGCAGTGGGGAGGGGTCTTATCAAGGGGCAATGTCCTCTCTAACTCCTGCGATGATTGGCATTGCTCTGGAAACTGGGGACAATGGAAAAGGGAAATTCATGGGGTGAGTCCTACAAGGCAGTGGAAGAAAATACCCAGAGGGGAAAGCCTAGAATGGATAGCCTAAAAGTTTTGATTGCGTGAGAAATTCAGAGAAAATAAAGAGACCAGATAATTATAGGGGTCATGAATTAAAGAATGAGAATCTAGAATAGACAGAAGCAGAGGATGATAATGAAGAGGGAGAAATCCCTTTTGGAAAGGCATATGAAAAAGTAAAATTTAAAACACTAATGAACAGGACTAGTTGAAAGGGAGAAGAAGAGGGAACCTACTTGACTTACTGAGAAGAAAAATGGGAGAGGTGAAGAATTATATGACCAGAAAAAAAAAAACAGGAGAAAAAAATAACTAATAAACAAGACTCCAAAAGGAAAGGGGCAAAAAATTAGAAGAAGGGATTAGGGGTGAGGGCAAAAAACCCGATGGAAATAGGGCCACCTTAAAAAAAGATTAAGTAAAGCAACTGAAGAAACATATTACTACTTAACCACAGAAGAGAAGATTGTAAGCTCCTCCATTAGATTGTAAGGTCCGTGAGGGCAGGGACTATCTTTTGCCTCTCTTTGTATCCCTAGCACTCAGCACAGTACTTGGAATATAGTAAGCACTTAATAAGTATTTATTTCTTGATTAATTACTTGAAAAAAAAAACATAACTTGAAATAGAACTCAATATTAGAGACAGATGGAGGAAGATATAAACTTAACTCTTTTAACTTTAAATGTGAACGGATCGAACTTCTGGGGGCAGAGCCAAGATGGCAGCTGGAAAGCAGGGACTAGCGTGAACTCCGCACCGAGTCCCCCCAAAAACCTATAAAAAATGGCTCTGAACCAATTCTAGAACTATAGAACCCACAAAACAACAGAGGGAAGCAGGGCTCCAGCCCAGGACAGCCTGGATGGTCTCTGGGTGAGGTCTATCCCACACGGAGCTGGGAGCTGGGAGCGGAGCAGAGCCCAGTGTGAGTGGCTTGGATCAACCAGACTTGGAGCCGGGGGGAGCATGCCCTAGCGCCCTGAATCAATGAGCTGTGGCAGTTACCAGACTTCTCAACCCACAAACACCAGAGACAACAGAGAATGTTAGTGGGAAAAGCTGTGGGAGTGGAAGGAATTCGTGGTTTGGCCACCACGCCCCCGGGGCAGCGGAGGTGGGGCAGCTACAGCTGCTGTTGCTTCCGGCCACAGGACCACCTGGTGGGAGGAATTAAGTGGTGGATCAGAGCAGGAGTGCACAGCCTGCTGAAGATCTAAGTCTGGTCCAGGTTGGGGGTTCTTGGGGAAGGAGGAGTGCTGGTGTGGCAGGGCTGGCACACACACCTCCCCCCCCGCCCCAAATGTGGAACATAGAACTCTTTAGTCTACAAGCAGTCATACCCGACTGAAAAACTCAAGGGTCAAGTTAGTTGGTTGGGAATATGGTCAGGCAGTGAAAACACACCCAGATTCAGTCTCAGACTTTGCATTCTTTCTTTGCTGACAAAGAAGACCAAAACATACAGCCTAAAGAAGTCAAAAAAGTGCAAGAGCCTACACCAAAAGCCTACAAGAAAAACATGAACTGGTCCCAGGCCATGGAAGAGCTCAAAAAGGATTTGGAAAAGCAAGTTAGAGAAGTAGAGAAAAAATTGAGAAGAGAAATGAGAAGGATGCGAGAAAACCATGAAAAACAAGTCAATGACTTGCTAAAGGAGACCCAAAAAATACTGAAAAATGCACTGAAGAAAACAACACCTTAAAAAATAGACTAACTCAAATGCCAAAGAGCTCCAAAAAGCCAATGAGGAGAAGAATGCCTTGAAAGGCAGAATTAGCCATATGGAAAAGGATGTCCAATGGACCACTGAAGAAAATAGTACCTTAAAAATTAGATTGGAGCAATTGGAAGCTAGTGACTTTATGAGAAATCAAGATATTATAAAACAGAACCAAAGGAATGAAAAAATGGAAGACAATGTGAAATATCTCCTTGGAAAAACCACTGACCTGGAAAATAGATCCAGGAGAGATAATTTAAAAATTATTGGACTACCTGAAAGCCATGATCAAAAAAAGAGCCTAGATATCATCTTTCAAGAAATTATCAAGGAGAACTGCCCTGATATTCTAGAGCCACAGGGAAAAATAGAAATTAAAAGAATCCACTGATCACCTCCTCAAATAGATCCCAAAAAGAAATCTCCTAAGAATATTGTCGCCAAATTCCAGAGCTCCGAGATCAAGGAGAAAATGCTGCAAGCAGCCAGAAAGAAACAATTTGAGTACTATGGAAACACAATCAGAATAACCCAAGATCTGGCAGCTTCTACATTAAGAGATTGAAGGGCTTGGAATACGATATTCTGGAGGTCAATGGAGCTAGGATTAAAACCTACAATCACCTACCCAGCAAAACTAAGTATCATGCTCCAAGGCAAAATATGGATTTTCAATAAAATAGAGGACTTTCAAGCTTTCTCAGTGAAAAGACCAGAGCTGAATAGAAAATTTGACTTTCAAACACAAGAATCAAGAGAAGCATGAAAAGGTAAACAAGAAAGAGAAATCATAAGAGACTTACTAAAGTTGAACTGTTTTGTTTACATTACTACATAGAAAGATGATGTGTGTGATTCATGAGACCTCAATATCATAGTAGCTGAAAGGAATATGTGTGTATATATATATATATATATATATATATATGTATATATAAGTGAATGTGCATGTATGTATATATGTATGTGTGTGTGCGTGTGTGTGTGTATATATATATATATATATATACATATATATATATATATATATATAGGGAGAGAGAGGGAGAGAGAGAGAGAGAGAGAGAGCAGACACAGGGTGAGCTGAAGATGAAGGGAAGAGATCTAAAAGAAATAAAATCAAATTAAGGGATGAGAGAGCAACATGCTGAGAGAGGGAGATAGGGAGAGATAAAATGGGGTAGATTATCTTGCATAAAGGTGGCAAGAGGCAGCAGTTCTGTGGGAGGAGGGGAGAGGGCAGGTGAGGGGGGAATGAGTGAATCTTGCTCTCCTCAAATTTGGTCTGAGGAGGGAATACCATACATACTCAATTGGGTATCTTACCCCACAGAAAAGAAGAGGGAAGAAGATAAAAAAAGGGCAGGGATGATGGAGGGGAGGGCAGATGGGGGTGGAGGTAATCAAAAACAAACACTTTGGAAAGGGGACAGGGTCAAGGGAGAAAATTCAATAAAGGGGGATGGGTTGGGAAGGAGCAAAATATAGTTAGTCTTTCACAACATGAGTACTGTGGAAGGGTTATACATAATGATACACATGTGGCCTATGTTGAATTGCTTGACTTCTTAGGGAGGGTGGGTGGGAAGGGAAGAGGGGAGAGAATTTGGAACTCAAAATTTTAAAAACAGATGCTCAAAAACAAAAAAAAAGTTTTTGCATGCAACTAGAAAATAAGATACACAGGCAATGGGGCATAGAAATTTATCTTGCCCTACAAGAAAGGAAGGGAAAAGGGGATGGGAGGGGAGTGGGGTGACAGAAGGGAGGGCTGAATGGGGAACAGGGCAACCAGAATATACGTCATCTTGGAGTGGGGGGGAGGGTAGAAATGGGGAGAAAATTTGTAATTCAAACTCTTGTGAAAATCAATGCTGAAAACTAAGTATGTTAAATAAATTAAATAAAAAAAGTTATAGTTTTATTACCTCACTGCCCATTCTGCTTCCTTTCATTTCTTTTTCTTCTCTTATTGCTATTATTAGCATTTCTAATATTATATTGAATAATGTTGGTGACAATGGGCATCTTTATTTTACTCCTGATCTTATTGGGAAGGTTTCTAACTTATCCTCATTACAAATAATGCTTGCTAACAGTTTTAGGTAGATGCTTCTTATCATTTTAAGGAAAAAAATCTATGTTTTTAATAAGAATGAGTGTTGTATTTTATCAAAAAAATTTCTGCATATAATCATATGATTTTTTATTACTTTTGTTATTGGTATACTCAATTAAGTTGATAGTTTTCCTTATGTTAAACCATCTTTGGATCCCTGGTATAAATCCCGCTTGGTCCCAACATAAATCTTTGTAATACATTATTGTAGTCTCTTAGTTATTTTCTTCCTTAAATTTCTTAACTTAAGAAACAACTTCCTTAAGTTTCTTTTTCTAATTGTTTGACTTTCTTTTCATAATTTTCTTGATTTTTCTTGGATTGCTCTTATTTTTTTCCTAATTTTTCCTCAATCTCTCTTATTTGGTTTTTGAAGTCCTTTTTAAATCCTTCTAAGAACTCTTTTTGTGCTTGTAAGCATTTGACATTTTTCTTTGAAGTAGAAGTGACTTTTTTAACTTCACTATCTTCCTCTGAGTATGAACCTAGATTTTCTCTATCTCCATAGTAGCTATTTATAATCAGGTTCTTTCTCCTTTGCTTAGTCATTATCATTTTTTTAGCAACTTATTATTATAGTCAAGTTCTAGTCCCAAGGTATGAGGGATGATGCCTCAGGCTTCAGGTTTTTTCTACTATTGTTTTCTAAGCTCCATATGGGGGGCCTGACCTTGGGCACTCCTCTCCACCCCTAAGCCATGCTGAGAGCTCCCAGGCAAGAGGTCACCACAGATGTGCTCTTACTCCCTGAGATCCCTCCCACAGCTGCAAACTTCAGCTCACCCATCTAACCTAGAACCAAAACCAGGGACTCTGCTCCCCTGCAAGTGTCCACAGCCAGAAGAGTTCCTGCCCCTCTGCTACTGCAATCACAGGGAATGTGCTCATTCCTTCTCTCCTGCAGCCACATCCCAGGACCACATCTGGTTAGCACAACTAGGCCAGGCATCCTGCAACAGCAGAAGAACCTTCAGTCCTCCCCTGCTCAACTGTCTGACCATCACACTATCCATGAGGTAAAAGTTCCTGAAGCTGAGGTTGTGGGCCTGACCCAGCTGCCCCAAGGGCCTGTTCCTTATTGATTCAGCGGAGTCTGCCCAGAGGTGCCTGTGCTTTCATTTAGTCAAACCTCCACCCCTGTAGGTCAGATCTTTCCTAAGGTCCTCCTAACCTGTCTTAGGAAGACAACTGCTTTACCTCAAATTCTAATTATTTCTGCCCCTCAAAGTTCACTTTGAGAAGATATTTTACCTTGTTTGTGGGAGAATTTTGGAGAGTCCTATATTTCCTGACCTGTTCTACCACCTTCCCAGAATCCTCTGAGCCCAATATCATTAATGAACATTAACTCAAAAATTTTAAACAAAATTCTATCAAACAAACTACAGCTATTTGAATCATTCACTATGATCAAGTGGATTTACCATGGATACAAGGATGATTCAACATTAGGAAGAGAGTCAACATAATCAATCATACTAAAAACCAAAATATGATTGTCTCAATAGATGTAGAAAATGCCTTTGGCAAAATACAGCATTCTTTTACATTAAAACCCTAAAGAGTATAGGCATAGAAGGACCTTTTTGAATATCATAAAAAGCATCTATCTAAAACCAAAAGCAAGTATCATATGCAATGGAGATACACTAGAACCTTTTCCAATGAATATTGGAGTGAAGTAAACACTCTCCCCACTATTATTTGGGTGTAGCTCTATAGCAATTAGTTGGGTATAGCTCTATAGCAATAAGATAAGAAAAAGAAATTAAAGGAATAATGATAGGTAAAGAGGATATAAAACTGTCTGCTGATGATACGATAGTTTACTTGGAAAGTCCTAGGAAATCGGCAAAGATTGAGACAATTAATACCTTCAGCAAAATTGCAGGCTACAAAACAAAGCCTCAAAAATCAACAGCATTTCTATATAAAATAATAATAATAATAGAACACAAAAAGAAATAATTGAAAGGGAAATCACATTCCAAATAACTACTAAATGCATAAAGTATCTAGGAATTTACTTCCCCAAGCACACAAAAGATTTGTATAAATTCAATTATAATATGCTCCTTAAAGAAATAAAACACAACTTAAATAGCTGGAAGAACATTCAACACTCATGACTATGCCATGCCAATGCAATAAAGATGAAAATAATTCCAACTTTCAACACTATATCAATTAAATTACCAAGGAAATACTTTTCAGAACTTTATAAAACAATAATAAAATTCATTTGGAAAAATAAAAGAATATCAAGGGGAATGATGAAAAGAAGTGGGGGTGAAGAACACAAATTAAATTTTAAAGCAGCAGTTATCAAAACTATCTGGTATTGCTAAAGAACAGAAGCATAGATCAATGGAATAGACAAGAAAGCAAGATTCAGAAACAATAGGACACAATAACTCAATGTTTAATAAAATGGAAAACAAATTACCTATTTGATTAAAAAAATTCTGGGGGACAGCTAGGTGGCACAGTAGGTAGAGTACCAGCCCTGGAGTAAGGAGGACCTGAGTTTACATCTGACCTCAGACACTTGACACACTTACTAGTTGTGTGACCTTGGGCAAGTCACTTAACCCCAATTGCCCTGCCTTCCCCCACCCAAAAGAAAAAATAATTCTGGGAAAACTAGAAAGCAGTGTGGCAGAAATTAGGCTAAGACCAACACCTTACACCACATAGCAAAATACATTTTAAATGGATACATCATGCAAATATTAAAGATCACATTACTAAAATATTAGAAGTGAAACATTATACCTGTCGTAGCTATGGGTAGGAAATATGTTCTTAGCCAAACAAGAGATAGAGGCTATTATAAAGGATATAATAGATAACTTTGATTATTTTAAACTTGAAAAGCTATTTTGTACAGACAATATTAATTCATCTAGGATAAGAAGGGAAGTGGTCGAATTGGGAAAAAATTATAACAGATTTCTCTGATAAGTGTTTGGTTATACCTTAAGGAAGCCACTGATAAGGAAAATGTCCCCTATATTTCAAAATATTTATAGCAGGACTTTTTGTGGTAGCTAAGAACTGGAAACAAAGTATATGCCCATTAATTGGGGAATGGCTAAACAAACTGTAGTACATGAATGTAATGGGTTATTACTGTGCTGTAAGAAATGGTATGTGTGATGGACACAGAGAATAACAGAAAGATGCATAATAAAGTAAGGAGAGTCAAGTAAACAAGGTACACAGCAACTATAACAATGTATTTGGAAAGAATAACGCATCAAAAAATTAAAAGTAAACATAACACCAATATAATGATCAAACTAGACTCAGAATAAAGCAATATCAGAATACATCCTCAGCCTTCGTGGAGTTGGCAGGTCCACATGTTGCATATGTTTTAAATCATTTTCAACATATTAATCAGCTGTGCTTCCTTTTTTTCCTCTCTAAAAATAGTATTTGTCATCTGGATGACTCTCTGGCAGGGGGTATTGAGAGGGATATACCCTTTGATACTAAGGTTATATAAGAAATAGAAAATACCAGTAAAAACTTATTTTTAAAATAATAATACCTATCTCTCAGGGTTATCGTAAGGATCAAATAAGGTAATGTTTATAAAGAACTACCCGGCATTTTGTAAGCTCTATGTAAATGGTAGTTATTACTATTGTTATGGTTATTATTATTGCTATTATTAATATAATTACTATTATTATTGGTTATTATTACTGGAGGTAGGATTATCAAGACTTGGCAACTAATTAAATATGAAGGTGATGGTGATTGAACTGTTGAGGAGGATTCCAGGGTTTTGAAATTGCTAGGAGATGGAGAACAATCCCAAGGTTTCAAAATTAGATGACTGAAAGGATCTCAATGCCCTTAAAAAACCATAGGGATGTTGGGAAGAGAGATGCACTTAAGAAAAGGAAGGACAGAACAGGACTGGAGAGAAGAGAAGAAAGAGCCTTGTGGTACATCCAGCGTTAAGAAGTGGAATATTGAAAGAGATCCAGAAAAGGAGACTGAGCAGGACTGACAGAAAGATAGGAGAAGAACCAAGAGACTTCAGTAGCATGAAAATCCAAAGAGGAAAGAAGGTGGTCAATCATCTCTGCAGTACAACGCAAACACTGAGAGAAGGTCATTACTGGTTTTAGCAATTAAAAGATCACTGGAGAAGGCAGAGTCAAGATGGCTACATCTTGAACAACCACGCACCAAAATATCATAAGCACATGTAATAAAATAATAAAGATCAAGCAAGACTTCAATGAAAAGAGATGGGAAGATGACCCAACCTACCCCTCAATGGAGGTGTGAGGTCTATAGGTGTTCCACAAATGTCTGAGGCCAGATTTGAATTCAGGTCTTCCAGTCTCCAGGTCTAGCACTCTATCCACTGTGCCAGCCAACTAGATTTTTGACAGCGGTCTACTTTTGTGAAGCAAGAAATGATAAAAAAAAAGCTAATGCCAAGTATTTTTTAATTCCAGATAACATCCTGTTTCTCTCGATTTTTTATATGTTTTATGACTATATACATGCATATGTATATATACAATATTATGCCATCATAATTATATAATACTTAATCACCAAAGATTAAATAATATTTAATATATTTAGACCTGAGACTTAATAAGATGAGAAAAATTATAACTACCTCATTTAACACACTAGATGTCTTCCTGAAGAGTAATTTATCAATATAATTTTTGTGACCTGAATTCTATTTAAGCGTTTTAGGAAAAATAATTCCCTCACTACAGCTTCATAAAGGACACTTGTGCAAGGTGATTAACTTTCTTCTACCCCAATTTGCCTGTTTCACAAATTCACATTTTTTAAACATATGATTTCCTTAAAGCAGAGCATCCTTTGCCTCATCGTTATCCTTCTTATTTTACAGTTTTGGAAAATAAGAACAAAGAGAGCACAATTATTCTACAGTCAGCAAGAAAAACTGAAACAAAAATTCAAATCTTCATATTCATTCAGTATAAGCACTTACTAAGTACCTAGCGTTTGCCTAGCAGGCTCTCCACTGAAGACATATTTCACCTAACCTATCTGAATCTTGAATTTCTCATTTATAAAACAGGAATACCTATAATGTCTCCTTCTCAAGGTTATTGTGAGGATCAAATTAGATAATTTATGTAAAGCATTTTTAAATTTCAGTTATTTCCAGGCATCCTGCTCAATAATATGGGGATTAGAAAAAGTTTTAGTCCTTTTTTCCTTAAGGAACTTAAAATATATCTCAAAGCCCAGGGTACAAAAGTATTGTTGTTGTTGTTGTTAATAATCATACTAAAGATGTCAACTTCAGGAAAAAATTTCCTTTTGTTCTCCAAGACTCACCAGAGATAGCATACTACTCTTCAAGTTCATTACAGAGCGTAAGCATTTAATAAAGATTTTGATGAGCATTTGTTGACATAAATCCATGTTTTGCATTGTAACAAACTAATAAATTCATGCACCGTGCACATTCAGCAATGCTGGTTAAAATCCTTCCACAGTCTTATTGATCTCTTTCCCAAGGCTTTTTCATGAGCCTTCACTTAAACTTGAGCCATGGAGAAATTCTTTGTAAAGTATTATGCTCGGTGAAGAGTAGGGCAATTCATCTTTATGGAATCCAACATGACCCACAATACTTCCATCCTGGAAGACTACTACGGTGACTACTTATACCCAGCACCTAACACGATGCTTTGAGCATTCATATTTGTTGCGTTGGATTATTCAAAGATTGCCTAAAATATCACCTCCTACATTAGGCCCTCCTTCATTTCTCCAGAACCTAGGATCCTTCCTCCCCCTCCAGAAAATTACCTTGAGTTTATTGTGTATATTAATTTGTAAATACTGACACCTATACGTATTTCACCCGACTGAATGTAAGCTTTCTGAGGGCATGGACTGTTTCATTTCCCTGCACAGTCCTGGCATGTAGCATAAATTATTTGTTGATTGATTAATTGAATTTATCTAATCAATAAACATATATAGTCCAAAAAGTAGCAAGCCATTCGAGAATTCTGCTTTGGGATTTACTATTTGTACCATTTGTGGATTGTAAGCTCCTTCAAGGCAGGAAGAGTCTAATTTTTTACCCCAGTACCTAGTACAGTGCCTAGTGCAGAGTAGAAGTTTAGTAAACACTTGCTGAATTGAATTGTTCCAGAGTTTAATCTTTCTTAGAGATTCTTCTGGTTCAACAGGACTTGTCTGAACCTGATAGGTTATAATGGTTTACTTAATAATAAATAGTGACATTAAGAACCAGGTGCCTCTATTTGAGGGGAAGCTCTGAATTCCACCCCTAATCATCCTATTTAAACATATGTTATCATCTGTGGTCAATGAGGCTACCTCATAACTCCAAACTGACAAAAGTCATCAAATGAACTCCAGGTTGATGAGTGCCTCTGTCCTCCCTTTCCTATTCTCCCTATTAGATAAAGTGTGAGGGCAAACACACAGTAAATGCAGAACATCTGCTTCACTTCTTAATTAGCCCTTATTTGGGGGACTTTGGGAAGCCTAACTGGCTATGACCTCATAGCCTTAAGTCTCTAATTCCAGAGAGACTCAAACCAGATGAGGAAACGTGAGAAGAGGAATATCTGCCAGAGTCCCTGAACTTGCAGGCTGGGCTAGTTTTTTTTTTCCTTAGAAGGTGCTGAAAGCTTCCTCAGGTCTTAATTGGCTCAGGAGATGAAAGACTGAGGCCTTTGGTGTCAGTTTCCTAGTTAAAAAGCCGCAAGCAGCTTGCATTTCTCAAAAGTTTGACCAGTAAGTGACCAGAGGCAACACAAAAGCAGGGCAACTGTGTTCAGCTGAATGAATGAGATGTCTTCACTGAATATTCTTGTAGGATATGCTTCCCCTGCTATGAATCATAGGATCGTAGATTTAGAGCTAGAAGAAACCCTAAAGGGCCTGACCCCCTTATTTCACAAATGGGGAAACTGAGGCTGAGAGAGGTTAAGTGTCTTGCCCAAGGTCACACAGCTAAGTGTCTGAAGCAGAATTTGAACTTAGTTCCTCTGACTCCAAGCCCAGAGCTCTATCCAATGAGCCATCTAGTTAGAACCCATATAAGTATCAAACTTGAGGGTAGCTGGGCAGTGCAGCGGATAGAGCACCAGGCCTAGATTCAGGAAGACCTAAGTTCAAATTGGGCCTTAGACACTTACTAGTTGTGTGACTCAGGGAAAGTCACTTAACCTTTTTGCCTCAGTTTCCTCACCTGTAAAATGAGCTGGAGAAGGAAATGGCAAACCTCTCGAGTATCTTTCCATGAAAACCCTACATTGGGTCACACTAAGTGTTGGACATGACTGAAGGGACTGAACAATAACTGCCACAAACCAAACTTGAATTACCGAGTGATCCGTCTGAGTTAATCCCTTCCTGTAACACAGGGCCAGGTCAAGATTGGGCTTTCCCAAACGGTTCCATTTTGAACAGAATCCATCCCGGCAGAGTACTAAGTGGAGTGGGAAAGGTGAGTGACACTTCCCCTCTACTGCCAACATTCAGGAAGGATGTTTCTTCCTCATGTAGTCCACCACCCACCCCAGTGCTTGGTCTTCCACTGGCCCAAGTGGAAAACACCCCTCCTGGGGTTTGTATATCCACCCCAGAGCACATAGGGGAAGGGTCACCATCTCTCCTGTCAACTGCACCTACACAATCTGCTCCCCCATACAACTGCTGCCTCTTCCCTACCTGCTCCCAAACTGATTGTTCTAGGACCAAGGATTCCTAGTCTGGCTCTGTTCCTCACCCACTGTAGTTCTTTTTTAATGCTGACACACTTCTCTTAGAAGTGTACGTGTTGGAGGGAAAGAGGGAAGAGAGAAGAGTAAGACATGAGTGTCCTTTAGCTCCACATTGACTTCCTAGCTTTCACAAGCCAGCTTATCTATATTGTCTCTGGGAAGAGGCTGCAGGGTAACAGAGCATATATACTTTGTGTTGGCCTTCACAGGTTCCAGCTTCTGAGGTCAGTGGCAATCGTGTCATTGGAATAACAAAGCAACTGGCCTGGTATCACCTGGTCAAGAATGTAGAGGTCACATTTCTGGATTCTGGTAATCAATATAAAGCTTTAGAACCGGATGAACCCAATATCTCTCCACTCAGAGAAAGCAAACAGTAAGAGTTGGAAAGAGTTAGAGACGTTGGTTAAATCCCAGGTGGCCTCCCATTCACCCAGAATACACGTCTGCCATTTGCGAGTAGCATATAATACATCATTAACCACCATAGTTTCCTTACAAAATGGGCCTTCATTATCTTTTCCAAATGCCTGTTGGGCATATGTGATATACATACTTGGAAAAAGAGACCGTGAGAGGCTCTTACCATGAAGTAACCTTGCTTTCCATTTCTCAGGAGACCATGTGTTGATTCCAGTGATTTTTATGAAAGGTTTTTATTAGCCAGCATGACCTCTAAGAGGTGTGACAAGAAGAAATAGAGGTTTGACTCCTGTTTCTGGGGGGGTGTTTCTTCTTGCACATATTTCCATTGCTCAAACCAAACCATACCTACGGTTTCTAAGATAAGCCTTAATCTTTTCCTAAAATTGCCCACCTAAAATTCCTTTTCTGCCTGCTGGGCCTTCATTCTATTTTTCTTTTGATCACTCGGAATGCAAAACAGGAATGTTTTCAAACATCAGCCGTTTTCTTCGTGGTGTGTGAAGTTGGGTGACGGGCTATACAACCGTATTTCCTCTCAGCACATTTAATAGCTTAAAGCCAGCCTTCCACTGTCAGCCATCCATTCTCTCTTCAGTCCAGGCCCTGAAACTCCCATTAAAGTTAATGGAGACAATTATGCCTACAGACCAAAGGGAAAATAAACCCCTTCATCTGTAAATTAGTCTGATTCCAGTAGAAGATTTTCTATGTCAAAGCAAGAAAGAAAAACATGAAAACATGCCAGTCACAAGCTACTCTATTTAAAAATCTAAAATCAATGTTTGGGCCGGGGGATTGGAGAAGGTCTCCCTCTCTGAGAACAGAAACAGACATTTGAAAAAGCTCAAGTTTCTTGGGACACTGGGTCACTAAAATGTCTACCCATGATTTTCTCTACCATATCTACTCGGTAAAAAAAAAAAAAAAAAGACTGGACTCTAGTTGTTTCTTAGCTTCCTCTAATTTCTGCTTTTGTTGAGGCCTTTCCTGCTCTCCCTTAGTCTTTTTGCTTCCCTCTTTCCAATTTTAAAATATATTTTTGCTATCTATTGTATATATACTTATATCTGTGTATGTTGTATCCCTGATAGAATGTAAGCTTTTGAGGGCAAGGAATGTTTTGTTTTTGTCTTTTCAGTCCTATCACCGAAGCACAGTACCTGGTACAAAGCACATATTTAATAAATGTTGGTTGATTAATTGATTGACTTTTTTAGCCTTATGAATTAAATTTTCCTTTCTAATAGGTGCTGTGGGGATATTTTTGTCTGCTGTTCATTTATGCTGTTGCATTGCAATAAATAATTTCTCCATATTTAGGTTTTGGGGCGACTTTGAAAGTCAGTTAGCTATAATTTAAATCGTGTCCTCTTGTGTGAGTCCCAAGCTGACGACCCTGTAACAATGCTGAAGAGTCCAGCAGCACTAGCCAACAACAGTTTGTCATTCAAAAGCGTCCTTCTGTCTAAGCACCAAACTGAATAGGCAACAGTCCATATTGAGACATTCTGACTGTAGGGAAACAGAGACAGCGGTCAAAATTAACTGCTCCATATCTATTCTCACAATATGAATTCTGACAGATTTCAAGGCATCGTTGCTTCTTCGAGGAAGTACTTCTCCCATGCTTGAAATGATGTGCTAAGTTAGAGAGAACTCATCCACTTCCATAGAGTACATGATTTGCTCCCACTTCAAGGCCCTGTATCTATCTCTTTGCCTTTACTAGGCACATTAATTGCATTAATTGATACAAGAAATTTTTTTATAATTTTACTATAATTTCTCCTATCGATACAAATGTGCTTTAAATATAAATGAGTATAAGCAGATAATAGAGTGCTAGGCCTGGAGCCAAGGAAGACCTGAGTTCAAATTTGACCTCAGATACTTACTAGCTCTGTGACCCTGGGCAAGTCACTTAAGTCTGTTTGCCTCAGTTTCCTCAGTTTCAAAGTGGAGGAAGTAACAGCATCTGGCATGCAAGAAGTTGTGACAATCAAATGAGATAATATTTATGAAGTGTCTAACACAGTGTCTGGCAGATACTAAGTGCTACATAAATGCTTGCTCCATTCTCTTCCCCTATCTCTAATATGTATGAATGCCTTGCTGTCAATTGACACAGCTTGGTTCTTCAAGGCTTTCTTAAATTCCAGTCTGTCTAGTGAAGAAAGATGTTTTCTAGTTTGTCATTGTCTATGCCCAGTGAGAATGTAGCTACCTTAATAGTGAAAGGATTATTTATCTCTTGTATTAATGACTAATTATTGAATCAGAATCAAGATTTTTTTCCCTTTTCTACTTTCTCATCCAGAAATCACCCAGTGTGGGAAATATTTCTCAATAATTTCCCTAGGCCAAGATCTAATCAGACAGTAAAAGAAATTCTAAGTTTAGGCTAATGGATGGATTCCTGCTCCTTGTGTTTACTCAGACAGGTCTGGGAAAAGGTGGATTTGCTGTAATGTAGCCCAACCCCTCAATGTAATATTCATTCTCTCATTATTTGTTAACCAATCATAGATGATTGGTACCCTGGGGAACACCCACTCTTCCAAAAGCACATAAACTGTGAGCCCACCACTATGAGGAGTCTTTGGTCTAAGAGGGATGACCAAATGACCATCCTTTTATTAATAAACATGCTGACATTATTAATAAAATTATTAAATTACCCAGAAACTATGTCTCTAGAATTTTTTAGATGCCACAATGGCTAAATTGCTTCTACTCTTGAAGGATTATAAGTATTAAAGTAGATTCCTGCTTCACCAGCGTGTCTTAGGCACAGTGAATGGAAGCCAGGACATTCCAAACAAAGGCTGCAACTTCATCTTGAACTGGTGCTGTCATCACAAAAGGGCCTGAAAAGAAGGCTGCTTGTCATGTAACCCTCTCCTCACTTGCCCCAGAGAGCTGATGAGTTCAAGGTGTTATCTTACCCTTAACTTGGGGCTTCCTGACATTTTGATTAGTTAGTCACGATCAGCCTAAAGGTCCTTGAAATCAGATATTTTTGCCTAACTCTAGATTCGGATATTGATACTGTAGATTACAAAAACAGCTTGGAGGAAGATAAAGATCCCAGGCGTAGTACTTTGGGAGCCACTGTCAGGACTCAGACAAGGACAATCTGGCCATATACATATACAGGGGCAGCTAGGTGGCACAGTGGATAAAGCACTGGGACTGGAGTCAGAAAGACCCAAGTTCAAATTTGGACTCAGACACTAGCTGCATGATCTTGGGCAAATCACTTAATCTCTGTTTGCCTCAGTTTCCTTAACTATAAAATAGGGATGATAATAGCACTTACCTCCCAGGGTTGTTGTGAGGATCACATGAGGTAACTGTAAAGTGTTTAACACAGTGCATGGAACATAGTAAATGTTAGCTATTATTATTATTTACACAATTAGATCCCTGACATTCTGCAATACAAAAATTGGATTCCTCATAATCTCCAACTTGGCCACAGTCTGACCTCTTCTGGGTTTGCCTAATTCATTTCGGGCCCTCTATATCTACTACTTTAATGTTCATGTTTATCATAATTTCTCTCCGTGTCTTGTCCTCAAGGTCTTCCTCTTCTCCCTGCCTCACCTCCAAACACATATATTACTCTCTCAAACATATGTTTGTTGAGTTGAATTGAAAATCCATCTAGTCATCTGATGAAGAAAAAATAACTTTCACTAAAATTATTAATCACTTAGTTCAGGAATGTATCTCTGGTTTCTCAAAAACCTTCTTCTGAGCAGACCTGACAGATTTGCAGTAATTCAGCAATTAGGTTAACTAGAAAGGGGATGAGGATAGAAGGCAAGTTTTCTAAAATTGGAAAATCTCACACTAAAATTGTATAGATCTAGATAACTGTTTTGTTCTTAGGTGTTTGGAGGAGACGATTCCTTCCTGGCCTGGAATCTATGTGGCACAATGGATAGAGTGCTGGGTCTGGAGTCACGAAGATCTAAGTTCAAATCTGACCTCAGACACTTATTATCTATGTGACTGTGGGCAAGTCACTTAACCCTGTTGTCCTTGGTTTCCCCATCCAAAAAACGAACTGGACAAAGAAATGGCAAATCACCCCAGTATCTTTGCCAAGCAAACCCCAAATAGGGTCATGAAGAGTTGGACATGACGGAAGCCACTGAATAACAGCCAGTCCATGTTTCTAAATGGAAGGTAATGTGAAAGGGTCTCCTAATAGCAGCTGGGAGGACCAGAAAAGGCCTCCTGCAAAAGAAGGTGGACTTTGAGCTCGGGAAGGAAGCTGGGGAAAGTAAGAGGCAGAGGTAAGGAGACAGGACATTTCAAGCATAGAGGACCTATGGCCAGTGAAAAGACAGGAGATAGGAGTGTCTGTCAGATTTCAGGCACTGCAGGTAGGCCAGTTACAGCTGGGATGCAGAGTGTGTAGAGAGGAATGAAGTGCAAGCACACTGGAAAGATAGAAAGGGGCCAAGTTCTGTGTGGAGTGCTTTAAATGCCAAACAAAGGAGTTTATACTTAACCCTGGAGATAACCGTGAACCCATAGCATAGTCAGATCTACGCTCTAGAAAAATTGCTCTATGCTCTAGAAAAAATCTCTTGGGCAAAAGAATGAAGTGGAACATGGAGAACTTTGAGGCAGGAAAGGGGAGAGTTGGAGGTGGGGGGGGAGGTAAGAAAGCAAATTTTGTTTTGTACATGTTGAGTTTGAGATGCCTATGGGACATTCAGTTTTGTCGATGCATTATATTTCCCTTACAATCTAAAATTCCGTGATATTCCAAGTATGTATAGAATAATTATACACACACACGCGCGCGCGTGCACACACACACACACACACACACACACACACACACACCCTATTTGTATCTAATGGTAGCCATCTCTAGGGTGGGGGGGAGGGAAGAAAAAAGGGGGAAAAGAAAAAAAAGAAATTTACATGATAACTTTATTGTGTATTTAAAATAGCAAGCTGTACACAATAGGTTTGTAGTTTCATATACAATCATCTTTTTAATCATACTATGTTATGGAAATGTTTGCTTTATTTCATAAATTAGAAAAAAGAAAAAAAGATCCATGATCCAAAGATGACTATTCAATGAACCTGAAAATTGGCATGAAATAAAAAAAAATCTACCTGAAAGAGAGCACAGATAAGAGTTAAGGGACCAGAATTGTGATTTCACTGGTATAGGGACATCTCAGGGAGAGAAACTTCCTCCATCTAGGCAGATCTTTAAATTTTCCACAACTTAGCTGCATAGAACCCTAAGAGGTTAAATGATTTGCCCAGGGCCACATAGCCTGTATGGTTAAAGGCAGGACTTGAACACAGATCTGGCTGGCCCTGAGACAACTAGATGACTCAGTAGATAGAAGGCTGCATTCTGGATTCTGGAAGACCTGAGTTTAAATCTGGCCTCAGACACTTACTAGCTGTGTGACCCTGCACAAGTCACTTTACATATTTACCTTAGTTTTCTCTGTAAATTGGTGATGATAATAGCACCTACCTCCCAGGGTTATTGTGAGGCACTTAGCACAATTCTGGTGTACAGTAGGCCCTTAATAAATACTCATTTCCTTCTTGAGGCTAGCTCTTTATCTACTCCTCCACAGGGGCCTCTAATAAAACAAAATTAACTTCAAGTCTATGTTGGAACAAAACCTTAATAGGTCATCTTCCTCAGGTACCCCTAAGAGGGGTTACAGCAGATGATCTTTCTGGTGTTTTCTAGACTCTATTGTAACAGTCTTCCTCACTCTGACCTCACTCTTCTTCCTCCTTGCCTAACTAAGGGTGGCTCAAGTGGCCGTAATCCAGTGGTTCTATGGGCAGAAGGAGGAGGCTGGGGACAGGGACAAGGAGAGAATGAATCCTTAGAATAGAGAAGCACCCAGATGAAATGATCAGAGAAATGGAGTGGTAGATGAAAATGAGTAAGGAGAGACAAAATGCTGGGCACAGAACCAGCCTTTGGCCATTTTCCTGGGATAAGATTTAATTGTGAGTCAGCTCTACTCTCTGGGCATGAGCCAGGCTCAGGGGCAAGCAATCAATGTATGCAGAGTGGGTGATTTGTAGTCCGGACAACAGAATCGGTGCCTAATATAGCTTGCTGGCAGAGCTAGACCTCAGCCACCTGGAGAGACAGAAACCAACTGAGGAGCCCTGCAGCTCTGAGTCACCTCCACTGCCTAGACCCAATCTTTCAAGGGGTTTTGCCATAAATGGAAAGGCCCTGGGGGTGGTCACCTGTTAACTCCCCATGGGAGTGGCTGGGAGGAAGAACTGAGACACCTGGGCTCTGGGCTTGCCTGACAACCAAAGCAGGTGGTGGCTGCTGGGCCTGGGAAGGATTCTCAGCCTGGGAGGAGATGCCCATAGTGGTTGCTTTGATGCATTTGCTTTTGATTTATTTCAAATATAATGATTAAAGAGTTATATAAAAAAATGTTTTCTGAATGGCCACAATAGCAGGAATGGGATGAAAATTGGAGTTTTCTCATTGGGTGGGGACATCACAGGTCAAGAGTCAGAGTGGATAAATCCACACCCAAAACTACAACAGACAGGGACACCATCCATGGGGAGCAGAGACAAAGGAGTGAATCAGAGAAGTTGGCATGAATCTTCAAAGAGGCTCTGAGAGCCTGTGGTTGGTACCCCCAGAGCACCCTCTGGTGTTGGGTAGTATATATGACAACTAGGGTGAACACTTGCTTAACCAGTACATGTATTGATTGGTCTTTGCCGTGAATGGGATCACGGTCTGGTCAATATCGCCCCCTGGTGTCATAATGTGATCAAAAATTCTACTCTAAAGTTCATAATGAGTTCCAGACGAAAGGGCCCCTTCCCCTATAACCACAACCACATGAATTATAGTTTTAAATATTTTTTCAGGTACCATATTGACTATTTTTTATTATTCAAGAATGATTTTAACAGACAAGGAAAAACCTGGGGAACTCAGGAGTTAATAGAAATATACCAGAAGAATTAGTCTATTGAGAATTAGCAGGTTATTTCTAAAACCCCAGGTCTTGCTTTATTGCATCTGTCTGTAACAGATTATAAATTAGAGTCATTATGTTTCATTATTAATTGTAGTGTGTTCCCAAGCTGTTAAATCTTATGGTCTGATGAACACACTTGACCCAAATATGGATGTATGTTGCAGAGTAAGATTGGGGTGGGGGGAGGTCTAAGAACTCCTTTTTAATTGGGAAGAGAATAAGAAGGGCAAGCAGAAGGAAAAACAGTGAAACATGTACTCTTTGTCTTCAGTGAAGAACTTTCATTGTTAGAAATACTGAACATGACTTCTCTACTTATTATATGAAGCCTTTCCTGAATCCCAAGCCAAACCCCAGATGCCTTCCCAAAAAGCTAGCAAGTATATATTTTTAAATTAAGTTATTCATTTCCTCATTTTTGTATTATGAGCACTGATTATCTTTCCCTTCCACTGTTCCTGCCAATTGAACCATAGATAAATGCATAAATAGATAAATAGAGCCCTCAAAATACATATGTATAGTTGGGCAAAAAAATTGCCAAATTGACCATATCTGAAAATGTATGCCTCATCTCTGCCTTTTGAGTCCACCACTTTCAGGCAGGAGTTGGATGGCATATATCTTCTTCAGTTCGCTGCACCTGTAGATTATCACTGCATCCATCACAATTCTTGAGTCTTTCAAAATTATTTATCTCTACGATGTTGTTGTCATTATAGAAATTGTTCCCCTCATCTTGCTCACTTCTCTGTCAGTACATAAAGGTCTTTCTAGTTTCTTCTGAAACTTTCATTATTTCTTATGGTGAAATTATATTCCATTATGTTCTCAAATCACAATTTGTTTATCCATCCCCAAAACTGATGATCAATACCTTAGTTTCCATTTTTCTGGTTACTGCAAAAAGAGCTACAATAAACATATTTGTATAGATGAGTCCTTTTCCTCACCCTTTGATCTCTTTGAGGTAGGGGACCAGCAGTGGTGGTGTTGAGTCAAAGGGTATTGTACAGTTTTGTGCCTTTCAGAGAACAGTTCAAATGGGTGAACTAATTCACAGGTGTGCCAATAGCACACTAGTGTGCCTGTTAACCCACAGCCTCGCCAACATTTGTCATTTTCTTCTTTTGCCATCTTTATTAAGCTCTTTGGTGTAATATGGAACCCCAGAAGTGCTTTAATTTGCATTTATCCAATTATCAGTGATTCCAAGCATCTTCTATGGTTTTTAATAGCTCAAATGTTTTCCTTTGTAATATGCATGTGTGTATACATATATGTGTGTGTGTTGTCTCCCCCAAAAGAACATAAGCTCCTTTAGGGCAGAGACTGTTTCTTTTTTGCGTTTGTATCTCTATTGTCTAGCACGGAGCCTGGCATATAGAGATAGGACTGGGTCTGTGATTCCATTGGTATAGGAAACTCCCAATGAAGAAATTCCCTCTACCTATGTATTTCAGCACCATCTCTGCAACGTACAATCTTAGAGAGTTGCCTGGGACTGAAAAGTTGAGTGGGTCATACATCTACTACATGTCAAAAGTGAGTTTTGAACCCACTTCTTCCTGACTGAGGATTTGACTATGCCAAACTGCCCTTTGACATATTAGGTGCTTAATAAGTTTTCATTGAATGATTGATTAATTGCTGTAATGGAAATGTGGTTACAAAACTAGCATAGTGAATATTTTAGAAAATCGGAAACATACTTATAAATGACTCTTGAAATGTTCCAACTTTGCTTTGTAACATCCACCCATAATGCTATAAGTATTTTCATTTCTTCATTCAACAAATATCTAGTAAGCACTTACATGTAAAGAACTATGCTAGGTGCTATGGAAGATGTAGGTGTTTATAAGATTTGGCCCCTTCTCTCAAGAAGTTTATAATCTACTAAGTCACACCCACCCATGTGAATTAGGAAGCAAACTCTAGAGTACTTATTTCACAAAGTGATAGATAAATTCATATCATCTATGACATCTCTAGGAAAATCTTAACTAATCTATAATTAATAATCATAGCTAACATTAATATATCATGTTAAGGTTTATGCAGAGCTTTATGTGTATGCATGTATACGTATATATATATATATATATATATATATATATATATACATACACGTATACATATATATTCTCAGTTAATTCTTACAACTATCCTGTGAGGTGAATGCGATAATTATCACAATTTTATGGATGAAGAAAATAGGGTTGAGAAAGTTTAAGTGATTTGCCTATATCACACACCTAGTAAGTGTCGGAGGTAGGATTTGAACCCTTATCTTCCTGACTCCATATTCATATATCTATCCTTTATGCCATACAGCCTTCAGTTCAGATTTGTGAACTGATGGGATCAATTTTGGAAGTGAAATACAAATATTGAGTAGTGGGGGGACAAGAGGGTTGAGCATAAGTCAACTTGGTCCTGGAGACCAGACTCCTACAGGGGAATAATGACCCCACCAGAAAACTAAAAGTCTAAAGAGGATAGGAAAAGAATGAAAGCTTAGATCATTCACTCTTTTCTTTTCTAGGCACATTGTTGGGGTAAATACAAGAAAACGTCTGATGAGAATGAGACGACCAGATCGTTTTCATCAAAATGTGCCAAGAATAAACCAGGGATATAAATTAACACATTTGCCCTACATGTGAAAGCGTTTACATAGGAGGTGAGAACATGAGGTATGCCATTCTAGGAACCCACACAAACCTGGCCAGTTCTAAACTTCCAAATACATTGTCCAACTTCTCATTTGACCAAATATATCATTTCCTTTTGCTAACCTTAAAATGAGGAATAATATTGGCTTGTAGAAGAGTATTTGAGGCTTCTCAGCCTTCAAAGAGCTCCTGCAGGATAACATTTTAATAAGTTAAGTGTAAATGAATAAGAAACACATGAACTATATATTTTGATCATAGGACAAAGTTTAATACAAAGGGGGAAACAAGTCACTGGCTAAATGCACATTGGGATTCAGGGTATCTGAAATGCTTGAAAAAGAGTTTGGCACCATTAACAAATCTATTTGCACCTCTTTTTTCCTTTCTCCCATTCCTTGAAAGGTGTTGAGAACATTCACGGCATCCCAAGTACATGATTACAAGAGCCAGTGGCCAGTAGGATTGGTCTTTATAACAGCTTTCCTGGGGGATTAGGATTTCCCACATAGATGTTGCAATCAGTAAATCTGAGCAGTAGAGACCCCTTCTTACTGGGTAAAATCTGTTTCTAGTGTTTTGGTTAATTGTGATTTCAGTGACTACGGGAAACTCCAAATGTAGAAATTCCATCTTCTAAATCATATTGACAATTAATTGATAATTTGTAGCTTTAGAAAATTGACTGGAGTTTTTAAGAGGAATGAGTGTAGTATTTTGTCAAAAGTTTTTTTTTCCTGCAACTTTGAAATAATCGTATGATTTTTTGGTTTTGTTCTTAATATGATCATTATTAATGTGGTTATTAATGTGGTCAGTTATGTTTATAAGTGTCCTAATACTGAACCAGCCCTGCATTCCTGGTATAAACCCAGCCTGGTTATAGTGTATAATGTTTGTGATATAGTGCTGTGATTTCCTTATTACTATTTTATTTAAAAGTGTTGCCTCAATATCATTAGGGAAATGGGTCTATAGTTTTCTTTCTCTATTTTGACTCTCCCTGATTGAGGTATCAAAATAATACTTACGTCATAAAAGTAATTTGGTAGAAATCACTATTTACCTATCTTTTCAAATGGTTTATGTAATATTGAAATTATTCTTTAAATTCATGGCAGAATTTGCTTATAAATACATCTAGTCCTGGAGTTTGGGGGGGAGGAGTGAGAGATCATTGATTCTTTTTTTTTCTTTTTAATAGTGTTGTATTTTTTCCCAATTACATGTCAAGACAATTTTTAGCATTCATTTTTACAAGATTTAGAGTTCCAAATTTTTCTGCCTCCCTCCCCCTTCCCTCTTTGGAAAATGGTAGGCAATTTGATATGGGTTATGCATGTGACATCATGTAAAACATACTTCCATATTAATTACAGTTGTGAAAGAAGAAACAGATCAAAAGAAAAAAACATAAAAAAGAATAAAGTAAGTGAAAAAAGTATGTTTCAATCTGCATTCAGAGTCCATTAATTTTTTATCTGGAGGTGGATAGCATTTTCCTTCATTAGTTCTTTGTAGATGTCTTGGATCTTTGTGTTGCTGAGAAGCACTGACTCATTCATGGTTGATCATCCCACAGTGTTGCTGATACTGTTTACCATATTTTCCTGATTCTTCTAATTTCACTTTGCAACAGTTCATACATGTCTTTACAGGTTTTTCTGAAATCTGCATCTTCATCATTTCTTATTGCACAATAGTATTACATTACATTCATATATCATAGCTTGTTCAGCCATTCTCCAATTGATGGGCATCCCCTCAATTTCCAATATTTTGCCACCACAAAATGGGCTGCTATTCATATTTTTGTACATGTAAGTCCTTTTCACTTTATTATGATCTCTTTGGGATACAGACTTAGTAGTTGTATTGCTGGATCAAAGGGTATGCACGGTTTGGTCTCCCTTTGGGCACAGTTACAAATTGTTCTCCAGAATGGTTGGATCAGTTCACAACTCCACCAACAGCGCATTAGCATACCAATTTTCCCACATCCTCTCCAACATTTATCATTTTCCTTTTTTTTTGGTCATATTAGCCATTCTGATGGGTATGAGGTGATATCTCAAAGTTGCTTTAATTTGCATTTATCTAATCAAAAGTGATTTAGAGCACTTCTTCATATGCCTATAGATAGCTTTGATATCTTCATCATTAAACTGCCTGTTTATATCCTTTGACCATTTCTCAATTGTGGAATGGCCTTTATTCTTATAAATTTGACTATATATTTGAGAAATAAGGCCTTTATCAGAGACACTTGCTGTGAAGATTGTTTTCCAGATTTCTGCTTTCCTTCTAATCTTTGCTGCATTGGTTTTGTATGCACAAAAGCTTTTTAATTTAATATAATCAAAATTATCTATTTTATATTTCATAGTGTTCTCTATTTCTTGTTTGATCATGAACCTTTAACTCACTTAACTTCTCTTTTAAGAACTTAGATGCTATACCACTTGGTGCATATATGTTTAGTATTAATATTACTTTATTGTTTATGGTACCTTTTAGCAAGATATGGTTTTCTTCCTTATCTCTTATAATAAGTTCTATTTTTGCTTTTGCTTTGTCTGAGATCAGGATTGCTACCCCTGCCTTTTTTTTCTTCAGCTGAAGCATGATAAATTCTGCTCCAGACTCTTACCTTTACTCTATGGGTGTCTCTCTGCTTCAAATGTATTTCTTGTAAAGAACATATTGTAGGATTCTGGTTTTTGATCCACTCTGCTACCTGCTTTCATTTTATGGGAGAGTTCATCCCATTTATATCAACAGTTATGATTTCTAGCTGTGCAAATATTTCCCTCTCTCCTATTTTTCCTCCTGTTTTTCCTCTCTCTCCTTTCACCCTTTCCCTCTTTGACAGTGTTTTGCCTCTGTCTACTGCTTCACCCAGTCTGCCCTCTCTTCTGTCAGCCTCCCTGATCCTTTTATTTAATCTTCTCCCCTCCTACTTTCCTGTTGACTAAGATTTCTATATTCAATTGACTGTATATATTATTACTAATTTAAGCCAATACTGATAAGAGTAAGGTTCAAGCAATGTCTATCACCCACCCTCTTATCTTCCCCTCTACTGTAATAGGTCTTTCATGCCTCTTCATGTGAAATAATTTACTCCATTCTACCTCTCCCTTCCTTCTCTATCCAGTTTACTCCTCTTTCTCATCCCTTAATTTTTTATGACATTCCCTCAAATTCACCTTATACCTAATACCCTCTGTCTATGTATATTCCTTCTAGCTGTACGATTACTACTACAATTTTTAAGAGTTACAAGTATCACCTTCCCATGTAGGGATGTAAACAGCTCAGCTCCATTGAATCCCTTATGTTTTCTTTTCCCTTTTTCCCTATTTAGGCTTCTCTTGGATTTTTATATTGGAGACCAAATTTTTGGTTTATTTCTATTCTTCTCCTTATAAAAGTTTGAAATCCTCCTATTTCATTGAATGACTATTTTTTCCCTTGAAGCATCATGCTTAATTTTGCTGGGTGGGTGATTCTTGGTTGTAGTCCTGGCTCCTTTGCCTTCAGGAATATCATGTTCCATGATCTCTGATCCTTTCATGATACAGCTGCTAAGTCCTGGGTAAGCCTGCTGGTGGCTCCCCAATATTTGAATTGTTTCTTTCTGTCCACTTGCAGTATTTTTCCCTTGACCTGATAGTTCTGTTATTTGACTATACTATTCCTTGGAGTTTTTATTTTGGGATCTCTTTCCTGAGGTGATTGGGAGATTCTTTCAATGCCTATTTTGCCCTCTGGTTCCAGGATATCAGGGCAGTTTTCCTTGATAATTTCTTTAAAGGTGCTGTCCAGGTCTTCCTTTTGATTATGGCTTTTAGGTAGTCCAATGCTTCTGATAGTATCTCTCCTGGATATATTTTCCAGGTCAATTGTTTTTCCCATGAGTTATTTTACATTTTCTTCTGTTTTTTCATTCTTTTGAATTTGTTTGATAAATTCTTGATGTCTCATAAAGTCATTAGCTTCCACATGCCCAATTTTAACCTCTAAGGAGTTGTTCTCCTCAGTTAGCTTTTGTACTTCCCTTTTCCTTTGGCCAATTGTACCTTTTAGGGAGTTTTTTTTTCTTCAGTAGAATTTTGTATCTCTTTTTTTTCCATTTGGCCAATTCTACTTTTTAAGCAGTTGCTTTCTTTTTCCAAGCTGCTGCATTTTTTTCATATTTCTCTTGCATCGCTCTCATTTCTTTTCCCAATTTTTCTTCTATCTCTCCTTTTTAAGCTCTTCCATGAATTCTTTCTGGGCTTAAAACAACTTCCCATTTTTCTTTGGGGTTTTGCCTGTAGGTATTTTGACACTGTTCTCCTCTTCTGAGTTTGTGTCTTGGTCTTCTCTGTCAACATAAGAACCTTCTATGGTCAGATGTCTTTTTTGTTGTTTTTTGCTCATCTTTTTTGGCCTTTTTCCTTTCTTTTAAATTTGAGCTCTGCTCCTGGAGTAGAAGGGTTTTTGTCTCAGGCTTCTTGTGCCTGGGGCTGCAGACCCTGGCTAGTTACCTGATGCTACTGATGTCCTGAGGCCCACAGGAGACCCTACTGTCTGGTGCTGTGCTGAGGGGGTAAGGTGGGAGGTGGCTGGCCCTTCTGGAGGCCATAGGGGTCTAGCAGCCTACCTGGTGCTGAGCTGGGGTCCTACTGGTGGTGACTGGTGTGTGCTGAGGCCCAGTGGGGCTGTGTTTCCCTGGGCTACAATGAAGCACTTGGTGGTCTGGATGCCAAAGACTGCCTGTCTGCTCAGGGCTATGCTGAAGCATGTGGAGGTCTGGCCCCTGGAGGATGCCTTTTTGCCCAGGGCTGCACTGACAAAAGTGCTGGTTCTCTGAGGTGGAGTCTACCAGTTCACCTGGCTATGCTGAGGCATATGGGTGGGGGAGGGGGCACGGGGAGGGGAGGGCAGGAAGGGAGGGAGTGTCCTGGTGTTAGTATTTGCCTGATTCACCATACTGAGGCTCAGGATCTCCCCCTGGTTTGCCGAAGTGGGGATTGCTGCTGGCTTGCTGGGATGCTTCCTGTCCTGGAATGCATTTCCCCAAGTGAGACAGACATTTCTTCCCAATCTTTCAAGTTTCTTGGGCTAAGATTGTTCCACCCTGTCTTTTTGCTGGTTCTGCTATTCCAGAATTTGTTTTGTAGCACTATTTTATGGTTGTTTGGATGTGAATATGGGAGAGTTATGGCGATTTACTGCTTACTCTGTCATCTTGGTTCCTGGAAGTCTCCATTCATTCTTTTTCTAAGATAGTTATTTAAGTGTTCCTTTCCTTTTCTGTTAATCTGGGCAGTGTATATTTTTGCAAATATTAATCCATTTATTTAGATAGTTATATTAGCCAGATAGCTGGGTGAAATAGCTCCTAATAGTTTATTTCATTTATTCTTCATTGGTTGTAAATTCTTCATTTTTATACAGGTAATTTGGTTTTCTTCTTTTTTAACCACATTAGCTAATGGCTTATCTATTTTGTTATTTTTTTTAAATAGCTCTTACTTTTAGATTATAATTGAATGGATTCTTTGCTTTTAGTTTTGTTAATCTCTCCTTTGTTTTTCAGCATTGATATTTTATTAGGGGTTTAATTTGTTGGTTTTCTAGGTTTTTTAGTTGTGTGCCTGATCTGTGTTTTTTCTCTCTTTTACTGATGTAGGTGCTTAGAAATATGTTTCTCCCAAGTACTGCTTTGGATATGTTTTCTCATTGTTGCCATTATCTTTAGTGAAATTATTGTTTGTGTCTATGATTTGTTCTTTTATTCACCCATTCTTTAGGATTAAGTTATTTAGTTTCAAATTCATTTTAGTCTTTGCTCCAATGGCCCTGTATTGAATATAATTTTCATTATGTTATGGTCAAGAAAGATAAAATTTAATATTTTTAAATATTTCTGCATTCTTGCATTTCTTTGAGGTTTTTATGCCCTATATATAGTCAATTTTTTGTGATGGTGCAATATACAGCTGAGCAATGGGTATATTCCATTCTATTCCCATTCAGTATTCTCCAGAGTTAAACGGAACTGTTCAATCAAGCATTTTCTATAACAAGGATAAGCTAGAAGTCCTAATATGGTAAGCCCCTAAGAGCAAGGAAGAGAGAGGATGCTACCTAAAGAGAGTCAAACTGGCCTAGACTGGAAATAGAGCAGGTCAAAACTTCTGTGACAATCAGAAATGGAATCGCTCAATCAGCCTGTGAGGAGCCGCTATGCTTCCAGCACGGTTGAGATAGGGAGAATCAATCTTTTAAAAAAGGTTATGTCAGAAGGAGAAAAAGGTTAGGAGGAAAGATCATGAGCTCAGTTTTCAATACATTGAGTTTAAGGTACCAGTGGGACACCGAGGTAGAGATGTCCTGAAGACAGACCAAGATGTAAGTCTAGAGCTCAGAAGAGAAATCAGGGCTACATCAAAAGATGTGGGAGTCATCTGCATAGAAGGGGCAATTGAAGCACCCTTAGGCAGAATATAAGGAAGACAATCTTCCTAACTGTGGAAGCTCCAACACTCCAGGCTTTCAGAAATAAACTAAAGTACTAAACAGACAGAGTCTTGCATTGGCAGAGAGGACCAGATGATCTAATAGGTCTTTTCTATCTCAAATTCATGTGATTTTACAAATAGCAGAGCAGTGTATCAAAATACAAAGACTCCATTCCTTTCATAGATTCTACCAGGGTACAGTCGATACTGGACTGGAAAGTATTTCAACTAACAAATTCCACTTGTGAGAGTAAGTGAGCAAAGGGCATCTGAGGATGAATTTGTTTTCCTTCACTTGCTTCTGAAACTTTTCACTCGCTTGCAGATTTTCAAGTTTCAGTAGTTAGTGACTGATCACACAGCTGCCACATTGAGTTAGCTGGGTGTGGCTACATTCAGAACCGAGACGGTTTCCATTTTATATTGAGGCCATCCAAAGTGAATCTTCTGGATACAGGCAGATTGTTCCATAACTTTTCAGCTGGAAGTGACCTCAGAGGTCACTGAATTCAACTTCCTTATTTAACGAGAGGGAATATTGAGACCCAGAGAAGTAAGGTCGTTCAGCTAAATTAGTGGCATGGTTCGAACTAGAACCCCATTCTCTTGTCTTCTACTCCAGTGTTCTTGTCACTATACTGCAGGGATTAAGTCAGAAGTAAAGGTTAGCATAAACAACAAAGAATGTAACCATTTTAGTGGAAGGCCTTTTTCTGTAGACAGACAGCAAGGCCGTCATTTCAATTCACACCAATGGATATATATTATGTATTTATGGAGTAGTATGTGTGTATGTTTGGAGCAGAAAAAGAAGGAATATAGTCATGACAAGACAGTGAAAGACATTATAGCAACCATGAGCTCTAGAGGAGAGACAGGTAGGCGGTACAGTGGATAGAGCACTGGCCCTGGAGTCAGGATGACCTGAGTTCAAATCCAGCCTCTGACAATTATTAGCTATATGATGCTGGGCAAGTCATCCAACTCCATTTGCCTCCAAAAAAAAAAACACTAGAGGAGTAGATGTTCCAAGACTAAAATAAATTAGGTGAGTCTAAAGGAAATCAGGTTGAGACCAAGTAAGAGTGCTCATAAACACTGAAAACAGGGCATCCACAGCAAAGAACTGGAAAAAATAAATAACTCTCAGTTGGGGGGTGGCTAAACAAATTGTGGTGTGTGAGTGTGTTGGAATATTACTATACTCCAAGAAACAATGACGTTTAAGAATATAGTGCATCATGAGGAAACATATGAACTGATATAAGATTAAATAAGCAGAAGCAAGAAAAAAATATATACAACGACCTGTTGTTATTCAGTCATATCTGACACTTTGTGACTCCAAGGACCATAATGTCCATGGGGATTTCTTAGAAATGATACTGATGTGGTTTGCTATTTCCTTTTCCAGTGGATTAAGGCAAACAGAAGTTAAATGGCTTGCCCAGGGTTACAGAGCTAGTAAATATTTGACACCAAATTTGAACTCAGGTCTTCCTGACTCCAGGCCCAGTGTACTATTTACTGAGCCACCTAGCTGCCAATAAAATAACTACAACAATGTAAATAGAAACAACAACCACACACATACACACACACACACACACACACACACACACACACACAAACTGAACAGGGCATAATTACAATAATCAAGCTTGGTCCCCAAGAGAAATAAGGCATCCATCCTTGTCCCTTTTTCAGAGGTGAGTGACTATGGACATGAACACTGTATATACTTTTGGATTGGCTGACATCTCTTGGTTTTTCAGAACTGATTTTTTTCTCTCACTTTTGAAGTTTCTTTCTGATAAAGTACGAATAGGAGATGACTCCAGAAATGAAGATGACATAATAAAAAGGATAGGAATAGGGACTTGTGATTTCATTTGTATAGGGAATTCCCCCAAGAAAAAACTCCCTCTACCAGTACAAGCCAGCACCTCCTCTGCAACTTGGAGTCTTAGAGAGTTGCCTAGGGCACTGAGAGATGGCTTGCTATGACTTAACTCTGTGTCATAAAGCTAATATGTGTCAGAGAGGGGACTTGAACCAGGCTTTCCTGACTCCAAGGCTAGGTTTCTATCCACTACCACATATTGCCTCTCTTTAAAACAAAATATATCAATAAACTAATTTAAAGTATCTTTAACAGGAAAGAAAATAATGCTTCCAACACAGTGTCGCTATTCCCTAAAAAATACCTTGCTGAGAACCACATCCTACCCCCATATGAGAAGAGAACAAAAGAAAAGTGAGGAAAAAAAAATCATAGGTAAACACAATAACTTTGAAAGTTAAATGTTTAATTTATTATATATCTTAAAAGAAAAACAAGTTCTACATAATAAAGATTTATAGTGTTGTGTATAATTTCTTCCTCCTGCCCTACAAATATATGTGAATGCTCACTTTATTTGGAGTTTGTTAGGTTTAGGGGAAAGAAACCAAAGTAAAACAAAAATCCCACCCCTCAAATATTAACTGTATTACACTGGGCAATTCACTTATTCTCTCTGAGCCTCAGTTTCTTCATCTGTAAAACAAGGGTATTGGATTAAATGGCCCCGAATGTCCCTTCCAGCTCTGAACCTATAATTCTATAATCCTAAGAAACCAGTCCAATATCAATATATCTCTACAATAGTGCCTGGCACCGCACCCAACCTGCAGTAGGAGCTTAATAAATGAGAGCTGAATGAATCTGTGAGTGAATGAGTAATAATGATAATAACGCCTTTCCTGCTGAGCACTCAGAGTGATGGAAAAGCCTAATAAAACACTTGGTGGCTTGATAGATTGCTGTGAACCTGTCCAAATGACTAGGTAAAGGTCTCTAAGATAAAGCATTTCAATGAGCCCTTTGGAAAGGGACCTCGCCCACTCACATCTTCTGTCCTGGTTGTCCTCCCTCCTTGCAAAACAGTAATGTACCAGAAAGCAGACTAGACTACATGACGTGGCTACTGTATGAGCGACCAGTAAATGTAAACATTCATTTTCTTTGTGTGTGTTGGTCATGTTTCTATCTAAATCAGAAACCATTTGGCGGCCATTGGTCCCAGCTAGAGAATGAAGTCCCTGCTTTCCTTGTAGATCTCTCCATTAAATGGCCAAAAATAAATAAATAAATATGGCGCAGCTACTGCACTGAACCTAAAGTGTTTTAGGCTGTGCTTTTTGCTGGATGAATGCTCAGATTTGAGCTGCCTGGTGCTGAACAAATTGTATCAATGAGTCTGCAGGGCCATCTGTGTTCTGTCACTCAACTGCTCTTCACAGGCCTTCTGAAAGGCCTGTTGTGTAATTTCATTAGCCCTTTCCTGCTTAATCAACCATACTCTGACCCCCCCCCGCCCAAATAATTTTAGCAATACCTTTCATGAAGAAATAGCCTTTGAAAAGTGCCTAGGTGGCAGCAATTCAGTTTCCTGGCATGGCACTGGTCTATCGTCCAGGTTTCATAGGCATATAATAATGAGGTCAGCACAATGGCTCCGTAGACCTTCAGTTTGGTAGTCATCTAATACCTCTTCTCTCCCACACTTTCCTTTGGAGCCTCCAAAACATTGAGCTAGTGTTTAATCCATTTGAATTGTCTTAGGAAGATTCTGAAGCTCACCTGGTAGGATAAAGTACCAGACACTGAGGTCCTTGCTGGAACTAAACTGCCAAGCATTCAAACTCTGCTTCAGAGAGTGCAACTCTGATGGTCTGGTGATGTTATTTGAATGCAAAACATACACTTTGCCAAAAAGACTATTTTACAGAGAACTCAGGGCAAGTGTTCACACGGCGGTCAGAAGAAGCCATGCAAGGACACTCTCAAGGTCTTTCTTAAGTGCTGTGGAATTGATTGTGTGACATGGGAGACACTGGCACAGGACCACTCAGCATGCTGTCCCCACATCGGAGAGGGTGCTGTGCTCTATGAGAAAAGCAGAACAGAGACAGCTCAAAGGAAACACAGGATGCGCAAGTTTGGAGTATCCCCCCAAATGTTCACAAGGACTATTTGTGCCCAACCTGTGGTAGAGCATTCCGAGCTCCTATCATTCTGATCAGCCACAGTCGGACACATTGAAACTTGACTCTAGCATAGTGATGTTATTTTGGTCCTCTTCAAGAACAAAGGACAACAACCAACCCACATGGCAGCAAAATAGGGTGCTGTTAAATAATCACTGGCTTGGAGCTGGATGACCTGGGTTCAAGTTTCATCTCTGACACTCACCTAACTTTCCCCTTGATACCTCAGTTTCCTCATTTTCAAAATGAAGATAACAGTAATTCTATTACCTAACTCCCAGGGATCTCTAAAGAATTAAATGAGACAAATGAGTCTTGTTCGTAATTGGAAAACTTAGATACTTCTACTTTACTAAAAAACAAAGCTCATCCTCTTGGAGATCCCTCTTTCCTCTGCTCCACACCTCAAAACCCCTGCGCCTCATCCTCTATTCTTTCCTCCTTTGCTTCAGTCCCTGAGGAAGATGTGGCCCTTCTCTCTGCCAAGGTCAACCTCTCTTCTTCTATCCCTGATCCTCTCCTCTCTTTTCCCATACCTGCTTCTTCCATAAATCCCTCTATCTTCTCACTTCTTCAATTTCTCCTTATCAGTATACTGGCTCCTTCCCCCTGCTGTCTACAAACATGCTCTGGCGTCCTCTGTCCTTTTAAAAAAAACCTTCACTTAATCCTGAAATCTTCTAAAAGTATAATCCTATATCTTGTAGCACATAGGGACCCCTAAACCTAGACATGCTGCCCCAGGTTTAACGTACTTCTTGAGTCCATAACTATCCAAAAACTATCGCTCATGTATAGCTTTCCCTATTCTTTTTACTTTCCTAGTCAATCAAAACATGTAATTATTAAGAAAAATAGCATTAGAACATTTCCCCCAAATCCAAGGCACACTATCTCACAAAGACACACCATTAGTAGAACAAATGGACATACCTAGGGAATACTAATGAAGTCATACATGTGGGGACTATGTGCAGCCAGGATGTTCATGAGGGGCACACATAAGGGAGACATTTGGCTAGAGCACATATGTGAAGGAACACTAACATAGGGAATGCATGACTAGGCTACTCACGTGGAGAGGCGTCTCCACAGGGAACTTGTATGACTGGGGCACAAACATGGAGATACTCCTGCATACAATGCCATAAGACTGCTGCTATCTTCCAGTCATAGCATCATACTGGTCTGCTGCCCACTAGATTGAGCCAATGTTCGTTCTCTGTCAGGCATGTAGTCTCATTTAGCCATGGCTACCTTTTTTGTTCCTTCTGGCCCCCTGGTTCCTGCTGATTTCTGCCAATCACTACTACACTGGGCATGAAGTTTAATACTTTCCTTCTGCTTCCAGGTTCAGGCTTCAGCTAGAATTGTAAATTTGAGGTGCTACCCTCAGAGTGGGTTCTGCCGTCTCTCTTTTAGTCTATAGCCCAGAGCTTTAGTTTTTCCCTTTAGAAAGGTGGGAGTTTCATATATCCAGTCTCTAGACTAGAGAAAAGCTATTCGTTTTTCTTTTTTCCCCACTATAAGAAGAATCAGTTTAGTCCTCAATGTCTTGGCTCAGTCCAGGAGCCAAGCTCTGTGGAACACAAAGCAAACAACCAGGTAAATTGTACCCCTAGGCATTCTATCTTATTCTAATCGTATTTTTTTTAGTTTCACCTATCTTATGGTCAGAAAGTTCCTGTTTAAATTGCCAAACTATACCCTTTGGCAGCACTTTAATAGCCTGCCAAGGACTGCCTTGATCTGAGCACTTCAGTTTTCTCAACCACAAGATTCCTTTTGTCTCCCATGCAAATGAATGGCAGGGGAAAAGGCAGAGAGAGATGAGCCCCTGGGTGGAGCTGTTAGGAGGCATCACTCCTCAATCCCATGTTTCAAATTCCTATCCTCACCTTCCATTCACTTTGAAACACTTTGCAGTTTGGCTTCTAACCCCACCAATTGACTAAAATGACTCTCTCCAACAATCTCTTAACTAGTAAATCAAATAGCCTTTTCCCAATCCTCATTCTACTTGACTTCTCTACAGCTTTTGGCACTGTCAACCATGATTTCCTCTTGGATTCTCTCTCCTCCCTTGGATTCCATGACACTTGACTCTTCTGGTTGTCTTTCTACCTGTCTAACCACTCCTTAGTTTCCATTGCTTGACTCCAACTCCTGGCTTCCTAGTGACTGTGTCCCCCATGGTTCTCTTCTAGGACTTCTTTATCTACATTCATTCTTAATTAGTTCTTCTGCTCCCATGGTTTTAATTATCATCTCAATGCAAATAATTCCAAAATCTGTATGTCCAGTCCTAATCTCACTCCTGAAATCCAGCCTTATTATCACCAACTGCCTGTTAGGCATCTCCCCCTAACTGAAGCAGCAAATCAACCTGAGGGAGAAACACATGATGGGCAAGTCACACCACCTCTACACCTCAACACCATCGCACCCCCCACCCCGGCTTCAATGAGGGTAGCTCAGGACTATGAACCCAAGAGCCTTGAGAATAGCTGTGTCCCCCAAAGCATCAAGTCCCATTTTGCCCTGGTTCCACAGTCATCAGTGGGGAGAACAATCAATGTGGACATGGCGCCCATCTTCCTTGCCACCATCAACAGCTACTACTGACCAACTGCCCATAAACCTAAGACCCTTGAGAATGGGAGCACCATGCCATGCCCCCTCATCCCCACCAACCCACCGTCCTTGCTTCCACCCCAGCCCTTGTAGATATCATCCCAGGAAGCAACCCTTTATGGAGACAAAACTTGGTAACTGCCTCTATGGGTGCTGAAGTCCTTGCCCCCTCATCAGCTATAGCTACTGAAGACCTGAAAAATAAAGTTCTAATGACTAAAGTCTTCGGCACTGTCAAATGGTTCAAAATAAAAATTGGATATAATTATCAGTAGAAAAAAAAATTTTTAAAGATTAACTGCCTTCTCCTTTGCTCCTACAACCTAAGAATGCTGGGGCCTTTTCATATACCTGAAACCTCCTATATGTGTTGTTTCCTTCACTGGAATGTGAGCTTCTCAAGAACAAGGACTGTTTTACTTTTCTTTTTGTATTCCCAGCACATAGTAAATCCTTTTTCATTCATTCCACATTGCTGTCCCATTGATATCTCAAAGTATATCTAAAATCATTATCTTCCCTCTAAAATTTCATCTCTTCCAGACTTTCCTATTTCTAAAGTACCATTCTTCTTTCTGTCACTCAGGTTCACAATCTCAGAGAAGGCTTTGACTATTTGACTATTCCCCTCCCCATCTCTAATTAGTTGCCAAGCTTTTTTCATTTTACCCCCACATTATCTCTCACATCCTTCTGCCTTTATGTACAAAACCACTGCCCTAATTCAGGTCTTTATTCCCTCTCACCTGGACTTCTGAAATAGCCGCCTGACTGATCTCCTCTGTTCAAAAACCTTCATCGACTTCTCATTGCCTATAGGATAAAATACCAATTCCTTGTCCTGGCCTTCATGGCTCTCCACAGTCTGTATTCCATCTTCCTTTCCAAGCACCAACATCTAGGTTTTCAAAGCCTGGGGGCTCCTTAACAGCTACCCAGAGTCTCATCTGGTCAAATCACGCACTCTTCCCAAAGCAAAATGCTAACCTCAGAGTATATATAGACTTCTTCAGGGTCAGCCCACAGAGGATGTCACAACCGTGTGACTCAAACTCATGTGATTTAGGCTTTCTTGTGACTTAAGCAGGTCATCAGAGACTCTTGATTCAAAGACTCTTCATTCAAACAAAGGCAAGGCTCAATCAAAGGTACTTGATTACCTTAGTGCTGAGAAGCTCTCCAAAAGAAAAAACAGTGAAAGTCCCACTTTGTTTGCCATTACATTAGGAAAAAGAAAATTTGGAATAAAAAGTCCCACCATGCTTGCCATTACATTAGGAAAGAAAAAATTTGAAACTCAACATTTTTTAAATTGTTTAAAAAATTTTTACATGAAATTGGGCTGCAGCCCAAAGATTGATAACTTGTACAGGGTCACACAGCTAAGTATTATAACTTGGGTCTTCCTGCCTCTAAGGCCAACTCTCTATGCACTGTGTCACCTAGCTGACTCATTTAAATAGCTAAAGTTTGCAAAATGGTCTAATGTGATCTCTTACCTCTCAATGCATTTATAACTTGAAATTATGTCATGGTCACCTCCCTGTGAGGATACTTTGATCCTGATTCTGACCTAATGCCTAGAGACTTTGCAACTTACCCTGGCACTATTTAAGGCTCTGACAGTTAAAGAGTTTATAAATGAACCAGAAGATAAAAAATAATTTGTCATATTTTAAAGTCTTCTCCTACTTGAAATGTACATAGAAAATATAAATAATACTTATATGTATCTATATTAACATTTTATATACTTTTTCATTTGTACCAATCAACATGCTAAATTGGATCAAATGTGTTCTATTGTATTAAGTCTAGTACAGTATAATGAAAGAAATTTTATGTATAATAATTCTTTTATTTTCTACTCTCTTTTTGTCACACTATAATTTAATATGTAAGGCTACTATTATCCTGTTATTCAGGGGAAATATTAGTCAAGATTATCATTTCGATTTATGATTGTGTATTTTCTTCAATTTCTTTTCTTTGATTTTTTTATAGTTTTTAATAGTTTCTATCAATTTTTAATCAGAAAATATTTTCATTTCCCAGGCCTAGATTTGCTCTTAATGGTAACTAACATTTATATAATGCTCTAAAGTTTGCAAAAACTTTACTTACATTATTTCATTGCCTCACAATATCCCCGTGAGGCAGCGATTACAGGTCTTTTTATCCCCATTTTCCAGTTGAAATTTGTCTATGGTTAAATAGGAAATAAGTGTCCCAGGTAGAATTGGAAACTTACTACCAACCCAGTACTCTATCTCATACCCCACATGGTCTCTACTTTTAGTTTTATTGACCATTATTGTATGTATTGTAAATATAAACATAGCGTAGTATTAATGACTTCCTTGTATGCTTATATTTTTTAGTGTAAATTAAACTCAAAACAATTTATAAATAAAATAAATCCATTTTCATTTCATATCATTTTAAATATTTTTAAGTTGGTTTTTTTAGTATACAGTTGTTTGGTTTGGCTTTGTTGTTTGTCCTATTTTGCAATTACAAGAGCAGTTTCCCAAAGCAAACCTTGTCTGAATCCTCCCCTAAACAAATAATGCCTTCATCATATAGTTTATATTCGTGTCTGTCTTCCCCCATAACATCTCAAACCTATATTTTCCTCATCACACAGCCACCACCTTTACCTTCATCACTTCTTGCCTAATTTATTGCTGTAGCTTCAAACCTCCTAGTAGGCTAGTAAATATTTAATAATCAGCTCTCTGAGAACAGCCATTCTCAGGAGTTATCTGATCTGACTCCAGCACACCATTACTCCTCTTTGAGTGTCCTATTTCTGTCCTCTTCTTTCTCCAATAACTTGTCCATATGTTGTAAAAAAATTATCTTCCTTTTTTCATTTCTTATGGCACAACAATATTTCATTTCATTTATATAACATAATTTGCTTAACAATTCCCTCAATTGACAGCTACCTTGTTGATTTCCAATTCTAGGCCACCAAAAAAAGGGATATCATATAATTGTGTCCAAATGGGTCCTCTTCCCCTTTGTTTGATTGTTACTCATCCTTCATCATTCTCAAAGAAGACCAATGACAGACATCAAGCCTAGTAGTGGTATTGGTAGATCGGGGGTATGCACAATTTATTAACCTTCAGAGCATAGTTCCAAATCTCTTTCCAGAACAGCAAGTCCAATTCACAGTTTCACTAGTGTATCTGTCTCCCCACAATCCTTCCAATATTTGTCATTTTTCTGTTTTGCCAGTTTCACCAATTGGCATGCTAAGTGTGAGGTGGGATGTCAGTGTTGCTTCAATTTGAATTTCTCACTTGAAAAACCCACATGAACTGATGCACAGGAAAATGAGCAGAACCAAGAAAATAATTTATAAAATAACATGGTAAAAATGAGCAACCTTGAAAGATTTCAGAACTCTAATCAATCCAATGATCAGCCATGATTCCAGGAGACCAATCATGAAGAGTTCAACCCAACTCTTCACAGAGAAATGATGGACCAGATAGGCAGAATGAGATACATTTTAGGGTATTACTGTTTTAGGAGATTGTTTTGTTTGACTATGCATATTTGTTACCAGGATTTTGAGCCCCATCCCTACAGTGGGGGAGATGGGAGCAAGTGAGAGAGGGGGAAAATAAATCCTTGTTACTCAAAAATAACTAATTACAATATCCCACAGACAAAAGTCTGACCATGCCATTTGACTGAGCAAAAGCTTCCTGTGCTTTTGTATTGCCTCTAGGTTAAAATATCCAGTGTATAGTCTGGCCTTTAAGGCTCTCCAAAATCTCTAGATTTATTCCATCCTATTTTTCTTCATGAACTCTCTGTTTCTACCAAACTACACGGCTTACTAGGGGTTCCCCATATAAAGCATTCCCAGATCCGTGAATAGAGCCTAGGATCTAGAGCTGCAGAAGTCTTTGGAGGTCATGTGATCCAACCCCTCATTTATCCGATGAAGACTAGAGGTCTAGAATTGCCAAAGGCCACATTGGAGGTAAGAGGCAGAACTGCAACTTGAACTCAGCTCCTGGATTCCAACATCAGCATCCTTTCCAGAGCATCACACTGTCTCCCACCTCCATGCAAGTCATACAAGCCTTTCCTCGTGCCAGGAAAGTACCCACTTGGTTTCTCTCCCCCTCAGCATCTTTGTCTTCCTTCAAGGTTCAGTTCAAGCATACTTCCTCCAGGAAGCTTTCTATCATTCTTCCCTCCCCTCCCGACTCCACCTCAGGTGACTAGGGGGTGGTGGTACCAATAACCAAAATAGAGAATTCAAGAGTAGGAAGAAGTATGGGTGTGGGGAGGGGGTTTGAGGGAGAGACACGAAAAGAATAAGTTTGGTTTTAGACCAAGCTGAGGCTCAGGTGCCAGGTGAAAATATCTAGGAGGTAATAGGAAAGTAGTATTGGTGTAATGTAAAGATGGATGTCAGGAGACCTGGGTTTATTCACAATACTATGACAAAATCACTGTGTGACCATGGGCAAGTTATTTTGCCTCTGTAGGACTGTTTTCACATTTGTAATTCAGGAAAGTAAAGAAAATGATCTGTGACATCCTTTCCAACTCCAATATTTCAACTCCAAAATTCTTTGGTCCTATAACCTATGAAGTGTGAGTCTGGAATTTCGGAAAGAGGTTGATGCTTTGGGAGCTTCATGGAGAAGCTGTATGGAGATAAGAGTTTATAACATAGAAGAGATGAACAAGCTAGACAGTATGGAGAAAAGAAGACCAACCTTAAGCAAGGTGTATACTACCTTATTAAAGTGATGCCAGATCCCAGGGCAAACCACAGATAAACATCACACAAAGGTGTAATGATTTATTAAGTATTGATATAAGAAGAAAAGAAACCCAGAGAAACATGCTTGTCTTGGTTTCCTCATGTGTAAAATGAAGCCATTGGATTAGATGACTTATGTGGTCCCCACCATCTCTAAATCCTATGCTCTATGTATCCTGAGCCATCTCCAGTCATCGTGGTGAATATCAGGCCACTGGATCCAAATGGCCCTGTAGGAGAAAGTGAGGCCGGTGACCTTGCACAGCCCTCCCTCACTTAAATCGAAGTCAACTGCAAGTCATGTCATCATTTCCATAATGTCACAGTCCTCTTCGAGAATGAAGGACAAACACTACGACAAATCCTATGCTCTATAAACATCACCTTGGAATGTAGGAAAACATCTAAACAAAATTGAGTGACAGCAAAAGTTTATACAGGATGATAAAATTTCAAAACTTTTTTTTCAAAATGACTATAATATTTCTTGGCTCCATTTTTCACTCTCCTAAAATAGATCTAGGCAAAAGTTATATCTAGCAGCATTTGAACTTCAGGGGGAAATACAACTGAGAATAGTAAAGAAAGCTTTGGCTGTGACTGGCTTGAGAAATAGACCTCAGGAAATATGCTTTTTAAAACAGCTTTTTTTAGCCAATATTTCTACAACCCTGAATGATCCCTTCTTTGAAAATAGTTTTAGAAGAGGCAGAACTCTCAGCCTTCTCTAAGGTTTAATTCCCAAGCCTTAAGATAGGAGTAACTAAATCTTTAGCCCAATGATTATGGTAGATACTTTTAATAAATATTTGCTGGGTTTGTTGAATTATTTAATCTTTTTAGGGGAGGCAACATGGAGTAATAGATAGAGGACTTCAATTTTGGAGTCAGGAAATCTTCATTCAAGTCTTGCTTCTGACATATAATGGCTGTGGGACCATGGAAAAGTCATTTGACTTCAAAGCACCCCTTTAGCAAACTGTTCAAGACTCTAAGTTAGGCTGAGCTATAAGGTGATGGAGCACATCAAGAGTTTGCCCCAATGATGGAATCACAAATCCTGAGTAAATTATTTTAATATCATTTTTGCAACCTCCCCAGGACCTACCTAGTACAATGCTCTCTATTTAACAGGTGCCTCCTGTTGTCAGAGGCCTTTCCTGGTTCCCCTATCTACTTGTGTCTTCCCCTCTAAGGTTTATTTTTATTTGACCCTCTCTTTAGCTTACTGGACATTACTCTCCCTCCTGCACTTTGAAATACAACCAAACTGGCCTTCTTTTTATTCCTCATACATAATACTTCATCTCTTGTCTCCATGCTTTACACCGATGCTCCCAAATGCCTAGAATTCACTCTGTCCTTATCTCTGTCTCATAGTCCCTCTCTTCTTCAAGTCTTCTGCCTGAAGTCTTTTCTGATCTCTCCAAATACCAGTGCCCTCCCTTCCAAGCTAACATTATATTTATATACTTATATATGTACATATGTAAGTATAAATACTTACATATGCATATATACTTAAATATAATGGCATATATTGACTATATGTAATATAATCAATATTTATATAATTTTTATTATATAGTAAATATATAATCTTATATATTAGAATGCAGGTTCATTATGAGTAGGGATTGTTTCATTCTTTTTACTTTTTTCCCTAATGTCTCGCTTAGTACTTAGCAGTTAGTTGGCACTTAATAAATACTTGTTGATTGGTTGGTTTGTATTTGTTATATATGCACATATTGTTTCTCAAGAGCAGGAACTGTTTTTGCTTTTGTTTTTGAACCCTGGGGCACTTAGGACATTGGCTGGCACATATCATGTGCTTAAATATTCAATGATTGATTTGTTGAATTAAATTGAATTAAGATGATAAGTAATGATTAAAATGTCTTTACATTAGAAAAAGAGTGGGAATCAGGAATGATGTTCAGATTCTGAGGACTGAACAGAAATGTAAGAAACCAAAAACAGATTTTATGAAAACATGCAAATTCATTTAATGTAGCATTGACACATAGCCCAACAGCTTAATTCACATTCAGAAGATACTTGGGATCCTAGGGAAGAATTACATTAAATAATATTGTCACAGATTGTTTTTTCTCACATTCTAGTAGTGATGGATGGGAGAGGCAAAGAAGGAGCCTGTCTTTGCAAGGAAGCCCAAGAGACAGAGTTTTACCCATCCCCCAATAGAAGATAATTGGATGGATCAGTCTGTCCTCTGAGTACAATCAGCCAGTCTTACCCATTTTCAGCAACTTCTGGGAATGAATGAATAGAAACAAATAGGTGAAAATGGAATCCAAATACCTCACCACCTAATTATGCTATAAAATGTTCCTTCAGAATATTTGGTTATAAGGGTGGGGCTTTGCAACTTTTGCTGGTGCACTTGTTTTAATTCTTTCATGAACCTAACTTTTGCTCCAGGGCTACTGGTCAGGAAAAAAGCTCAGTATTTCCCTTCACTGACATTTTCTTTTAAGCAAAGCATATATTTCATGTCCCTTTTTACAAGTTTATTTGTCTGTAGCAAACAGATTTGTCAAATGTTCCCATAGTTCTAGAATGTCAAGTGTCAGTGAAGAAAGTCACATGAGGAGAGAGATTGTTGAAATATTTGCTAGATGACTGTTGCTTTCTGGAAAAACCTCTGTCTTGAGGCCAGTCTTTCTGACAGCTTGTTTTTGCCCTAATCATGCCCCCTCCTCCTGCCTGGTACTTCATCCCTCATGCCCTTTCCCTTTTCTGGAAACTTCTTTAGAAAACCAATCATACGATCACAGGCACAGAGCTGGAAAGGACTTTAGAGGCCTTCCAGTCTCCTCATTTTACAGATGAGGAAACTTGGGCCCACAAATATCCAGTGACTTGGGCAAGGTCACACAGGCCAAGTGTCAAGAAGATTTAAACCCAAACACTCCAACTGCAAAGCCAGTGCTCTTTTTCCTGATGCAGGACGATTCTAAACAGGGATTCTGACACTGCCTGCCTACTCCCTTCCCCTTATAACATCTGACCTTTTTTTGGAAATTTAGAGGATGCCCATCAATTGGGGAATGGCTGAACAAGTTGTGGGATGTGAATGTAATGGAATAATATTGTGCTATAAGAAATGACAAGCAGGCAGATTTCAGAAAAACTGGGAAAGATTTACATGAACTGATACAAAGTGAAGTCAGAAGAACCAGGAGAACATTATACACAGTATCAGCAACATTGTGTTGATGAGCAACTATGAACAACTTAGCTATCCTCAGCAATATAAATGATCCAAGACATAGTTCCAGAGGACTCACGTTAGAAAATGCTATCTACATCCAGAGGAAGAATTGATGAGGTCTGAATGCAGATAGAAGCATATTATTTTCACTTTCCTCATTGTTTTCCTTTTGGTCTGTTTCTTCTTTCACAACCTGACTAATATGGAAATATGTTTTACATGATTGCACATATGTAACTTACATCAAATTGCTTACTGTCTTAGGGGACAGGTGGAGATGACGGAGGAAGGGAGAAAATTTGGAACTCAAAAATTTTTAAATGAATGTTTAAAAATCAACTTTATATGTAATTGGAAAAAAATGAAATACTATTTAAAAATAAAAACAAAAATTAAAAGGCTGAAAAAAAGTTTAAAAAAATCTGGCCTTCTTCAGACTCACTGAACTTCCCTCTTGAATATATTACAGACTTAAAGCTGAAGGAGAACTTGGAAGTCATCTAGTCCAAGCTCCTCATTTTACACATATGGAAAATAAGGCCCAGGGAAATTAGTAACTTCCCCAACATCACGCAGGTATTAAACATTAGAGGCACGATTTGAACCCAGGAGCACTGACTCTATAGCCAGTGCCCTTTTCTCCATCCCATACTCCTGAAGTGATAGACCAGGAGCCTTCCCAGAGGGACAGATGAAAGGCTTGGCATAAAACTGGACCAATTCCTGAGAATGGTCTCTGGCAAGGTCATTGTGGACTCCTCCTCCTGTCATGACCTAAAGGCTTTCTGACATTATCCCAGGTTATAGGTTTTGCTATATCCCCTTCTTGTTCTTCCTCATCCCACTTTAAAGGTGACAGTCCCAGTCCCAGGAAAAAGGGTTCACCACATGGCTCACTTTGGAGGCAACAACTGTTTCCTGGGTTTGGAGGTGAGAAGAGATTGTACCATGTTAACTTTATTTTGTTCTTGCCTCCTTCTTGGTAACCCTTGGGTGTTTCTGATTAAACCAAGTAGTCTTCCATAAAGTTGAAAAAAAAAAGCAAGAGGGTAGGGGTGAAGGAGAGGAATCTATTGCTTTTATCATTGGCTGGCCCATATAATTCTTCCTACAAAGCTTTTTTTTTCTTAAGTCCCAGAAATGGAACTCAGTAATGACCCTGTTTAATTTTCTATATCTTCAGTATCCATTGCTGTTTTTTCATTCTGTTAATATACTAAGTAAAATAACAGCCTTTGAGAAGGTAAACCTGTTGTATCTCTACAGACACAGACACTCTCTGTTTGTAAAATTAATACTTTGCATTTAGAACTAGAAGGGACCTTAAAAATGGGTAATCTAGCCCAACTACTCATTTTTCAGAGGAGAACGTGGAAGCCCAGAAGCTTGAAGTTACTTGACCAAGGTTGTACGGTAGGAAGTAGCAGAGCCAAGATTTAAACACAAGCATCATAATTCCTAAGCCAGTCATCCTGTAGTCCAACCCTTCACCCATGGAGGTAGGGGGCTCAGTGGACAGAGCACAGTGCTCTATTAAACTCAAGAAGATCTGAGAAATGGGAAGATCACTTAGACTCTCTCAGTCTCAGTTTTCTCATCTGTAAAATGGAAATAACAATACCTCTACATAGTGCCTACCTCATAAGGTTCCTTTTAGAATTAACTGAGATAAAATATGGAAGGAACTTTAGAGAACGTGAATCTCTATATAAGGCTGTTGGCACTGATCTTTTATCATCTCCTAAATCCCGAGCACCTAGCATGACACACGTGTGCTTGAATAAGTATATTCATTGACTTAGTATTATCAAATACTATCTCTCCTCCACCCCTACCCCTTGCTTTTCCAGAAGGAAAAGATAAAACAGGGAGAGATGAAATGAACTGTGCTAGAATGCAAATCTTCTGGTTGCCTCCCAGTTCAGTTCTGAGCCAGTAATACATGTTGGTTTGAGACTTCCACTATTCCTTGGGGAGAATCTGTCCCAAGGGTTTCCCTGGTTTCTTGCTTCTCTGTGTTTCTGATACAAACTCAGCCTCTTCTTTTCCATTTCCATCTCCCTCTCCCTCTCCCCTTCTTTAACTCTTTTCTTACACACATCTCAAACTATCTAGTCTTCCACATATCATTTGATTGTAGTACACTTGTGTGTGTGTGTGTGCGTACACATATATACATATACATATACATATACATATACATATACATATACATATACATATACATATACATATACATATACATATACATATACATATACATATACATATACATATACATATACTTATACTTATACTTATACTTATACATATACATACAATGGCAGGTAGGAAAAATGAAGAAGGAACTGGGCCCAGAGTTGAAAAGGAGAGAGAAGATTAGATTACCTTAGGGAAATTGCAAAGTTTTTTTAATGAATCCAAGCTCCCCATGAATTTAAAGACCCATCTTTTTTAATATCAACAGTCTAGTGGTATATGGAATACAACAATATCCAAAGAATTAAAAATTAATATCATGCAGAGAACAGTGGAGTAAGCATATGGTGGGTATGAGCAGATTGAAACATCTAGCCAGTTAGAACTTTGAGAAAGAATAGGAGAAAAAGACAATATCATAGAAGTGAATGGTGAGAAGATGGACTAGTCACATGAAAAGGGCAGGGGAAACTCATAGAAGTTGCAACACATTAAATGGTGGTAGAAAAATGATAATACACCTAGAAGGTAACACACAAATAGAAGGCTACATAATTAAATCATAATGGAAACAAGAGTTTTAGGGCCCTGGAATATCTTGTGGAGAATAGAGGCAATTATAGCTCTGGATTCATGGCTAGGTTCAAATTATATCTGTGTGGCCTTGGGCAAATGACTTAGTTTCTTCATTTACAAAATGAAGGGGTTGCAAATAGCATCAAAGAAAGGGGGAAAGGATGCACGACATAAAAATATTTACAGAAATTCTTTTTCTGTGGCAGCAAAGAACTGGAAACCCAGTTCTTTGGGTTTCCATTATTTGGATGTACCCATTAATTGGTGAATGGTTGAATAAATTATGGCATATGAATATAATAGAATAGTATTGTACTCTAAGAAAGGGATAGTTTCAGGGAAACCTGGGAAGACTTGAATGAACAGACACAGTAAAATAAGCAGAACCATGATCAACCAATTATTGATTCATTGGTTCATGTTGTTGTTGTATAAAGCGTTCTAGTTCTGCTCACTGCGTTCCGCATCATTTCACACAAGTCTTCCCAGCTTTCCCTGAAACTATCCCTTTCATCATTTCTAACAGCACAGTATTACTCCATCATATTCATATACCATAACTTGTTTGACAAAATTGTAAAGACAAACAACTTTGAAAAACTTAAGGACTCTGCTCAGTACAATGACTAACCATGATTCTAGGGTATCAGTGATGACATATGCTACCTACTTCCTGACGGAGAGATGATGAATTCAAGATCCAGAATGAGCCATACATTTTTGGCCATGACTGGTGCTTTAACTTGAATTCAATTTGCTTAACTATGCATATTTGCTGTAAGAGTTTTGTTTTTCCTCGGTTTTTTTTTCGGTAAGAGGTAAGATGAAAGGATTAGAGAAAATAAATGCTTATTTATTCTTAAAATGATAAATACATAAAAATGATAGAACTCTAAAAATAATAATAATAATCATAAAATAGATAGTTGGACTAGATGGCCTCTGAGGGTCCTTCCAGCTCTGGTTCTGTGATCCTGTCACCCTTTATTCTTCTCTCTGTTCACAATTGAAATAGCATCATTTCCAAATAGAGAATATAGGGGAAGACTGCAATGCATTTCATCTCTGTGGGAGCATAGAGGGCCCCAAAGTTTCCCTCAGGGGAAACTGAGTCACTGAGAGATCTGACGCAGGACTATTTGGGGCAGTGATAAAGCCGAGAGAGGTCTGGAGACAGGAAGGGATCTGAATGCCAGAGTGGAAGTTAGCCCATCTCTTTTTCCCTCTGGCGAATTTGCCCTTGGGAGTAACAGCCATGGGTGACATTCTTTTGGATGTGGCACCCAGGAGCTTCAGGTGAGAGACAGAGAAGTGATGGCAGAGAGGAAGAAGGGGCAGCATGAGGGCTTAACTTGGGACCACAGCTGCCGCTGAGGCCCCTGAGGTGATAACCACTATGACCAAGACAGATGACAAGACCAGCGTTACAGAAGAGACCAGAGCAGAATGAGACTGAACTGGAAACCAGTGAAAGCCTCATCCGACAGCGAAGAGCAGAGCTGCTTGTCTTCTCTCTGCTTTACCTCCAGGGCAGATCCAGCTGAAGGAGCACAGCCCACCCTTTTAATCCTCCCATGACTTGTAGGTGCTGGAAGGAAATGGAAGAAGTAGCCTAGAACACTGGGGAAAGCAGTCGGAGAACAGTTTCATCATTAGTAAAATGAAGGGTCTGATCTCTGAGTTTCCTTTCCAACTCCAAATCTATTATCCTACAATCTTATGAATTTCTCCCTAGCCATCCCATGAGAGGTGAGGGTGATCAAAAGGATTAGTGCAAAGTGATTGGACTGAGCATTCCATGGAGTAACTCCTAATGAGTTTCTTGTTCACTTCATCTGTGCAATAAATGATGCAATCACAGATTGCCTATACAACCTAAAATACTGAGTGTCCACTGGATTGAATAAAAAAATTCCAGATGTAAGATGAAGGTAAGTACTAGAGATTTTCCTACAATTTACCAAAAATTTGGGGTAGTATTTCATTTTTGTATTTATGGATAAAGGGTTCTCAATCTTCTTTTGCATCATGGGTCTCTTTGGTAGTCTGACAAAGTATATGGGCCCCTTCTCAGAATAATGTTTTAAAAGGCATAAAATAAAATACACAGGATTACACAGGAAGCCAATTACATCGATATACAGATATCAAGATATTGTTAAAAGCAAGTTCACAAACCTCATTCATTATTGATGGAATTGTGAACTGATCCAATCATTTTGGAGAACAATCTGGAATTATTCCCAAAGAGTTATTAAAATACATATATATACATATATATGTATATATATATATGTGTGTGTGTGTGTGTATATATATATATGCCCTCTGACCCAATAATACCACTACTTGTCCTATTTCCAAAGATGATTAGGGAAAAAGGAAAAGAATCTATGTGTTCTAAAATGTTTATGCATCTCTCTTTGTGGTAGCAAAGAACTGGAAATTGCAGGGGTGCCCATCCATTGGGGAATGGCTGAACAAGTTGTGGTATATGAATGTAATGGAATATTACTGTGCTGTAAGAAATAATGATCTCAATGACCTTAGAAAAACATGGAAAGACTTGCACGAAATAACGAAGAGCGAAATGAGTAGAACCAAGAAACATTGTATGCAGTAACAGCAATATTGTTTTAAGAATGACTTTGAGGAGCCAAGATGGCGGCTGGTAAGCACGGACTAGAGTGAGCTCCGTACCCAAGTCCCTCCAAAAACCTATAAAAATGGCTCTGAACCAATTCTAGAAAGGCAGAACCCACAGAACAGCAGAGGGAAGCAGGGCTCCAGCCCAGGACAGCCCGGATGGTCTCTGGGTGAGCTCTATTCCACACGGAGCTGGGAGCTGGGAGCTGGGAGCTGGGAACGGAGTGGAGCAGAGCCCAGCCTGAGCGGCGTGGACGATCCAGAGCAGAAGCCGGGCGGAGGGGGCCCTAGCGCCCTGAATATGTGAGCTGCGGCAGTTACCAGACCCCTCGACCCACAAACACCAAAGACTGCGGAGAAGGTTAGTGGGAAAAGCTGCGGGAGTGGAAGGAGTTCGCGGTTCCGCTTCCAGCCCCCGGGGCAGCGGAGGTGGGGCAGCTACAGCTGTTGTTACTTCCGGCTCCAGGCCCACCTGGTGGGAGGAATTAAGTGGCGGATCGCAGCAGGGGTGCACAGCCTGCCGAAGATCTGAGCCCAGCCTGGACTGGGGGTCCTTGGGGAAGGAGGAGTGCGGCTCTGACAGAGCTGGCACCTCCCCCCCAAACGTAGAACATAGAACTCTGTAATCTACAAGCAGTCATACCCCACTGAAAAACTCAAGGGTCAAGTTAGTTAGTTGGGAATATGGCCAGGACGCGAAAACGCGCCCAGATTCAGTCTCAGACTTTGGATTCTTTCTTTGGTGACAAAGAAGACCAAAACATACAGCCTAAAGAAGACAACAAAGTCATAGAGCCTACAACCAAAGCCTCCAAGAAAAACATGAACTGGCCCCAGACCATAGAAGAACTCAAAAAGGATTTGGAAAAGCAAGTTAGAGAAGTAGAGGAAAAATTGGGAAGAGAAATAAGAAGGATGCGAGAAAACCATGAAAAACAAGTCAATGACTTGCTAAAGGAGACCCAAAAAAATACTGAAAAATACACTGAAGAAAACAACATTAAAAAATAGACTAACTCAAATGGCAAAAGAGCTCCAAAAAGCCAATGAGGAGAAGAATTCCTTGAAAGGCAGAATTAGCCAAATGGAAAAGGAGGTCCAAAAGACCACTGAAGAAAATACTACTTTAAAAATTAGATTGGAGCAAGTGGAAGCTAGTGACTTTATGAGAAATCAGGATATTATAAAACAGAACCAGAGGAATGAAAAAATGGAAGACAATGTGAAATATCTCCTTGGAAAAACCACTGACCTGGAAAATAGATCCAGGAGAGATAATTTAAAAATTATTGGACTACCTGAAAGCCATGATCAAAAAAAGAGCCTAGATACCATCTTACAGGAAATTATCAAGGAGAACTGCCCTGATATTCTAGAGCCACAGGGCAAAATAGAAATTGAAAGAATCCATCGATCGCCTCTGCAAATAGATCCCAAAAAGAAATCTCCTAGGAATATTGTTGCCAAATTCCAGAGCTCCCAGATCAAGGAGAAAATACTGCAAGCAGCCAGAAAGAAACAATTTGAGTATTGTGGAAACCCAATCAGAATAACCCAAGATCTGGCAGCTTCTACATTAAGAGATCGAAGGGCTTGGAATGCGATATTCCGGAGGTCAATGGAGCTAGGATTAAAACCTAGAATCACCTACCCAGCAAAACTGAGTATCATGTTCCAAGGCAAAATATGGATTTTCAATAAAATAGAGGACTTTCAAGCTTTCTCAGTGAAAAGACCAGAACTGAATAGAAAATTTGACTTTCAAACACAAGAATCAAGAGAAGCATGAAAAGGTAAACAAGAAAGAAAAAACCGTAAGGGACTTACTAAAGTTGAACTGTTTTGTTTACATTCCTACATGGAAAGATGATGAGTATGATTCATGAGACCTCAGTATTAGGGTAGTTGAAGGGAATATGCATATATATATATATATGCATATATATATATATATGTTTAAGTATATATATAAGTGAATGTGTATGTATGTATGTATCTATGTGTATATGTATGTATGTGTATATATAGATATGTAAAAGAGAGAGAGCAGACACAGGGTGAGTTGAGGATGAAGGGAAGATATCTAAAAGAAATAAAATGAAATTAAGGGATGAGAGAGTAACATACTGAGAGAGGGAGATAGGGAGAGATAGAATGGGGTGGATTATCTCGCATAAAGGTGGCAAGAGGAAGCAGTTCTATGGGAGGAGGGGAGAGGGCAGGTGAGGGGGGAATGAGTGAACCTTGCTCTCATCAGATTTGGCCTGAGGGGGAATACCATGCATACTCAGTTGGGTATCTTACCCCACAGGAAAGAAGAGGGAGGAAGATAAAAAAAAAAATAAAAGGTGGGGGGATGATGGAGGGGAGGGCAGATGGGGGTGGAGGTAATCAAAACAAACACTTTGGAAAGGGGACAGAGTCAAGGGAGAAAATTCAATAAAGCAGGATGGGTTGGGAAGGAGCAAAACGTAGTTAGCCTTTCACAACATGAATATTGTGGAAGGGTTATACATAATAATACATGTGTGGCCTAGGTTGAATTGCTCAACTTCTTAGGGAGGGTGGGTGGGAAGGGAAGAGGGAAGGGAATTTGGAACTCAAAGTTTTAAAATCAGATGTTCAAAAACAAAAAAACTTTTTGTATGCAACTAAAAAATAAGATACACAGGCAATGGGGCGTAGAAATTTATCTTGCCCTACAAGAAAGGAAGGGAAAAGGGGATGAGAGGGGAGGGGGGTGATAGAGGGGAGGGCTGACTGGGGAACAGGGCAACCAGAATATACGCCATCTTGGAGTGGGGGGGGAGGGCAGAAATGGGGAGAAAATTTGTAATTCAAACTGTTGTGAAAATCAATGCTGAAAACCAAATATGTTAAAGAAATAAATTGCATTTAAAAAAAAAAAATAAAAAAAAAAATAAAAAAAAAAAAAGAATGACTTTGAGCAAATATGTTATTTTGTCTATTATAAGTACCCAAATTAACTATAAAGGACATATAAAGAAAGACACAATCTGCATCCAGAAAAAGAACTGATAAATAAAAGTATGTATAGAATAATTTTATACATATATACCTATTTGTGTCAAATGGTAGCCATGTCTAAGGTGGGGTGAGGGAGAGAAGGAAAAAAGATAAAAGAAATTTACATGATAATTTTGTTGTATATTTGAAAGGAATAGCAAACTGTCCATAGTAGATTTGCAGTTTCATATGGAATCATATTTTTCATTGTACTATGTTATGGAAATGCTTGTTTTATTCCATAAATTAAAAATAAATTTTAAAAATCATAAAAAAGAACTCCTTTGCTAGATTAATATTGTCTCAAAGTCAATGCTGGTGGCCTTGCGAGGAGCCACATGATGTCCAGGCAGTGAGAAAATAGCTAATCTAAAAGATTTCAGGCTGAGCACCCTCTGGAGGGTAGTGAGGATGACGTATATTTTAGGAAGACATACAAATGCATCCTGAAATGAAAACTTCACATTGTGGGCTTAGGACAAAACTGGTTACTTAAGTATAGTACCATTTGGTAGACAAATTATATATAACACTCCCTTGATAATTAATTAATCAATTACTTAAATGACAACCTGTTTCCTATAAACCCATGGAAAGCAGAGGCTGCTAGGTGGCAATGTGGATAGAGCACGGAACTTGGAGTCGGAAAGACAGTTTGAATCCTATCTCAGATACTAGCTGCATGGCTCTGGGCAAATCATTTAACCACTCTATTAATTGAGGATAATAACACCTACATCATAGGATTATTGTGAGAATCAAATGAATTAGCATATGTAACATGCTTTGCCAACTTTGCTAGCTAAAGGCTAGCTATCGTCATCATCATCATTATTATTATTGGTGTGGGCTTCTATTGTTATTACAACATATCAAGTGCCACCTGAGGCATACACCAAATACATAGTCTCTCAGCACCAGTGGTACTAGGGCAACCAGGTGGCACAGTGGATAGAGCATTGGGCCGGGAGTCAAGAAAACATCTTCCCGTGTTCAAATCTGGCCTCAGACACTTACTAGCTGTATGACCCTGGGTAAGTCACTTAACCCTGTTGGCCTCAATTTCCTCATCTGTAAAATGAGCTGGAGAAGGAAATGGCAAACTGCTCCAGTTCCTTTGCCAAGAAAACCCCATAGTTGGACGTGAATGAACAACCACTGTCATAAAAGAAAACTCCTGGAGGACATGTACGGTCTCTTTTTAAAAATCCTTGTATCCTCAGTACCTAGCACTAAGCATTGCATGTGGTAGGTTCTTAATAAATAAATTCTTATCGCATTGAACTTACAGATTCAGAGCTGCTCAGAATATAAGCCAAGGAAAGGAGTTTTACAGACCTAAACCTCTCAGCTCACTCCTTCCTTTCTGAGATTTTAAGTTACTTTCCTGGACTCCAGCAAGTGATCCAGATGCTTGTTTCTCTCTCAAAGAAGTTCTTTCCTTCATTGTCTTTTCCTTTGTGGGGACCAGTTCCTCTCTGTGCTTTCTCTACCATAAAATTTCCCTTTCTCTTTACTTCATCGTGCTAGGTCATAGGATATAAATTCTTAGAAACAATCCTAGAAACTAAGAAGGGATACCAGTCATGTCTAATTGAAATAGAAAGCAGGGCCTCTGGCCTGTACATAAGGATCCCCATAGGCTGCATATTGGTAGTTCGAAAATATTTTATCTATATTTTATTTGTTTTGTTAAATATTTCTCAATTATATCTGAGTCTAGCAGGACATACTAGGCAGTCTTGGGGACTGTATGCTCCCACAGGCCATGTATTTGACATCTCTGTTCCAAACAAACAGAGACGAGGAAAATCTGAGTGTTTTGACAGACATTGGGCTATTCTGTTACCTAGTGGATTTAAAAGAGGGTCTTTTCCAGTGTCCTGTTCTTTGGAAGAGAAATAGGGTTAGTGTTAGACACGAGTTCTGAGTAGTAAAGAGCATCTTACATCAAGTATACTTTTAAAGTAATCTGGACTTGTGATTTCACTGATAAAAGAAGTTCCCTCTACTGGTGCCTATCTATGACTCTTCTAGGATTTATAACATTAGAGGTTCTCCCTGGAGCAATGATCCTTACCTGGGATCACAAAGCTATCTTTGCTTCACAAGTGACACAGAGCATGTTTCAGAAGCTGGACTTGAACCCAGCTCTTCTTGGCTCAAAGGTCAGTCTCTTTCCACTCTACACCCCTGCTTCTGTAGGAAGTATAGTTATCAAAAATTTAAATCCAGCTAGAAAAGGAGAGGGCAGATGGGTGAGAGAGACACAGGACTGAAGAGAGAAAGCAACAAGGAGAATAAGAACAAGGGAGAGAGAGACTGGTTGAAGCCAGAAGCTGAAGGGGAACACTTCTCTTTCAACAAGCTAAAGAAAGCCATCCACACTAATTATATTTTTGAGGAAGCTATGGCATACATCAGGCACAGGTGAAGAGATACAGCTCTCTAGGCATGGGGAAACAGCTTGTGCAAAGGTACAGTGGTAGAAGATTGAATGTCATATATGGGGAACATGGTATGTCTTTGAAATTAAGATATGACCTAATTTGGAGGACATCCTCCCATTGTCATCTTTAATCATCCTTATTAATAAATACACCATGGCTTCAGGGGAATTTGACCTGTTTTGTCACATCTAAGCACTTGTTCATATGTGTTAACTCAAAATGAGATTGCTTAAAATGTACATTTTAAGTGGCACTTGGATGCTTATGTGTGCTTTATGAACTGAATAGTCATTGGCCTATTAAAAGGCTAATGAGAAAATGTAAACAAAAAAATCTTTTGAAAAAAAGTCATCTTAGATTTTCACAACCTTGGTTTTTGACTTAAAGCTTCAATTTAAGGGACAGACCAACATTCTTAGACAACCCTTATATAGCCCAATTAGCAAAAATGTACAGTTGCACAAGGGTTTTAATAGATTCCAGGCAACTTAGGGCAGAGGGGTTGTATTTACAATAGGAGTTGAGGCCCTTTTTCTGCCCTCGAAGATTAACCCTTTTCTTGCTCCCCTAAAAGTCTAGGATTGCTACATTTTGACAATGATACCATAGCTCAGCTAAAGGATAAGAAAGACATCTGAATCTTCAGGTCTTCCTGAATGGGCTCTTTTGAATTGGTGAATGAGAACGCTGGCTTCCTCTGATGTAACTCGGACTTCTTTGAAGGAGCCATTAACATACTTGGGCTTCATGAATGGATTGATTCCTGCAGCTTTTTAGTAAGGGTTTCCTTCTTCCTCAATGGATTGAAAAATAAGGTTTTCTCTTCGGGCAAGCCCATCTGACACTGAGAACCCTTCACAACGTTGAAACTAGAATGTACTTTTAGAAATCATCCAATCCAACTCTCTCGCTTTAAAGATGGGATAAACTGAGGCCGGGAGAGACGATGTGGTCAAAGTCGGAGGATCATAGATTCAGAGCTGGAAGGCAATTTAGGGATCACTTAGCCCAGCAACTTCAATTTACAGGGAAGGCAGAAGTACAGAGAAGTTAAAAAGACCTGTCCAACGTCACCCTGGTACAAGCGACAAAGGTGGAATTTGAATTCACACCGATTCCAAATCCAATGTCCTCAGTGGCAGAGCCAGTCCTTGAATCCAGGCCACTTCCCCTAGGTGGACTACAAAGAATTGTGGACTAGGAATCAGGAGACCGGGAATGTGATGCTGGCTTTGCCCGTAAATAGCTGGTGTGACCTCAGGGAAGTCATTATTTCTTAGACTCCCTTCAGAATCACAGAGGCAGGGGAGGGAAGAGGAGTTTAAAATAGGTCAATAGAAGGCATCACATTAACTACAATCCTAAACAAGGACTCAGGCGTTGGGTACCAGGCATCCATTTAAACTCCTGTACTTCTGTAACCATTTTTGGCAGCTGAGGGCTTAAGTCTCTCCAAAAAAAAAAGAAAGAAAGAATGAAATGGTACATGTGTATTTGTGTGTTGGGGGCGGGGTGGGGGATTCTTTATGAAATTTTTTTTTTACAAAGTGAACAGGGGCAAACATCTGAATCTCCGCCATCTGTTTTTGCATTGTTCACAATAAAGGCTCTCTTCGGATGCCCCATAGGAAAAGGAAAGAGAGCAGGACAGCTGCACAGAGAGAAAGCAAGAATCCCATTGTTCTCTGTAAAGGGCATCTGATCATGTGACCAAAGCCTCATTCAGTATTTAGGAGGAAAAATGAAAGGAGCCAAGAGAAGCAACTCCTTGGAGACAGGCACAGTAAGTGACTCCATCACACCAGACACACAATGCAGCCCATTAGCAGAGACAGTTGATGAGCTGATGACTGGTGAATGATAGGAAATAGAGGAGACACTTTTCCAGGTGGTTAAACAGCAGGGGTGGGGGAAGGGAGGAAGCATCTTTCTTCCTGAGGCTTCTTTATTTTAATAGATAATGGGCCTGGGTTTTCTGTTATTAGGGTTGGGGGGATGGGGAAGGGATGAGACCGAGATAGTATTGGACAAAAATTGTCAGCTTGGGCATGTTAATGAGGGCTTTAGCCTCCACACAGTACCCCGCAGCTGACCTTCCCAATCATTCACACAATGGAAGAATTGAGTTCAGCAATTAGTATACATATTCCTTATGAAATCTTCTCATTGTCTTTCAAGGAGAGGAGGGCAAATTGAAAAGCAGAGAGGGAAAGGGGGATGATTAGAAAAAAGAAACGAAACAAGTATTTATGAAACACCTACCAGGCATTGTGCTAAGCCCTTTACAAATATTATTTCCTTTGATTCTCACGGCAACCCTGGGAAGTAGGTGCCATTATCATCCCCATTTTGCAGATAAAGTAACTGAGGCAAGCAGAGCTCAAGTGACTCGCCCAGCTCCTAAGAGTCTGAGGCCGCATTTGACAAACTCAGGTTTTCCTGACTCCAGGCCCAGCACACAGGCCGCTTCACCACCTAACTGAGTCTAGGAGCTAGAAAGAACACTGGACCTAGAGCCTCAAATCCCATTCACAAGCCATGTGACATTGGGCAAGCCAATTCTCTGAATTTTCTGATCTACCGAATGAGGAGGTTGGAATGCAGGATCGTAAAGATCCCTTGCATTTTTAGATCTAAGATCTTAATGATCACCATTCTCTTCTCTGTGATCTCTCTATGGTTAAACTGTAAGCTCCATGAAGGCATAAACTGCCTTTACGTTTGTATTTGTATATCTGGCAGCTCAGCCCAGTGTTCAACAAATAGTAAGGGCTTAAAATAAATGCTTCTTCATTCACAATATAGCAATTCACTACACTTTTAGGTTCTCGTCATTTAATCATTCTTCAGTTGTGTCCAACTCTTCGTGACCCCATTGAAGGTTTTCTTGGTATAGATAATGGAGTGGTTGGCCATTTCCTTCTCCAGCTCATTTTAGAGATGAGGAACCGAGGCAAAGTTAAGTGAATTGGCCAGGGTCACACAGCTACTAAGTGTCTGAGGCTAGATTTGAATTCAAGAAGAGGAGTCTTCCTGACTACAGGCCCTGTACTCTATCCACTGTACCAGCCAGCTGCCCCTTTTTAGGTTCTCAGTGGCACACAAATTTTAGTCAGAATTAGGTATAGATAAAGGCAGATATTTGTCCAATAGTCACTCAACTGAAACCTGGAATCCCAAGATGTCTTTTATAGACCAATGTCAAATCAAATACAGCGTAAAAGTAGGATGTTCAGTTTTACATTTGTAGCTTTGTAAAAGAGGTCAAAACATGAAGGAGGAAATGAAGTTTAATGTCTCAGTTCCAAAGAGGAATCTGGAAATCCATGTTCATTCACTGTCCCTTCCAAGTCTACATGGAAGAGCCAACTAAGACCTGCATCGGCCAAAGAATTTCCTTCCTGAGTCCAAATTTAGACATCACTTTCTCTTTGGGCTGTCCTTAAGGACCATGCCACTATGTACTGAAGCATGGTATAGGAGAAGATGACATTAGTCCGCCCATCCTGGCTTCCATTGTGAAGCTTCAGAGGGACACCTACAAAGGAGGTATAATTTAAATCTTCAATGAATAGCAAATGAGGAGTTAATTATTTTTCTCTTGGAACTGCAGAGTTTATTCTTCAAAACATGGTGGCCACAAGGATTCTGTGACATTGGGCTTTTCATTCCTAACAAATTATAATATCACCGCACCGTATCCATGAACACAAATTATTAAGAAAGAATATGTTTTCTAAAAAAACAGTTAATGAGGTTGGAGGGGAGGGAAAGTATCACTAGGAGAAATTCTTGTTCTGTGGCAGGAAATAGTCCCAAGAGATGCCTCTGAAGGAATAATAATGATGTCCTCCTCCTCATTTGTCATTCCAGATGTTCATAAAGGTTAGGCAATTTGGAGACAAAATCACTTATTCAAGCCCTAGTGATCTCTGTGCTCTGAGATTTATTTTCCATCTACAATCGTAAGAAGTATGACCTAACTCCAAGAAGTATGTACCGGCTTATTTGGGAACAGGTCCATTTAACTAAATGGATTTAGGGATCTTGCAATATTTGATCTCTGACTTTTGGCTGTACATGTATTTGGTCTGTATAGGAACACTTTCACTTGTGCCTCAGACTACCAAGGGAAGTAGTTTTGTCTCTGTTCCCAGTATCTGAAACATTAAAAGAGAACTGAAAGCTTTATTCTTTGCTGTAAAGAGATAGTCCCCTATTACAAGCAGGCGTAACAGTAATATCAAAGGGCAGCTTGCAGGACAACTGATTAAATGAGATGATTTATATGACATGCTTTGTGAACCTTAAAGCACTACATGTTATTAGCATATTAACGATCATCATTATTATTCATTTATTAACAATAATAACTACAGGACTATGCAAAACTCTAATGTTGTTTTCATGTTGCCAGCGAAAGCAAATAGATTCTGAAAAAAGGGAACTGGAGAACTATGGTTTCCATGGCAACAAACAATAATCCTAATAATAACTTACTTTATTAACACTTAATATTTTTTCAAAGAACTTTCATAGACATACGTGATATCTCTGGGATAAGGTGAGAATCCTCTCTAATCTTTGTATCTCTCCCTTCGTCTCTCGATCACTTTCTATCTCTCGGTTTTTCCTTCTCTCTCTCTGTCTCTGCCTCTCTCTGTCTCTGTCTCTCTCTCTCTGTTTCTCTCTCTCTTTCTCCCTCCTTCCCTCCCTCTCTCCTCCCCCCCACTCCTTTTTTCCCTCGCATTGTCTCTATCTCCCCAGTACAGTACAGTAGCCACTCACAGGCCTATTCCACTGCTGAAAAGCATAAAAGCTTTAACCAGCCCTGTTTTTCTGACCTGAGCTGGTTCATATTCCCCAGGTTCACCATAGTGGTATTAGACTTAATGGAGACGCCCAAACTACTTCAATCCTGATGCAGCTTGGAACTTCTGAACTCGAGAAATCCACCAGCCTCGACCTCTCCAGCAGCAGGGACGAGACATGATCCAGTGTGTCCGGTCCCTCAACAAGTCTAAACACTTACTACTTTGAACAAGTCACTTAACTACTCTGCACCTCGGTGTTCTCATTTGTAAAATGGGGGGCAGGGGTGGGGATAAGGTTGGATTAGAAAGCCTCTGAATCTATGACCTAACAACTAGCATGATGCTCTGTATACAGCAGGCACTTAATAAGTGTATATCAAACACGGAGTAAATAAATCAACAAACATAGGTAGAGACCCCTTGCTAATACGGTATATACTATATTAAGATTTACTAAGTACTTTCTTCACAAGCCTGTGAGACAAAGAATAGAAATATGATGCCCAGTTTATGAATGAAGAAGCTGTAGTTCAGTGGGATCAGCTGGCATTTGAATCCACTTGTGAATTTAGATCCCTACTTGCTACAAATTCAACAAACATTGATTTAGTACTTGCTAGTTGCCCTCAGTGGGCTTACATTCTAATAAGGGAAAGCAACACATAACAAGAGTGTTGGTCAGAGAGGAGTATTGTGGTTGGGAAAGTTACCAGGATGGTGAGTAGAGTTATAGGGGAATAGATTGATACACTCTTTCCTTTGGATCCTGTTGGATATTTCCTTCCACCTTCTCTCCCTAACTCTCAGACTGTCCCTTCTTAGTTTCTCATGCTAGTTCTTCTTCCTTTTCCCACCCCAACCCCTGAATGGTGGTACTTCTGAGGCTCTCTCTTTGCCCTTCTCTTTACGCTATCTCCAGAGGATCTTCTGGCTGACCTGAAATGGACTCCTGCTATATCTTCCCAGGAGCTGAAATCCTTCTCTTCCTTCAGGGCTTTTGTGTCCATCTCCCCAGAGCTTAATGGAGTTTTTTGGTACATGATATGCCCTTAATAAATGTTGGTTTTTTTTCATTCATTCATTCAAATACACCAAAAGTCAAGGAGAGTGAGGAATGGAAAAAGTCATTATATTTGACACTGATGACCTTGGAAAGAGCAATTTCAAAAGACGAGTAGGGTTGGACCCTGAATGGCTTGGGGAGGAGTAGAAGAGTGGGTGGGTGGTAAAAAATTGGCAGAGCAAAAATATGGCAGTGAAGGGTAGAAGGTAAAACCTTTCGGTGTTCATTTGATTCTGCCTTCAGTTCTCTCTGGAAAACATGGAGGCACTCTCTCTTGAACTCTAAGAGTTAATTGGATAAGATCTGTAAATTATCCTAAAGTGACTATTGTTTGCCTCCCTAATGCAGCGGATGAGGCTAATTGGTTGGCTAGCTTTATGAAAAGGTGAAATCTTTCCCACAGCACTTACTAGGTATATGATAGGTGTGCAATAAATACCGGGGCTGGGGTGGGGAGTACTGGACTTAGAGTTAGGAGACCTGGATTCAAAGCCCAGCTCAGACATCTATCAACTATGACCTTTACCAAGAAGAAACTCATAGATCAAGACCTGGAAGGGACCTGGGAGGAGGGGGGCATTTAATCTACTCCCTCTCCCATTTTACAGATGAAGAAACTGAGGCCCAATCAGGTTAAAAGACTTGTCCAAGATCACACAGGTAATGAGAATCAGAGACTAGATTTGAACCAGGTTCTTTAGACTCCAGAGTCAAGGCTTCCCCACCCCCTACCTATGCCATGCCCCCTCCCACTGTGCCTTCAGGTTCTAAAGCTATGATGCTGAGATCTCTAGATTTCTTTACTTATAAAATGGGGACATCCTTTGTACTTGGTTGTTTATCGGAAAGTGCTTTGTAAATCTTAAAGTAAAATATGTACATGAGTTATTACTATTCTTGCTCTCTTCTTTGATGGAAAGGCCCCCTCACCTCCTGTTGGGATTTTTGAAAATGGAGTTTCTTTCCTTTAGATAACAAAAGCTTCTTTTAATATTATTTTTTTATTTTTTTTACAAAAACCTTCTTAATATCCAAGAATCCTCTGTTAAAATGCAAATGCTGCATGAATGAGTAAACTTAAACTGTTATTAACTAACAATTTCTTGGGGATTAGTTGACCACCAGCTAAGAGCCAGATGGGTGATCAGGATAGGAAGGAGAAAGGGGAAAGAGGAGAAGAGTTTCAGTGGCTGCAGAAGTGGAGAGCTTTGGCTGAAAGCAAGAGGAGGAAGGATGTCAAACACAACCTGCCTGTGGCCTGATTTGGCCTAAGGCCTATCCTACCCTGAACAACTTTGACAGTCCTGAGATATGATCACAGGAGAAGGTGACTAGCGGGGCAGGTACACCACAGCGTTCCTTGAATCTGTGGGGCTAGGTGGGGTGGAAACGGTCCATTTGCGCAAAGAACAAAGATGATGTGTATATATGTATGTATGTATGTATGTACATGTGTATACACATAGACATGTATATACACATGTGTGTATATATACATATATATATATATATATATATATGTTTTGAAGAAATAGAGCAAGACCTCTTCAAACCTTATCACCCCAGATTTCCCCAAGCTTTGCTGAACCTACTTTTGTCTAAATGCTACCAGCTTCTGCTCCGCAGTTGACCATAGAAAGACAATATATATAAAGCATAAACAGAATACTCAAAGGAATAATAGAATAAACAATGCAAATTCACTTTTTTCCAACTAAGAGCACTTGATTTCATCAAATGTTTGCCGGAGATGAAGCAGTTAAATAAAGCAGAGAGTAAACATTGTGGCCTAGTGGGCGGTAGGCTAGTCTTGGATTCAATAGGGACCTGAATCCAAATGTTGTCTCACACACACATGCTAACTAGGTGACCATGGGAAAATCACTAAGCCTCTCAGGTAGGTGTCTGGCTATAAGTTACATGCTCATTAGGTTTGCAGTTTCATGTGCAATCAGTATTTTTATTGTACTATGTTATGGAAATGCTTGCTTTGTTCCGTGAATTGAAAATAAAAGTATTTTTTTTAAAAAAGTTAAATCTGTGGGGCAGCTAGGTGGTGGAGTGAGTAGAGCACCAGCCCTGGAGTCAGAAGGCCCTAAGTTCAAATTCGGCCTCAGAAACTTGATACACTAGCTGTGTGACCTTGGGCAAGTCACTTAACCCCAACTGCCCTGCCTTCCACCCTCCAAAAACAAACAAACAAACAAAAAAGAAGTTACATCCTCATTGTTTGTCCACATTGGTAGAAGGCATTTTCACACTGAGAATTCCCCACACTACTGATATCACAGGTCTGAACTTTAAAACTTTACGCTTTAAAACTTTAACTTAAAAAAATGATTTAGAAAGTATGGGCAGCTATGTTCAGGATATCACAAATAGAGCATTCTGGGAATTGTTTTGTCCCCAGGGAGAAAAGCAGCATAAAGATTTGAGCCCTTATCAGTCCTCCTTTAAGACATACTTAGTTTTTACAGTGAGTTTGAAGGTCATGCTTTGCTACTAGGCATGAAGGGAAATAAATCAGTGGTCTTGCAGACCTTTGAAATGGAGGGAGACAACCAGGGTCAGCCAGGGTGAAGCCAGGCTTTGAAATCAGAAGCTATGGTTCAGCCCTACACCTTCTTGGGCTTCTTGTCATCCTGAAGTTGTTATCTGGTATTACTATCTGAATAAATTAGGGGCTTGAAAAGCATCCAGTTCTACCAAACATCTCCCTTGGTAAAGTAGATCTGACAGAGGCTTACCCATCATATCCGCTGACCAGGATACTTTTCACTGAATTTCTTTTTGAAACCATTAAAGCCCAGAAAACATGACAGTTGAGGTACCACAAGTTGCTAAATTATTTAGCGTGAGACAAAGAAAATAGATTGGATGTTCTGATGCGGTGTTGAACATGCTGTTTGTTGATTTCTTCTGGTCTTAACTTTTATCACAGAACCTTCAAAGGGCATGAGGGAGCAACCAAGTTTATAATCTTGCTGAGTTATCTTTGATTTTTGCCTCTCCCTAACCCCCTACATCCAGTCAGATGCCACGTCTTATCAATTTTACCTCCTCAAGATCTTCTCCACCCCTCCCTTTTGACCCACTCACAAGCCCACCACCCTCATATAAGTGCTCATTATGTGTTGCCTAGACCATTGCAGTAACTTAATTATTTTCCTTACTTCCATTCTATCTCCTCTCTAATCCTTCCTCTACAGATGTCAAATTTATACTCCTAAAATAAAGGTCAAATCATGTCATTCCCCTACTCAAGAATCTTGTGAAGTTTCCTTTTACTTCTAGGATAAAATATGTGTTTGTCATTTAAAGTCCTTCACAATCTAACTCCAATTTAATCTTCCTAGATGACCATGTATTATTTTCATCATGAATTCTTCCTTCTAGCCATACTGGCCTTCTTGCTATTCCCCATAACAGGGGTGCTCTGGTCAATGCTAAACAATGAGCTTGGGGATGGGAGGAGTGGTGTAGAGACACACATTTTAATTTAATCTGCATTATTAATTATTAATCTGCATTATTCTCCATCATTTTCTTAAGTCTAGACAAGGAATGGGGAGCCTTCAGCCTCAAGACCACATGTGGCCTTCTAGGTCCTTAGGTGCAACCTTTTGACTGACTCCAAGTTTTACAGAACAAATCCTTTTATTAAGGGGATTTGTTATGTGAAGTTTGGATTCAGTCAAAGGGCCTCACTTAAGGACCTAGAGGGCCACATGTGGCATTGAGGCCAAAGGTTCCCCATCCCTGGTCTAGACAATCAACAAAGCAATAAATCAAGCCCTGATTTGTAGCTTACTCATTTCTGAGGTGTGAACATTCACAATGAAAATTGAACAATCACACCACACTCCAACTGCCTCTGGGACTCTGAGGGGTAAAAAAATCTTTTGGAATTCTGGTGATGCATATCGCTACTTGCTCTGCAACTTATGGATTTAAAGAGTTACCCACAATACTGAGAGGTTAAGTCACTTGGCCAGAGTCACACAGCCAGCATGTGTGAGAGGCAGGACTTGAACCCATGTCTTCCTGGTTCCAAGGTCAGTTCTCTACTCTACCCTGCTGCCAATCATATGCATACATATTATTATAAACGAATCTAGGGTGCCCCAAAAGTTTGATATTAAAGCTTAAAACTGCCCTAAGACTTTTGGTAACCTAAGAGAAATATGAAAAACACGTACAACTAGAAAAGAAACAGAGCCAGTCAGGTGGGGAGAGTGAAGGATGACAGAAGGATAGTCTAAATGTTGCACTGGTGTCTACAAAATATTTTTAAACCTAGAAGACTTTCCAGCAAGCTGTGTAGATCCTTCTCTGCGCATTTGTTCAAGCTGTCTACCATGCTTGGAATGAGATATACTGGCTGTGTGACCCTGAGAAAGTTATTTAATTTCTCAGCACCCTGGATAACTGTAAGTTTAGGGTTTGCAGAGGAGTCAATCTATGTTAGTAGAGAGAATTTCCTCATATCTAAATTCTCTACATCATTAAAATCACAGGTCTAGTTCATATCATATATCTATCTATCCATCCACACATATATACAGCTATCCTTCCATCAATCCACCTATCTATCCATCCATTTATGATCTATTTGTCATCTATCTTAACTATCTCTCAATCTATCATCTATTTCCCTATTCCCTATCATCTATCTATCTATCTCTATCATCAATCATCTCTCTCTAGTATCTATCTTGTCTATCTCTAGCACCTAACTTATCTGTCTCTCAATCTAACACCTGTCAATTTCACTATCATCTATCTCCCTAAATCTACCGATCCACTATCTATCTATCCATTTATACATGTAATCAGGACAGGCAGTCCTGGTGTAGTTAGCAGCTGGCCTCAGAGTCTAGCACATTCAACGAGGCCTCGATTCAAGTCTCACCTCTGGCACATACTGGCTCTGTAACTCTGGGCAAATTGTTCAACCTTGCAGTAACCCAGTTAGAGGTCCTTGATCACAGCAGGACACTGTAGAACACCAGGCTTCAGCAATTCTAGTTCACGATGGATTCTGAGTCCTCTATGCCATGCTGCAAGAAGTCCTGACTCCCAGGTCTTTAGTTCTCATCTAAGCCAGGCCTGTGCTTGAGTTAGCTCAAACCAGCTCTCGGACTATTATATTCTCAGTGTGAGCATTTAGACCTCAGAAATCAGCAAGCACTACAAACCAGGGCTTGACTTATTGTTTGGTCAATTGTCTAGAATTTAAAAAGCAAATGGAAAAAATGTTAATAATGTTGATTAAACTTAAAAAGTGTCCAGGATACATTTTTTTGGATATTCAGTTGTTGAACATTTATAAGCACACATTGGAAGTATGAGAAAGATATCATGTGGGAACTGCCTTGTACTGTCTACATTCTCCTGCCCATTTACAGAAGGAGTGACTGCAAGGAACTAAACAAATTCCTGGGTTCACAGTGACTTATCTTCTATCTGGAAATTGCTGAGACCTAGAAGAGTGTTGCGCGCCCAGCCATTTGGAAATCTCTTATTATTCATTTCTCTGAGTTTTTATTGGTTCTATGTAAAGAGTAAATACTGTTTGAAACTAAGCATGTTTTAATCATTCATGTAGGCAATAGACTTCTATGCCAGGATACATGACTAGGGCTTATCAAAATATAGCATGGTCAAGAAAGAAGTGAGGGTTGTCAGAGAAAGGGGCTCAAGATTTGATTCTGACTTATCCACATTCCTTAGACACTAAGCAGGAGCTACCAGGCAGAAAGAGAGAGAGCTGAGAGACAGAAGGTCATTTCCTCACTGAGAAAGATAGCGACCTCAGCACTTCCACACAACCAAGTGGATACACATAGCTGCCCAGGTAAGCATAGAACACCTGATACCAGTTAGGACACATTGTGGATAGAGAACTGGGACTGGAGTCAGAAAGACCTGAATTCAAATCCAGCCTCAGATACTTACTAGCTGTATGATCCTGGGCAAGTCACTTAACTTCTGTTTGCCTCAGTTTCCTCATCTGTAAAATGGGGGGGGTGAGGATCAGATAAGACAATAATTGTAAAGCTTTTAGCACAGTATTTGGCACATAGAAAGCACTATATAAATGTTATTATTATTATCACTATTATTACCAGATGCTTCTTGCTACACAGGAACAATCGATCAATAAACATTGGTCAGGCACCCGCCATGTGCCAGGCACTGTGCAGGACACTGGACACACAAATACAAAAGTAAGATATTCCCTTCCTTTAAGGCATTTAATTCTACCAGGGTAGGGGTTCTTAACTAAGGATCTGTAAACTTTATTTAAAATATATGTTTTGTGTGTATATATACACATATTCATACATATTTTATAACTATTATTTCAATATAATTGATTTTTTTTACAATCCTTTATAATTTATTTTACATATTTAAAAACATTCTAAGAAGGGATCCCTGGGCTTCCCAGATTGCCAGAGGGGCCCATGACACCAAAAAGGTTTAGAACTCCTGGTCTAGAGGGAAACAACATGTTCACAGATAGATAAGACATATATGCATATGTGTACTCACATACATATATAGATAAGTACAGATTTGCCAAATAAATACTTGGAGACTGGAGGGGATTCTAATGACTGGGGGAGTAGGTACAATCAAGAAAAACCTCTTGAAGGATGTAGCATTTGAGCTGAGCCTTGAAGGCAGCATGATGTTCCAAGAAGTGCAAGTGAGGAGGCCTCAAGCATGGGGGACAACCTATGTGAAAGCAAAAAAGCAGGAGATAGAATGCTAATCAGGCCAGTTAGGATGGATTATGGAATACATATGTAATCAGCCTGGAAAAAACCCAGTTAGAGCCAGACTGCCGCCGCCATTAAATGCCAAACAGAGGTGTTTGTTTTTTAAAGTAGGGGCAAAAGAGGGCCTTTGCCACTCCTGGGACAAGCGAGTGACATAGTAAAGCGTACACATTAGGACGATGAATTTGGCTTCAGTGGAGATGGATCAGAGAACAGATAGATTGGAATCAAAGTAACCTAGGTAAGAAGAAGTCATGAGGAACTGGACCAGGCTGGTTGTGGTGTGGATGGAGAGAAGGCAACTAATGGCATAGAACAGACGAAGCAGAATCAACAAAACTTGGCATTTTATAGGCTATAGGGTCAAAAACAGAATGGAGGGTGACTCCTAGGTTACAAAACTAAGGGCCTTGTTGCCTTCAATAGAAATGGGGGAGTTGGTAGGAGGGGTTGCTTTAGAGGGAAAAACAATGAAATTATGAGTAAAGTCTGGACTAGATGACTAAGTAACCTCTGAAATTTCTTCCAACTCTGGAATTCTGTGATTCTTTGACTCATTTTTTTTTTAGGAAGGAAGATTGTTAAATATCATTTTTTAAATGTTCAGATCTGATTTTAATAACTTTATTCTGAATGGCTGAAAAATTGAACGAATGCTTCATTAGCAGAACAAAATAAACTAAGTTATGGTATTACGCATAAGCAGAAATAATGTTCCCTTTAAGTGAAAAAAAATGTCATATATAAGATAAATAGACAATATGTTGGCCTATAGGTTGGAGCAAGAAATAGAGAACTATAGGCACTATTTTTATTGCCAAGTTCTTCCCTTAAAATGGAACATTGAGCAATCCCAGCCTCTTGGCTGGTACCTTCGCCATAACAGGAGCTCAATAAATATTTGCTAAATTGAATTTAACTTACCTCTATCTCTCTTTATCTGGACATGAAACCAGGTTATGAAATCAGTAGCTGGAGGAGGCCATTCATTTCCCTTCTATTTATTAGGATTTAAGATTTATTTTCCATAAATTTGGAAACTAGTGCTTTACACTTTCCAGTGTCCTCAGTTCCACTGTTCCAGTGTTCTCCATCAATCTGATATGACTGTCTTTAAAACTGAATTTATACTCATTTACTCTAGGTCATCTTCATATGGAACACATTCTCAGCATAGATGTCTTCAGCACAGTAGGTGAGTGGCTTGCTGTCTTTTTAAATACAAGGTCTCCTTTATCATGTAAAAAAAATTCACACATATACAGCCACACAATAATAGTTGTACTTTAGCATCTGTTTACTTAAAAATAGTTATTAGGAATTCAGTAAAGCTTTTAAGTTAATCTGTATTTTATTCATCACAACATCTACAGATTTTTTTTAAAAAATAGGAAGAACACATGCAAGGAATAATTCATTCTGTCTACAGAAAAATGTTTGCTTGTCTATTTTTGTAAGACACTTGTCCATAATGACTGCGACTCCATTTGCTAGATCATCTTCATCTTTTGAAAAACCTAAGCTTGAGCCTGCCATACCCATGTCGTTTTATCATTCTTTTCCACTTCACAACCAAACTCCTGTGAACACACACACACACACAAACACATACACACACACACACACACACACACACATTGTGTACACTGGTTGCCTCTACTTCACACACTTCTTAATATCTTGCAATCTGACTCCTGCATACTTCGTCCTCTTGGGGTTCTCAAGACACTGCTCTCTACTGGTTTTCCTCCTACCTGTCTGAATGTTCTTTCTTAGACTCTTTTGCTAAATAATCAACCATGTTTTGTTCCTCTTTTATGCATGAATGAAGATTCTATTTTAGGCCCTCTCCTCTCCTCTTCTCTCGTCTCCTCTACTCTCCCCCTCTTTCCTCTCTCTCTCTGACCTCATCAATATCACAGGTTCAGCTATCATTTCTTTGCAGATAACTCCTAAATATGCACATTCAGCCCTAATCTTTCTCCTGAGTTCCACTTCAGCATCTTCAACTAGTCAGACATTTCCACTTAGGTGTCCCATAAATATCTCAAACATAACACGTCCAAAACAAAACTCATCTTCCCCACAAAATACGCCTCTATTCCTAACTTCTGTGTTTCTGTCCAGGACATCTCCATCTTTCCAATCACCCAAATTTTCCATTTTTGACTCATCCTTGACTCTTCACTGCCTCTCATTCCTTCCCTATCCAATGTTTCCAAATCTGGGTGATCCTACCTCTTAAACACTTCTATTTATCTGATCCCTTCTCTCCGCTCATATCACCTTCATTCAGGCCTTTATTATTTCTCAACTTGGACTATTGTGGTAGCTTCCAGGTTCTTCCTATACCAACTGATCTTTCACATTGCTCCAAACTGGCACTCCTAAAGCATAGGTCTGACCGTGTCATTCCCCAGCTCACAAAAACTCAGTGATTGCCTATTGCTTCTAGTATAAAATATGAATTCCTCTCATTGGCATTCTGTGCAGATTTACCTTTCCAGAATGATTATACATAATACTTTCTCACTCATACATACTACATTCTAGCTCCCAGTATACATCAACCCTTCTCCCACCTCTGGGTCTTTGTATGGGATACTTATTCATGCCTAGAATACCTCCACTTCTGGATATTCTTAGCTCCCTTTAAAGCTCAGTTCATCTGCCACCTTAACACAATGCTTGGCATATAGAAGAGCTTAATAAATGCTTATTGAGTGATCAATTGATTAAGCTTTTATTCTACTCTCCCCTAATAATTAGCATGCTCTCAAAATTATGTTTTGATTACTTTGTATATGTTTTTTAACTTAATTTATCTTTGTTTCTCCCTCCCTCAAGGATATAAACTTCTTAAGGACAGAGACTGTTTTGGCATATAGTAGGTACCTAATAAATGTTTGTTGAACTGAGTTGGGACAAGTAACTACTATAGATTGGGGAAATCCCAGGATACCAGAAGTCCATGGAACTTTTGCTTGGATGCATACTGAGTCAGAAGATATAAATTTGATTGAAGAAGAAGACGGTCATGTAGATAAAGCCCTCATGGTAGTACCAAATGTAGGATAGGAGGGGTCTCCTTATGGAGACTGTATTAGTGGTCAAGAACAAAATAAGAGACAGGAACAACTTCTGGCTGTGTCTAGGAAGAGCTGTTTTGACCAGCATGAGAATAGGGGCCATATATGAATCTACAGCAACTTTTCCAAATCCTGGAGTCCCAGGGAAATCCAAATGACCCTGAAGCTAGTGAGGACAATGAGCTAGTGCTATGGGCATTTAAAGATTTCCGTACTGACTCCATATTGAAAGATTGACTTCTCCGTCTGCTCCAGCAGGGATGGTATTCCACCCCCATGGGAGTTTCCCTTGGAGTTGTTATATCTATATCAACCTATAGGAAATTGTATCCATTTTGCTTGGGGCGGGGTAGGATAAGGTAGAAACTGAAAATGATTTTGTTACCCACTTATTACAATGTGACTCACCTTGCTGTTCTAAATAGGTTGCTATTTGATTTGTGATTCCTAGATGTTATATGAATAGATCATGCACTGGAGTGAAAGCTTGAGCCATATGTGGATAATTAAGCTTACTTAAAACGCCTCACAGCAAACTCAGTGAGGAGTCCTAGAATAGGTGAAGGAGACAAGCCACAGTACCTTATGAGCGTAACTGTCTGCTTAGCTGCTATACCCTAATAACTGATATCCTTCCATCTGACTTGCCGTCAAAACCTATGTATGTGTTGTCTTCCGCTTTAGAATGTGAGCTCCTTGTGAACAAGTATTGTCTTGCTTTTCTATTTGTATTCCCTAGAGCAGAGTATAATAAGTGCTTCATTTGTTTCATTAATTATCTCAATATTACATATTTTGTTGGAGCTCATAAATATCAAAATGAAACTATTTGTCCTGCATATAAATTAGTGAACCCCTTTCAGCTAACTTCTTGGTTCTCCAAGGGTTGTCAATCTACCTATTGGGAAGGACTGCAGTAAATTAAATTACAAGGGCATCTTAGTTGGTCAGTCAACAATCAATCAAATGGCATTTATTAAGCACCTAATACGTGTCATTTTCTGTACTAAGTTCTAGAGATACAAAGAAAGGCAAAAACATGGTCCCTGTCCTCAATGAGCTCATATTTTAATTAAGAAGACAACATGCAAAATAACTATGTACACACAAGATACACACAGGGCAAATGGATGGTAAGGTTTTATATCGTACATGTGGAATATGGCTATTCCTTTAAGTGGTTTTATTCACACCTGTGGTTATTAACTCAGCCTAATTTTTGAGTTGAGTCAAAATCTCTCAATATATTTTCTCTTGGATTTCCACCTCTAAAAATGCATGCGCACACACACACACACACACACACACACACACACACACTATACATATATATATATATATATATATATATATATATATATAAACTGGTTTTGCTGCTTCCATGGCAACAGAGCTCCCTCTGTAAAGGTTACATGCATTCTTGCTTGACCATCCATCAATCATTGAGTGAGAACTTGGAACTTGTAAGTGAGCTAGCTGTGGGCAACCATCTGTGAACTGGGCTTCTGTCCTTTTAGGCTTAGAAGAAACCAATGATAAGACATGAAGCTATTATTGATGGAGACAGCCAATACCTACTAAGAGACTGGCAAGATGCCCAACTTGTGGAAAGAAAAAAGAATCCATATATGTCTTGAGAAACACCTCTTTCGGTGCTGATATTCTTAACAATTTAAATTTCTCCTTTTAAGTTCCTTTTTGGAGAAGGTTGTTAAGAAGTAAATCAATAGTAATTCTGTCTCAGGTTAATTCATAGTATTCAAATCCTACCCCCCTTTTCAATTAAGGTTTGGATTCAAATCAAGATTTAGATTCAAGAGCATCCTAATGTCAGTAACCAAATAACCATATTAAGTTGGAAAATGAAAAAATAAAACAAAACTATCTTTACATGTGTTTCTAGATGTTTCCGAATGAAACCTACCTAAGGATGCCTATTGGAAAATTATTATTCTGACGGCTCATAGTTTCTCCTACAGAATGCTTCAGCGGCTATAATTATGAGCCCATTTATTTTTATCAATGACAGGAATGAGAGCCCAACCCTAGGAGTCAAGTTAAGAAAAGACTCAGACAAATTGTGTACTGCTACATTCTGTGTTTCATAGCAAAAGCTTACAAGGAGATGAAAGCTGTCACAGACTAGGAATCGTTACATTTGACAGGTTCCCCTAGAAAACATTTATAATAGAGTGATCCATCACCTTAAATACAAAGAACATAAATCTTTATTTTCCAGAAGGTACCCCTTGGATACAGGGCTGGCTGACCACAGGTTTGTGTGCCCCTTGGGCTGATTATCAGAGAAGTGGCTTTCTGATTGCTTTCTTTTAGGCCACACTTGGTAAATTTCTACATAAGCATCTGCGTTTTATTGTTAGCTTTCTTCTTACATATGGTCTCCTATAAATTACTGATTCTCTATTCTGCTTGTCTCCTTCTGTTACTGCAACTGCTACTCTCTATGGCACTGGGCTTATTGGTGTTGTGTGGGAAGTTTTCTCCCTGCCCCTCACTTTTCAATATAAAGTCCTTTTGATTAATTTTGTAAGATTCCAGAGAAGTGTGTTTCTACTAGACCCTGTTAGATGCACCCCATCTGTGACCAAAAATCCATCATCCCAATTGGGAAGCAGTTTCCCAACCCTAACTGGTCATGAGTTTCAAGAAGGCAGGAGTCCATAGGAAAAGTCAGGAAGAGGAAGGGATTTTAGTATGACAGTGGGTATATTTTGGCCCTGTCCCTTTGACTGTCTCCTCGGCTTTAGTCGGGGAGCTATTACACTTCTCTTCCAATCTGGAAAGTGCCCCAGTCTGAATTCCATGTCACTCTTTCCAAGATGCCAGAATGAAGAGGTGAGATGACCAATGCCAATTCCACATGGAGGAGTGAAGGAAGAAAGGGGACAGACCCAGAACTGTAGCTGGCTTGTCAGCTGGGGACCTAGAGCAGATGGATCCCAATTGGCAGCTGTCATGTGCCTCCCAGCTATAGTGAGACCCAAGGGGAAGTGGTATCACAGCCCAAAACTTCTTTGTTTTCTCTGAGAGTTTGCCAACCCAATGAAGTCTAAAAGAGCAATAACTCTTTTAAGACTCTCTTACCAAATTTTTATTCCCCCATCTATGGGTCTGGGAAAAGATCATTGGTAGATGGGATTTGATCCTATAGGACAGTTTCCTTGTAATTTGTTATTTGAAAGCCTCTTATGATTTTGTTTTATGGTACTACCCTTTCACAGTTACCTTATTTTTTTTTCAAAAAAATCACATACCCATAAAAAGCAAATCTTCTAAACCAAAAGTATCAAACTTGGTGCCAGCAGGCATGCCCTCAATATTCCAAAGTGTTGCCAAAACCAGATTAAAACGTAATTGGGAAAAAATATCTAACAAAATAGATAAAAATACAGTATAACATGAACAATGTGGATTTGTGGTTTTCCAGGATCTGATTCTATATGAGTTTAACACCACTGTTCTAAGCCCTATGAATAAGGTTAGTTATTTGTAAATGAGGAGACACTCAAAATGAAGTTAGGGTCTCAAAAGCAAAAGACAAAAGAGCTTCCTTTTTTCTTCTTTTTTATTTCTTCCTTTCTTCCATCTTTTTTTTTTAATTTCTTGCCATATCCTAAATACCACCTCTTACATCCAAATAGAAAGGGCTGGTAGAATAAGTAAGCCATTGTAACCAGAATGGCCTTTGTTTTCTAAAGTGACTCAATTTATCTCAGTGAGCTTTACTAGGTGCTAAGCCCCAGGCCCAAACCTCATTAGGTGTTAACGTAATCCATGTGGATGTGAACCTCCCAGGATCCTAAGGGGAGGGGCCAACTCAAGAACCAATCACCAGAGCCTGAGTTCTGGTGATTCAGATGATGTCTGATGTCTGAAGCCCTATAAGAAGGGAGGACAGAGCCATTTGTGCGGGGCTCTGGAGATGGTGTTGATGAGGAGACTCCGGGCAGCTGTAGTTAAGGAGCCCTCCAGCTTGTAAACCCAGATGTTGAAACTTTGTTGAACTCTGGTAACTATCTGTTGGGACTTGAATCAGATAAAGTCTGTTGATGTCTGTAATTTGTTTGCATTTTATTTTGAAGTTCAGGGTGCTGGTTTTTTTCCCCTGAACCAACTGAATGATATTTGAATTAAAAGTAAGCTTGTCAACCCCTTCACCTTGCTTTCCTTAATTAAGCAGATCGAAAGAACCTGTGCTGTTGGCAGCTTTCTGGGTGCTGGCTGTGGGTGAATCTTATACCCCCACAGAAGCTGCTAGCCAGGTTGTTGAAACAGCCATGTGTAGTCAGAGTGCCCTCTGGTGAAGAGTGAGGGACACTGTAGACACTGGGAAAGTCTTACTGACTTCTCTTTCAAATAGCTATAAGGTTGATGGTCCAAGGGTAGAACCACCTGTTGGCCAAAATTCATATTACACACACAGCTAGCTATTTAATTATTTAGGTGATAGCCTCTTGCTCTCAATGCACTACAGAAAGCAGAGTGATGAACCAAGGCATGGGGGGAGGGGGGATAGAACTCTGAAAGCACCACCACGTGTATACTTTGCCACCACACATACCGCCTGTCACACCAGAATCCAAAGCTTATTCTCAGATATCATATTCTTAGTCAGCTAATTTGTAAATCAATCTTGTTTCTCAATCCCCTAACTATAAGTAATAATAATAATGAAAATAATAATGATGATGATGATGATATTAAGAGCTAACATTTATCTGTTATTTACTGTATGGTAGGCACTGTGCTAAGCACTTTACAACAACCTTGAGAGATGGGTGCTATTATTATTCCCATTTTACAGATGAGAAAACTGAAGAAACAGAGGTTCAGAGGCTTGCACAAAGTCACACAGCTAGTAAGCATCTGAGGCTGAATTTGAACTCAGTTCTTCCTGACTCTAGGCTGCATGTCCTGTCCACTGGGCCACCTACCAGCCCCAATAACTAAGATTAGAGATGGAATAAAATCTGTATCCGCAAAGTCTTCAGGTTTTTTTTTTTAAGTTTAGTTTAGTTTTGACTTGGTTTTTAGTTTTTGTTTTGCTTGCGACTTCATAGCCCTTAGCAATGCTTTTTTGGGTTCCTTCTGGCATCAATATTTTTCTTGATGTGAATTACCAGAAGTAAGCAATGGTTTGGTACTTTGAGGGGAAGTTCTTTGTCACAGCCAGTTCAGAAAAATAACACATCAACCATAGAAGATCCACTCTTTGGTCTTCCCTTGGTTCTTATGCTATCTTATGCATATCATTGCAGCATGGCATACTGGATAGAAAATAGGCCTTGGAAATAAAAACCCCATCAAACAGACTACAGCAATTTAAGAAATAATTCATTATGTCCACGTGGGATTTCTATGCAAAGAATATTTAATATTAGGAAAACAATACAATTGTATTGAAAACTAAAATATCCAAGAACACATGGTCATCTCAATAAATGCAGAAAAATCCTTTGACAACATACAGCATTACTTTATGTTAAAAACCCTACAAAGTATAGATATAAAGGGACCTCCAAAAAAAGCATCTATCTAAAACCAAAAGCAAGCATCATATGCAATGGGTATACACTAGAACCTTTCCCAATAAACAGGAGAGTGAAGCAAGGATGCCCACCTCCCCAGTATTATTCGACATAGTTATAGAAATGCTAGCAGCAGAAATATAAAACATAAATTAAAGACATAAAGATAGGGAAAGAGAATATAAAATTACCCCTATGTGCTGGTGATATGATGGTATACTTGGAAAATCCTAGGAAATCAGCAAAGGTACTAATAGAGACAATTAATAGTTTCAGTTTCAGCAAAGATACAGGCATCAAAACAAAGCTTCAAAAATTAACAGCATTTTTACATTATAATAACAAAACCAAGAAGCAAAAATAGAAAGGAAAATCCCAATTCAAATAATTACAAAATGCATAAAATATCTGGAGACTGACCTACCAAAGCACAAAAAAGATTTTTTATAGATTAAATTACAAAGTGCTCCTTAAAAAAATAAGGAGTGATTTAAATAGCTGGAGGAATATTCAGTGTGTATGGCTAGGCCATGTCAGTGTAATAAAACTGACAATACTGCCAAAGTTAATTTTTCCTTTAAATGCTATACCAATCAAACTATCATTGAGACACTTTATGGAACTTGATGAAATAATAACAATTTATTTAGAAAAAAAATATCTAAAATATAAAAGAAAATGATAAAAAGAATTAGGGATGCGTGGGGAATAGCACTTCCAGACCTCAAAGCATATTACAAAACAGCAGCCATCAAAAGCATCTGTTATTGGTTAAAAAGGAGAGAGACAGATCAATGGAATAGACTAGAGAAGGAGAATGAGAAATAACAGAACCCAATAATATAGTATTTGATAAAGTAGTAAACATAAATTACATAGGAAAACTGGAAAGCAATCTGGCCAAAATTAGACTTAGACCACACTTAATACAAATATTCTACAACATATCCTAAATAGACCCTAATATTAATTATTGGACTATGAAAAAATTAGGAAAGAAGCTTGTTACATATTTCTCACAGCTACAAGTAGGAGATATAATCAAACAAGGAATAGAGATAATTATAAAAGATAAAAGAGATAACTTCAATTACATGAAAAATGAAAAGAGAAATGATCAAATGAGGAAAAAAAATTTTGCATAAGATTTCTCTGATGAGGTTTTAGCATCCAGGATATATATGATTATATATATATATGCATGTATGTATATGTATATGTATATATATTTATATATATATATGACTAATAGTCATTCCCCAATAGATAAGTGATTAAAGAATATGAAGAAATAGTTCTTAAAAGAAGCATTTCAAAGTATTCACAACCATATGAAAGACTGCTCCAAATCACTAATAATAAAAGATGTGAAATCAAAACAATCTTGAGGTTTCACCTACAAATTGGCAAAGATGACAAAAAAATGGCAAAGCTCAATGTTGGAAGATTCGTAGAAAGATAGGCACACTAATATATAGATGGTGGAGCTGTGAAATGATACAACCATTTTGAAAGCAATTTGGAATTATGAAAATAAAATGAGATTTCATTACTAGGCCTATACCCCCAGGAAGTCATTGAAAAGAAGAAAATGCTCACATACTTATAGGAGTGTTTTTTATGATAGCAAAGAACAGGAAACAGAATAGATGTCCATCGATTGGGGAATGACTAAATAAATTGTGGTACATGAATGTAATGGAATGTTACTGCGCTATAAGAAATGATGTGTGTGATGAATAGAGAAAAACATGGAAAGATGCAGAATGAAGTAAGCGGAGCCAAGAAAATGATATATACAGAAACTACAACAATATAAGTGGAAGGAATAATCACACATCAAAAAATCTATAGTGAATGTAACAAAATGAGGTGGGAGGTCTGCAGGCATTATACATTGCACTCATTTTTGGACTTTTTCAATATATTGATCAGTTGTACTGATTTTTTCCCTCTTTAAAAAATATTATAAAAATATGATTTTCTAGGAAGGGAAGAGGGATGGATACTATAGATAACTATGATGATGTAAGAAATGGAAACTATCAATACAAATTTATTTTTTTAAAAAAGGGAAGCAGATCTTGTACTCAGAATGACTTGGATTAAAGCTCTGCCTCTGACACAAACTGGCTTTATAACTTTGAGCAAGTTACTTAACCTCTCGGCATCCCAGGCAGTAAACTCTCTGCAATGTTAAGTTCCACCCCAGATGTGGATCTGCTTTGATAGAGGGGATTTCCTCACCAAGAGCTCCTTACACCAATGAATTCTCAAGTCTGGTCCTGTCACTATAGGACTCAGGCAGGCACTGTGTCACTCCCAACTTGTACTATATGACTGGTGCATTTTATTTTCCAGTTATGCTTATTCTAGAATCTGTTTTTATTCTCTTTCTTGTATATAAGCCATAGAATCACAGTTATAGAGCTAGTAGGAACCTCACAGGCAATCTAATACAATCACTTCAGTTCTATCATCTAGCCACTTCCAACACACCCTTTGCAATCTCTGCTTGACACCACTTTGCCACTTAATGTTTCACTAATGTAGTGTATAGCAAGCAGACAGCAAATGGGCCAACCTTAAGTCAGAAAGGTCTGGTGGAGCCAAGATGGCAGAGAAAGCCAGAAAGCTGCCTGAGCTCTCCCCAGTTTCCCTCAAAACCACTTTAAGTCAAGCCTGTAAACAAATTCTGGAGTGACAGAACCTACCAAAAGACAGAGTGAAACAATTTTCCAGCCCAAGATAACTTAGAAGGACTGCAGGAAATGTCTGTCTCGTTTGATCAAAGGGGGACTACAACCCAGTGCAGGGTTTGTCTGGGCAAGCCAGTGGGAGGTTCCTAGCCACAGCTCAGATCAGCAACCACAGTCCTGGCTCAGCAGGCCAGCTGTGAGGCCTCCAGCCACAGCACAGAGGGCAAACCACCAGCCCTGGGACCCCAGAACCCCGAAATCCTGGAATAACAGGCATGACTAGTCCAGGTCATCCCAGCATAGTGGACAAGTTGTCATTCCCAGAAGCCCCGGTGCCCAGTCACCAGGCCCCTGGCCCCTAGCACAAGAAGCTTAGGACAGTGCCCCTGTACTCCAGGAGCAGAGATCAGCTTTAAAAGTCACAAAATAGGCTGGAAAATGAGGTGGGGAGGGTGAGCCTTGACCATAAAAAGCTACTATGGTCACAGGGAAGATCAAAACACAAATTCAGAAGAGGACAAAGAGGTCAAAATGCCTACATGCAAAGCCTCGAAGAGGAATATGAATTGGTCTCAGGCCCAAAAAGTCCTCTTGTAAGAGCTCAAAAAGGATTTTAAAAATCAGAGAGGAAACAAATGGGAAAAGAAATGAGAGTGATACAAGAGAATCATGAAAAAAGAGTCAATAGTTTGGAAAAAGAAAACAACTCCTTAAAAAGTAGAACTGGCCAAATGGAAAAGGAGATACAAAAATCCACTAATGAAAACAACTCCTTAAAAAGTAGAACTGGCCAAATGGAAAAGAAAGTACAAAAGCTAACTGAAGAAAATAATTCCTTAAAAATCAGAATTGGGCAAGTGAAAGATAATGACACTGTAAGGCATCAAGAATCAATCAAACAAAATCAAAAGTCAGAAAGGTCTGGATTCAAATCTTTGGTGGCCTCTGAAGATGTCAGTTCTTTGTCTGGCATTCAAGGCCTTCAACAACCTGCCACTACCCTGCCTACCTAAAAACATTTCTTATTTCTATTGCATACTTTATACTCCTGCAAACTGGACAACTATTTTTCCCCAATAATCACTGTATTCTCACATCTCTCACATGCCTATAATAACCTCCCTACCCATCTTTACCTTTTGAATTCCTCCTACTCATTTTTAAAGCCCGATTCAAATGGACGTTAACATGCTACATCCTCCAGGAAGACTCTCCTAATCCCCCAACAGTAACCCTTCCCCTCCAAACACACAGAATGCTTTTATATCTCCCTAACATAACTACCATGTAATATTGTGTATTATAGTTATACGTAATCACATATTATCTCCCTGATAGACAATATGTTCCTAGGGCTGAGGGACTGTGTTTTGAATTCTAATGGCCTGTTCATATAACAGGAGGCCAGATTCTAAAAAGAGGGGACAGGGAGCAAGCTCTCCAAAGGTGGCCTATAATGGAATGGGGAGAGTACTTCCTCATCTACCCTTTCTGGCTTCAGACAGGGTCTGAGAATGGTCATTCAGAGTCACTTAACACTCATTTCATTAGTGGTTCCTAGGGATTCTCCAACTAAGAAAATGCTTTTTCTCCTTTCATTTTACAAATATAGTCTACGTTCCTAGAATTTCTTTTAAGAACCTGAGAAATAATTTTTCAAACATCACAAGTCTTGTTTGCCTCCCAACTCAGAGACAGGCAATTGGACCTTTGAGAATAGTTTAGATGGCAGTTTTGTATTTTAAGGGAAAGGACCTTCCAACTAAGGCAGAAAATACTTACGCAGCTGGACCCTAGACTTATTCCTCTAATCCATACTTGCACTTCCAGGTCAGATTCTAAAGTATGACGAGGTATATCTCTTTTCAGAGTTGTAGAGATGCCCTTAAGGGACTGTTGGAGTGTTCAAATGCTATCAACTCAGTCCCTTATTCTTGGTATGTTTCCCCAATTCACTGTTAACACCTCCTTTACACTATTTATTGACACATTGACTCTATATTATTGATTGATTGGCCTATCATTTAACCAATAAACATCAATTAGCTTTTACAAAGTTGTATTTACCAAAAGGTTTCAGTAAGGATCAATGCAAAAAGAATACACAGACACAGGACCACCACCCCCTAGCCAAAATGTAGCATACTCCCCTCTCTATGGATCCCTGGGGAGAATAAGTTTAAATTTAAATTAATTGCTACAATGACTCTGGACAGGGTCATTCCTTTGCTTGTAGAACACAACATATGACTGAAATTCCTACTACTATTGCTTGGGGTGTATGAGGTGTTCAAGGAGGCCTGGCGCCTCTAGCATAAGGACTTGCTGGGCCCTTTTCAGGGCTGCTTATTCACCTTTGGTGTCTACCTGGCATTCAGCTTTCACATGTGGTTCTAAGAAGCTGTAACATGCACAGTGGCCATACCCCAGTAAGTCGTCTCAGCAGAGGGGCTAAGCCAGGTTGCGGATTACCAACAGGCCTCAAAACTATTGGTGAGTTAGGGGGATGTCTACCCCAAAGCATGTGGAGACTCCCCCTCCCCACCCCTCATTCCTCTAGTGAAATGGGCAGATGAGAATAATTTGTTCCAATCACCATGAAGGTGTTTGAAGCAGATGATGTGGAGTGCTTAGAGCTTGGCCAGATATCAAAGACACTAAGGTCATCTACTGCATCCTGGACCATAAACCAGTCATCTAGATTTTTGTCTTGCCATGGGACTTCAATGACTCTGGAAGAGGAGTAAGGCTAACAATCTTGTGTAACTCTTATGTTTTGTTTTGTTATTCAGTCATTTCAATTGTGTCCATCCCATTTGGAGTTTTCTTGGCAAAAAGTAGTGGTGTGGTTTGCCATTTACTTCTCCAGCTCATTTTACAAATGAGGAAACTGAGGCAAACAGGGTTAAGTGACTTGCCCAGGGTCACATAGCTAGTAAATATCTGAGGTCAGATTTTGCCTCACTTAAGTCCAATTCACATGTGAGTTGAGACATCACCACATCATCTTCAAAAACTAAGGACAAACAATACTATTGCTTGTACTCTCCCTTTTCATTTTCATGAACAAGGGGTTATTGTACATTGGACCAGCAAAACATTGTAGAATAAAAGGAAAGTAACTGTGAATGAGAACTTCAAAATTTGACAGCAGCTTCCGAGACTGTTATAAAAATGGATGAGTTAATTGCCAGACTATAAAAATGTGATTATTATCATTGGGTCTTTCAATGTGCTATATATTCCATTAACAGTATGACACATGCAGAATCGGATAAAACAAACGGGTTTCTCAGTTTCTCAGATAAAACACGGCTAAAGGTTAATTGGATTTCATTTCAGAATCTGTACACCTCCAGGTACTCATGTATTGCAGAGTTTAGTAGCAGAGAATGAGAAAAGTCAAATCACTGCAGAGTTGAAAAGGTGAATGCTACCCATCTCAAAAATGCCACAGTTCTATTTTGAATTTCATTTACTTTCCAAGTTTCCTGGTCACTAGTAACTTACAGCTGCTCAATCTTGGCATCTACTTCTCATCTTAAGCATTTGCCATTTATGAAGCCTGAAAGACATCTGCAGTTGTACCTCCCAGAGAATACAGAAATAGAGATATAAGACATACAACGTTCAAGGTAGAGGGGAAATCAGAAATTATCTTATTTTATATATAAGGAAACTAAAGACCAATAAGGTTTAGTGTCTTGCCAAATATCACATAGGCAATTGTTCAAAGAGCCAGAAATAGAAAGAACTTAGGGCTCTGGACTCTGTTGAGTTTTTTTTTAATTTTTTTTTGGGGGGGGGTGTTCCATTTGAGCTCCAACCTGTTCCCTTCCCTCTTTCCCAAACCCATACTGGAGAAGGTCAATATTTGACGCTCTCGCTCTCTAAATATATATATATATATATATATATATATATATATATATATATATATATATATATATATATATATATATATGTATACATATATAGATATATAAATAGATAAATGCACACACACATATATATACAGATAGATAGATAGATAGATAGATAGATGAAACCATACAATATTTAGTTCCACATATCAGTTCTTTCTCTGGAGACAGATAGTATCTTCTTTCATAAGTCCTTTGTAGTTGATTTGAATATTCACATAAGTCAAAATAGCTTAGTCATTCAGATTTACTTTTTGAACAATATTGCTGTTAGTATATAAAATGTTCTCTCGATTCTGCTCATTTCACTCTTCATTATTTCATACAAGTCTTTCTATGTTTTCCTAAAATCGACCTGCCTATCATTTCTTGCATCACAGTAGTATCCCATCACAATCATATACCACAATTTGTTTACCCATTCCCCAAGTGATGGGCGTCCTCTCAGTCTCCAGTTTTTTTGCCACCACAAGGAAAACTGCTATAAATATTTTAGAACATCTAAGTTCTTTTCCGTTCTCCCTTATCACTTTGGAGAATAGACCTAATAATGCTATTGCTAGGTCAAAGGGTACATACGGTTTTGTAACTGGGGAGATAATTCCAGATCGCACTCCAAAACAGTTGGATCAGGTCACAATTCTACCAACAGTGTATTAGTGTCCCAATTTTTCTACATCCCCTCCAGCATTTGTGACTTCCCCATTATATCATTTTAGCCAATCTGATAGCTGTGGGTATCTCGAAGTTGTTTTAATTTAATTTTTTCTAATCAATGATGATTTAGAACATTTTTTCATATGTATGACTTTATGTAGCTTTGATTTCTTCCTCCAAAAACTGTCTGTTCATATCCTTGGATCATTTATCAATTGGGAAATGACTCATTTCTTATAAATTTGACAAATTCTCTATATATTTAAGCTATGAGGCCTTTATCTGAGAAATTATCTATTAATTTTCCCCTGATTTTCTGCTTTGCTTCTAATCTTGGCTATACTGTTTCATTTGTATAAAATCTTTTTAATTTACTGTCATCAAAATTAAACATTTTATATCTCACAATTCTGTCTCTTGTTTATTCATAAATTCTTCTCCTATCCACAAATCTGATAGGTAATACAATCCATGTTCTTCTAATTTACTTATATCTCCCCTTATGTCTAGGTCATGTATCCATTTTGTCCTAATCTTAGTATATAGTGTAAGATACTTGTCTATACCTAGTTTCTGCCAGACTGTTTTCCAGTTTTCTCACAATTTTTGTCAAATAGTGAATTCTTATCCCAAAAGCTTAAATCTTTGTATTTATCAAACACAAGATTACCATAGTCATTTATTAGTGTGTACTGTATATCTACTCTATTCTACTGATGCATCGCTCTATTTCTTAGCCAGTACTTTTAGTTTTGATAGTTACTACCTTATAGCATAGTTTAAGATCTGGTACCGCTAAACCTCCTTCCTTTGTATTTTTTTTTCATTAGTTCCTTTGATATTCTTGATCTTTTGTTCTTCCAAAAGAATTTTATTTTTTTTCCTAAGGCAAGAAAATAATTTTTGGTAAGTTAATTGGGATGGCATCAAATAAATAGATCAATTTAGGTAGAAATGTCATTTTTATTATATTGACTCAGCCAACCCAGGGACAATTAATAGACTTTTATTTGTATTTTTAAAAAGTGTTTTAAAACTCTGTTCATATAGTTCCTGGGTTTATCTTGGCAGGTATATTCCCAATATTTTATATTGTCTATGGTTATTTTAAATGGACTATCTCTTACTATCTCTTCTTATAGGGCTTTGATGGTGAAATATAGATATACTGATGAATTATTTTATACCCTACTATTTTGCTAAAATCATTAATTGTTTCAACTAGCTTTTTAGTTGAATCTTTAGGATTTTCCAAGTATACCATCATATCATCTGCAAAAAGAAATAGTTTTATTATCTCATTAGCCATTATGATTCTTTCAATTTCTTTTTCTTCTCTTTTTGCTATTATTAGCATTTCTAATACAATATTGAATAATATTAGGGATAATGCACATCTTATTTAACTCTTGATCTTATTGGAAAGGCTTGTAGCTTATCCCCATCACAGATAATATTTGCCAATGGTTTTAGGCAGAGGTTTATTATCATTTTAAGGAAAAATCCTCTTATACCAATGCTTTCAAGTGATTTTTTTATAGAAATTAGTGTTATATTTTGTCAAAAGTTTTTTCTGCATCTATTGATATAATCATGTGGTTTCTGTTACTTTTGTTATTGACAATCAATTATGTTAATAGTTTTCCTTATATTTGAACCATTCCTGCATTCCTGGTATAAATCCCACTTGGTCATAATGTGTAATCTTTGTGATATATTGTAGTAGTCTCCTAGCTAATATTTTCTTTAAAATTTTGACGTCAATATTCATTAGTGAAATTGATTTATAGTTTTCTTTCTCTGCTTCTGCTCTTCCTGGTTTAGGTATCAGCACCATATTTGATTAATAAAAGGAAAACTGCTTTTATTATTCCAAATTATTTAATATTTGAATTAGTTGATCTTTAAATGTTTGGTAGAATTTGCTTGTCAATGCATCTGGCCTTGGCACTTTCTTCTTAGGAAGCTCATTTATGACCTGTTCAATTTTTTTTTCTAAATAGGTTTATCTGGATATTCTATCTCATCTTATATTAATCTGGGCAGTTATGCTTTTGTGAGTATTGTTCCATTTTACTTAAATTGTTATATTTGTTAGCATATAATTAGACAAAATAACTCCTAATAATTACTTTAATTTCATCCCCATTAGTGGGGTATTCACCTTTTTTATTTTTGATACTAGTAATTTGGTTTTCTTCTCTTTTTTAAATCATATTAGCCAATGATCTATCTATCTTAATTAGTTTTTTCATAAAAACAACTCTAGTTTTATTTATTAATTCAATGGCTTTCTTACATTTAACTTTATTAATCTTTTCTTTAATTTTTAGGACTTCCAATTTGTTATTTAATTGGAGATTTTTAATTTGTTCTTTTTCTAGTTTTTTTTAAACTGTATGACCAATTCATTGATCTGTTCTTTCTCTATTTTGTGATTTAAGTACTTAGAGATATACATTTTTCTCTGATTACTGCTTTTGCCATATCCTATAAGTTTTGATACTTTGTCTTGTTATCATTCCCTTTAATAAAATTACTTACTGTTTCTATGACTTTTTCTTTAACACACTCATTCTTTAAGATTAGGTTATTTAGTTACCAATTAATTTTTAATCTGTTTCCATAGTCCTTTATTAAATATAATTTTATTTTATTACGATCTGAAAAGCATGCATTTAATATTTCTGCATTTCCGCATTTATCTATAAAGTTTCTATGCCCTAACATATGGTCAATTTTTGTAAAGGTACCTTGTACCACTAAGAAAAATGTGCATTCCTTTCTATTCTCATTCAGTTCTCTCCAGATATCTATCATATCTAGCTTATCTAAGATTCTATTCATCTCCTTGACTCCTTTCTTAATATTTTTTGTTAGATTTATCTAATTCTGAGAGGGAGAAGGTTGAAATCCCCCACTGTTATAATCTTGCTATCTATTTCCACCTGTGATTCATTTATTTTTTTCCTTTAAAAATCTGAAACCTATAGCATTTGGTATATATTTGTATTAATTTATTATCTATGGTACTTTTTAGCATAATGTAGTTTCCCTGCTTATCTCTTTTAATTAACTCTATTTTAGCTTTAATTTTGTCTGAGATCATGATTGAAGCCTGCCTTTTTTTACATCAGCTTAAGAATAATCAATTCTACTCCAATCCTTTACTTTTTACTGTATGCATATCTGTCATTTTAAAATGTGTTTCTTGTAAACAATATATTCTTGAATTCTGATTTTTGATTCATTCTGCTATCCATTTCCATTTTATGGGTGAGCTCATCCTATCCACATTCAAAGTTGTAATTACTGGTTGTGTATTTCCCTCCATCCTACTTTTCCTCCTTTTTTTTCCTTTTCCCTCTTTCTTTTAACTCTATCTCTCCTTGGAAATTTAACTGACTTCTGACCACGCCCTCCCTAGTTGGCACATTCTTCTAAAGTCCTTTTCTTATCTTATTCCTTTGCCCTCCTAGTTCTTAATCCACACACCCTCCCTTATCTTATCCCTTTGCCCTTCTATTTCTCTATAAGTTAAGAATACTTTTATACCCTTCTAAATGTATATGTTATTCCCTCTTTAACCCAGTTCCTATGAGAATAACATCCCTGCACTACCGGCCCTCCACCCTATTCTCCTCTCCACTATAACAGTTCTTCCATTCGTGCCTCTTTTGTATGAGATAATTTGCTCCATTTCACCTCTCCCTATCCAATTTTATTTTTTAGGATCATCCTAACACAATCAACTAAAAGCCAAGCCTTCTATCTATTTATAATCTTTTAAACTACCCTAGTAATGATAACATTCTTAAGAGTTACAAATATCATTTTCCCACATAAGAACCAAACAGTTTAACCTTATTAAATCCCTTATAGTTAGTTTTTCACATTTGCCTTCTTATGTTTCTTCTGGTTCTTATAAATCATATTTTCTGATCAGTTTGGTTCTTTTCCTCAAGAATACCTGAAGGTCCTTTAGTTTGTTTTTTTTTTTTCTTGAAGGATTACACTCAGCTTAGCTGGGTAGGTTATTCTTGGTTACAAACCCAGCTCCTTTGCTCTTCAGAATATTATATTCCATGCCTTTCAGTCTGTTAATGCAGAAGTTGCTAAATCTTGTGTTATTCTACTATAGCTCCACAATATTTAAAGCATTTCTTTCTAGTTGCTTGTAATACTCTCCACTTGACCTAGGAACTTTGAAACTTAGCTGCAATGTTCCTGTGAGTTTTTATTTGGGGGTTGCTTGCAAGTGGTAATGGCTAGGTTTTTCGATTTCTATTTTACCCTTTAGTTCTAGAACTTTAGTACAATTTTCCTTCCTTTCTTGAAGTATAGTGTCTAGACACTTTTTTTATCATAACTTTCAGATAGTCCAACAATTCTTATATTATCTCTTCTCAATCTGTTTTCTAGGTCAGTTGTTTTTCTAATGAGATATTTCACATTGACCTTTTTATTTTCATTGTTTTGATTTTGTTTTATTATTCCTTTTTGTCTTATGAAGTCATTAGTTGCCCAATTCTAATTTTTAAGAACTTATTTTCTTCAGTAAGTTTTTGGATCTCTTTTTCCAATTGTTTGACTTTCTTTTCATAATTTTCTTTTTTTTTCTTGTATCTCCCATTTCTTTTCCCAATTTTTCCTCAACATCTCTTATTTGATTTTTAAAGTCCTTTTTAAGCTCTTCCAAAAACTTTCTGGGGGGAGGGGCTTGTGACCATTTTGCAGTTTTCTTTTAAGCTTTTACAAGAAGCTATTCTATCTTCTTCTGAGTTTGAACCCTGATCTTCTTTATCACCATAGCAGCTATCTATAGTCAGATTCTCTGTTTTTACTCATTTTTATCAGTCTATTTCTTGGCTGTTAACTTTATGTTAGAGTTGGGCTCTGTTCCTGGGGGGTGGGGGGAGAATATCTCAGGCTTCAGGTTTTTCTTGTTGTTTTCTGAGCTTTATCTGGGGATCTTTGACCTATGCTTCTTTCAATATTCTATAATCCAAGGCCAGGTGTGGTCATTGCTCCTCCAGCTCACACTTTGGTCTATAAGTGACCTCAGGTACTCCTCTCTGCTCCTGAGCCATGATCAGGGCCCCCAGCACCACTACCATCACAATGGCTCTTGTTTCCTACAGACCTTCGGGCAGATAAAATTGTTAACTCACCCCTCTGCCTTGGAACAAAGCCAGGGACTCTGCCTTTTTGCCAGTAACCACAAACAACAGGGCCCCAGCTCTCTGCAACCACATTCACTGGTGTGTGCTCACTCCTCCTCACCCACAGAAACAGCCCTGTCTGGGACCCTATCTGGTCAGCATGCCCAGGCCCAGTGTCTAACACCAGCAGAGAACCTCCACAATCTTTTCCTGATCAGCTGCAGCATCCCCATATTCTTTGCAGTAAAAGCTCCCAACCTAAAGCTACTTCAAAAGCAGCTGCCCCCAAGACCTGCTGTTTGTTTGATTCAGCAGTTTCTGCACATCAGTCAGGCCAAATCATCACCCAGGGAGATCAGATTTTCCCTAACATCCTCCCAAGTCATCTTAGACGGGATGACTGCTTTACCAAGACTTTTAATTATTTCTGCTGCTCTAAAATTTGCTTTGAGGCATTGTTTTAAGTTATTTGTGGGTGAAGTTGAGAGAAATAGATAGTTTTCTGCCTTATTCTGCTATCTTCCCAGTCCTCTTTTCATAGTATGAACATTACCTCATTTGAAATTAATCCAACAAATATTTGAGCACCTACTATGCATTAGGTAGTATACCTAAAGGGAAAAAAAAACAGCCCTTGCCTTCAGTTAGCCTAGCGTTCACTAGATATTTAATGAATGCTTGTTGATTGGGAAGTAAATGCAATATAATTTGAGGAAGGAGAGGATGCTAACAACTGGAGGCATAAGGCAATATTTCCTGTAGAATGTAGCACCTAATTTTAGCTGCAAGAAAGCTATGTATTCTAAGAAGCAAAGGTAAGTTGGGAATGCATTCCAAACATGGAAGAAAGTCAGTTCAAAGGCAAAGGCTCAAGGGGACGGGTGTGATAGGACAGGTTTTTTTCCTGATACAGTTTCTTCTCACCCACACCACGGACGGAGGCTGGTCCCAATTCCCCTGATGCAGCTCTCTTCATCCCCACCCCCCCAGCCAATGTGGAGTAGGACCAGAACAAAGCTGGCCCTGGAACCAGTTTGGTTCTGGCTTTTCTGATGCCACTTCCTGACCATCTAGTCTGGGAGCATAAAAAGTCCCAGCCACATGGATTCTGTTCCTCTAAGTCTTAGTGGGTCACAAAGAACATTCAAAGGGCTATACCTTGAGGACCCACTGACAAGATGCATTTCTAAGCACCATAAAAATGTTAGCTTTTATTGTTGTTCTTGTCATTATTTAGAGGTAAGGGAGACCCCCAGTCCAGGGAAGTTTGCATTTTATAGTAGAGACAAGCTGGAGCCACTGAAGATACCCGAGCAGGGCTGTGACAATGTCTGACCTGTGATTAAAAAGATAAATTTAGCAAGTGTGTGCGTAATTTATTAGAGAAGAGAGAAAAGGAAAAAGGAAACCAGCCTAGACGGCTGTCACAATAGACTAGACTTAAACCAAGGCAGTTGGTCATGTGAATAGAGAGAAGGAACCAGGTGCAAGATGCAGAAGAAGAACCAAGCAGACTTGGCAACTGATTGGAAATGGGTAGTGGAGAGTAGGGGAGGGAGAGGGGACAGAAAATAAGGTGGTGAAGTTGACCCTGAGGTTGTAAGTTCAATTATCAGAACAGGAGTAGTGCTCTGCAGGGGAAGCACTTTCTAGTCTCCTTGCCTGCTGATTCATCTCAAAGATGAAAAACACTGCAATATATGAAGTGTTGAATAAAAAACCTGAGTGAATGTTAACCTATTTATTGTACCTATATGGAATGTTTTAAAGTTTGGAGACTGGTTCAGGAGACTTGAGTTCATAAAATCAAGCCATGGACAGACTTAGTCATGGGATGATCACAGGAACCTCAGTGGCAATCCAGACCAATCTCCTCTTTTTACAGATAAAGAAACTGAGGCCCTGGGAGTTTAAGTGACCTTCTAATGTCACTCAAGTAGTAGGCATCAGAGGCAGCATGTGAATGCAGGAATATATGCTCTAGAGCTGGTGTTTTACACTGTATTATGCCTACTCCCTGGACAAAAATGACATATTTGTTCTTTTCTTTATTGCTATTTGTTATCTTCAGCTCTGGGACTATACAGATAAGAAATGTCTCCCAGACTACATCCTAAGACCATGAAAAAAATACTCATCTCTATTAGTGGATATTAAATTTGCTGCCAGCCATGAGGTGAGCCAGACTTTTCTTCTTATTTCCTTTTCTCCTTCCTTCACCTCCTCAAGTGGTTGTAATGCTCCAAGATCCCAAAGCGTGAATTCAGGAATAGAGGCAACAGATAGCATCCTGCCTCCCCAATCATTGCCCCAGAATTCCTGGGAAGCAAGGAAATTGTTGAAACATAACCAATATATATCAGAGATGACACTTATTCTGTATATAAAGGTAAAAAGAGGAAATTTCCTTTGTGCTGCTATATATCATGAACTGATCATGAACCTGGCACTAATGTGAAAATATAGTAAGCAGGGGACTCTATTTACAACCCTGGAACAAGATATATTCTTTCTTCTAGGAGCACCTGGAAGAAGCTTATAATTCCTGTGCCTTTTGCCTTTGATTCACTGGACACCTAGATGGTTGTATGGATGCCTTCAAAGCTTTGTGCATGGCCTGCTTTTCATTTTTCAGGGATAATAGCTGGGTTAACACAAAAACTACTTATTTAGAAAGCATTTGCTGCTAAGTGGTGGGGAAGGAAGACCAAAGAATCTATTCCCCTCTCTTTCCTCCTGTAAGTCCCTAGGAGCCCTACAGTAATTCATGTCCTAGGGAAGTTAGGAAAAGGAAGGGGGGATGGGGAGGGGTTGTTGTTTGTCCTTCACTCTCAAAGAGGACCATGACATCAGGAAGGTGATGCTATGTCTTGCAAGTGAAATGGATTTGTGAGGGAAGGCAAGGTCACCAGCTTCACTTTCTCCTTTGGAGCCATCTGAGTCCAGTGGCAAGATATAGATCAGGATGACTGGAGATGGCCCCAGTGAGGAGGGGAGATAATAATGTAAAGAGGAAAAGAAACAGGAGATAACAAAGAAATTTCCCCCATTTAGATGTTTGGAATTAGTTCTTAGCCTCTAGGTGGCACAATGTATAGAGTGCCAGATCTGGAGTCAGGAAAACTCCTTTTCCTGAATTTAAATCTGGCCTCAGATACTTACTTGCGGAATCCTAGACGAGTCACTTAACCCTGTTTGCCTCAGTTTCCTCATCTGTAAAACAAACTAGAGAAGGAAATGGCAAACCACTCCAGTGTCTTTGCCAAGAAAACCCCAAAAGGGGTCACAAAGAGTCAGACGTTACTAGAAAATAACTAAACAACAATCATTTCTTATCACTATGACTGATGAGGAAGTGGACTAATTATGCTCAGGATCATATTCTTTACTAGTACATCCAAGCTATATTTACCTCTTTTAAATGTATGGTGATGTTGCAGTTGAAATATATATATATTTTCAATTCACTCTGGAATCCTTATAAATGATTGGGTTCAATGGAAGGCCAATACCTTATTCAGTATCTGCTCTATTAATAGTCCAGGTAGGAAACATAAAAGAGCAAAGCAAGTAATTTGGATAGGATTTTTTTAAAAGCAAATAACAAGGAAAAACCAAACAAGACAATTGTCCTCAGTACACTACCCTTTTACTATCCCAATGCTCTAATGAGTCAATCTCCCAGAAACTCACACATTGTAGGGAAGAATTTAAAAATAAATCTCTGGAAACACACTCTAAGATGAGGAAAGAATTAGCGGTGTATGGCATAGCCTTTGCCATCTAAACTGGAAGACTTCTGCCACTTGAATCTTCATGACTCCATCTCCTAGATGCCAACTGTGCCCTCCTTCTTCTCAACTATATTTCTGTAGCTTCTTGGAATGGTCCAGGAATTTCCTCACTGCTATTGCTGTACTCTTTATCAGCTCCCATAAAGATGTGAAAGTCCGATGTTCTGCTCATACATCCTCTCCCCATTGCTACCATCTGCTAAAGTTCTGCTGTCACTGCTGGTTTCTGTTACTGCTGCATCAAGAAAACACCATTATTATATTTTAATGGAGGTCTTAACACATGTGCAAACTCTATCAGCTTGCTTATGTCCCTCCACATGGAGGATAATAAGGAACTTGATTCCAGAAGATTCATGATGACATGTAAGTGAAGTGCCTTGGAGAGAAAGTGGAGCATATATTCCATAACTGGTTCCATTCAGCTAACCATATGATAGAAATTGGGCTTTCTGATTGGCTTTAGAGATCAACTTTGGCTACTTGCTCTTTACTTCATTTACTCTGAGAGGTTTCAGTGATTCCTTGGTTTGTGGCATTCTCTGTTGGGGGAATGAAACCTCCGACCTTGGAAGTTTCAAAAGGTTGAGCAAGTGAACCACAGGCATCAGAGCCCAAGAGTGGTGTTGCAGCCAGGCTCATATCAATCCCTCAAGAAACAAGGAGAAATCTTCAATAGGACTTTCCCCTACCCAAAAAACTGCTTAGATAAAGCTTCATCTAGCAGTGATGCCATCTTCGGTGAATTTGGTAAGACCAATGCTATGTAGGAACTGAGCAAAAATTTACACCTACTCCCCCGGAGACCAAGGTAAAATAGAGGAGACTATGCCATGGAGATACTGGAGGGAATTGCTTGTAAATTTGTGCTTGTCATATCTTTAAAGTAAATTTCCCTTTGTAAAAGCCAATTGATGTTCAGTGATTCAATGGAACTGGACTGTTGGTCACTGGCCCCTTAACAATGGGGGAACATAGCCAGTGGGAGCTCAAGCTAATGTCAGTAGAGAAGAGAACCTAAGGGTTAACCATTTCCCTACCACCCACCACTCACCCCCCCCCCAAAAAAAATCCTGAGGGGGTAAATATGGCAGCCTGGCTCTCAGAAAGTCAGTCAGAGCATACATGCTATATTACTAGTAACAGGTCATCTTTTTTTCTTTCTTTCTTTCTTTCTTTCATTCTTTCTGTCATTCTTTCTTTTGTACTTTAAGGTTTGCAAAGCATTTTATTAGTCTTCACAATCACCTTCTAACTATTCCCGTTTCGCAGATGAGGAAACTGAGGTTCAGAAAAGTTAAATGGTTTGCCCAGGGTCACACAGTCACTATGTCTGAGGTAACATACAAACAGAGGTCCAATGTTCTTTTCACTATGCCATGTAGTAAGTGAGATGGTCTGGAACAACATGCCTTAGGGCTCGTCAATAAATTCTTAGCTATTAATTAATTCACAGCTTCACCAGTCTGACTCACAAAAGGGCCATGGGCCCTTTTGATTTTGAGATTCAATCTTCTCAATAATAGGGTCTCACTAGCTGAGTAAGGTCAACTAAATTCCATTCACCTCCCTCTTGCCTCAAGGTGTAGGCAGTATGGAGTTGGCACCTCCACAGAATCTTTATGAGGCCGAAGATAAACACAGCCTCTGACAATCTATGTCCAGGCCTAAATATATTACAAGGAAGGAAGTAGGTCCAAGATGGGATTCCAGTGGGAAAGTTCCCGGCTGCCATGCAAATAAAATTTCACAAGAGAAGTCCCTAACCTATGGAGCAGATAGCATTTTAAGACTCTGGGAATTAAGGAATAGTGAGGGACCATAGCCCCCTCCCACACAGGCAGCTAAAGCATAAAAGGTTCTTTGTTTCACACATAACTGAAGGCTTTGCACTGGTAATACTGGGATTGGTAGTTCCCAAAACATAAAAACCACCTAGGGGACACAATGACTTGGAGATTCTCTTACCACACTGCTACAGGACTGTACTGGTCATGACTATAGATGTTGCCTCTGTGTGGAAAGATCTTGGTGCTCAACTGAACCAGAAATGAGTCTATGCTAATTAGAACAAGACCAGAACCAGAGCTAGCAGCAGGGGCCATAAACAAGCATCCTTGCTCTGTATTCAATATCAGCATCCTTATGAATGAATGTAGCCTGCAGGCTAGATTGTAATCACAGAGCCCCCAAGGGAAATGTAGTTCCCTAGGCATGCTTGCCATTTCTCCAGCCTGGGGAAAGATAAAGGAAACATCAAATGAGATCTGAGGGAAAGAGAGAGAGTTAGGAGATGGAGTAGGAAGGGATCTGGAGTGAGAGCCATGATGTAAGAGGAAAAGGGAAGCCCATAAAAAGGGCTGATGAATGGGGTCCAGCAAGACTGGGAATCTTCTCCCTGTCACCCCACCCCTACCACCACCCCGGAAGCCAGTGTTATCTATGCTATTACAAACTGCTTGGAGCCTGAGTAGTAGCAGACTTTTCTTGAGGGGGCATCATCTTTCTCCTTACCTCTCTCCACTCCTTCTGTCTACTGTAGAGTTAAAAGAAAATTGTCTCCCAGTTACCCTCCCTGCCTCTCCCCTCATCATCTCCCCTGCCCCCAAACATCTACTTTATAAAACTGATTCTTACTTATATAAATGAGTTTAACCTGTATGAAGGCAATTTGGCTCCTTGTGATTAGAGCCGGATGGTGACAGGAGGAGAGGGGTAGCTGAGCCCTGAGGGGTTCTCATATTGTGCAAAGTATATTAACTAGAATCCTCGAGATTTGGGGAGGTCACAAGATTCTCCCTGGGGGCTACCAAGCAGCAGCAGCCTACTTTTATGAATAATTATATAATTCTCCCAACAAACAGAACTTTTAAAATATTAATTCAGAGCCGCTAACTTTTATTATTAAAAAGAGCCTAAGCATCCATTATTATTGAAAGCAGGAGTAAAGAGCTTGGGCTTCCCTTTGTGCTTGAGGCTATTGCTGAGCTTCCTCTCCCACCTTTGTGAGGGTTAGAGAATGAAGTAAGGAATGGGTAGTGACCAGGAGAGAGGGTCTACCCTCTCCCCAACCCCACAGCTTGCCCCAGCAAATACAGCTAGACAGTCTACGAGGAGCTCAACCCCTGTTGTTTCCTATACTTATCTTGTGCCGATCAATCATTTATGACATCCAGATACCTGGGCTTGGAGCTTCTTCAGCCTCTGTAGCCTTTTCCAGCTAAATTTTCAACTTCTACCATGCTCTCCCAGTAACTGGCAACTAGACATTAAAATTACATTAAGGCTCTGATAAGCCTCAGGGTGGCATTGAAAATATTGGAAGGACATGGAAGAAGAGGAGCCATTGCCAGTATTCCACTGTCACATCCAAGGGCTGGTCCTGCTATCCACAGTCAAGTAGGAAACAACATTAAAGTCCCTGGAATATTCACAATCTCTCTTCCCCTTTGGAATTCCTTTAAAGCTCAACTCAAACACCAGACTTTCTAGATTCTCAGTAACAACTTTCCCTCAAACATGCCCCTTTCTGTTGTTGAGTCATTTCAGTTGTGTCTGACTCTTTGTGACCCCATTTGGGGTTTTCTTGGCCAAGATACTGGAGTGGTTTGCCATTTCATTCTCCAGATCACTTTACAGGTGAGGAGACTTGGGCAAACAGGGTTAAGTGACTTGCCCAGCGTCATAAAGCCAGTAGGTGTCTGAGGCTGAATTTGAACTCAGGTCTTCGCTTGGAACTCTATCTACTACACTACATACCACCTAGTTGCCCCCACATGATCCTTACAAAGTACTTTGTTTCATACTTCTGATGCCCGCGTCTATCTGTTTTTATAATTAGCAGCATCACATATCTTATCCTCCTACAATTTCTGAGGGAGTCAGGAATTTGTCTTGACTAAGTTTGCATCTCCCAACAGGATCATGAGATCGTGGATCCATAGATCTAAGGCTGGAAGGAACCTCAGAGGCTATCTAATCTAACCCCTTTATTGAACAGATAGGAGCTTACTAAATGTATGTTAATTCGAGTTGAACTGGAGTCAGAGATATAACTTGAGTAGTAAACTGACATAAGCGTAAATGGAATCTCAGCCTTTGCAACAGATGTCCCAATAATGTTGATGAGCAGATAAGCTGTGAGCTGTCAGTTGGAAAAATGTGGACAGTGGGCCACCTCCACAAACAACATGAGTGTGAATTTGTAACTCTCTAGGGGCATTTTCCTAAACCAGAAAACGAAAAATCTTTATAGTAAGAATTACTTCCACACACAGCATTTACCTCTAAGGAGATCAGAGTGATCCCCCAAAGTCATGGCCCTTTATAACTTCTCTATTTCTCTTTCTCCTATTTATTGATAAAACTCAAACCTTTGGTTCAAGAGCCAGTTCTTAATTAAGCCCCTCGTGGAAGTAAGCAACATCAATCGAGAGTCTTTCCGCTTAATGCTCCTCAGTCACTCACTTAGTGAGTAACATCACAACCAGGAAACTTGATCCCTCTCTCTGCTTAATTCCATCCAGTTCTAGACAGTGACATTGGCCTGACTATTGCTTATTGAATAATTTTTTTGTGGTGAGGGAGGGAAATGGTTGTGGCTAGTTAATGAAGAGTTGCTCGATGGTTGCCCAAGAGTGGTGAAGAACTGAGAACAGTGGTCAGTAACTAAAAGCTCACCCAATTTTAGAAATCAAAGGCAGTATTTACCGTAGGGACCAACACAAGTGAGCCAAGAGCAATTTCATTTGACTAACATATTCACTTCTGAACCTAATTAGCCTCTTTCTCTTTTATCTTTCTACTTCTTTCTGCCTCTCTCTTTCTTTTCCCTTTCCTTTTCCTTTTAGCTTTATTTCACTCTCCCCATAGCTTTCTCTTTCCTTTTTCTCTCCTACTCCCTATCTCTTTTGTCTCTTCTCTTTGCCTTCTCTCCTCACTTCTGTTTTTTTTCCTTTACTAATCATAACATAAGATTGGAGATTTTAAATCATACTTTGAATAATTTTGCTATTCTTGACTTTTTTTCTAAAGTTTCTATTGAAGCTAACCTTCTTATACAGCCTAGAGGAGATCTAGGGTGTATTCCAGGTCTATACTTCAGTTTTTTCTCCATACAAAGTAACTTTTTGGGATGTCCATCATTTAATGCAGGTTACATCTCTAAAGTAAGTTATCTTTGAAAGGAAAAAAACATACATAAGCATAGACTAAAAATCACAACAATTGTAGGCTATATTCAGGGTTTGGAGGGAAAATCATGGTCTATGTTTGAACCAATAAAGCATTTCATAGGAGTATGTAGGTGGTCCTGGGAGCAGCGACCAAGACTGTAAGTAGCTGTGGCTCAGAAAGTGCCACATATAAGGTGGATTTCACAGCTCAGCCCTCAGAACAAACCTCTTTCAAATGATGGCACAAATGCTCTTACCTACCCAGATGGGAAACTGAAGACCCATTGAGAATGAAGTGATTCAACGACCACATTTATTAGGCACTTACTATATGCCTGGCAATGTGCTAAAAATTGGAGATACAAAGAAAGGCAAAAGGAGAAAAAGAAATCACAAAGATAGGCCAAAAAGTCCCTGCTCTCAAAGAACATGCAATCTACTGAAGAAGAAAACACATAAAAATCTGAGTACATAATAGCTATATACAGAGTATATGATAGTAATCTGAAAAGAAAAGGCATCAGCAACTACAGAAATTAGGACAGGGCGCTTGCAAAAAATTGAATTTTAAGGAAGCCAGGGAAACTAATAAGCCTATGGGACAAACATTTTGAGGTATCTAAGACCCAGTTGGAAAACTATGATTCAGAAATAACTATACTGAGGTTTGGATGTAAGGGGGCAGGGTGGGAAGGTGGGAAGGGAGTGAGGGAAAGAAATAGCCTGGAGATAAATATATGCATATTATATAGACATTATATTTAATATATATATATATATCTTAAACACACATATATGCACATTTGTATGTTTTTCCACATAATACTAATGTGTTAATATTTTTGTGGCTAATGTCCCGTCCTGCTCTCTAGACAAAGCTTATGGCTCAGGCCCTCAGCGTGAGATTTAATTTGCAGCCTAGAAAGAATGTACAGCTGTGGATTTCTTCTCTATTGCTCCACAAATCTTATTCCAAAACTGGAGCTGACTGAATTCTGAAAGACACATGAACATAATCCTATGAAGAGAGGGACCTCTAGTGTTAAGCTAGTTTTCTGCCTCATCATAATGACCTATTTAGGAGTATTCTTTTCACTATACTCTTCAATTCTATTTAACATTTCTTAAATACCTACTATGTATCTTTTAACTGTGCTAAACTCAGGAGACTGGGACTTCAAATTCTATATTTAAAAAAGGGGGTGGGTCCTGTGCTTCTTCTGGGGCCTTACTAATTTTCGAAAGATAAGTTAAAGTGTATAATCTAATAAAAAATATTTAGAAAAGCCATAATTGAGCAAAGAGTATTTATTGAGCATCTATCATAAGTCCATTATTATAGAAGACACATGAGATGAGATCTTTGCCCTAAGGAACCTTCCAGTTTAGTTGGGAAGATGAGACTAGCATACATTAAAAAAATTATTTATATATATATATATATATATGTATACACACATATACACATATATACATATACATATATATGCACACATACGTATACACATATATACATGTATACATACATACAGAGAGAGAGAGAGAGATGAGTGGCAGCATGGGGTAATAAATACGCAGGACAGACCCAAAGTCATCCTTGTTGAGTATCCTTTCTATGCTACATCTAAGTAAATCTAATGTCTCATTTCATTCTAATATTAGACCTAAACTATTAGAGGAGGGACCTGTGTGTCAGGCTCTGCCCATTCCATTGACTCAGCTGCCAACCTTCTTTGACATAATACCAAGTCGTAGAGATACTCAAGGATTAAATAGAAGCCACTGGTCTCTTGTGTCCTTTATCAAGGAGCCAGAACATGGCATCAACTGGAAGGGGCCAGAGCACATGCTAGGCTCCACAGTAAGTGCTCCTGTCTAGTAGATTGGGGTGAGAGGGCCTTCCACTGATTCCACGGATTACAAAGCTATTCTCTTCTGGCTTCTTCATTATTGCTCTTCCCCTCATTTTTATAGTTGGAGAGGCAAATAATTTGCTCAAGCAGAAGTCAATGAAAGTCCTTGCACAAAGTAGATACCTAATAAATGTTGTTGAGTTAACATGAGCTAAACTGGATTGATTGAGAGAAGAGACTATTCCCATACTGGCTCAGGGGTCTAACCAGAAGACAAAGGGACAGATCAATAACACCGGTGTCATTGGGTAAAATCTGACGCTATTGTTATTAACACTTTACCATTTCTTGCCAAATGTAACTTTTCTGTTTTCCCCTCTCTTATTATTTATGTTGTCCTTTTTATCCCCCAGTGGTAACACAAGGTTGTCACACTCAAGACTAAAGAGGTTGCTGATTCCTTGGATAATATCAGACTTAGAATCAGAAGACCTGGGTTTTAAGTTCTCATTTTTCCACTCAAGGGCTGCATGATGCTCATCAAATTCATTTACCTCTTTGGGCTAATCCATAAAGTAAAGGAATTGGAGCAAAAAGTTGTTGTTCAGTCATTCCAGTTGTGTCCAATTCTTCGTGACCCCATTTGGGGTTTTCTTGGCAGAGATACTGGAGTGACTTGTCATTTCCTTCTCCATCTCATTTTACAGATAAGGAAACTGAGGCAAACAAGATTAAGTGACTTGCCCAGGGTCACACAGCTAGTAAGTATATGAGGCCAAATTTGAATTCAGGTCTTCTTGACTTCAGGCCCAGCACTCCATCTATCACACCACCTAGCTACCTGGACCAAGAAGAAAGGGTTCAAACCCCACCTCTAGTGTTTACTACAAATGTGATCTTGGGCAAAGGCATGTGACTCTCTGGGACTTAGTTTCCTCAAATTTTAAGTGAAGGGGTTAGACCAAATGCCCTTTATCCCTTTCAACTCTAGGTCTATAATTAGGACACTGATGTTAGAGGATGATTCTATGATCCCTTCCAGCTCTGATAGTCTGTGATTCTCTATTGAAAAGGACTTTAGAGATACCGAATCCAACCCTTTCATGACACATATGAGGAAACTGAGGCACAAAGAGGTTAAATAACTTGCCCAAGGTCCCGCAGGTAACATATAACAAAGCTAAGGTTTGAAACCAGGTCTTTGAGCTCCCAACAGCCACGTTCATTCTACTACACTACGTTGCCTCTCATTCTAACCAAGGTATCTGCCCTTTAGGCTGGCGATTTATGTGCTATCTTTAGCAGTTACTCTCTTCTTTGGTAGGAATGAGAAAACCAAAGCATGTTTTGGTTAAGTCTCTTGCTATTTTCATTCATAGCCTTCTGTAAATCATACCAGAGGATACCTGAATGCTAAAAAGTAATTGAGCCTGTAACACAGTGAGGTCAGCAAGGGAGCAGAACCAATCAAATGCAGTCATTAAAAACAACTCTATTTTATTTCACCTGTGAGTCATGATGACCCTTTGGCTACACGGCAGCTATAAGCTCATAAACAAACAAAACAAAGGATCTTGTTGGTGATAATCAAGTGGGAGCATGGGCTCCTAAGAAGATCTATGGCTGAGGAATTTTGAGTCAGTTACATCGTTACAGAAATGGCAGCCATTCAGATTCAAAAATTTCCAGATTCAAAAAGTGTATTATCTGATCACCTGTGGCATAGTAAGCCTTGAAAGAACTAACAGGCTCACATGGCCTCAAATGGATTTTTCGATGGAATGTGTGCTTACTAATAAATAATGGCTGGATGAATAGAGGGCTGGTCTTGGGTTCAAGTTCTGCCCTCACTCATATTGACTTTGTGACCCTGAGCAAGTCACTTAATCTTTCAATTCTCTAGGCCTCTCCTTAAGACTCTAGGTCATGGACAAATTGCCGATCTGTAGCTCTTGAACTTCTTACATCAAGAGAGAGGAGAGATAGGGGCAGCTAGGTGGAGCAGTCAGTAGAGCACCGGCCCTGGAGTCAGGAGGACCTGAGTTCAAATCCGGCCTCAGACACTTGTCACATGTACTAGCTGTGTGACCTTGGGCAAGTCACTTAATCCCAATTGCCCTGCCCGCCCCCCCCCCCAAAAAAAAAAAAAACCAAAAACCAAGAGAGAGGAGAGATACTTTCTATCAACAGCTTGGTACACTTTTTCTCCCAAGTAGGGAAAATCTATCGTACATAAGTTTAACGAATGCTTGAAGCTCACGAAATCTAAACTTTAGAAAAATGTACTGTGGAATGCACTGGTCTTGAAGTCAGAAGATCGGGGTTACAGTCCTAACTCTAATACATATTAGCTAAGATACCATGGGCAAGTCCTTTTATATGCCTAGGCCTCAATTATCTTATCTATAAAATGGACATAATAATACACTACTTACATCACTGGGTTGTTACGAGGAAAGTATTCTATATATCTTAAAATACTATAAAAATAGGAACTTGTAAAATGAATGCTATCAAGGGATATTGCCACTAAGCTGAGGCAGCCTAAGGCTTCTTTACTATAAAAGCTGAAACTACCAAATAGACAAAGATCCCACCACGGACACGTATTATATGTACACATTGCCTCTCTGTTAGAATGTAAGGTCCTTGTGGGCAAGGATTATTTTCATTTTACGTTGGTATCCCCAGATCCTTGCACACGATGTGGCACATAGTAAGTTATTAATAAATGCTTGTTGATTGGTTTGATCGATTAATCTTATTATCAATCAGTGAAGGCAGCCTCTTTAATGGACATTGTCAGTCTTGAGGGAGGAAGGAAGGAAGGAAGGAAGGAAGGAAGGAAGGAAGGAAGGAAGGAAGGAAGGAGAGAGGGAGGAAGGGAAGGAGGTAGAGGAGGAAGGGAAAGATGGAAGAAGGAAAGAAAAAAGGAAAGGAGAGAGGTAGGGAGGAGGAGATAGAAGAAGGAAAGAAGGGTCCTAACTCTCTATTTTCTATGCTATCTGACAACATGAAAATAATGTTCTATTGTTTTAATAATTAGAAAATTAATAATAGGTCTAGTCCTATTTATCTTACTAAAACATTGCTTTATGTTAACTTCGACTGTTTAATCTGTTTCCTATCTCACTCCTCTCCTAACTTCTAACATCACAGGGACCCACAGAGCCCTTTGGTCCAGCATGCAAAGGTCATCTTCTTTATTTCCTGAAGCTTATATGTTACCCTTCTTTCCAATCTCAGTGTCTCCACACTCCATCTCCTGTGATCTCCTTGGACACACTCCCTTACAAACCTTGATTTCTACACCTGCTCTTTTATTTTCCCTGACTCCAATCTACCCTCCACACAGCTGCTATATTCCTAAGGCAGATTTGACTTGCTAGTCTTCTGCTAATTAAGCTTCAGTGGCTCCCTATTGCCTCTAGGAGAACATACGAACTTTTCTGAAGTGTAAAGAAAGCTCTTTAAAATCTGGCTCCAACATGTCTTTCCAGATTTATTTTATATTACTCTTTCCATGTACTCTTTTTCTTTTTTCAGCTCAACATGGTTCCTTGCTATTCTCCAAACTGGACATACCATATCCTTTGCACGGGTTGTTTCCCATGCCTGCAATGTATTCCCTCCTCATCTCCACCTCTTGGAATTCCTAGTGTCAATGTTCATTTCAAGTACCACTTCTGGCATAAAGCCTTACATTGTATTTACTCTGTGTGTGTGTATGTGTTTGTCACACACACACATATGTACCGTCAAGATATTGGGAGACACCCTGTTTCCCAGAGCTAAGGCCCAGCAAGCAAGCTGTGCCCCGAGCTTGGCATAATAGTCTTTTTGTGCTCACTCTCTGGATGACCTCAGCCACAGCAAAATCCAGAATTGTTTCACATAACTGTTGTATTGCTTTGACCGGCACCCTGTGTTTTCTGAGCTCAGACAGGCACCTGCTCTTTCCACGTTCTGGTCATGAAGCCCTGCTATGAATCAAACTTTTCTGTTGTTGCTGTTCCCCCTCACTGTCAGGGCCATAGCTCACTGTGAAGCCGTTGGTATAAGTACTGAGATCACCCCACGCTGCCTTGGATCCCCCCGCTAGGGGCCCTGCCACATGTGTCTAATCTGCCTCCTTGTTTGCAAGCCGTTTCTCTCATTTTGAAATTAAACTTCTGTTTGATTCCTGACTCTCCCATCTCTAGCCTGCTTTGATTGGCTTTGGCCATCCACAGGTTAGGGGCCGGTTCCATCCAGCTGACAATATAAGCATAAGAGCAGGGCCTCAGAATAGAGATTTCTCCAGGTGGGAAGGATACTAGTGAGGAGGGGAAAAAGTCTGAAGAGTGAGGAAGGTAAGAGAAGGTGTGAGGGCTTTTTAGATGATTCAACACAATTGAATTTAACAATCGTGTTTTAAGTGCCTCTGGGTGTTAGGCACTATGCTAGGGAAACAAAGATAAAAATGAAAATAGCTCCTGCCCTCAATCAGTGTGGATTCTTCTGGGGTAAATAACCTACACAGAATAAATCAATACTATATGCTATACAATAACATATATAAAATATAAGAGGTAATAATCTACAAATAAATATAAACATATAAATATATATATATATATAAAAATAAAAGGTACAATATGTCATGTGGTAATTATGAAGATATGTATGTAAAATATAATAAGATATAATATAAATTATTGATTGTCCTCATTCAAGTAATTAGTTGGCCAGTTGTTTGTTTTCTTAAAATTAAATATATATACGAGATGCACCTAGAGGTTAGTCAGGTTACACGGATTGAGCCAAAATCCTTATTTTGAGCCAAAACCTACTTCCCTGTGAATATGCCCTCTGATCCTGGTTCTGCTGTCTGGAGTCAAACAGAATCATTCTAATAATTCTAATATTCTAGACAGGAACTATCTCCTTTTGTAATTCTAATCCTCTTTCACCAGAAAACATTTAAAACACTTGACAACAGCTATTACATGCTCCCTAAGCATTTTTTTTTCCCTTAAGGCTAACTATTCCCAGTTTATTTAATTGATCCTCATGTAATATGTTTCTTACCCCTTCATCATCCTGATTGTCCTCCTCTGAACACACTGAGAATGGCTTTCATTTTTAGAAACAACTAAAAGTCCTTTTAAGCGAAGCCTGATAAACATAGTAGGTGATCAAACTCTCTTAATGAGATGTGATTGTACAGTGACTGTATGGTTCAGAAAGCAGTTCCAAAAGAGGAGAAATATTCTAACATTACTGGAATAAGAATATGGAAAATAACAATAAAAGTGAAATCATTTGTATAGCAGTTATATTTAGGGTGTGCAAAGCAATTTACAAATGTTATCAAATTTTACCCTCATAACAACCCTGGGAGGTAGCTGCTGTTATTGTCCCCATTCTACAGATGGGGAAACTGAGGCTGACAGAAGTTACATGACTTGCCCAGGGTCACACAGGTAGGTAAGTACCTGAGGCAGGATTTGTATTCTGGTCACTCGGGGTGACTCATCTGAAGGATACACACTCGTGTGGTAGAATGAGCTACAGTCAATTTCAGAGGCTGGGGCTGGTTTAATCCTATTGACTTATAGTTACATGGATGCATCTTAATATGGGCTGTCTTCCCCCCAGACAACATGTGTGTGCTCTTCTTCTCAGTGGCCATTGAAAGCTTCTTCTCGGGTGGATTCAGGACATTTGATTGGCATATACCCAAAGGATGATTGATGACTTCCCAGTTTGTTGTAGCATTTTTTTAATCCAATGTCTATTCCAAATGTGCCAAAAGATGCTGTCATGACAGCCTCATGTCTTTACAAATCAAAACAACAAGGAAGGTGGGGAGAATACACTCCCTGGAAGGCCTGGGAAGTTTCCTTCACTGATTCAATCTGAGTACGGTTTGTTTCATGCTGAGCATCGATGATTGGAATGATCCCTGCAGAACTGACTGATGTGTGTCTTGAGCCATGAAGCCTTTTAGGAATCCTGAGAAGTGTGGTTCCCAGGACAAAAGGTTAACGGGGCTTTTTGTTTCCATTTGTCTAGGGAAGGTGACTTCCTGAGTTTCTTTACTATATATATTTTTTAACCACATGCAAAACAAACCTAATTTAAATCCCTCTTCGACTTCATTTAAGTGGCTTTCCTCTTGTACCATGCTTCCTCCCTTCACATACATTCTATGTTTAATGGATCTCATGAATGACCATGACATTTCTATCTACAAACAACCTGATTATTAGGGGTTGTTTTAAACATCCTGAAAGCTTCACCTGATTAATGATCTCATCTCATCAATTTGGGGGCCCCTTTCAACACCACAGATTGTAATTCATCCACACCTTCTCCTATATGGTTGTTGTCCATGTTCTGTCAGCCTCCAAAGAGGATCAACCCAATTTTATTCAATTCAACAAACAGTTATCCAACACCTATTATATATGTAACACCTTCACAAGGACCCTGAGAGTTGTATTTATTTTTTCTCAGCTTGGGAAGAGAAGAAGTGAAATCAGGACTGGAGTGGCGTCTTTTCCTCTACAGGAGGAGTTTTGGAGGAGCTCTCTAAAGGAGAGGACAGGAGAGGACTGGAGGAGGAATAGAGGAGGAGGAAGACAGGATGAGGAGAGGAGGGGGAGAAGAGGAAGAAAGGAGGAAGAGAGGAGAAGTGATAGAGATTCACACACGCACATGCATACATATATGTAATAATTACAGACCCTCTATGGGAGATCTTGAAAGGTAACCCCCAAACGGATAAGTGGAGGGTTGTATGTGCTTTTTTGGATTGATCGATTGACTGAGTCATTTACCTCAGGCGCCAGCTGTAGTAGTTGGAGGACTGAGAGAAAACAAGCATAAGGAACTGGCAAACCATCTGCCCCTGCCTTACCTCAGCATACATTTCTAGTTGGAATACGCACACACATACATGTATACATGTATGTATATACATATACACACATACACACCTATGGTTGACTCTGTCCTTACATTTCCTGGTTGGCTACATGAGGGTACAGGACAGCTCAGGGCTGAGATCCCAGTTACATAGCCTGTTGTCAGAGGGTTCTTTGCTTTCCAATTAGGGACATCATTACAAGCCATTTCATAACTATACTTCCAAGAACAGAATTACTACAAATTAGGTTATTTTAAAATCTGCCCCAGCAGAAATGAGTCTAACCTAGTGACCAAAGATACAAAGACAACACCAAATAGACTAGACTCTCAAAGACCTTACATTCTCCTAGGGAAAATGACATTCTTACCTGATAAGCCGGAGACCTCCCTACAGTCTATTAACTTTCTCTGGGTGCCTGAGCAACTCCCACACTCTTTATATATGGTTTTAGTTCCTCATCTTCAATACATGACAGGCCTGTTTCCTTTTCTAATTATCCATTTCATAGCTGATTCTTTTTATGCCACTTTCTGGGTTCAAGTAACCCTGAAGGTACCCCAATTATGCCCACCTCCATTTTTTAAAAAAATCTATTTTCCCTCAAATTAATCCATACTAATATATAGTTAATTAATCAAATTACATTATAATATAACTAATTAGCATTACTTTCTGTATAAATAATACATTCATTTCTATCTCAGGTTTAGCCACCTAACTGATTTCTCTTTCCATGGATATAATGAGAACTACAGAATCAAGTTTGCTTACTTTCTAGACTCAGGCTGCAGATCCAAAAATGCTGTACCACCATTTATGCATTCCCAAAATGCCTCAGGCTCTGCAAAATTGGCCAATAAAGCCACAGAGCTTATGGGGAAAGTGGAGTTAGTGTCCTAACACTCAAAGTTTTTGAAGGACACATAAAGAAGAAAAATAGGAACCCAATAAAAATGGTAGCACAGTTTTATAAATGTAGAATAGATGTATAAAGGAAATACATCAATATGTACAATAAATGGTGGCTGAGGCTGCTGCTCGGCTTTGGCCTCGGGCTGCCGGAGCAAGATGGGTCCTTAATAGCTCTAATAACTCTGGGCCTCCCGCCTGAGGCTAGGGTGGAAAGGGGTGGGGGCGGGGTGGACCAACTCCTCTCCACAGCACCTACTGCACCAGAAGATATAGAATAAATACGGTACTTTACCTTGAAAAAGAGCCGAGGTTTGCTCATGTTAGTGGGAAGTCGAAGGGCTGAAGCTTGTACGTTTTGGGAAGTGGTGCAGTTTTTTCTTCATTCTCTCTGTTTCTCTCAGAAGAAATGGAACAGAAGCAAACCCAAAATTCAAGACATGCTTAAAATGTTCCCTGATATATCAATCATGTTGGAACAAATTCACCTCAACGTTATAGCAGAACTGACTATATGCAATGGCATTTCTGGGACCCCAGCAGCCTTAAAATTTTAAATGAAAGCAGGTTAGGGCTGTGGGAGGGAAAAAAAACCACAACCTTCCTTAAAGCAGCAGTCTCTGAAATAGGGTTGGGGCTTCCTGGGGGACCATGACTATGATCTGTGATCAAACAGGGTCAACTAAAACGGCAATGAGGAATATTCCCTTCTGAACACCCCGGTCCCACTTCCCTATAACCCACCTCCAACCCTATTTTTGTTTTGGGGTGGACAGACTGAGTTGCACTATTAGATAGATAGATGCATGCATATATGTGCATAAATATACACACAAACATGTATATACACATACGTGTGTATATATGTGTGTATATATGTATAACTATATCTATGTATACATAAATGTATATGTGTGTACATGTAGAGATAATTTATAAATATATATGGATTGGGTTTTTTAAATAGTTTTTTATTGATATGCACACACAATCAAAAAAGTTTGGAGATCACTGTATTGAAAGACCCAACATTTTCCTAGAAACCTTCTTGAACTAAATTACCTACCAGGGGTACAGAATCTGCATCCTCAAGGCCACATGTGGCCTTATAAGTCCTCAAGTGCAGCCTTTTGATAGAATCCAAACTTCACAGAACAAATCCCCTTAAAAGAATTTGTTCTATGAAACTTGGACTTGGTTAAAAGGCCGCACTCAAGGACCTAGAAGGCCACACGTGGCCTCAAGGCTGCAGGTTCCCCACCCCTGAGCCCCTTCTCTGAGCAAAACATATTCTATTGACGCCATTAAGTCTTTCAAAACCCTAGTTTACTCTTCAAACAAACAAAATTCAGGGGTAACTACTTAGCTTTCTATTAAAGAGAATCAAGAAACAACCACTAGGGGGCTCAAGAGAACCTTTTTCAGTGGTTTTTCCTGGGCAACACATGTAGCATCTTCATTCATTTGTTCTTTGTTGGATTTTTATTAGTTTTCATTTCCCTTAGCCCTTTACATTAATATTTCTTTAGACTGCTCATAATATTCTTATGAAGTTGGGCAGCTCCACTCACTTTATAGCCAAGGAAATTGATTAATAGAATCAATTAAGTAACTTCCTTGGCTGAAGCAATTAGGCCAGGGAGACAAGACTAGAATCATAGTGCGTCTCAGCCTCCAGGAGGGACAGTTAGAGAGCAAATCCAACCACCCTTTTACAGATGAGGGAACAGACACCAAAAGGCATGGATCGTTAGTTTAGGCAGAGCCAGAACGAGAAGCAATGGACTCCTGGTCCCACTGGCGGATCACACGCTTAATTAGCTCTTCTCAAAATTCTTTAAGCAGGAGCAGGGCTGCTCATGCACAAGGTTTCCTTGTGAACTTGTCTCCTGGTATGAGACAGGAGATGTTCCCAGTATGCCCTTGTTAAAAGATGACACAACCAAAAAGAATTTTAATCTTTGGTACATGTGAGCTGATATAGAAAAGGAGAAATACTTCACCATTTGAAACTAGTGGTATCTCTCTGGCAGGGAGATGATGTACAGGTCAGAAGTGAGCCTCATGGATTGCTCTTCCTGAAGAGTGCAAGCATGGCATTCTTCCACTGTGCCTACAGTGGGGCATTTTTGTTTGTTTTGCCTTCACTGAGCACTGAGGCTGGGGCAGCAGCTTCCAGGGAGGAGAGGGGATGGCAGGGACTAGAACTGGAGAGTTCCATTTTGAGGTGCTCTAGCCTGCCGGGCCACTGCATGAGCTTTGAGGCACACTATCCCACCGCTGCCAGAGCTCGAATGGCTGCAGCTGAATCTGCTTTCAGTCACCAGAATGGGATAAGGGGTGCTGACTTTCTATTTGGGAGAAGAGTTGACTGTGAGATAAGGTCTCCCCTTTCCTTCCCTGCTCTGCCAAAATAGGAAAGAAGCTGATTTCGAAGCTTATGTTGTTATGAAAAGTTGCTTTTCTCATTTCTTTTTAAGTAGTCTGAATGTCTTTTGTGATGCTGATCTCCTGATCTGATGAGCTGCAGAAAGGCAGGACATTGGAAGATAGGAATATTCAAAAGACCACAGAGTTTGAGCCCTTGCCCCTGGATGTACTAGACTTTCTCCTGGAAGGAAGCAGAGACAAACTGATAAAGAATCTTATGGTTTCGATTTATTGATTTCAGAAGATCTTCCCAAAAGACAGAAAATAAACTGAACTTGGGGTGTTGGCTTTTTTTCTTTGCCCTAGGATAAAATTTAGTCAATGTACTATTTTGCTATCTGGGACAACTTGAAGCTGCTGACCTCACTCCCTCCTTCCTTCTTCTTCCCCACCTGTCATCGCATGTATGTGCAGAAAAACGCTTTTTGCTACAGTAGAGTCAAGGACAATGACCATATAGACTAGGAACTGAGAAAAGGTATGGCTGGACCATGCCAGCAAAGCCCACATTCCAAAGGTGGGGGCCAGAGGAGGAAATTTTTTTTTAACCATTTTGATTTTATCTCCTACCCCCAAGCTATAGAAGGTTACATACAGATTTTTTAAAGTACCTAGATAAATTCTCTATCTAAAACTACTTATTTCTACATAAAATCAGCTGCAGAAACTGAACTGGAAAGATCTGCTTTTAGCTGCATAAGCATAAGCAGTGGACCTCACTCACACCAATGACCTGAAATTCTTCAGAATCTTGAGATGCTAATGAAACAAGGCACTCTAGCTATAGAGCAATATTAAATATATATGTACACACATATATGTGTCCACAGGCACTAGATGGCAGCATTAAGTATTATTTCAAAAGAACTTAACAGTATTTGAGGAAATATATATATATGATATATAATATTTATTTATACATATATATATATATATGTGTGTGTATGTGTGTATGTTCCCAATGTGTGTGACTTGCTGAATTTTATTCTCATCTACCTTATATTGTTAAGACATATTATATGTGTTTGTCATATTTGCCAGCAATGGACAGCTTTTGTAAATTAAATCTGCCCATCATTATGTGCAGTACCCTTCTGAACAGGGTAGAGGGGCATCCTGAGGATTTCTACCAAGCTTCAAGTAGAACAGTAAATGCCCTTGTTCCCCACCTACCTGGCATTAGACTTGAGCAGGGCCTAAGATTTGTGAAACATATTGTTTTCAGTAGTCAACTACTTCCTCATTCTGTACCTTCCTCTCTTTTCAGCTCCCTCCACTAACCTTTCCCTGCTCCTTGTGATGCCTTCAGGCTGCCCACCCCATGAAACACTGCACGCCATCTGGGTCTGTGTCATGTGAAGATATTGGATCAGAATGGAAAGGGCCTTTAGGTCATCTAGCCCAACCAATAGCCTGGGGAAGGAAAGGAAACAAGCACTGATTAAGTATCCACTGTGTTCCAGGCACAGTGCTAAGTGCTTTTACTGATATTATCTTGGATCCTAACAACAACCCAGGAAGGTAGGTGCTAATATTATCCCCCTATTGAAAAAAAATTGAGGCAAACAAGTTAAGTGACTTGCTGAGGTCACATAGTAATAAGTGTCAGAGGTGAGATTTTAACTCAGGTCTTCCTGACTCTAAGCCCAATGCTCATATATATATATAAAACCTCCCTAACATATATAACCTCCCTAACAACAACATTTGGTCTATACTTATAAACCTCTAATGACAGCAGACTCCTCAGGTGCAGCCCGTGCCACTTTCATACACCATTAATTATTAAAAGGATTTTTCTTTCATTAACCTAAATCTGTCTCTCTATGACGTCTGCCTGTTGGTTCTAGCTCTGCTCCTTGGGGCCAAACAAAATAATCCTAATATCTCTTTTACTTGACAGCCCTTCAGATATTTGATGATAGCTGTCATCTTCCCCTTTAAATTTCCTCTGCAACTAGAACAGGGGGACTCAATCAGGTGAGCCTGACCCTTTACTGCCTTTTCCTTTTTTTCCCCTTTCCTGAGAAGAAACATCTATCCTGAGATGGTTGTGTCCAGGTTTGGACGTGATCCTGTGCTTTCTAAAGGTCCTAGATCCAAATGAGAGTGCTGATTGCCGGTAGATAGAGCTTCTGCACTGAAGAAGACTGCCATCAAGATGAGTACTGGCGTTCAGAAGACAGGGAATTTGGGAGGGGTGAGGGGAGGGATAGTGCAAGGAGGAGGTAAAATGTAACTATGCTTACTTAGCAGTCTGGGGAAGGGTGATGAGGTTTAAGTATCAACCTCTCAGGAGAATATAACGGTAGGTATAAGTTAAGTTATTGAAGCCTGTTTTAAACCTTGCAATTAATGTATGCTTGTATTTAGTGTTTAGAAAGAAAAAGGTTTTCAGTAAAGGCAGCCTTCTTCGCCACCCCACCCTACTGCCTCCACCAAGGATTTAACCCAGTCTAGATTACAGGTGTGGATCCAATGAGAGGGGTCACTGAGAAGAGAAAGGAGGTGATCCCATATCCCTTGGGCTCTATAGCAATTATTAGATATCCCTTCCACATCACGACTTTCCCCATCATGGTTTCAATATATCACGGGTCAGTATAAAAAATTAAATGGGAATTTTAAGGGAGTTTTGAGGAAGCCGCAGATGACACATGAAGGCCAGAAGACAGCACAAAAAAAGTTTAGAAGCTCAGAAATGCATAAAATATATGTATAGTATTGTATAGGCCCAATGCCCACTGTGTCACCTAGTTCATATATAACCTCCCTAACAACAAGATTTGGTCAAAATTTTAGACTAAGGTACTGTAAACACCCCAGAAAAAAAGGGAAAAATTCAGATTTCTCTGGTACAAAGGGAGGGCCAAAACATTTTATGTGGATTTTCTAGATCAAGGGAGTACCATGCCCCTAACCCCCACAAGTGTGGAAGGGATAACTGTATGTCTTTGCTACAGGCACAGCTTTTTTCTTATAAACTGAAAGGACATCTACTGAAACATACATGGGATCCTCTCCATTCCACTTGTTACCTAATCCCCTGTGGCTTATATTTCCTGATTTATATTCACCCTATCCCTTCTTGAAGCTTATATATCAATACCTCTTATGGAGTATGAAGAACTAGAGATATTCTATGAAGAATTTGATAAAATTCTCCAAACCATGTCAACATATTCCTTGATATTTGGTGACTTCAGGAAGAAAGTGGGTACAGGCGAAGATAACAAACAGTATGGTGGAGAATATGGTTCAGTCTTGCTTTTCATTCATTCATTCAGTCATTCCTTTGATGACATCTTTGACTCCATTCCCCCTTTATGACTCTTCTTCTCTATAATGTGTTGTATCCTGCTCATTCCTTCCTTGCATCTCTCCTTTGTCCTTTGGGTAATTTCAGGTTCAATTCTTTGGACATTATAACAACCTTGGAAGAAGATTATCACCAGAAGGTTGATAGATCTTTGTTTTAGTGCCTGTATCTTAATAGACAGGAAATGACTAATCCAATGATCAGTCTGAAAGTCATCTCAGAATGTGCAGAGTGACTAATTAGAGCAAAGTTTAAAATCAACACCATACTAAAAGAAAAGGAATGATGTGGTGTCACTGCCTAATTGTGAAAATTACAACTTGAGCTATTCAAAACAGTCACTGGGATCAATTTTAATCAATATAAAATGATACCACAATGAGACAGCCTTTAAAAAAAACAAACCCTAAAATTTGCTTAGGTCAGTATCTAGGCCTAGCCAAGAGACAAGGCAGACACGAGCAGCACCAATTTAGCATATTAGCTCGTTTACAAAATGTTATAGAAAAGGTTGTTAGGTTATAAGCAACATCACCTCACAAAACCCCTGCAAAGAACAGAGAAAAAGAAACAAATTGGTAGAGAGCTCATGAGCCCCACATAACCTGTGTTATCCCAAAGAGCTTGATGTGTTCTTTGTGAACATGTAATTAAGTACTCTAGATGATATGGGAGGTATAGACCAGACCAAGCAGCCACCAAAATCTGTGCTAGGTATAATGTACTTTGGAGCATACTGGATGGTTGATTTTCAAGATATTCCAAAGAGGGCAAGATATCAAATGAGGAGAAAAAATAAAATCACTTTTATGTTCTTGTTCTCAACCTCATTGGATATGACTCACCAGAGGATTATTGAACAAAGTTATGCCTGTGATTTCATCATGCAATTTTGTGTCATCTGATCATATGCATAGGAAATATCTTATAGGAAGCTTCCAGGATTCATTTTTCTCTGTGACACATCAAACGTTTTCTTATAAATGATAATCAATAAACAATACAAGAGCTTATATTTTCCATGCTTTAGGGCTAAATTTTTTTCAGTGCGATGATATAATGTGCTGTTGAAAATACTTTGCAAAGGGCTGCTAATTCTCTTCTCTTATTTTCATCAAGGATACACTTAAAGATTTCATAAACATGAGAAAAATGAAGTCTAGCTATTAATGTCCCTCCCTCCATTGAAACAGGTCATTGGTTCATAGATCTTGGGCAGAGACTGAAGATTGACCCAGAGAATAAGGCTATGTGAGACAGGGGGGAAGAGCACCAGCTTTGAAGACTGAGAACTGTTTTAATTCTTCCCTCTATCCTTGGAAAACAACTCTTTAATCTCTCTGGGCCTCAGTTTTCTCATCTGTAAAATGAGGGGATTGAGCCAGTTGGTCTTTGCATTTCCTTCCAGTTCTAATCTTATGATCCTGTGATCTATAGATATATCATGAATTTAGAAAATGAAAACAACTAATATTTATGGAACAAAGAGATGGAAGGTGCCTTGGAGGGAGGTTGGGGGGAACCTATTAAAAAGATGGGGCTTCCAAAGAGGTCAATAAAATGGACCAGAAGTGATTGGGCATTATTCGAATGGGCTGGGGAGAGGTAGGGTTAATTTGACCTGGGATAAATGTTCATGAAGAGGCAGCAGGAGTATATAGCTTGCGTTTAGGGCAGTAATGTTACAAGACAGGTATGGGGGAAACTAATGTGATGGGAAATACACTAGAACAGCATTTGATAGTAGGGGAAGAGGATTTATCAGTGGGGAGAAATTAGTCAGTGGAGGACCTTACAGAATTCACCAGTCCCCAAAATTCCAAATATAATCTATAATGTTTATATTGCAGAGGGTACCTGCACCAAGCTTCACTTCCAGGGGTTGTGATGCCAGATTAATTCTATTTCTTTATATACAAAATGAGAAGAGGAGAGAGGAGGGATTCTGTAGTATCTTCAATTATAAGTTGGACATGCTCTCTGAGGATTCTTCCAGTTCTAACATTCTTTGCTTCTAATTCTATGAAAGGTTTCAAATTTGGAAACACTCATCTCACTTCAGCTAGTAACAATTTAAAATAAGATTGCCTGTTTCATTGTTTTAGTATCTGAGCTTAAAAAAAAAGACTGGACCTGTGATTTAATCAGCGCCAGGAACTCTTGAATTTTGTCTACCAGTTCAGCTTAGCACTTTCTCTGAAGCTCAGTCTTACAGAGCTGCCTAGAGCCCTGGAAAAGTTGTGACTTGTCCAGGATGCGACAATCAGAGGCAGTATTTGAACCCAGCAAACGGGCAGCTTTTAAACAGCTAATTCTCGCAGCTAATCTACAGCCAGTGAACAGCCTGAAATCAGCTAAGTCAATCTCTCAAAAGTGGCCTGCTAAATTTTCATTAATTTATGACCTCTCAGACTAACAGGTTCTTTAAACACAGTACTCAGGGATCTGAACCAAAGACTCACTTGGGTAAACTGCCCGACAGACCCCATTGGCAGGAGAAATAATTGGAGACACCAGGCATCAGGTTCTTAGCAGCATAGCAACCTAAGTGTAGTGGCTTGGAAGAAAGGTCAGGCAGGAAAGGAAGGGTAGTGGGCCCGGATTTCCAACATACGTATATGCGTATACTCTTCTGTGCAAGCAATTCTCCATGAGTCACCATGTGCCCCTCAAAATCTGTCCTCTTGCCCCCTTTGACATGCATGTTCTAAGTTGTTGACCCTTGGCCTAGACATAACCTATTCAAGATATAGGCCCATAGAAAGATTATTCCAAATATCCAGAGTAGCCAGTTTGGTGGCATGGTATCACAAAAAAGAGATAATGACTTCATACATTTTCTTTCATCTGCAAAGCTTGATGGTTATAAACAATGTGGTGCTGAGAAGAAACTGGTGTTGTAAATTTGTTTAAGTTACTACCTCTGCCTTTGAAATATGATAGGGCCTTTTCCCTTCCCAACCAAATCACAGCTGTAAGAAAAATGAAGGGAATTAGAGCATTGACTCTATCTGAATATGAGAGCGTGATCTAGAGAGATCTAAAGATCAGCACCCAAGTAAACTTCCAATATTCTCAGTGGACAAAAATGGGCGAGTGGCTCAGGCACCGATCAGTGGCAGAAATGCAGGAAGTATCAATTGGGCACCAGTCAAAACTCTCATTTTCATTACCTGGACCCATTATTTTGTTCTCTGAGGGATAGAGTCTGCCATTCACTTGACACTGACAATGTAAATATGTACTTTTTTTGTAGGCCTGAAATTTTATCAGTATAGGAACTCCCTCTACTAATACAGATCCGCGGCTGGTCTACAATTCAAAATCTTGGAGGATTGCCTGGGACAACAAGAGATTATGTGACTTGTCCAGACAGCTACTATTAGTCAAAGGCAGGACTTGAATCCAGGTTACCCTAACTCCCAGGATGGCCTAGTATCCCCTACATCAGTGGCATGAAACTCAAATAGAAAGGACCCTTGCCTGTTGCAAATTGATTTCAAAAACCACAGTATGTTGTATCACATATTTTGTTAAACATTTCCAGATTACATTTTAATCTTGTTCTGGCCTCCCTCTGGCTGGGAGTTTAAGACCTCTGCCCTACACCACAGCCTGTCAGCAACTGTATTACAGGCAAAATATATGAGAGCTTTAGACGGGGCACCTGTGGAAGAGAACAAAGGTTCTCTGATAACCTAAATGAGTACAGTTGGGAGTAGAAATCCCGGAAATAGAGGTTACCTAGTAATGCAAGATGATGAGGGAGGAGTGATAAAAGCATTAAATTTGGGGGGTTTTCTTTCTATTTGTGGTACTCATGGGACCTGGGTTTTCAGTGTCTTGTTTTGCTTTAAAAAGCGCAGCTTGAGGTGGTGCAGTGAGTAGAGCATGGGCCCCAGAGTCAGGAGGACCTGAGTTCAAATGTGACCTCAGACACTTGACACATGTACTAGCTGTGTGACCTTGAGCGAGTCACTTAACCTCAATTGCTCTGCCTTCCCCTCTCAAAAATTTTTTTAAAAGGCACAGCTAAATGAAATGTCATCAAAAACTTGATTTGAGCCATTCATTCCATCTCCCTCCCTCACTAAATATTTGTGTAGTTCAATGTGTTCATTTTGCCTCTTTTAATCATTACGATAGCATTTACTGTCAGGGACTCACTCATCGGGCGCTTACAGTCTATTACCCTTTCTGTGTCTCTGTTTTATCACCCAGTGCCAGTTGTCAGTTGTTTATTCGAGACCCGTACACTGGAGGGGTTTGGTAAGCATTGGCTCGTTCATTGATCTGTAGAAACTTCTTGTTCTTCAGGAAGAAGGAAAGAAAGAATGCACTGAAGAAGCAGCTAGAGAACTGAAAGAAAGCCGGCTATTTGTTGTCCCACTTAGAAATGTGGCATCGTGGCGGGGGAGGGGGTGGAGAGGAACAGGCAGAGGCAGAAGTAACTAGATTTGGAGTCAAGCAATCTGTGTTCAAATGCCAGCTGAGTCGGGTGATCTTGGACAAATTAATTAACCTAGGTGTCTTCATTTCTATATGTTAGTGTTATACCCGTTTCACAGATGGGAAACTGAGGCAGACAACAGTAAAGCAACTTGCCCAGGGTCACACAGCTTTTAAAGAACTCGGGTCTTTCTGACTCCAGGTCCAGTTCTCTATCCACTATGCTATCTACCTGCCTCTAGGCATAATGTTCTAAAGATGAATGTGCAGAAGTTGGTTTCTTTTAGCCTTTTTAGTTAAAAGAATTTTTTTTAATTAAAAAGTATTTATTTTCTCTACCTCTCACTTGCTTCTTCCAAGGGAGTTTAAATAACATAGAAGACTTGGGAGTGGTTTTGTTATGTTCTAATTATCTTAAAAGAAGAAAGGAGAGGGTAAATTTTCTTTTTAATGACCAGTAATCACCATTTTTTCTAGTTCCTATTCAGAGTCTTTGTAGCCACCAAGGAACTTTCCAATCCCCTCCCTCTCCTGCTCTGAGGTTCGACTGAATCCTTTAATTTAAAAAAGATGGTGAGAAGAGAGTTCATTTTAGTTGTAAGAAGCTGACATTTGTAATCACAAGAAAAAGGTTAGTAAATTATCTTGTCTTGTTACACTAGAGTTCCTACACCACCCAAGAATGGAAATTGGTGAGATACGAGTTCATTAAATATTCTGGGACTAATTCCAAAGCTTATCATGCTGTAGAAAAGCAGTAATTCATTACTTACTTACCACTTCCTGGTATTCCCATACACCTAGGCGCCAGCCAATAAGAGTAACTGTGGGAAAAATCCTAGCAAGCATCAAACCCACAATTCCCTTAATTGCTGGTAGTGGTGGAAAAAAAACTAAAGAGGAAAAGTTGTTTTCCTGAGACTGAAAGATACTTTTGAACTCTGGATCCCCGTGGATTGCATCCCTTTTGTACACTACTGAGCTACAGCTTGTGCTCAGACCACAGGGCTGAAGGTATTTCACACATTAGGTGGTCTGGAAAAGGAAGAGATAATACCTCTGACAGCTATTCAAAATGTACAAGGCTGCACTTCCTGCTGGGGGTAGAAGAGTAAAAAAAAAAAAAAAAAAAAAGGTCAGTCCCCATTCAGAAGTAACTTATAAAGAGAAAGGACATATTCAGGATTGTTAAATATTCAGTGTGAACATTTATACCTCAGAAATCAGCAAATGTTACAACTAGGACTTGTTTTATTGATTTTCTAACCCTAAAAAAGTGATGGAAAAATGTGAATGATGTGGATAAAACTTAAGTGTGTGTCCAATGCATTTTTCCCCCTGGGAAGTCAGTTTCTAAATAAACATTTACCAGCATACCACTAAATACAAGCCAAAGGGTCCTGGAGTGGAAGGAGACAGGTGTGAAGGGCAAAGCTGCTAATCTGTGTACAAAGATCCCTGTGGCCTGCATGCTAAGCTTAAATATGAAGTTACTTTGTGGTTTTTTCAATTATTTGATTAAGTATCTCCCAATTACATCTTAAATCTGTTTCTGCCCCACTTGGGAATGTGATAGGTCCCAAGTTTCCACCTGGTATAGCAGACAGGGCATTAGACTACTAGTGGCAGGAAGACCTGGGTTTGAATCTTGACCCACACATTTACAAGCTATGTGGCCCTGGGGAAGTCACATAACCTCGGTGGATGAGATGTAAAACAAGGGAGTTGTATTCAATGGCCTTTGAGGTCCCCTCCAGCTCTAAATCCATGATCCCATGCGAAATCCAAATTGCTCTAAGGAAATTTGAGTGGAGGGGAGAACTTTCATTTGGGGGATGTGGGGGATATCTATCAGAGTACCTAGCTTCATGGATGAGGGGGCACCTGAACTGAGCCTTGAAGAAGATTCTGAAAAGCAGAGATCAAAGCTGGGAGGGACCTCAAAGACCCTTTGACCAATCTCCTTATTTTGCAAATGAGGAAATGGAGACCCAGAGAGGTAAAGTGCCGTGCCCTTAGCCCAGTGCCTGGGACATAGCGGGCACTTAATGTTTACTGATTGAATGCCCAAGGTAACATAAGTCAGCATTAGAGGTGGGACTGGAACCATCACCCTCTGGTGCCAGAGCCAACGCTCTGTCCACTGGAAATTGTGAAAGACTGCAGAAGTAGAAAGGATGGTCTGTTGATTTCAGGGGAACTACTAATAATCCAACTTGGCTGGAACAGAGGGTGCCTACTGGATTCTAAATTCTTCATTCCTATGTCCTTAGATTCACCTCCATCAAGTCACACCAAATGTTTTTAGGTTAATGAAAAAAAATGCTTGGAAAATTTCTAAAACACTTTTCAGATCCAATTTTTAAAATTTTATCATTTCAGAATTATGAAACCATTATATTTTAAGGCACTAAAACGTAATTGATTCAAAGGTAAATTTGCCAAGTCCGTAGATGTTGTCCCCACCCCAGAAAACTATAGTTACATCATGTCCTATGAATGAAATGGGGATATTTCTGAAAAAAGACCTAATCAGTCTCTTACTTGCAGTCATTTTACCTTAGATTTGTGAAATGTGCTATAGCTTACAAAGCATTTTCACATGGACATTTCCCTTGATTTTCATAATAATCCTGTGATGACAAAGAAGCCCTAATGGTAAGGCAGATAAAGCAGGTGTCTTCATAGATGTTTTAAGATCTTTCCTGTCCCTCACCCCAACCCCCACAAAAGCATGTTTATTGTCCTGCCCAAATAACTGAAATCCCCAAGACCCTGGGTGAAAGAACTGAAGGCTCCTGTTAATAAATACATCTATGATAAGACATGAATACCTATTAACATGTTCGCATGACATAGTACAAGCTCCTCAGTCACCTAGCAAGGAACTGAGACTAAATGCCTAACTTGGGGGCAGGGAAAGGGTAAGGAATTGGAGGTGGTGGAAACAAATGTCATGCTTGTCCAGTCATTTTCACTTGTTTCTGGCTCTTCATGACCTCACTTGATGTTTTCTTGACAAAGATACTGGAGGGCTTTGCCATTTCCTCCTCCAGCTCATTTTACAGATGAGGAAACTGAAGCAGACAGGGTTAAGTGATTTGTCCAGGGTCACACAACTAGCAAGTGTCTGAGGCCACATTTGAACTCAGGATGATCAGTCTTGCTGAAGTCAGGCCCAGTACTATATCCACTATGCCACCTAGCTGCCTGAAAATGTATTACAAAACAAACTCAATTCACAACCTGAACAAAAATACCTTTTAAGTTCAAGCCATCTCTTTTTTGTACGACAGACGCAGTTGTATAGTTCAAGCATGTAGTAGATTTTTATTAAGCATAACTTTGGTTCTAAGTATTCCACCCTCATTTCTGTAATACTTTCAGTTAAAAACAATTATATAAGAGCAAATACAAAAAAATATTAAATTATGAAAACAAACCCATTAAGGCTCCCTTTATATATATTATATACACTCAAACAAGTCAATGTTTTTCAGAATAGAATAAAGTCATAGTGTAGCTTAGAAAGACAAATTTGTTACCATGCTATCAAAGTGGGAGACAACAAAATTTTCAAATATTTTAAGAGGACAGGAAAACAGTTAAACTAAAACGTTGGACCATTGCAAAATTAGAAAGTGGCTCAATAAACAGAACTGCTCAGAAGACTTCTACAAATTCTAACCAAGTTGTATAGCTTTTTGATTTTAAGGGAGATTTTGCTTGCCATGTTTTAACTCAGATTTATAGGCTGGGCCTATCAGGATCCTAAGATGAACTCTAACTATATATTCTACTTGTTTTGTAACAACAAACCTTATTTTCACACTATATTTACAGGGCTGGTTTGAGGCATTTGTCTATTAGGCTAAAACCACTCAGCACACCTGCTGGTGAGTTTGGGAGGAAAATATCAATCCACCAGTAGTCCCTTTTGTTATTCCTCCCCCCCACCAGAGAAGAATAAGCTTCAAGCAGACTAAAGATGATGAGGGAAGAGTATGATCCTTTTAAAGGACTGTGCTGAGCAGGCAAAGCAGATGGGTATCTCTTCAATTTGAATAGCTCCAGATACCTGTTAAATGGGAGATTCACCACACATGTAGGGATCTAAGATCTTGCTGAATAAAAGAGTTGTGAACTTATCCTAAATCCTGGTATTATAAATCACTCCATCAACCCCACACACAAAAGGGAGAAATCCCAGTCAATATGAAATTGGAAATGTACTCGAGATGATCCATCACCACACTTCTCAAAAGGAGTAGAGAAATTGGAGGAAAATCTCAGCCATCACTATTTCATTTTACAAAGACAAAACTAATAAGATAAAATAACATTTCTGCCTGATAATCACACTTGTATTTTGTAGCAATAATCCTCATTGATGAACTGGATAAAACATTTCAAATATATTTCCTGTAACATGTTCTCCATCTTTATGTTGTGACTTTATGTATTTGTGCTACGCTGCTCACTTGAGGATTTGAAATCTGGTCCTACAAAATATCCCTCAATGATGCCAATTTCCATTATGGTTTTCAAGGCTTTCAGACGGCTTCGAGGTTGAACTTTATATATTAAGTCAGGCAAAAATAGTGTCTTGCCCAAAGAAGTCACTGGCTCTATATCCTAGACAGAAAACAATACTGAAGCTACACGTTTCCCAATTCCATATCCCAAATTTCATCCAATATGGGAGGCACTCCTGCACATGCTAAAGATAGAAAATACATTTGCATAAATATTTAGTTATTATTTATAACTGGGAATTTGCTTCACAATAGTGCTCTGGCTAGCAAGAGGAATCTTAGCAGTCTCTCCCTTAATGTTGGCTTTTCCTGAGAGAGGGAATTTAGTAGTCATTATCACTGAGACAGTGGTAGTATGCTGCCTTCATAGGAAAAAAAATCCCAGTAAAGGCATATGTGATCATTAACCAAAAATTTTCAAAGCTTCAGTTCTAACATTCAAAATGTACAAATGCAAGAAAATCTTCTAAAATTAAGTCTCCTTGAGACCAGTTCACACTTGCATTACACGTTAAGCTAAAATATCTTGCTACAGAACTCCCACTTAGGATTCTCCCCATGTGGCTAAGAGCAGACCGAAGTAATTAAAGACCTCGACCTCTACTTGTAACACTGAACTTGGGTCTACAGACTCCCAACATTTTGCCTAAAGAAACAAGCTGAAAAGAACAAAAAAAAGAAAATACTGAGAGGGACAACTATGCTATCAAACTATTAGAGAACAAATACCCTTCTTTGGGTTGGAATGTTAACCAAATAAGATACTGCTGCTCAAAAACAGAAATGACTGGAAAAAGGAAAAAAAATTCCTATGTAATCTATGTATTATGGTTTTCCTACAAGTGGGTTCAGAGTTCAGGTTTTAAAACTTCCTCAATGCTTCCTACTTCTGTAATTTCAGGTCAACAAAGATACAACCTGTGCTGACCATTCAATACGAATGAACATTTTTCCACACTTAGGCGTGGAAGATTTTCAGGCTTTCGAAACCAGAATCACAGTTATAAAAAGTAACAGATTAAGCACATGTTTGTGTAAGCTAAATTCTTTAAAAGATAACCAAGAATTGGAAAAATAATATTTTTAAAAGAAGAAAAAATAAAAATACTATGTCCCCACTACAGTTAGGTTGGAAGGAACCAAGTAGTGCAACACTTAAGATACTCCAGTGTCCTCATCCTTTCTTTTGAGTCTCTGAAGACAAGTCTGTTATACCAACAATAGGCTGCTTATCTGCTGGTCAACATATTTCATTTGGCGAATCTGAACTGCAGCTATCATGGTCAATTTATCCCCCCAGATTCAAAGAAAAAATGATACACAAAATAACCCCTTTTAAAAATTAAAACTTCTGCTGGCTGGCATTTTCTCAAAAAACAGATGTCTCTCCATGCTACTATTGGCTCAAGAGGAAGCAGCACTAGAGATGATCCTACAGGAACGTCTTCTCTGCAGCAAGGGGCTAGAATCCAGCAAGTTTTTGTACAGTGAATGCCTAAGAATCCTGGACTTCTGCCATTTCTTGGCCTGTTCTTCTCAGGTTTCCTTTCACCTTCACAAATTCTGGGGCATTTTCCTGCTCCTCTTGAATCTTCTGTTTCTCAAGCTCAAGCTTAAATGAGAGTCACAAATCAAAAAAATGTGATATTTAGAACAAGTTTTTCAGAACACTCATCCCTTCCCAGCAGTCACTACCCACAATCATCAAACTCCAACTTTTCTACTATCCTCCACTTTACCAAGATCAAAAGAAAACAAACTTTGATCCCATTTTAGGATCAAGTAATACTACTGACCAGTAATACTAATACGTGTATGTACATCTAGATAAACACACACACTTCTCCCTCGAACTGCTAGCTTAAAAAAATAGTAGAAAATTATCCATGAACAAAATGCTTGAAATCCCAATTTTCTGCAAAAAAAACCAAAAAACAAAAAACTTTCCCCATTCACCCATCCTTCCCAAAACAAAAACACAACAGGCAAAGAAAAACATTGGAAAGAGGACTAGACCTGTCTTGGAGGCCAGAAGACTGGCCTGCCTCTGGCTCTGGCACCTACTGATCTTATTTTCCTGGTCAAACCATCTACCCTCTCTCTGAGCCTATTAGTGTCTTCATTTGTAAAAATAATTGCTCTCTCTCTCTTCCAGTATAATTATGAGGGAAAATGTTTAGCAAATAAAAAGTATTATGGACAGTTTTCTCTTTATGGAAGTGGATCATTCTGCAGTCTAAAGTGATTTGTATGTAATGCAGTGGGATGTGGGAAAGGGAGGAGGGAGGTAGGAAGGGAGCCAAGTGCCACTGGAGGAGGGGGCTGGCACATGACTCAGGGACACAAAGAGTCTTCCCTTGTATCCCTCCCACAGCAACCATCTTGCTTCTGTTGTATTCTAAGAATACCTTAGATCTTCCCCTCCCTACTTCTATCTCTGACTCCATATTCTTATCCTACACCATATGCGCCTTCCTTTCACTTTACTGAGTTTCACTCCACCCATTTCCTTAACCGAACATATTTTTTCTATTCCAGAGCTCTTGTACATTTGTCAGAAGAGCTTCAACTTTCTTTTGTCTCACCAAAAAGACAATATTTGCATCCCACCACTGCCCACTCACCTGCTCCAACTTTTGCTGCCGTTTCAGTAGTTCTATCTCCAAATCAGATTTCTTTTTTTGGGCTTCCTCTTCCTTCTGTTTTATCACTTGATCTCGTTTTCTCTTCTCCATCACCTTCTGTAGCTCTGGTTTATTCTGAGGTGCAAGCCCCCTTCAAAAGCAAACACATTTCTAGTTTAACAAATAAAACCACTGTTTTGTTTTATTTTTAAAGATCCACAGTTAGCCAAAGGCATTCACAGGAGTACCAGAGAAGTACTGTGGTAAGAAAGCCTGGCATTCCAACCCAATTGATGAATAACCAGAAGATACAGGTTCAAGGCCTATCTCTGTTGGACAATCACTTCCTTCCTCCAGGCTTCAGTTTCTTCATTTACAAAATGAAGAGGTTGGTTTAGATCAGGGTTCTGAATGTTTTTTGTGTCATGGACCCCTCAGCAGTCTGGTGAAACCTAGAAACACCTCAGAAAAAATATTTTAAAATTCATAGAGAATTACAAAGGAAACAAATTATGTTGATATAAAAATATAACTTTCTTCCCAACCAAGTTCAAAGACTACTTCACATCTACTCATGAACCTTCTTGATGCTCCACGGACACCAGTTTAATAATCTCTGGTCCACAGTTGATGATCTTTTGAAATCCTTCCAGCTCTAAAATCCTCTGGTGCTCATTTGCCAACTAACAATACCTTTCTTTAGCTCAGCAAAATTGATTCACAAGGTGGCAGCCTGGGAAGGGTCAGCACCTCTCCCATTTGACCGCACAAAACCAACTCAAAGCCAGACAGAACTCCGAAGATTATTTATTGCAAAAGTTCTTAACCTCTGGTCAATGAACTCTAAAAGTAATTAGATGAATGAATTTCAATATAATTGATTTCCTTTGTTATTCTGCATATTTCATTTTATGCATTTACAAACATTCTGAGAAGGGGCCCACAGTGTTCCCAACCTTGCCAAAGAGGTCCACAGCACAGAAAAGGTTCAAAGGACCTAGTATAAACCCACTCCCTTTCCCAAATGAGGAAACAAAAGATCAGTGAAGTTAAGTGACTTGGCCAAAGTCACACACCCAAGCAGTGCCAGAGCAGAGAGCTGAATCTAGATCTTCTATCTCTTCCTTGTGTGCTCTTTACATAGGGATGAGGATTGAGAGCTGGAAGCAGCTTCAGTGATGTTAAAACACCTTCATTTTATACCTGAGGAAATTAAGGCCCCCTCGGAGAGGTAAAAAATTTTGTCCAAAGTAATACAACTACTGAGTGTGGCAGAGCCAAGATTCAAATCCATAATCCTCTGACACCAAATCCTCTATTTTTTTCCACCATACTACAAACTTAGAAAATATTAAATGATATGACTTTAAAAAATAAACAGAAAGAAAAATTCAGGGGCACCTGATAGGAAAAAACAACAGGACTGATCAGTCTCAAACCTCTAAGCTTTAGTACAGAAGTTAAGTAATCATTTTCTTATGTGGGGGAGGGAAGTAGGTTGTCTTAATTATTTTACAGGGGTGGGGAACCTGAGGCCTCAAGGCCACATGTGGTCTTCTAGGTCCTTGGGTGCGGCCTTTTGATTGAGTCCAAGTTTTATAGAACAAATCCTTTTATTGAGGGGATTTGTTATGTGAAGTTTGGATTCAGTCAAAGGGCTGCACTTGAGGACCTAGAGGGCAACATGTGGCCTCAAGGTTACAGGTTCCCCATCTCTGGCAGAAGCTTAAAAATACACATACTCTCAAAAATCAAGAAAATCCATAAAAATTCAGGCAAGAGAGGAAAATACATAATCATTAAGACAAAAATAGAAATCCACTATCAAAGAATACAGTGTAGTATGTCCATTCATCAGTAGCTACTTCTCTTCCCATATGAAATGGGACACATCTCCCTGTGACTCACTGAGAGGCCCATGTTCATTCCCTATACTTTTCCAGTCTTCATTTTAATTCAAGTCAACAAATCATTACTAAATACCTATATTCAAGGTGCTGGCACTGTCTTAGCCACTGGGGACAGAAAGACAGAAATGAAATAGTCCTTGCCTTCAACATTACACATGACAACAAAGTTGTACAAAATAATTTTAGGAGACAAAAGAACACATAACTTGGGTGGGCTAGGGTATTAGAAATCAGGAGAGGCCTTCTGTAGTACTTCTAAGTACTCCTAATATGTAGCATCATCAGTTTGTAAACTAGTGTAAAATTCCAAGGATGAAGGGTGGCTTGTTAAAAACCAAGTAACAAAAATGGAGTGATCCTGGTATGGGCATCAGACAATACATTTAGCCTCAATAACTGAAATATATTTCGATCGCATGTCCGCAGTATCTTCCTCATTTAAAAAAGAGAAAAAAATAAAGGAATCATAGTTTCGTACGTTACATTTTTTATAGCTCAGTTACCATATTTGTAGCTCAGTAGGCTGTGTACATTTTATCGATCAAAGTATAGCAATGTTATTCTTTTAAAAATTTATGAAATGACTACCAAATTATTTTAGTAAATACCCCAACTTAACAATTGGGTTTATAATTAATAATATAGTAATATAATTAGTTATATTACTAACTGCTCAAGATGGCGGCTGGTAAGCACGGACTAGAGTGAGCTCCGTACCCGAGTCCATCCAAAAACCTATAAAAATGGCTCTGAACCAATTCTAGAACAGCAGAACCCACAGAACAGCAGAGGGAAGCAGGGCTCCAGCCCAGGACAGCCTGGATGGTCTCTGGGTGAGGTCTATTCCACACGGAGCTGGGAGCTGGGAACGGAGTGGAGCAGAGCCCAGCCTGAGCGGCGTGGACGATCCAGAACAGAAGCCGGGCGGAGGGGGCCCTAGCGCCCTGAATATGTGAGCTGCGGCAGTTACCAGACCCCTCGACCCACAAACACCAAAGACTGTGGAGAAGGTTAGTGGGAAAAGCTGCGGGAGTGGAAGGAGTTCGCGGTTCCGCTTCCAGCCCCGGGGCAGCGGAGGTGGGGCAGCTACAGCTGTTGTTACTTCTGGCTCCAGGCCCACCTGGTGGGAGGAATTAAGTGGCGGATCAGAGCAGGAGTGCAACAGCCTGCTGAAGATCTAAGCCCAGTCCGGACTGGGGGTCCTTGGGGAAGGAGGAGTGCGGCTCTGACAGAGCTGGCACCTCCCCCCCAAACGTTGAACATAGAACTCGTTAGTCTACAAGCAGTCATACCCCACTGAAAAACTCAGGGGTCAAGTTAGTTGGTTGGGAATATGGCCAGGCAGCGAAAACGCGCCCTGATTCAGTCTCAGACTTTGGATTCTTTCTTTGGTGAGAAAGAAGACCAAAACATACAGCCTAAAGAAGACAACAAAGTCATAGAGCCTACAACCAAAGTCTCCAAGAAAAACATGAACTGGCCCCAGGCCATAGAAGAACTCAAAAAGGATTTGGAAAAGCAAGTTAGAGAAGTAGAGGAAAAATTGGGAAGAGAAATGAGAAGGATGCGAGAAAACCATGAAAAACAAGTCAATGACTTGCTAAAGGAGACCCAAAAAAATACTGAAAAATACACTGAAGAAAACAACACCTTAAAAAACAGACTAACTCAAATGACAAAAGAGCTCCAAAAAAGCCAATGAGGAGAAGAATGCCTTGAAAGGCAGAATTAGGCAAATGGAAAAGGAGGTCCAAAAGACCACTGAAGAAAATACTACTTTAAAAATTAGATTGGAGCAAGTGGAAGCTAGTGACTTTATGAGAAATCAGGATATTATAAAACAGAACCAGAGGAATGAAAAAATGGAAGACAATGTGAAATATCTCCTTGGAAAAACCACTGACCTGGAAAATAGATCCAGGAGAGGTAATTTAAAAATTATTGGACTACCTGAAAGCCATGATCAAAAAAAAAGCCTAGATACCATCTTTCAGGAAATTATATTACTAACTGCTTCAAAATTTTAAGGTTAAGGAATTTAACTGCCTGCATTATTTAAAATTTAGGCTTCATTTTCCTATTCTACTAGCCTAATGTGCTTCTACAATTATCAAATTTTCTAGATTATGCAAAATCCATTAAATAGAGCCAGGGATCCACAAAGCTGACATTCTCTTCAATATATGAACAGCTTAAAGATTATGTAGTATTCAATTTCTGCTTAAAGATTTTATATAATAGCACCAGTAATATAAAATATTTATTAACAAAATGCTTAGAAAAAATGGTGTTCATACAATATTTCAAATATACTAAAAGTTGTAAAGTTTTAATTAATATTTCATTACAATGAATTGTTTTTAATTTTCTGTGCATGCACAGGAAAAAAGTCTTTAAAGTTCCATTTTGATTCTCTAAATCAAAGAGAGTCTGTGAGTTTTTAACTAAGGCCATGGCAAAATGAAGGAAAATCCATCCTTCTTAGATTACTTTAACAAGGGTATGGATTACTAGGTGGGGGAAGAAAAAGCAATGCTTTTGAAAATTAAAGTGAAGAGGAAAAAAGACATAAATAAATGTTTTCTTAAAGCACAGGTAAAAAGGAATCATTAGTAGTGCTTTTATCCAAGTATGAACAAAGCTAACACACATTAAATCAAACAGGAAAACAAACAGCTGTGTCAGTTGCTCCAGAAACAACTGGAAATGTAAAAAAAAAAATTCAGTGTGATTCTAGATGCTGGAAATTCCGGTGGCAGCATATTCATTTCAGAAAATTAAATATCTCCAAGCCTTCTTCATGAAGGCAACTCCTCGGTGGTCCTTTAATAATTCAGGGCAGAAATAAGATAATCAAAATGGAACAGATGACAGAGCACACAGGCTACAGGCAAGGAAGCTTCTTTCAAAGGTCACCATCAAACATATGCCAAAGAACTTTGGCAGTTGCATACTTTAACATATATTAAGGTGAATTTTATTAATAATATAAATTAATGTAAACTTTCTTTTAATTTCCACAAACAAGCACAGGTAGTCAAATATATAAATAAGAGCATAAGCAAGGGAAATGAGCAAGGAAAAGAAACAAAACGCTGAATGCTTGTATATTTTGTCTATAAACTTTTGATTATTTTCTGATAATCCTAGCTCCAAATACACACACACACACACACACACACACACACACACACAGGCATTAACCTAATGCTAACCTTATCCTTGGTTCTCTAATCAATTTCATGTCTACAAGCCATTTGTTGCCGTGGTTGTTGTTTCACTACAATCAATACTGACTTCTTTTGATTCTGCTTTATTTATATATTACATCACTTTTTGTGTATCTTCCCATATTTCTTCAAATTCTTCATTTTAATTATTTTTCATGGTCAAATACGGTTATTTACTTTAACTTGTTTAGTCATGTCCCAAACTCTAGAAATCTAGTTTGTTTCAAGGTTTTTGCTATTGGGGGGGAAAACGGTGCTGCTATATCTGGAAAGATGTTTTTCTTTTTCGTATCTGTAATCCCTAAATAGTGTGATCACTGGGACAAAAGATATAACAACTAAAAAATTCTTACTGCTTAATTCCATATTGATTTTGTTAAAAGTTTGCACCAATTCTCAGCTCCTTCAAAAGAATAATAGTGTGCAATTGATGATATAGAACTTTAATACTAATCCAAAGTACCCTGGTTTCTGATTGTGAAAGACATTCAATTCCCCATATTCTTGCCCCAGTCTGACTTCTTCTAGGCTTAACATGTTAAAAGATGTTCAGTTCTTTCATGGACATTTCTTAATCTTTGACTTTGCTGATTTGATTTGCAACTGTGCAAAATGGTATGGCTGTTCCAATTTATATGGACGTCGCACTGAGTAAAAAATCCTTTAGATAATATAGACATGAATCTCAAAGGACATGAATGAGCAGATAAGTTGGTAATCAACAAAAACAGAAGTGGCATAATACTCTTAAGTACTGACATATAATCTGCATGGATACAAGGGTGAGTGCCTCTGTCTTGCACTGCTTATCAATTTTCATCCATCAAGTCACATGTTATTTCCTGTTTTTTATATAAAATACCTATGAAACCTTTTTGAGGTATGTATACACACTAGTGTGAAAATTTAGAGCTAAAAAACTATGATATATGTGTGTGTGTGTGTGTGTGTGTGTGTGTGTGTATACATACACTTTTTTGCTGTTCATTTAGTATTTTATTTTTCCCCAATTACGTGTAAAAACAATTTTTAACATTCATTTTAAAAATTTTGAGTTCCAAACTCTCTCCCTTCCTTCCCACCCGCCTCCATTGAGAAGGAAAACAATTTAATAGGTTATACATGTGTAGTCACCAAAACATATTTCCATATTAGTCATAAAACATTAAAAAAATTCAAGACAGTTTAAAAAAAAAGTACGCTTCGATCTGTATTCAGACACCATCAGTTCTTTTTCTGAGGATGGATAGCATAAGTCCTTCAGAGTTGTCTTAGATCACTGTATTGAGGAAAACAGCTAAGTAATTCACAGTTAATCATAATATATATATATATATATATATATATATATATATATATATATATATATATATATATATATATATATGCTTAAAGATAACAAGAATTTATTACCTGTTATATGCTAGAAAATGCTTTTTGGTGGCCAAATATGTCATGTAATTTTTTTTTTGCTTTTTTGGGGGGGCAAGGCAATTGGGGGTTAAGTGACTTGCCCCAGGTCACACAGCTAGTACATGTGTCAAGTGTCTGAGGCCTGAAATAAATTCAAGTCCTCCTGACTCCAGGGCCAGCGCTCTACTCACTGCGCCACCTAGCTGGCCCCATCATGTCACTTTTATACATGCCTTTCAGTTCACCCATAGGAAAAAATGTCTCTGGAAACAAGTGGATGAACACTTTACATGGGCGAAGTTAAATCTTTTCACTAGTTTTTTTTCCCCACTAAAAAATGCTGATACTTTTCCAAAATGGAAAAAAAAGACAGTTAACAAGTTTTTCAGTCAAATATTGAACCCTCAATTGTATACACAGACAGACACAGACACACACATACACAATTATCTCTGGCTATTATCTCATTTGATCCTATAATAACCCTTCAATGTGGGTGCTATTATTATCCCCATTTTGTAGATAAGGAAAATGTCACAAACAGAGGTTAAGTGACTAGTCCAGAGTCACAGTTAAGTGTGTGTCTGAAGCTAGATTTGAACTCAGGTCTTCCTGATTCCAGGCCCAGTGCTCTATCCACTGTGGCCCCTACATGTCTCTGAAAAACCAAACACAAAAGTACACAGCTAGTGTTCTTTAGGAGAGGAAGCCTCTGGAAATCTGCCTATCTAGTATTCCACTGAAAACATTCTGTCTGCCAGACTGCCCATTATGAACCAGATGAAGGACATAGTCTCTTGACCCACATTAAACTGTAACCAGATCACAAATTCAAAAGACTGATCCAAAACTTGGTTCGGACCCAGAAGATACGACATTAAAGCTATTATTTATTCTAAAACTTCTGAGTCCAAGTCACAAGGAAATGGAACATTTATGTTCAAAAGGGATTCCATTCAATGTAATTCTCAAGAGAATCATTCAGATGGAACTCTGATACAGTTTAACTAGGAAAGCCTTGAAACATGGTTTGTGCCGTTAAACACACCATTATGCATTTAAAGTTTATAAGTTGGAGTTGTTTAATTGTTTTAAAAAAGTATATTCCATTAATCTGAATAGTTTTCAGGTGAGCATGCTGGTTGGTTGGTGGTCCTCTTGAAGAGGACCAAAATGACCACACTATGTTAGAGTCAAGGTACAGTGTTGCACGACTGTGACTTATCAGACCAATACAAACTTGGAAGGCTCTACCATAAGTCAGGTACAAATAGTCCACGTGAACATTTGGAGTGGAGATGCTTCTAAATTTGCAATTCTGTTTCACTCATAGAGCACAGAACCTTCTTTGATGTGGGCATGTCGTACTGAGCCTCCTTTGCTATCATCTCCCATGTCACATAACCTAGTCCAAAGTTCTTCAGAGAGACCTCAAAAATGTCCTTGCATAGCTTCTTCTGACCTTTGCATGAGCACTTGCCTGGTGCCTGGGGTGAATTCTTCATAAATTAGTCTTTTAAGTAAATCAAATTTTGTCATACAAACAATGTGGCCAGTCCATCTGCGTTACACTCTCTGGAGCAGAGTTTAAATGCTTAGCAATTCAGTTCGAGAAAGGACCTCAGTGTCTGGTACCTTATTTGCTAGGTGATCTTCACAATCTTCCTGGACAATTCAAATGGAAGCAATTCAGTTTCCTGGCGTGACGCTGGTAGACTGTCCAGGTTTCAGAGGCATACAACAACGAGATCAACACAATGGCTCTGTAGACCTTCAGTTTGGTAGGCAGTTTAATACATCTTCTTTCCCCCACTTTCCTTTGGAGCCTCCCAAACATTGAACCAGCTTTGGCAATGTGCGTGTCAACCTCATCATCTCATACATCCCTGGAAAGTACACTGCCATTTCAAAATTTCTCCATTTACTGTAACTGATGGTTCCGTGTATGGATGGTGGGGCACTAGCTAGTGGAGAACCTCTGTTTTCTTAGTGTTGTTAGGCCAAAATTAGCACAAGCGGCAGAGGATCAATACATAGTTTGCTGCATCTCAGCTTCAGATGATGCATTAAGTACACAATCATCTGTAAACAAAAAATCATGCATCAAGTCTCCCTCCACTGTAGTCTGGGCTTGTAGCCTTTTCAAGTTAAAATAATTTACCATTTGTGTGGCAGCTGATCCAGATGTTGCGTTCATCCTCGTTGACAGTGTCTGACAATATTGCTGAGAACGTGGGAGCAAGCACACAGCCTTGCTTCACTCCACTGGTGACTGGGAAAGTGTGAGAGCATCATCCATCATCCAGAACCCAGGCAAGCATTTCGTCATGAAACTGAAGTATAATATTGATGAACCTCTCTGGACAATCAAATTTTGACATAATTTTTTATAAGCCTTCATGACTGACAGTATCAAAAGTGTGGTCAGACTGATGAACATCATGTACAGATCTCTGTTCTGCTCCTGGCATTTCTCCTGGAGTTGCTGGGCAACAAACACCTATCAACCGTCCCTCAGCCTCTTCTGAAGCCACACTGGCTTTCAGGTAGTTGACCATCTTCCAGGTGAAGCATCAGCCTAGTAAGGAGAACTCTGGCAAGAATCTTGCCAGCAATGTCTAAGAGAGACCCCTAGTCCCTCTGCCACCCAGTGATTGTCACAGGACAATCTTGGAGGCATCCTTGAACCCCTGCCATATAATCTGGAAAATTTCAGTCAGCTTTTGTATGAGTAGTGCCCTCCCCCTCAAGTCCAACCTTGTAGGGCATGCTCTGGAGCAGGGACCTTCCCCTGAGTGATTCAGAAGGAATGACAGGCATGGAAAGATTACAGTATGGACCCCAGTTATTATTACATCATCTTTCTCCCCCCAAATCACCTATTTTCAAAACTTCCCTATTACTGTTGGGGTTGTTGTCATTCTTCTCATTTGTCAGCTCACCTCTAACTCGTTTTCCCCCTCATCTCACATCTATATATCCAACAGCTTACAGATCTTACAGATTCTACCTCCACATCGCTCACAAATTTGCCCCCTTTTCCCTCACATAGCCACTACCCTAGATCAGGCCCTTATCAGCTCTCACCTAGACGATTCCAAAAGCCTCCCACTTGGCCTCCTTGCTGCAAGTGTTTCTCCATTCCAATCTGGCCTGTACATGGATGCCAAAGTGACATTTGTAAAGTAAAGCTCTGATGATGTTACTGCCCCACTCAGTAAACACTCATGATTCTCTACTGCTTCAAAAACAAACACTATTCATCTTTATCTCATCCTTTCTTAACTTCTATTTTTGTGGAAGTTTTAAAACTTACACAATTAGTACAGTAGTATGAGTACAAGTATATAATTCATAAATAAGTAAATATACATAGATTAGGGAGACATGCTCATTTTTTTACCAATCAGGTACACACGGAAGTAATATTTTATTGAAAGGTACAAAATCAAAAACGTTTTGTCCTATGGCATGATTTTTAGTCCTTTCACTATCGCCCTAATTTTGCTCCAATCTGTCAACAGTCCTTCCTAAAACATGGTCCCCAGAGCTGCACACAATGCTCTAGAGGTAGTCTGACCGCAGCAACATAAACAGGACTATTACTTCCTTTACTAGGCAATTATGTTCCTTTTAATGTAGTCTAGGGTCACATTAGTGTTTTCACTGCCTTGTCACACTGGCTCACTCATATTGATCTTGCAGTTCATGGAAAAACCCAGAGGTCTTTTGCATGAGAATTATTTTCTAGTTTCATGTTCCTCTATTAAAAAATTTAACTGATTAAAGCCAAGGACAGAACCCTCCCTATAGGTAAATTCTTTAGGGCAAGTCAGATATCAGTCATTTGTCTGTACGATTATGACTAGAGGAGTCTATATGTGTACAGCTCTATGTAATTCATAAATAGTGCATGTCATGTTTCTATCTCAGTCTGTCTTCTCTCAAAACACAAAAGCATATTAGCATTAGACAATACAAAATACGCCAGTCCGAAAGAGCATTTATTAGACATCTTGTGGAAACAGCAATACTTTAACTCGTTCTCCCATGCAGGCTAGGTTTTACTCTAGTTTTCTCTTAAAAGGTTTTAAACCATTCCTCCAGACTTTGCTGGCTCAGGGGACTAAGGGCTCAAATTGTGGATGTGACTTCTGTATCTCCTGAATACAAAGCAGAAGGGGCCAGGGATGTGAGGGAGACCAGCAAGGTTTGGCTGGTATATCATGAGGGTAAGGTAGGCCCCATCAGGCAAGGGTTAAATCAGCTGAATGGACTCAAACTGTCCTCGATGCCCATCCTTGTAGAATATCCATAGCCTATAATGCCTAAGTAAATCCTCTTTTGTTAAAAACTGTTGACAGCTTACAAGTGTCTCATTTTATTCTTTTATCAAAGTACTAGGGGACTGACTCAGGCTCAGACCAAAACATAACTGCTGTGCAAAGCACTATGCTAAGCAGCTGAGAAATAAAAAACAAAACCAAACAAAAAACCAAACCACCTGAAGTCATTTATGGCAAAAAAAAAATGTGACCCATAAATGGCTTATATTTAAACAGCTTAAAAATATTTATTTTTCTAAACTGGCATAAATTATGGGCCTATATCCAAACATCTTAAAACAGCTTTCTTAAATGTAAAATTAACAGTTCTTTAGCAAACAAACCCTGCTACCTACACCCACCCGCTCAAAGACCCCTAAAAGCTTAGGCAATAGGTTTATAGGGCTATTTCTTAACCTCCTACAGAATGCAGAAGAGTAATTCATAGGTTTGTGTGGGGTGGGGCAGGAAAGAGGATCCCAGAGTAATTGGAAAACTGATCAGTGACAGTGGTAGCATCTATAAAACAAACCTCAAGTGTGATTTCAGAGAGAAGTGTTACAAGATAAGGAGAATGTTTATAAAAATGTTGACGATTATAATAGGATGAAATTTTGTATTGTATGTGTATGAAAATGTACAAAAATGTGTATCCATGTTTCTTGGGTATCTCTGAACTTTAGCTCATAGAATTTACCATTAAATCCAATGTAGTGAGCCAGGAGCAGATATGGAACAGTTTGAGTTAACTTTCACCATAGGTGGAATGATCTTAGGACCCAGATGTGAATCCCCAGGGCAAGAAGACTAAAAAAGAAGCTTTTAGAGCTTTAGCAGGAAGCTCCCAGAGACCCCAAAGAACCCCCACCAGCAGAAGCAGGACTTTAACCCAAATACCTAGCATCTTAATTTAATTTGCCTCAAAGAAAGAACTGGGAAAATACAAGGCAAGAGATCCTTCCTCCCCCACAACACACACACACACACACACACACACACACACACACGCACGCACGCACGTGCTGCGAACCCTGTAGGTGAGAGATCAACTCACCTTTTCTGATTCATCAGAAGTTCTCTGTGAAGATCTTGATGGTTTCTAGAAATTTTGACAGGATTGATTAATTTCTGAGGCTTGATTAATTCAGGATTGTCATCCTCTATGTAGTCAGGTTCAGCCATGATACTTTTTGGAATGAGAGTGAAATCTTTTAATTCAGGATCCTCAACTGTATTTTCTGTAAACAGGAAGAAGAAACAAATGTAAGCAGTCTATTTTTCACAGATTTTCATGCATATAGGGATGTGTAAAATGTCATATTACAATATAGGAACATATTAAGGCCACTTTTCCATTTATAATAATGCTTTGCAAGATACAGGGGAAGGGGTGGAAGAGGATGTGCTAGCTATTGTTTGATGCCTGTTAGGACTTGTAACACCAATACTGCTTGCAGCTGCTGTGGCCATGTAGGACCAACCCAGCACACAGGAGGGCTGCTAGCACAAGTTCTTTGACCTGCTTTTCTAAGGAAAGCAACTTTAAGGGGTTTACAATCTCACTTTAATTAAACATACATATATCATTCACTTAGTTCAGGGGAGAAAGTCAGCACCCTGAACTTCAGAGAAAACATAAACAAAAATTACAAGGAGAAATTATATAAACAGAGCAAATAACACAAATCAGCAGACAGGCTTCTAACCGTCTGTCCATACATAGTTACATAGTCCATACATACATAGTTACCAGAGAGAGGGAAGCACCAACATCTGGTTTTCAAAGCCAGGGGGCTCCTTAACGACTACCCAGAGTCTCTAGACAAACACTCTTCCGATGAGTGAGCCCTGCAAAGCAAAATGCTAACCTCAGGTCAGAGGGCGTCACAACCATGTGACTCAAACTCATGTAACTTAGGCTTTCTTGTGACTTAAGCAGGTCATCAAAGACTCTTCATTCAATCAAAGGCACTTGATTGCCTTGGTGCTGAGAAGCACTCCAAAAGAAAAAACAGCAAAAAATCCCACTTTGCTTGCCATTACAGGACTCAAGAAGAAGGGTTGTATGCTTTGATTAAAGTTTCAAGATGGATGATTCACCATCACACCCTGGAGCTCCTGGGTTATACCCGTTGTTGAGCCCTCACCTTTTTTAGCTACCTAAAGCAGGTGTCAAACAAGCCACCTGAAGGCCCACTGAAAGGTTAAGTGTCAGAGACTAGATTTAGACCGAAGTCTTTCTGGTTCTGAGGCCAGCACTTAACCCACTACACTACAATTGCCTCTTTTCTGAACAGAAATGACTCAAATTCAAATCCCACCACAGATATAAGCTGAGTGTTCCTGGGCAAGCTACTTAACCTGTACAAGCCTCAGCCAACTCTATGATTTAGCAATACAAAGATGGGATGTTCTACTATGTAGTAGAAGAAGCGAGTTCTCTAAACCGATGAAACGTTCACTGAGGCTGATGAAATTCTGGTACTCCCAGAAGAGATGTGAGAAAAAGTTTCTCATCTCTTCACCAGTGGTCTAGATATGGCCACTTAGGACTCTTCTATTAGATTCTTTGATTTTCAACATCCTACCCCTCCCCAAGGCAAACTTAATTACCATGATAAAACTGCTAACATAGTGCAGCTATCTGTCTCTACTAGGACAAGGGGAATATAGCTTCCTTGGTTCTCAGGCCACTTTAAAATAGGCAGAGGTGAGGCTCATGACCTCACACAGCCCTCCTGCACTTAAATCCAATTCACTTGCGTGTCATGACATCACTTCTCTGATGTCATCCTTCTAGAACTAAGGACAAACAACAACCATTCAATACACTTCTATGTTTGAAAAGCAATAAGCAATAAATATCCTTAAGGAAATATACCTCCAAGAGCAAACATACTGGCTTGTACATTTAGGTTTTTGATAACCTCACAACAGCTCAACGTTTTCATTTATAAAATAAAATTTATAAAATGAAAACGTTTTCATTTATAAAAATAGGATAGCCCTTATAATGGTATGGTCACATCCAACATAAACAAAACTTTTTTTAAAAAGTTTGTAAAGGAACATTTTAGTTACAAAGATACTGTCAAAAAAACCTAAGTGTCTTTTAATGATTTGCATTTTAAGGTCATACTTTTCTTTTTTAAATTAATTTTTTTCAAAAGTGCATTTTTTCCTTCCCCTTTTCTTGAGGAAAAAAAAGCAAAATACTTGTAAACTAATATGCATAGCCAAAATAAATTCAGGCATTCACCATGTCCAAAAAATATGTCATAGCCTGCATCCTGAATCTATCACCTTTGTCAGAAGGTCAGTAGAATGATAAAGTTCTTGACGGAAGTCAGGCTCAGTTCTCCTTTTTTGTCCCAATCAATTCATTGGGTTAGTACTTCCACAGCATAACCCCTATAATTCTAAATTCGACAAAGCACACCTTGTATGCCTATTAGGGACAACAGCAGTATGCTCCTACACATGGTGATGAAACCATTGAAAAGGTAGCTCTTCTCTGAGAAGTAGCTAGGACTGCAAGAAAGTTATATCAATCAGATTTTCACAATGCATCATGCATATATTGATGCTTTTGGATGCAAAACATTGAACTGAGGGACTTAAATTCACTTAACTCATCAGTTTTCTCAGATGCAAAGTAATCCCCAAGATAGCTATATGGTGCTTTTAAATTCCCCAAGGAAGGGGGGCGGAGCCAAGATGGCGGCTGGTAAGCACGGACTAGAGTGAGCTCCGTACCCGAGTCCCTCCAAAAACCTATAAAAATGGCTCTGAACCAATTCTAGAACGGCAGAACCCACAGAACAGCAGAGGGAAGCAGGGCTCCAGCCCAGGACAGCCCGGATAGTCTCTGGGTGAGCTCTATTCCACACGGAGCTGGGAGCTGGGAGCTGGGAGCTGGGAACGGAGTGGAGCAGAGCCCAGCCTGAGCGGCGTGGACGATCCAGACCAGAAGCCTGGCGGAGGGGGCCCTAGCGCCCTGAATATGTGAGCTGCGGCAGTTACCAGACCCCTCGACCCACAAACACCAAAGACTGCGGAGAAGGTTAGTGGGAAAAGCTGCGGGAGTGGAAGGAGTTTGCGGTTCGGCTTCCAGCCCCGGGGGCAGCGGAGGTGGGGCAGCTACAGCTGTTGTTACTTCCGGCTCCAGGCCCACCTGGTAGGGGGAATTAAGTGGCGGATCACAGCAGGGGTGCACAGCCTGCCGAAGATCTGAGCCCAGCCTGGACTGGGGGTCCTTGGGGAAGGAGGAGTGCGGCTCTGACAGAGCTGGCACCTCCCCCCCAAACGTAGAACATAGAACTCTGTAATCTACAAGCAGTCATACCCCACTGAAAAACTCAAGGGTCAAGTTAGTTGGTTGGGAATATGGCCAGGACGCGAAAACGCGCCCAGATTCAGTCTCAGACTTTGGATTCTTTCTTTGGTGACAAAGAAGACCAAAACATACAGCCTAAAGAAGACAGCAAAGTCATAGAGCCTATAACCAAAGCCTCCAAGAAAAACATGAACTGGCCCCAGACCATAGAAGAACTCAAAAGGATTTGGAAAAGCAAGTTAGAGAAGTAGAGGAAAAATTGGGAAGAGAAATAAGAAGGATGCGAGAAAACCATGAAAAACAAGTCAGTGACTTGCTAAAGGAGACCCAAAAAAATACTGAAAAATACACTGAAGAAAACAACACCTTACAAAATAGACTAACTCAAATGGCAAAAGAGCTCCAAAAAGCCAATGAGGAGAAGAATTCCTTGAAAGGCAGAATTAGCCAAATGGAAAAGGAGGTCCAAAAGACCACTGAAGAAAATACTACTTTAAAAATTAGATTGGAGCAAGTGGAAGCTAGTGACTTTATGAGAAATCAGGATATTATAAAACAGAACCAGAGGAATGAAAAAATGGAAGACAATGTGAAATATCTCCTTGGAAAAACCACTGACCTGGAAAATAGATCCAGGAGAGATAATTTAAAAATTATTGGACTACCTGAAAGCCATGATCAAAAAAAGAGCCTAGATACCATCTTTCAGGAAATTATCAAGGAGAACTGCCCTGATATTCTAGAGCCACAGGGCAAAATAGAAATTGAAAGAATCCATCGATCGCCTCCACAAATAGATCCCAAAAAGAAATCTCCTAGGAATATTGTTGCCAAATTCCAGAGCTCCCAGATGAAGGAGAAAATACTGCAAGCAGCCAGAAAGAAACAATTTGAATATTGTGGAAACCCAATCAGAATAACCCAAGACCTGGCAGCTTCTACATTAAGAGATCGAAGGGCTTGGAATGCGATATTCCGGAGGTCAATGGAGCTAGGATTAAAACCTAGAATCACCTACCCAGCAAAACTGAGTATCATGTTCCAAGGCAAAATATGGATTTTCAATAAAATGGAGGACTTTCAAGCTTTCTCAGTGAAAAGACCAGAACTGAATAGAAAATTTGACTTTCAAACACAAGAATCAAGAGAAGCATGAAAAGGTAATCAAGAAACGGAAATTGCAAGGGACTTACTAAAGGTGAACTGTTTTGTTTACATTCCTACATGGAAAGATGATGAGTATGATTCATGAGACCTCAGTATTAGGGTAGTTGAAGGGAATATTCATATATATATGCATATATATATGTTCATGTATATATATAAGTGAATGTGTATGTATGCATGTATCTATGTGTATATGTATGTATGTGTATGTATGTGTATATATATATATATATGTAAAAGAAAGAGAGCAGACACAGGGTGAGTTGAGCATGAAGGGAAGATAGCTAAAAGAAATAAAATGAAATTAAGGGATGAGAGAGTAACTTACTGAGAGAGGGAGACAGGGAGAGATAGAATGGGGTGGATTATCTCCCATAAAGGTGGCAAGAGGAAGCAGTTCTAGGAGAGGAGGGGAGTGGGCAGGTGAGGGGGGAATGAGTGAACCTTGCTCTCATCAGATTTGGCATGAGGGGGAATACCATACATACTCAGTTGGGTATCTTACCCCACAGGAAAGAAGAGGGAGGAAGATAAAAAAAAAAATAAAAGGGGGGGGGGATGATGGAGAGGAGGGCAGATGGGGGTGGAGGTAATCAAAACAAACACTTTGGAAAGGGGACAGGGTCAAGGAAGAAAATTCAATAAAGCGGGATGGGTTGGGAAGGAGCAAAATGCAGTTAGCCTTTCACAACATGAATATTGTGGAAGGGTTATACATAATAATACATGTGTGGCCTAGGTTGAATTGCTCAACTTCTCAGGGAGGGTGGGTGGGAAGGGAAGAGGGAAGGGAATTTGGAACTCAAAGTTTTAAAATCAGATGTTCAAAAACAAAAAAACTTTTTGTATGCAACTAAAAAATAAGATACACAGGCAATGGGGCGTAGAAATTTATCTTGCCCTACAAGAAAGGAAGGGAAAAGGGGATGAGAGGGGAGGGGGGTGATAGAGGGGAGGGCTGACTGGGGAAGAGGGCAACCAGAATATACGCCATCTTGGAGTGGGGGGGGAGGGCAGAAATGGGGAGAAAATTTGTAATTCAAACTGTTGTGAAAATCAATGCTGAAAACCAAATATGTTAAATAAATAAATTGCATTAAAAAAAAAATAAAAAAAAATAAAAAAAAATAAATTCCCCAAGGAAGAAGTTTTTTTTTAAAAAAAATATTAGAACATTTTTCACAATTTCCTACAGAATCAGGGAAAATAATTCCCAGATTATGCAATATCAACATAAGCAAGACTGAACTGAACTGTTAAAAAGAAACAACAATAAAAAGCTGTGGAAACAAAGTGTATATAAATCTTCATATAAAGCATGCATAGTAATTTTTAAAAATGTATTTATATATTCTAAGCACAAGATAACAAGTCTGAAACTATTGAGATATTAGCTGTGATAACACCAAATTCAATCAAGAAACACTGAGAAACTCACTACTAAAATTATGTACCAAATAAATACTTTAAACACAACCTGACATAGATGCAAACACGGTCTTTTTAGAAAGCCCATTGTAACAAAAATTTCAACTATTTACCAACCTTGAACAAACGAATTTATCACAGCCATCCCTGGTTGCATATGTTGCCCCAATACAGAACGCTCCTGTTCTCAAACTAAGTTACCAAAAGCACTATCTCCCTTAGCAATTAAAAGACATCATGAACACCTTTATTCTATTATAGGTATACATAAAAAATAACAGCAGTTTCAATCTGGTTAATCATTTCAAAAGACATGTAATGTAATTCCAAAAGAGGCTGGGTTTCTTCTACTCAAATAAAGGAAAATGTAGCCAAGACAGATGGTGTTCCAGATTCAGTCTGATAACAGGAGATAAAAAGTAAACAAATGCATAACCACCCAGAGTCAGAATTCTAATTCTCTCACTGACTGATGTATGTCGGCCGGTCATACAGCTATCTCTTTTTAATGAAGCAGTATAAACATACTGTTATTGTAGAAGAGTGGCTGAGTGCTTTAGATACATCATCTTATTTGATACTAATAACCTGTCAGGTATTATCCCTATTTTACATATGAGAAAACTAAGTGAGTTGCCATTAGTCACAAAACATGTAAATATTACAAGCAGGAAGTGGAATCAGATAGGAATTTCAGGTAGACCCTATAGACTCCAGCCAAGTACTCCTGTGCCACACAGGTCTCCATGGTTGTGTGGGTGCTTCATGGCCCTGTCTTATCTCCATCATCATTCCCACACACAGGTCTGGACGGTTATTGAAATTGACTCTTTTTTTGGCCACATAGGCATTTTGCATTTGCTGCAAATGAGTATTTGAGTTGTGAGCAACACATAACTTAATAAGTCACAGGCTTCTGCTTCCCTGCAGTCATTCCCTTCTGTCCCTACATTGCTTAAGGAGTTACGGCATTACAACATTTCCCGTCTTTATGTCAAGGCCATTTTTCTCTCTTCAGTATTCATTAAAAAAAACTGTGAAAATGTCCCACCGCCATCTTTTTTCCCCATACAGACGTGGATCCTTTGAAAAACAAAACAAAACAAAAACAAACAAAAAAAAAAAAACAAAAAAAACTCTGCCGTAAAATAACTACAAAGTGGTGGTAATACATCATGAGTTAATAACTCCAGTCTGGGATGCAAAAGATTTGTTTTCTAGTACTAAAATCACTCACTAATCTGCAACCTTGAAAAAGTTACTTAGCCTAAACTGTCTCTTCTTCATTTCAAATTGGGGGTCCTGAACTAAATAATCTCTAAGGCTGCCTTCCAGCACTCTTTCTATTTAACCTAATACTTAACACCAGGAGTAGCATGTGGCCAAATTTAATACTTGATATGTAGTAATTACAAATAAATCTAAAATTTTAATTTATAAAATTACAAAGAGAGAAATTTTGGTTTCTTCAACTAAGAATCTAGTGAGAAAGATAGCAAAAATGAGGACAGGGCAAAAGGAGTGGAATGGGGGTAAAGGAAAAAGTATTTTGTCAGAGGCAAGTAATTTGCATGGTATGCAAGAAAAAAATGTTTTTAATCTAGCAGACAGTTTATTGGGAATACCAAGGAAAGTTAGCCAAGATGTGTTCAGATTATCCAAACCTACTACATACTTTATATGCCCAATCTTCAGTCATAAAATCCAAGACTTAGGGTTGACTCAAGGAGAAGGCCATCATCAGACTCAGTTTATTCAATCACTGGAGGCAAATCTTCAACTTCTATTTCCTGGAGGATAAGAAAATCCTAGCCTTAAGAGTAAGTATTATTTCTTTGCTTTTTATATTCATTTTCAAAAGGTGCATTCCAGCTCCACCTCCAGCTCCTGCCCCAGGATTTTTTGTGTTCTTTACTTCACCAGGAAAATACCACTCCTAGTGAAGAATTTCCCAACTACATTAAGAAAACAAATACTTTATTTCACACCAATCAAGAACTCATCCATACAGAACAGTAAAATGAAAATGTAAAATTCAGAACCAAGAGATCAGAATCAGTGGGAAGAGATCATAATTTTCCCATCTGCCTAGACTTAGAAATGATACTGCACAGAAGTACTAATGTTTGAATCATTTCTTAAACAATCTTATGAAACTTTATAGTTTGAACAGGCCCAACATGTTCTAAGTGTACTCTAACCAATCAAAAGATCTTTTTTTGTAAAACTTCCCTACTTTTTTTAGATCTCTGAACTGAAGGGCTTGTGGTTACTGACAAGTAATTCCACAGCATTCTTTCAGAGAAACTCAGTCCACGTTGTGGTGTACAATTTTAGGAGGCTCTAAAAAACACTAGCAGTGCTCTCCCTGGATATACATTAGTTACATAACTAGTTTTCAAAGCCTAAGCATACAGATATTGAAGAAGAAAGGAAATCCTCCAGATCCTATTATCATTTTCCTTACAACAGAAAGAGTGCTGGCTCTAGAGTCAGTGGGCCTGTATTCCAATCCTACCTCTGAACTTTACCTAGGACAAGTCACTTAGGACTCTGGTGAGTAATCTAACTAGGTCTCAGTTTCATTATTTGTAAAATGAAGTTGGATTAGATGATCTCCAAAGTTTCTTCCTACTTTAGATTTATGATACTTCTTATGCAAGCACCAGCTTCTTCCCAGTTGCTTAAGGAGCCTATGAATAACAGACAAATCTCTAGATTTGGGGGGATTTTTTTGTGTGTATGTAAAACAAAAGAGCTGGACTAGGTAACCTTTCCAGTTCTAAATCTATGAGCCTATGATGACGGAATAAAATAAAGTGTTTCTCTAATATCTCTGTTCACACAGGGAAGCTCTAGGAGGGCAGGTACCCAGGCACTTCTCTCCCATCTTCTGGGAGCAGCAGAGTGCTCTCTGCACACAGTAGGTGCTGACATGTGATGATCATTAATGTCATTTAATATCATTTTTGTAACTTTCAGTAAGGGCCAGAGCCTTTTATTAATGATCAACTAGAAGAAGAGCTGAACCCAAGCTTCTTCGGTCTCTGAGCTTACCCAGAAAATGCCCCTTCTTATGTCAATAAGCCCAGATGGGGCTGATTTAAGAGCATTCTTTCCTCTGTCCATGGCCATTAAGGGTGAGAACCTTGACGCCAGACACTATCCTGAATAGTGTTACTTTTTCTTATCTTAATATTTTATGGGCATATACTATGTTATGGAATGTTAATGGTAAATTAAACACAGAGATCCTGGGTTGTAATTCCAATTGACACTTTGTCAACCATCCTGATTTGTTGTATTTACAACCTATTCCATTAAGGAAAATCCTTGTCTTGTATCATGGTTAAACATACACAGGGATCATAAAAGTGAAATAATACAGACATGATGAATTGTGACTGTTCTAAAAATGTATATAAGCTTTCTCATTCTTTTGTGCAGGCAGTCAGAGTTTGTCTGGCTCCATACATGCAGTATGTCCTCTAGCTTAAGGGAATAAGTGAACAAGTAATATAAATTTTTCTATCACCTAGACTGTTGTCTCCTTTAACCAAACTTCTCAGGTCAACGCATGCTAAACCAAAATGATTTTATCTGACAGGTCCTAATATCCATGGGTCCTAACTATTTGACTTTTTATCCTGTAAGGCGGTACTAGAAATCCAGTGAACTAGTCTGAGACTAAAAAACACTATTATGGACATGGCCATCATCTGACTTATGAGCACCAGACACATGATCCACAGAATCATGCTTCAAGTCAACTACTACTCTCCCTTCCCCTACCAGAAGGAAGGTCTGATCCTACATATACAGTTTAAGGACAGGAGTACAGAAAGCAAACTTTAAGTATGCACAAACTATTCATTCTATTTTTTTCTTTGCTCCACTCTTGCCTCCAGGCAAGTCCTTCAGAGGCTCTCCAAATCCCTATTTACATAGAAATAACATCTAACAGAAATAAATGCAAAGCACTTGGCAAATAAACTTCTGTGTAAATGCCAAAGACTGATATGCTTGGGAAAATATCAAAGGCATTTACTACCTCCCCACAATATGTATTTCTGCAGATGCATCACAAATTTAAAGTTCAAGGGATGAAAATAAAGGGAGAGACCCTTATAATAAATAGAAGGCACAGTCCAGACTGCTGGACATGGGCCAGTTGGAGAGGTGATGAAGATGCTATCATTGGCCAGTAGGTGGCACTAGTTATACAGGTAAGCATACCTACCTCCCTAGTGAAGAATAGTAGCACTATTCTAAATTCTATTAAAACCTGAAAAATAAAAGTAATTTCTCAACCTGTTCCTTGAACCATATTAGTGAATTTGCATTATAGGACAACATTATACAACTCAGAGATGTTTTATAAAAGGAACAGATGTATTTTGGAACCCACATGTTTCTGGTATTGCCTGCTGCAGCAGCACACTTTAATAGAAAGAACATGGGAGCTATAGTCAGAAAACCAAGGTTCAAATCCCAGCTCTACCACTTAAGTAGCATGTACCCTTGGGAAAGTCACTTCCCCTCTATGCATATCTGTAAAATAAGGCAGCTGGACTAAAGCAGGGGCTTAGCCTAGGCAGGGACCATAAACTTTAAAAAAAATATTTTTGATAAATATATTTCAATATAGTTGGCTTTCTTTGTAATCCTGTGTACTTTAGTTTATGTATTTAAAAATATTCTGAGAAGGAGCCCATAGGATTCACCAGACTTACCAAAGGAATCCATGACACAAAAAAGGTTAAGAACTCCAGGAGTCAAGGGCCTTTAGGGGCTCTTTCCTTCATAAATCATATGAAAACCCTATCAAAGTTACATAGAAAGAGACCACAGCTGACCCAACTTTAAGATTACACATTAGCTATGCTCCTGATGCCTGCGCATTCTTCCTACTTTTAACCTTTTAGTTGTCAGTTAAAACATTTAGTCATGACTTTTTAGGACGATAAGAGCTGCCAGAAGTCAGTGAGTCCTTCAACTAGAGTGTCTATCTCTGTGTGTGGAGGGGTTGAGGGGTGGGGAATAGCTGTTCTCCATTCCAGTACACTCTATCTCTGAGTCTCTTTGTACTTAACTGGAATGCACACCCAGGTCCTCACCTCTACCCCTTACCAAACTCAGGTGTCATTAAGTCAATCTTTCACCTTTCTCCTTTCTCACTTTAAATTACAAGAGATTATTATTGTATTACATTTTATATGCTTTGTATTTATTTGTATTATATGTTGTGTACTCCCAGTGGATTTAAGCTTCTTGAGCGCAAAGTGTTTAATTTTTCTGTCCTTATATCCCTAGTGCCTAGCATAATGCCTTTAGTGTGTGTGTGTGTGTGTGTGTGTGTGTGTGTGTGTGTGTGTATTCAAGAAATATTTATGGAACTGAATTATTTCATATACTTCATAGAATCTTCAGAGAAGCAGAACGGAGGTGATAGAAAGCTAGCCGAGGTATCAGAAATGCCTGAGTTAACTTCCCACCCATAACACAAATTGGCTGCCTGATCTAGAGCAAATCTTACAATACTCCAAGCAACCAAGGAGATAAATTGCAGAAGAGATATAGATTTGACTGGTAGAGGAAGTTCCTCACTCTACACTGAAGCCACAGGTCTCACAAAAAGTTAAATGACATGTTCATTTGAGAGATGCAATCAATAACTCTCACCCTTGTTTTATCAAGAATTGAATAGGCCTGACCCAGGAAATATTACTCTTGTACGTGCCTAAAAGGACCAAGATCTCCCAACTGCATCCTGGGCCATCTCCAGTCATCCTGATGAAAATCAGGCCACTGGACTCAGATGAGGCTGGTCACCTTGCACAGTCCCCCCTCACTCAAATGAAAGCAACTGCAAGTCATGGTCCTCTTCGAAAACACAACATGGTAGACACTTAATAAATACTTGATAAGATTAATTCCTTGCTAAACTCTTCAGATCCCATTAATGAAATAGTTAATCAAATCTCCCCTGATTCTCCCCTATACCCTAACTATAAAGTATTAGAAAGTACCTTTTTCTCCCTTGAACTTCCACAATACTTGCTCTGTACTCCTGGCATATGATAAGGTTATACATGTATAGCTCTTTCTTCGATCCTATGGGTTGCCATTATCCCCACTTTATAGATTGGGAAACTACGGTTCAGAGAAACCAAGTTTCTACAATCATAAATGAGAGAAATAGGATTAGAACCCAGGTCACTCTAGACTCCACAGTCACAGGGGTGGGGAATCTGCGGCCTCAAAAGTTTTACAGAACAAATCCTTTTGTTAAGGAGACTTGTTCTGTGAGGTTTGGATTCAGTCAGAGCACCGCACTAGAAGACTTAAAGACCCACATGTGGCCTCTAGGCCACAGGTTCCCCACCCCTAATTCAGGGCTTTCCACATAGCTTCCTATGGTGATACCCACATATCCTGCCCTTTTTTCACTCCTGAGAGCCAGTCTCACATCACCAACATTTCCCACTGGATCTTGTATCTGTCTCCCTTTTCCCTCAACTCACATAGTGTATCATGGAATCCTGTAACAGCCTATTAATTAGTTTCCCTGCCTCAACTTTCTCCCTCTTCTATTTATCTTCTCTATAGATGACAAAGTGATATTTCAAAAGCACAGATCTGACCATGTCACTCCCATGTCAAAAAGCTCGTGTGGATAGGTCGACAGGGCCTCTAATGAACTGGAAGGGGACTGTGAAATACTATAGCTAGTCTGGATCTTAACTGAGAATCAGGCAAGAAAAGTGATTACACGGACATTCTGATCTCATTACTACATATATACACCAAGAAAGTTAAACAGAAACAAAGGTCTAACGTACACCAAGTTACTCATAGCAGCATTCTTTGGGTAGCAAGAACAACAACAAACCAATACGGGTGTCTGGCAGTTGAGGAATGGTTTAAAAACTATGGACTATGAATGGGGAATGGGATATTACTGTGCAGTAAGAAACGAGGAATTCTGAGAAAGAGGGGAAAATCTGAACAAAATTATACAGAACAAAATAAGCAGAACCAAGAGAACAATATAGTGAACATCTACAAGAATGTAAATAGAAGTGGAACTCATCAGTAGAGAACTACTGGAAAGTTAATTAAAACTCTGAATAACAGAAAAACCAGTGAAGGTTTCACAGAATTCCTCCCTTCAAGAGAGAAGGAGGTCTAGTGGACAAAACATTGTATATACCACGCTGTCAGATTCAATCAGTGCATGTTTTTGCATAATTATATTTCTTTATGACAAGAAAGGGTTTTAAATGACTTTGATTGAAAGACATATTTTTTAAAATAAAAATAAAATTGCTGGAAAACACTAATCACTCATAGGTAGGCCGAGCCAATATAACAAAAATGGTAATTCTACCGAAAGTAATCTGTTTATTCAGGGCCATACCAAACAATCAAAAAATCATTTTATAGAGCTAGAAAAAATAATAAAATTCATCCAGAAGAATGAAAGCTCAAGGCTACGAAGGGAATCAATGAAAAAAAAGTGAAAGAAGGTGGTCTGGCCATAACAGATCTCAAACTGTAGTTATCAAATAAGAGTGGTGGGCCAGTGGAATAGAATAGGTACAAGTTACATTATAGCAAATCACCATAGTAATCTAGCATATGATAAATCCATACAAAAATGACCAATATGAAAATGTCTTACATAATTTGCACATATATGACCTATATCTGATTCCTTACTGTCTCAGGAAGAGGGGAGAGGAGGGAAGGATAGAATCTGGAACTCAAAACTTTACATAAAAATGTTTAAAGATTGGAGAAAAAAATTTAAAAATATTCTCTTAAAAATAAAGACTATATCTTTTATACTCAATCTGTATATGCCTAGAACATACTCTACTTTCAACTCCAATTCTTAGAATCCTTGGACTCCTTCAAGGCTTGGTTCATGTACTGTCTTCTAAATGAAGTCTTTCTTCTGATACCTTCCTCTGCCCTCCACCATTACCTTATATCGAATTTGTGTATATCTATATAATAAAAGAGAGATAGGGAGGAGAGAAAAGGGATAGACAAGGGGATAGACAGAAGGAAGGGGAAAAAATTTGAGAGTATATGATGTTTCTTCTGTACTCCTAAAGCACAATTGTACAATACCTCAACAGAACATGGTCAATAAATATTTAGTGGTGAAACTGATAAACAAAGAACCTGGGATGAGCTCTTGGCCTGGATCTTCCAATGATACCTTGACTAATAAGACAGTTTTATAAAACAATCTATAAAATACATTTCACATAGCTTTGCTGGATAGTAACATGCTTAAAACTCTCCATATGTTTCACTTCCTCAAGCTCCCAACCTGGGAATTATAATGCCCATCCAACAGTACAAAAGAGCTTATCAGAAGCAAGTGAGGACAAGGCATTTTCCATGATGACAACAGAAAGGGAGCATTAAGGTGGCAACATCAATACCTTAGCTTTCTGTAATTGTCACTATCCTGTGTATCATGCAGTTTTACCATTACTTCACTTGGTATTTGCGATGAAGCCTCTCTACTCTTTTAATTAGTTTTCAATCTACATGTTTATAAATTTTTTTTATTAAGGCATGCCTATATATAGAATATCCAATGACACTGATAATAACAAGTCATGGAAACTGGCAAAAGAAGCCAACAAACATTGTACATTCAAACTCCTTTCCCTTCCCATGTCAAAGTCACAATGTTTTATTTAGGGAGAAGAGTTTTACTGTTCCTCCCCAAGGTACCATACTATTGTTTTTAAAATTTCTAAAAACCAGAGAGTTTTGAAAGTGACAAAAAAGCAAAACCAAATATGAATTGTCTGGCTCTCACTGTGAAGCTGAGTGTCCAAGATAATCTGGAAGGAATGTAGAAGTGGGGGCGGTGGAAGAGAAGCACTAGGGAATGATGGAACAGACTTTACATATATATAGCAATAAAAGAACCAGATCAAATTATAGAGCTTATAGAAGCTTATAGAACTTTAGTGGAAGAAGCCTTGGAAGACATCTAATATAACCCCTTTATTTTACAAATGTTTGAATTGGGGCCCAGAGAGGTACTGACTTGCCCAAGGTCACAGACTAGGTCCTCCAAGTCCAATGGTCTTTCCACTTCACCACATAAACTCCAACACCCTAAATTGTATTTTTTAAAAATTAATTAATTTATTTTTAGTTTTCACCATTTACTTCCATAAGATTTTGAGCTCCAAATTTTCTCCCCATCCCTCCCCTGACCTCACCCCAAGACGACATGCAATCTGATACAGAATCTACATACATTGATATTAAACATTTTCGTATTAGTTATGTTATAAAGAAGAATTAGAACCAATGGGAGAAGCCACAAGAAAGAAACAAAAAGAGAGAGCAAACATTATGCTTCAATCTGCATTCAGACATCATAGTTCTTTCTCTGGATGTGGACAGCATTTTCCGTCATGAGTCTTTTGGAGTTGTCTTAGATCCTTGCATTGCTAAGCAGAAATAAATCTATCAAAGTTAGTCCTCACACAATATTGCTGTTACTGTGTACAATGCTCTCCTGGTTTTGCTCAATTCACTCAGCATCAGTGCAGGCAAGTCTTTCCAGGTGCTCATCATTCCTTATGGAATAGTAGTATTCCATTGCATTCATATACCATAACTTGTTCATCAATTCCCCAATTAATGGGTATCCCCTCAATTTCCAGTTCTTGCCACCACAAAAAGAGCTGCTATAAATATTTTTATACACAAAGGTGCCTTTCCTTTTATGATCTCTCTGGAGTACAGACCTAGACGTGGTATTGCTAGATCAAAGGGTATGCACAGTTTTATAGCCCTTTGGTAACAGTTCCAAATTGCTCTCCAGAATGGTTGGATCAGTTCACAACTCCACCAACAATTAAATAGTGTTCCAATTTTCCCACATCTTCTCCAACATTTATCATTTTCCTGTTTTGTCATGTTGGCCAATCTGATAAGTATTATGTAGTACCTCAGAGTCATTTTGATTTGCATTTGTTTAATCAACAGTGATTTAGAAACATTTCATCATGTGACTACAGACAGCCTTAATTTCTTCCTCTGAAAACTGCCTGTTCATATCCTATAAACATTTGTCAATTTGGAGAATGACTTGTATTCTTATAATTTTGACTCAGTTCTCTACATATTTTAGAAACGAGGCCTTGATGAGAGACACTGGTTGTAAACACGGTTTCCCAGTTTTCTGCATCCCTTCTAATCTTGATTGCATTGGCTTTGTTAGTGCAAAAACTTTTCAATTTAATGTAATCAAAATTATCCATTTTGCCTTTCATAATGTTCTCTATCTCTTGTTTGGTCACAAATTCTTCCATCCTCCATAAATCTGACAAGGAAACTATTCCTTGCTCTCCCAGTTTGCTTATAGTATCAGCCTTTATATCTAAATCATGTACTCATTTTGACTTTATCTTGTTATAGGCTATAAGATGTTGCTCTATGCCTGGTTTCTGCCATACTATTTTCCAGTTTTCCCAGCAGTTTTTGTCAAATAGTGAGTTCTTGTCCCAGAAGATAGAGTCTTTGGGTTTATCACATAGTAGATTACTACGGTCATTGAGTACAGTGTCTTACCTATGACACTCACCCATCACTCTATTTCTTAGCCAGTACCAAGTAGTTTTGATGATTGCTGCTTTATAATACAATTTAAGATCTGGTTTGACTAGGTCACCTTCCCTTCTTTTCATTAACTCCCTTGATATTCTAGACCTTTTGTTTTCTAGATGAATTTTGTTATTATTTTTCTAGCTCTATAAAATAATTTTCTGGTAGTTTGATTGGTATGGAACTGAACAAGTAAATTAATTTAGGTAGAATAGTCATTTTTATTACATTAACTCAGCCTACCCATGAGCAACTAATGTTTTTAAAATTATTTAGATCTGACTTTTATTTGTGTGAAAAGTGTTTTGTAATTGTTTATATAGGTCCTGGGTTTGTCTTGGCAGGTAGACTTCCAAATATTTTATAATGTCTACAGTAACTTTAAGTGGAATTTCTCTTTCTATCTCTTGCTCTTGGGCTTTGTTAGTAATATATTGAAATGCCAATGATTTACGTGGGTTTATTTTATATCCTGCAACTTTGCTAAAATTATTATTTCAAGTAGTTTTTTACTTGATTCTCTAGAATTAAGTATACCATCATATCATCTGCAAAGAGTGATAGCTTTGTTTCTTCTTTGCCTATTCTAATTCCTTCGATTTTTCTTCTCTTGTTGCTAAAGCTAACATTTCCAGTACAATACTGAATAACAGCAGTGATAATGGACATCCTTGTTTCACCCCAGATCTTACTGAAAATGCTTCTAGCTTATCCCCATCATATACAATGCTTGCTGATGGTTTTAGGTAGATACTACTTATCATTTTAAGGAAGACACCATTTATTCCTATGCTCTCTATAGTGTTTTTTTTTAAAATAGGAACAGGTGTTGTATGTTGTCAAAAGCTTATTCTGCCTCTACTGAGATAATCACATGATTTGTTAGTTTTATTGTTGATATGGTCAATTATGCTGATAGTTTTCCTAATATTGAACCAGCCTTGCATTCCTGGTATAAATCCTACCTGTTCATAGTGTATTAGCCTTTTTGTAAGTTGCTGTAATTTTTTTGCTAATATTTTATTAGAATTTTTGCATATATGTTCATTAAGGTGATTGGTCTATAATTTTCCTTCTCTGTTTTGGCTCTTCCTGTTTTAGGTTATCAGTACCATATTTGTACCATAAAAAGAATTTGGTAGGACTCCTTCTTAGCCTATTTTCCCAAATAGTTTATATAGTATTGGAATCTCTTCAAAAGTTTGATAGAACTCACTTGTAAATCCATCTCGCCCTGGAGATTTTTTTCATTGATGGGTTGTTCAATTTCTTTTTATGAAATGGAGTTAAGTATTTTATTTCCTCTTCTGTTAATCTGAGCAATTTATATTTTTGTAAATATTTATCCATTTCACTAAGATTATCAAATTTAGTGGCATACAGTTTGGCAAAATAGCTCCCAATTATAGTTGTAATTTCCTCTTCATTGGTGGTGAATTCACCTTTTCATTTTTGATACTAGTAATTTGGTTTTCTTCTTTCTTTTTTAAATCAAATTAACAAAAGGTTTGTCTATTTTATTGGGATTTTTTAAAATAAAACCAGCTCTTAGTTTTATTACTTCAATAGTTTTCTTAATTTCAATTTTATTAATCTCTCCTTTGGTTTTCAGAATTTCTAATTTGGTATTTAATTGGAGATTTTTAATTTGTTGTTTTTCTAGCTTTTTTGGTTGCATGTCCAATTCACTGACCTCCTCTTTCTCTATTTTATTCATTTAAGAGTTATATAAATCTTCCTCTAAGAACTGCTTTTGCTGCATCCTCTAAGTTATGGTATGCTGAATTGTACTTTTTTAACAAATAAATTTGTATTTTATTAAATCACAATAGCATCTACATAAGCTTTAAAAATATACACATGGACATATTTATTTAGTCCACAAGTTACTCAATAGCTTTCTGAATCTGTTATGGCATTACTTACTAATTGACAACAGAAAGTTGGTGAGACGACAAAATTCTACAGATTCCCTTAGCCAAGTATTAATTTCCTGTCTGATGGCTAATTCTAAACATTTTTTACTAAAATAAACAGAACATGATTTATGTACTTAGAAATCTGACACTCATAAGTTCAGGACTGCTTGGTAAAACTTTTGTCTCACACCTATAACAAATGAGGCTCACAGAGCTAGATCAAATACAAATGAATACAAATCCAGAAGGCAAATAAGGCCAGCTTGAGCAGCCAGCCTCAGTGTGTTGACTGTGGGTAAAGAGGTTCTGACCTTGAAACACACCTTTGTATAAAATGGGCAAAAGGGAGACCCAAAAATCAAACCAGGCTCTATCTACTAATGAGTCTATGTTAGTAGCCCAGTTTAAAATTACCTGAATGAGAAAAGCTTAAAGTGATTTTAAAATAATAAACTCAGGGGCAGCTAGGTGGTGCAGTGAGTAGAGCACCGGCCCTGGAGTCAGGAGGACCTGAGTTCAAATGCGGCCTCAGATACTTGGCACACTTACTAGCTGTGTAACCTTGGGCAAGTCACTTAACCCCAATTGCCCTGTCCAAAAAAACCAAAATAAAATAATAAACTCAAAAGAATTGAGAGTCCCTTCCCAGGAAAGTGCCTGAATCAGCTTACACCCGAATACAGTCATGGAAATTTTGGTTCTTTCTGAATATTCAGGTCAGTCCTCATTCGTCCTACACTTAAGTTATAAATGACTCAGAACTTTTTCCACAGTTCAGCAGGGAGGGGCCAGATGTTCTTTCAGAGAAAAGGTCCTACCCTAGTTCCTCTCTAGACTGGATCACAAAACCCATAGCAATACATCTACTTTCTGTTAAAAATAAATAGTCAAATGGGCAATACTGCATCAAGCGCGGAATAAATACCAAGAATCAAGCAAGCAAGCTTCTCATTTGCTGAGTCAAAACCCAGTTGGGATATTTCTATCATTATAGGCAAGGAGATTCATTCAGTCAAAGGGCCTCACTCGAGGACCCAGAAGGCTACATGTGGCCTCAAAGCCACAGGTTCCCCACCCCTGATAAATCAAACTTTCCTATTTGAAACTTCCTCCTCCTTTGACTTCATATTTTCTCTACCTACCTCTCTCATTTTTGTTTCCTTTGGTGACTTCTCTTCTTTCTAAACCTTACATATGAGAGTTTCCCCACAGTTTAGTCGATGGCTTTCTGTTCTCCTTTCTCTTCACACTCTCCCTTGGTGATCTCCTTCCCTTTCACAGCATCAAATAACACAGGATCATAGATGTGTAGCTGGAAGCGACTTCAAAGAGGCCTTTTAGTACAACTTCCTTATTTTGCAGATGTCCCCTGACAGTACCCTTTCCACTGTATCATGCTGTCTCTTTATCTATATGAATGACTTAACCTCAAAGCTGCAACCACCTTAAATTTAAAAAAAAAACCCTAAAACTAAGCTTCATCAATCCCCTCAAATTGGTTCCCACTACTGACTTCTGTCAATGGTACTATCATTTCTCCAGACAGTTAAGCTAGAAACCGAGAAGTAGTAGTGGAACTAGGGTAGACAATGTGTGAACCTAACATGCAAAGAGATGCAATTTCAATTATCATTTTACAAGCAATATATTGCTATAACAAAATGCCTTGCTTGTTTCCTTTCCACCAAAATTCTGTGTATCTTACTCAAATTCTACATTCTCCATGAAGTTTTACCTGATGACCCCAACTGACAGTAACCTACACCTTTATCTGAATTGTTGTCTATAATAGCATTTCTTGCCTATATCACTAATTTGACAATTTAAGAATACCAAATAATTTGCTTTTCACATGCATAGGCCGAGTATCCTCAGTAATACTGTAAACCCATCTCACACACACACAGAGCAGGAACTCAGAAAATGTTTCTTCTTTGACCTGGTCAATACCCAGGACACCATCAGGAGGCTTGGGGCAATTTAGGAAATCAACTTTATATAGATCCAACAATGGTCCAAGGCTGTCAGTCACTCTTAATAACCTCTCACACCTTGTTGCTGGAACTTCCTGCTCTGGGAGAAGCATTCTTCTCAAAGTAAGCCTAGGAAAATGTGTCAGATGTCAACCCTAATATCAGCCCATCCACCACTGATTCTGTGGCCTAGAGAAATCCCAGTAAAAGTATTCTCTTTGCCCTGGGAGGTTGTTTAATAAAATAAAAGCAATAAACTTTCTTTTAAATTCTGAGCCCCCAGTCAGAGAGTCAGCTCTAGCAAAAATATAGCCTCTGGCATCTTTCTTCCCACCTAATCCAGCTTTATTTCTTCAATAACAATGTGTGAGGTTAACACCTTTTATCACATTTGCTCATTTAAAAGACAAAATAAAAGATTAAAAACAGAAACATAAACTTTTAAGAACAGAGATAAACCTCATACTCCAAATCAGTCTCCAACAAGGGAAAATGGAGAGGAAAAAAAAAATTTTAAGGTGAGGGTGGGAAAATTATGAGTCACAGTGCAGCAAAAACTCCCAAGGGGAATATGGCCTGATAGATGAAGCAGAGGAGAAGAATCATGGATACTTAAGTTCTATATCCTGATCTCCTTAAGATGCCCTGGCCAAAACTTTTATTCAGGGAACTGAAGGATCAAGAAGTGTTTTCTATTTGTTCTCCAGTTGTTTTCCATCTATGTAGGGTCTTATCTCACACTCTGAGGGCTCTTTTCTTTCTTTTGGTAAGGGAATGGTAAAGAGAACCAAGCAATAAAATAAACCAGTCTTCTTGTCTAGTTAAGAAACAAATGCAAGCATAAAATCTGGCACAAATATTCTCATTAAGCAATTAGTGATTCATTAACATGCAGAATTTAGTTTAAGCAAAGTCTCAAGAGACAGAAATTATGTTCTATTTACAGATTACTCCAAATTCATTAAATTTAAAATTGCTATAGATTTGGATAAACTACATTTATCAAGTTATTTTTGATAAGTCCTACCTTCAGTAATTCTATGTAAGGTGCTTTTTTTCTTGTCAACATAAATTCAAGCTATATAATAAAATCTGACACTCGAGAGCCCTCCTGTTAATGTAATTAACAAATGATGGGTGTTCAATATATCTTTACTGAAGGCTGAGGTGAATTATACATAAGACCTGCTGATAAAGAATTCATATTCTAGAAGCTCAGAGTGGCAAAAAGAAGTATACTGCTGGATAGTTTTCTTTCATAGTTTAGTACATCCAAAATGTCTTCCAGTTCCATCCCCCTCCCGCTGTATCCCCAGCATAATATGTGCTCCTTAGGGTCATGACCTATTTTATCTTCATCTTTGTATTACGAGTACCTGAGTATGCTTTGCCTAAAATAGGCATTTAAATATTTGGTGAACTGAACTGCTGAAGCACCTATGGCTGAATTCAGCTTAAATACTAAACTCTTCTATTGTATTTTAAAATATTATTTTGCATATGCCTAAGCAAAGCCCTACACAGATGTTTTACTATGCTATGAAGGTGACTTTGTGTTCTCAGAGGTGCCGTTCTGACAGGTTTCACCAAGGTGGAAAGGTTCTGAGTATTAAGTGTAGTTTAGCTTCTTTGAAGAAACTACTGTCATGATAGGGATGTGGAGGAGGGGATAAAAAACACCACCAAAACTCTAACAGCCGAAAAAGACTAACATTATTGATATAGAGTCAGAAAAAGACTTTATCAGTCATCTAGACCAACCTCCCCTTATTTTACAGATGACGAAACTGACTATTGACCAAGGTCACACACATAGTTATTGCAAGGGGCAGAATTTGAACATAGATTCCTTGTTTTCAAAAGTCCAGGCCTCTTTTCACTTGGTAAATGGTCTTCAAGTGTTACTTTGGATGAAAGCTTCATGAGCCCACAGTGATGAGCTTCTTGGATGGCATGGATGGCACTTAGACAAGAGACATAAAGTCCATCATTGGGACTAACCACTCAAAGCCTTTCAAGTTTGGTGGAACTTGAAGTGCTTTGTAAAACAGTATTTTTAAATGATCCACTATTATAATTATTAACTGAAGATGAGAAGAGGTAGTTGCAACTACTGGTTCCTTTTCTTTAGAAAGGGGAAGCCAGACCAAGGCGGCAGAGAAAAGATAGGGACTCGCCTGAGCTCTCCCAAATTCCCCTCCAAACAACTTTAAATAATGTCTCAAAATGAATTCTAGAGCTGCAGAATCCACAAAAGGACAGGGTAAAACAATTTTCCAGCCCAATACAGCTAACACAGTCAGTGAGAGGTCTGGGTACTAACTAGGGTGAGAGTGGAGTACAGTCCAGTGCAGGCAATACAATGGTAGCATCTCAGCAAGCCAGCATCAGGACTTACGGGCAACTAAATTGGCAGTAGCAGCTTTTGGAGCTTGCAGCCCACAGACAATAAGGGGGTCAGACAACTGGTCAGAAGGTGATTACAGGGGTCTCTGATGGTACTGGGGGAAGAATTCTGTTGCATTGCACATATGATCTGGGTCATAGCCCCAAAGCAAGGAGGAGCACTAGCACACCAGAGCTTGCAGCTGCAGGGGAGTGGGAACCCTGGTCACTGTTCCAGGATGGAAAAGAGTGCTTGTGGTCACTCACAGAACAAAGCACAAGCCAGGAGAGCAGTGACCACATCCATTCTTAGAATATACCACTTTGGAAGAACTGAAAACTTACGGACCCCCCAAAACTAGCTCAGAAAACAGCTACACAGAAAATCTAAAGCTTGAAATGGTGTCCTCTCCACCCCAGAAGCAGAATTCAATTTTAACATAAAGTTAAAAGATAAGGTAGAGGCTGGAAAATGAGCAAACAACAAAAAAACCACCTGATCATAGAAAGTTACTATGGTGACACGGAAAATCAAAACACAAACTCAGAAAAAGACAACAAAGTCAAAACTGATGCATCCAAAGCCTCAAAAGAAAAATGTGAACTGCTCTCAGGCCCAAAAAGAATACCTGGAAAACTTCAAAAAGGATTTTAAAAATCAAATAAGAGGAAGAAGAAAAATTGGGAAAATAAATGACAGTGACACAAGAATTTTGTTTTTAAAAAAGAGTCTCAACAGCTTGGTAAATAAGGAACAAAAAACTGAAGAAAACAACTTTTTCTTCAAATTTTTTAATATATTTAGTTTTCAGCATTGATTTTCACAAAAGTTTGAATTACAAATTTTTTCCCCATTTCTACCCTCCCCCCTAATCCAAGATGGCATATATTCTGGTTGCCCTATTCCCCAGTCAGCCCTCCCATCTGCCACCCCACTCCCCTCCCATTCCCCTTTCCCTTCTTCTCTTGTAGGGCAAGATAAATTTCAATGACCCATTGCCTGTGTATCTTATTTCCTAGTTGCATGAAAAAACTTTTTTGTTGCTGCTGCTGCTTTAGAATGTCTGTTTTTAAAACTTTGAGTTCCAAATTCTCTTCCCTCTTCCCTCCCCACCCACCCTCCCTAAGAAGGCAAGCAATTCAACATAGGCCACATGCATATCATTATGTAAAACCCTTCCACAATACTCATGTTGTGAAAGATTAACTATGTTTTCTCCTTCCTAACCTATCCCCCTTTATTGAATTTTTTCCCTTGACCCTGTCCCTTTTCGAAAGTGTTTGTTTTTGACTACCTCCTCCCCCGTCTGCCCTCCCTTCTATCATCCCCCCTTTTTATCTTCTTCCTCCTTTCCTGTGGGGTAAGATACCCAATTGAGTGTGTATGGTATTCCCTCCTCAGGTCAAATCCGATGAGAGCAAGATTTACTCATACCCCCTTCACCTGCCCCCTCTTCCCTTCCTAGAGAACCACTTTTTCTTGCCACTTTTATGCAAGATAATTTATCCCATTCTATCTCTCCCTTTCTCTCTCTCAATATATTCCTCTCTTATCCCTTAAATTGATTTTTTTTAGATATGATCCCTTCATATTCAACTCACCCTGTGCCCTTTGTGTGTATATAGATATATACACACACATATATACATACATATACCTACATATACACATAGACACACACATATGTGTATACATATATATATGTATACACATATATATATGCATATTTCTTTCAGCTACTATGATATTGAGGTCTCATGAATCATATACATCATCTTTCTATGTAGGAATGTAAACAAAACACTTCAACTTTAGTAAGTCCCGTATGATTTCTCTTTCTTGTTTACCTTTTCATGCTTCTCTTGATTCTTGTGTTTGAAAGTCAAATTTTCTATTCAGCTCTGATCAGGTCACTGAGAAAGCTTGAAAGTCCTCTATTTTATTGAAAATCCATATTTTGCCTTGGAGCATGATACTCAATTTTGCTGGGTAGGTGATTCTTGGTTTTAATCCTAGCTCCATTGACCTCCGGAATGTTGTATTCCAAGCCCTTCGGTCCCTTAATGTGGAAGCTGCCAGATCCTGTGTTATCCTGATTATTTTTCCACAATATTCAAATTGTTTCTTTCTGGCTGCTTGCAGTATTTTCTCCTTGACTTGGGAGCTCTGGAATTTGGTGACAATGTTCCTAGGAGTTTTCTTTTTGGGATCTATTTGAGGAGGCGATCTGTGGATTCTTTCAATTTCTATTTTACCCTCTGGTTCTAGACTATCAGGGCAGTTCTCCTTGATAATTTCTTGAAAGATGATATCTAGGCTCTTTTTTTGATCATGGCTTTCAGGTAGTCCAATAATTTTTAAATTATCTCTCCTGGATCTATTTTCTAGGTCAGTGGTCTTTCCAATGAGATATTTGACATTGTCTTCCATTTTTTCATTCCTTTGGTTCTGTTTTATAATATCTTGATTTCTCATCAAGTCACTAGCTTCCACTTGCTCCAATCTCATTTTTAAGGTAGCATTTTCTTCAGTGGTCTTTTGGACCACCTTTTCCATTTGGATAATTCTGCCTTTCAAGGCATTCTTCTCCTCATTGGCTTTTTGGAGCTCTTTTGCCATTTGAGTTAGTCTATTTTTTAAGGTGTTGTTTTCTTCAATATTTTTTTCAGTATTTTTGTGGGTCTCCTTTAGCAAGTCATTGACTTGTTTTTCATGGTTTTCTCACATCCTTCTCATTTCTCTTCCCAATTTTTCCTCTACTTCTCTAACTTGCTTTTCCAACTCCTTTTTGAGCTCTTCCATGCCCTGAGACCAATTCATGTTTTTCTTGGAGGCTTTTAGCGTAGGCTCTTGCACTTTGTTAACTTTTTCTGGCTGTATGTTTTGGTCTTCTTTGTCACCAAAGAAAGATTCCAAAGTCTGAGACTGAATCTTGGTGCGTTTTCACTGCCTGGCCATGTTCCCAGCCAACTTACTTGACCCTTGAGTTTTTCGTCGGGGTATGACTGCTTGTAGAGCAAAGAGTACTTTGTTCCAAGCTTGAGGAGATGAGCCATTGATTTCAGAGCTATTTCTATACAGCCAGCTCTGCCACCCCAGCACTCCTCCTTCCTCAAGGACCACCAACCCAGACCTGACTAAAATCTTCAGCAGGCTCTGCACTCCTGCTCTGATCTGCCACTTAATTCCTCCCACCATGTGGGCCTGAGGCTGGAAGTAACTGCAGCTGTAGTTCTGTAGCTGCACCTCCCCCGCTGCCCCGGGGTGGTGGCCAAACCAAGAACTCTCTCCCCCCCAGCTTTTCCCACTAGCTTTCTCTGTTGTCTTTGGTGTTTGTGGGTTAAGAAGTCTGGTAACTGCCACAGCTCACTGATTCAGGGTGCTAGGGCCTGTCCTGCCCAGCTCCTGGTCTGGTTGGTCCTGCTGCCTCCCACGCTGAGCTCTGCTCCCCTCCACTCAGTGCGCGGTAGACCTCATCCAGCAACCATCCAGGCTGTCCTGGGCTGGATCCCTGCTTCCCTCTGCTATTTTGTGGGTTATGCAGTTCTAGAATTTGTTCAGAGCCATTTTTTATAGGTTTTTGGAGGGACGTGGTGGGGAGCTCACGCAAGTCCCTGCTTTCCAGCCGCCATCTTCAGAAAACAACAACTTAAAAAATAGAATAGGCCAAATGGTAAAATAGGCACAAAAATCCACTGAAGAGAAGAATTGGCCACATGGAAAAAGATGTATAAAAATTCACTAAAGAAAAAGAACTCCTTAAAAAGTGTAACTGACAAAATGGAAAAGGAGGTACAAAAGCTTACTGAAGAAAATAATTCCTTAAAAATTAGAATTGGGCAAGTGGAAGCTAATGACAGCAAGAACAATAAAACAAAATCAAAATGATGAAAAAAATAGAGGAAAATGTGAAATTAATCATTGAAAAAGCAACTGACTTGAAAATTAGATCCAGAAGTGGTAACTGAAGAATTATTGGACAACCTGAAAGCCATGATCAAAAAAGGAGGCTTGACATCATCTTTCAAGAAATTATCCAAGAAAACTGCCTTGATTTCCCAGAACCAGAGGGAAAAATAGAAATTGAAAGAATTCACCAATCACCTCCTGAAAGAGATCCCAAAAAGAAAACTTCCAGTAAGACAAATTCCAGAGTACCCAGGGCATGGGTATGAGATCTAAAAAAAATTAAATTAAGGAGGGAGAAAGAGGAATGTACTGGGAGAAGTGGAAGGGAAAAAGTAGAATAGGGTAAATTATTTTACATAAAAGAGGCACAAAAAAGCATTTATAGTAGAGGGGGGGAATGGGGACGTAGTTGGAAGCACTTGAACTTTACTCTCATCAGAACTGGCTCAAAAAGGGAATAATACACACTCAGTTAGGTATAGAAATCTACCTTACCCTACAGGGAAGTAAATGATTTAGCTATACTCAGCAATACAATGATCCAAGACAATTCTGAAGGACTTAAGATAAAAAAAGGCTACCTATTTCCAGAAAAAGAACTAATGAAGTCTGAATGTATATCAAAGCACACTTAAAAAAAAAAACCTTTAGTTTTCTTTTTTTTTTTGTTTTGGTCTGTGTTTTCTTTCTCAACATAAAAAAAATGGAAATAGCGTTTTACATGACTGCACATGTATAATCTATATCAAATTGCTTGCCTTCTCAATGAGGGGAGAGAGAAGGGCAAGATTAAATTTGTAACTTAAAAATTTTTTTAAATGGATGTTAAAAACTGTTTTTACATGCCACTGGGAAAAAGAAATATTAACAACAACAAAAAAAAAAAAAAGAATGTGAAAGCCATCTCAGAATGCCGACTATTTTAAGGTAGGAAAATGAATGAAGCTACTACCCTTTGTTCACTCCACTTTTCCTAAGGAGTAATGTTTCTTTAACTTAAAAGATTATCTGTTAGACACATTTTGAGGAGTTTTTCTAACAAGGATGTTAGATTTGCCCTAATCCATGAATACCCTTACCAAGTCCTCTTTGTGATCTAATGAACATGGATTTTGTCAAGACAATGAACCTGGTGTTAGTTTGTATAACTGCAGAACAAAACCAAATGAACTAGCCCCACAAAGGGATCAAACTCAAACTTTAGCACAACAGTCAAACATAAGGGTTTTCAAAAACTTTTAGGTATTAACTAATTTAATTTAGGTATTATATATTTTTAAAGTCACAGAACTGTAATTAATATGAAAGAGACTTAATTTTCTATAGAAAAAGGCAGTGTGATGTAATAGAAAAACCACTGGCTCTGTAGTCAAAGGATGTATATTCAAATCCTCCCTAGCTCCTATGTGACTTTGAACTGGTCATAAGTTCCATGATTTTAGTTTCCTTATCTATAAAATGAAGAGATGGACTATATGCTTTGATATCACTTCTGGTTCTAAAGCTGTGGTCCTATGTGTTATATATAAAGTAAATGGTAAAAAACACAATTTATGCCACTTTGTGACAATAATCCAATCTGGAATGGAGATTGAGGGAAGAGGAGGAGAAAACAAATAAATATTTAGATGGAAATATCAGGGGACAAAAGTTGTTGGGTTACAATAAGATGTTCTGGGTTAAAGGCCAGGGATCTGCTTTAACTCTAAGGATAAGAAGTTATAAGGATTATGACATTTCTCATTGCCAAGTATTCCTTGATTACACGTGTTAACAAGTATTTCACTAGCAAGTACAGAGGACTATAAATGTTAGAAGAAAAAGGTACTGGTTTAAGAAACAAATGTCTGCACATAAATAGAACATATATATATAACCTAAAATATACATACATATATAAGATACATACATTTGTTTCACAAATATACCTAAAACTTGATGTTTTTTGTTAAATAACGCTATGAAACCCTAGGGGTCCTCAGCATATAGATGGAAAATTACAAACTATTTGAGTTAAAGAGTCATAGGATTGCTATCAAGAAACTGTTTCAGGAAAGTTGAGATATGGCTTTGAGACCAGAGTTTTCCCTTCTTCGAATGATAGCAGCATTTCATTGCCTTAGCAATTCTAAAAAAGAAGTGGCTGTGGTAACCCCATGGGGATGCTATTACAGGAATCCATGGACCTGTGTATTCTGTCACAAACCTAAAGCAAACCAGGTAGGTGAGGGGAGGGAGACAGCAAAACAAAATGAAAAAGAGTAACGTTTAAATAGAAATCTAGCTGTGTGTGTGTGTGTGTGTGTGTGTGTGAGAGAGAGAGAGAGAGAGAGAGAGAGAGAGAGAGAGAGACAGAGCCACAGACCTCAGCTTTAACGCTGTTAAGACACAATAATTAAAAGTCCTTGGGAACTAAAATCTGGGGAAATAAATGAAAAGGTAGATTCTGCCCTCTGAGCGAATCAGGTAAGAAGTATCTGGAATAACCCAAGAAACCATGATTTTAGAACACCTACAATTTTCCTACCTTAAAATTCATTCCCAAGTTAAGAGGCAATATGATGTAAGGAAACGGTATCGGACTCAAAGAGAAGAGCCAACTGATTCAACCATTCTGGAAAGAAATTTGGAACTATGCCCAAAGGGCTATAAAACTGTGCATACCCTTTGACTCAGCAATACCACTACTAGGTCTGCATCCCAAAGCGATCATAAAAAGGGAAAAGGACCCACATGTACAAAAATATTAATAGTAGCTCTTTTTGTGATGGCAAAGAACTGGAAATTGAGGGGATACCCATTAACTGGGGAATGTCTGAACAAGCTGTGGTATATGAATGTAATGGAATACTACTGTGCTATAAGAAATGATGAGCAGGCAAATTTCAGAAAAACCTGGAAAGACTTACGTGAACTGATGCCAAGTAAAGTGAGCAGAACCAGGAGACCACTGTATACAGTAACAGCAACACTGTTCAATCAACAACTATGACTGACTTAGCTCTTCTCAGCAATACAATGATAAAGACAATTCCAAAAGAGTCATGATGGAAATGATATTCACATCCAGAGAAAGAACTATGGACCATGAATGCAGATCAAAGCATATTATTTTCACTTTTTTTTTCTTTCTGGTAGTTTTTCCTTTATGTTCTGATTCCCAACATGACTAATGCGGAAATATATTTAATATGATTTACATATATAACCTATATCAGATTGCCTGTTGTCTTGGGGAGGGGGAAGGGGAAAAAAATTGGCACTCAAAATCTTGTAAAAGTAAATGTTGAAAATTATCATTACATGTAATTGGATAAAAATAAAATACTATTAAGTGGGAAAACAACAAAGAGAAGAGTCCTATATTCTAGTCTCAGTTCTGCACTTAGCTTGCTACGTTACCCTGAGTTGCTGTAGGGGGGAAAAAAATCACTGACGAGTGGCCAGCAGAAAGGTAATAAGCCTCTAGAGCCATATTTGAATCTATTATATCTTGGAAGGACCTGAGTAACTTGGGACATAGCTTTTAAGAATCCAAGAACACTTCAGTGCCACAAGGGGCAGTGAAGTAGAAACTGGATAGAAACAATAAGAGTTATTTACACGTACATAATGCTTTAAAATGTATAAATTACTCTTCACAACCACCTGATGAGGTAGATAGAGCAAATATGATTTCCTGAATGGAGAGAACTCTCAGTTTTGGAAAGTTTATGCACCAAAAGGGACTGCAAACTATAATTTAGCAGGTCAATCCTAGAGAGTTGTCTGAGGCACTGGAGTTAAAATGGTGACGACTACAATGTCACATAGCTAGTATCAAAAGTAAGGATTTGAACTAAGGTCTTCTAGACTCTAACACTATGCATTTTGCCCAGAGTTTCTAAACTTTTGGGTCTCCGGATCCCTTTACACTCAAAAATTCTTGGGTACCCCAAACAGCTTTTGCTAATGTGGATTATATCTATTGATGCTTTATAGTATTTTAAATTAAAATTGATACGTTTGAAGTATTTATTCATTTAAAAATAATAAAACTCATTACACAGTATGTCCACATATTTTTATGAAAAATAACTTATTTAAAATTAGCTAGAGGAATGGCACTGTCTTACATTTTTTGCAAATCTCTTTTAAGTTCTGACTTAACAGAAGACAGCTGGACTCTGGAGTAGTATTTTAATAGGCAAAAAGTGCCTTGGTATTTTTATTAAAACAGTTTTGACATTGCAGACTCCCTGAAAGGTCTCAGGGAGAACTGCTACACTATACCATGATGTTTCTATTAATGGAACCATTATTACCTCCATTTTAAAGTTGGAAAAAACAGATTTAGAAGGGTAAAAATACTTGCCTACAATCACAAAAGTATCAAGTATTGCAGGCTGGACTCAAATTCAGATGTTTAGACTTCATGTTCTGTGCTCTTTCCGCTACATCACATGGTAGAATCTAAGTCACATAATCTCTATCTCAGTTTCCTCACCTGTAAAATGACTGGATTGATTTAATCTCTTAAATCATTTTCAGCTCTGCAATTCTTAGAACTCTATGAACTCTTATCACTCCCATATCTCCATCCAGTCAGTGATTTAGACCTCATTTTTTCTCTTTTCCTTGCCTACTTCTACCACTAAAGTCCAGGATATTCCAAACTAAACCAAAAGACGGGGGTCAATTTTTCCTACTCCCTCACTCTGTTAACTTTAGAGTTGGGGGGGGGGAGAGCCTTTGTTCGTCTTATCTATGTAGTACTTAAATCACAAGTACTTGTGAACTGGGTCATGAATTTGGTTTGTTGAGATACAGAACCTAGAACAGTACAGTGAACAGACTGTTTACTAAGTAACTAATTAACTAGTGTCAAATGTCCCAGGTGAGGCTTTGAACTCCAGCCCAGAAGCAGCTGAACAAGATGCAGATTTTACAAGGCAAGAATTAGTTTATAAGAAGACCAAAACAAAGTAATAACAAAAAAAATATCACACAAGTGTTTGGTCATATCTTCTATTGTCTTTATCCCATCTTTCATTCTGCTTTAAGAGGACTGATGTAACACATACTACAAAGATTTAGGTAATCAATGAAAACCTTGTTTAATAAAGCTATGCCACATTGTTGCAATAAACTATATTGTGACAACAAATACAGCTGGGAGGCATGAGGATTTTAGGAAAAAAACCTTCTCCACAAAACATGAATTGACCAAAACATTCCTTTTTATACTTATATTGTAAGCATTTCCCCCCTAAGGATTCTTTTGATTTAGAATAAAAGGTATGAAGAAATTACTATAAAGTAGAACAGGAGGATGACATAACTATAGTTTCAAAAAATTATTTACGTAATGCCAGCTAAGGGTGGGCACAGACTGTCTTTCATATACTGGACCACACACCAGCTAGAAGACAGGAAAGGGAGTATCTCTGTATCCTCCCTCCAATCATAGGCAAGATTGAGCATTCAGAGATCTCACATTTTGCTCCACTTGTTTTTAAAGTTACAGATTAGGGGCAGTTAGGTGGTGCAGGGAATAGAGCACCAGCCCCAGAGTCAGGAGGACCTGAGTTCAAATCGGCCCTCAGACACTTGACACATGTACTAGCTCTGTGTGACCTTGGGCAAGTCACTTAAGCCCAATCGCCCTGCCTTCCCCCCTCCAAAAAAAAAAAAATGAAGTTACAGATTACCTGACTTTTGGGTTCCTGAATAAATATGAAGTTACCCTAGTATAGAAAAAAATGGCCTGTACCCATCCGTGTAACTCATCACCTTTTCATCCCAGCCATTCTTTAGATGGGCAGCCATACCTATCTGAATTTTGACAAAGGGGACCACAGAAATACCTATGGTTATCACACTAAACCTCTTATGTGGAATAAAAATTTACCATGAGGGTAACTGAGACACCCTTTTAATTTGCTACCATACTGTATTTAAAAAGTGGGTTGTTGCATACTTTAACATGTATACGTAAGGGCTTTTGGTCCCATAGAAGGGTCACAATAAATAGGCAAAGATTCTTTTCCTTTCTGAATCATTCATGGCTAGGGTAATGTTTTTGTCATAAGCACAGACATAGCTTCCCTTAATTCCCTTTCTCCTTCTGTTTTCTCTTACCCAATTAGCTCAGGAAAGTTTCTCTCAATTCTTTGGAAATCAAAATACAACCTTACAGATAGTTGATTAAAATATGATTAATGCTAGTAATATACTTCTTCCAAAAAGGGGATGGTTGGGGGGAATGTGGACTCAGAGCTTAAAATTCTAAAAATATTCCAGTCTCCTTCAGAATTAGCACAAGTTTCCTATCTCTTCAATATCCTCCAATTAAACCTATTCATTTTCAAATATCAGTATTTACTCAAAGTAAATGAAAAAAAATTAGCTTAATTTTGTTATTGTTTTGCTTTCATAGCCAGTACTGTATGGCATAGCCAAAAGATCCCTGGGCTATAATCAAGAAACCTAGATTATAACCATTTAGTAGCTGTGTGACCTTTGGCAGGTCACTTAATACCCTTTGGCTTAAATTTTCTGCTGTAAAATAAAAGGGTTGAATCAAATAACTTCCAAGATCCCTTCTACTTATGACAGTATTTTTCTTCGCAAATGCACAGAACTTCAGCTACATTATCAATTAAATAAGCATGGGGAGAAGTGGTAATAGGTTAAGAACCAAATTGCCATTTCTAACATTGTGTATGTGGAAAATATAATTTCAAAACAACCAATATACATAATCAACTTTTAAAATATAACATGTTTGTGAATTGGGGCTTCCCGAGCTTACATGAATAATCACTTTTAAAGAAGAAATATTAAGTTATCATTTGATTTTTGGCTCAAAAGGAGAAAGATAAATATATTAGGATTTAAACAATCAAGCATTTCTATAAGTCTTCTGAGGCTTGTCTGTGTCTAGCTATACTCTAGGGCTTACTTATTTATACAGCCTAGGGGCTTTCAATTAAAGTCTGTTTTCCAACCTGCCATTGTTTGTGCTGATCCTTTGGGCTTTCTGTGGATAACAAGTAGTATATCTCACCACTGATTCTCAAACCAAGGATGGGAATCCAAACCCAAAAAGAACCATGTAACTGAAAGGAGTAAGGTCAGGAGCAATTTTCCTCTAGCTACACCAACTTCCAAACCAAAGGAGGAAAATTTCTCCATTTTAGTAGTAAGTGAATCCTTCTACAAATGAAATAAATGCAACTGCCTTTGACCTAATGGTTGGCGTTTGAAGGGCAGTGTGGGGTTCTGACCATTGAATTATAACCACGAATGGCTCTTTGTAAGAGCATGGGTTGTCCCTTAGCCCATCTGCATTTTAATTCCAAAGCAATAAAGTGGTAACCACAGCAGTAATAACTTCCTGTACGGGACTTTGAGGTTCTGTAATAAGGTACAACAAGTTTATGGTATCATTAATGGTAGCTTGCTGGCATGCATTTATCCTTAAATTTTCCATCATAATGAGTATGTTTATTTAAACTGAAAGTTCTGACAAATTTCAAACACTATCCTTCTTTATGTATGGTTACATCCTCAATAAATAGACATAAGAACTAAATTTCATTTACATTTCATCTTTAATCTCTGCATGCACTCTGCCCATCAATCCAATTCCCTTAGGAGGCTGCTAGGGCCTTTTTTCTCTTTTCCCACAGGCTGACTTGCATAGTCAAAGCAAAACAAAAACAACAGAGGCTAGCCACCAAATAATTTACCATAAATAGCTATTTCATTCTCCTTCAAACTCCTCACCTAAAACAGAAACTGTGTCAAATCAGTATTGGAGCCTGAAGAATAAGAGAAAATAGAATCCTGGCCTTATTTTGCTTGGTCATAAACCAAAGACAATTTGAAGACTTCAAGAACGAGCGAAATCAGATCAAAAAGTTCTATCAAAGAACTTTGCAAATACCAGGAGATGACCAACTTAGAATGATAATAGAAGCACATAACCCAAGATTTAAAAAACAATTTTTTTAAGTTCTAAAAATCATGATGACTGGCCTTTGTTTATACTTTTGGTTGGTTAGGTCATATCCAAATTTTAATTTATAAGAGTTCAACAAGCCCAGTTTTAAGGAAAATCTAAGAGTATTGGAACTACTGGGATTAACAGTCAGTCAAAAATATGTATTGTTTGAAGCATGGATGTCAGACGCCATTCCAATATAAGAGTCATCAGAGAGAAAATGAGAAGCAGTTCCAAAATTTAAAGGACTCTGAAAAGAAATGGGTTTCTAAAACAGGAAATGGGGAGGGACCGGGGTGAAAATATTACAGTTTTAGGATTAGCACATATAGACAAAGATAGATAGATGTATGTATGCACATATACTCATACTTAATAACTCAAATCTTCTAAACCAAAATAACTGAATGATTGATCATATAGACTTGTGAGTCGTAAAGCACCTAGAGGCAAGCCAGTAATCATTGGGCCCATCCTAACCCAAGACTTTTAACACTCAATGACACACTAACCAAATCCAAGGATTTCCTCACTGTCCTAAAGCATCAGCTGAGTCAAAATACTCCAGAGCAGCACCAAGTGTTAAGTACAGCAAGGCCTAGCGCACAAGAAACACTGAATTTAAGAGCTGGAGGAGAGCTTAGTGGCTTTTGATAAACCAATCAAGGCCAGTTCTACACAGGATTTAAAGAACTTTGTGTTCCTCTGAGTTACCCAAGTTTAGCCTGTTTTTCACGCAATAGTAGTCATTGCTCAAGAACTTTGCACTTTAACTGTATCCAATAACTTCCCAACAACATTAATGCCTCACTCAGCTCTTTTAAAATAAAGGTTCTGCTCTTCTTTGACTGCTATAAATGTTATTTGTTTTTAAGACACACATATTATATAAGGCAGCGGAGCACTAGGCCTGTTACTTTCATTAACCGTGGAAAAGACCACGCAGGACAGATGGTGTGTCAATATGCCCTTCCCTGACAGTAGGCGATAAAGGAAATTTTAAATCTTTTCCAAAAGAGCAATTATAAAGGACTTCTCCTAACAAGAAATTTCTATAGTATTATGTTAGCCATTTCTCTTACACTTTTTAAAGAAATCATGTTTAGTCTAACAAGTTTTATGTAAAACAGTTTTGCCTTTAGGGTTCATTTTAGTTTTCGGGTTGAAATGGTTTTAATATTACAAACTTCTGATGCAATTTTTGTTAAATAGTAACAAGCCAAGAAAAACAAAAGGATAGGATTAATTCATTCAGCAAATACTGCCTACTATGTGTACCAGGCCCACTGGGTAGGCTCCAAGGGAATACAAAAAATAACAACAGCTCACATTTATCTAATATATTGAAGTTTGCAAGGTATTTTACGTAAATTTTGTTCTCTACCCACAAAAGTTAGTCTTTCAAGCAGTAATTTCAAGAAGACCAGATATTAAAAACTAAGACAATGCTGAAAAACAAATATACTAATACTGTGTACCTTATGATTATCATACTGGATATAGTCGTCAATACATAACTAATTTATCTAAAGGAATTAAATATGCATATTCACACATCCTTCTATACATATTACAATTTGTTCCTTCACAATGCCAAGAAGAGTAGGAATGCTCTCAATAAAATCACTCTCCCACCCTGTAATTTAAATAAGTTCAGTGGTAACTAAAGCCATAAAGCTCATTTTCACCTTTTGAAAGACACATTCGGTTTCCTAAAAATCACTAATCCAGCTAACTGCATATTAGCTAAGATAAACTCCCTTCAAATTGTCTGTGGTTTGGGCTTTTTTTTTTTTTTGCATTTTTACTAAGTAGTTTTTGTTTACTCGTTTGCTTAGTTACTCACCTAGACTTAAAACAAAGTCAAAATAACTCCCACAGCTTACCAAATTCTTTCAAAGCCCCCAAGGCTTTAGTTCCTTCATAACAGTTTATGGAAGACACCTAACAACACAGCAAAAATTTCCACTGGCCTCATCCTTCCAAACCACCTCCACCAAACACAAGTTCTTTGTTTCTACCCTGTAACACAATTCTAACCTTAAAAGATTTAACAAAATTAAAATGGCCTAGAGAAAAGTAAAATCTTCAGGAAAACAAAAAAAACCTCTAATTAAATATGGGAAATTTTAGTGATGATTATAGGACTGAGTAATTTCCTGCCCCAAACCTCATGAAAACAACCATCACAAAGACCACAAAAACCATATAACCCCAAACTGGACATACTAACTCACTTAAGGTGTGATCAAAATATGGCTAACAAAAAAGATATCCTACATCAAAAGCTTTCTTCTCATAGAGCCCAGATATTCCTTGTAGAACTGTGAAGACAAACTGAATTCAACTGGCCAGAGTCATGGAAGATCTTTTAAAACCATCAAGCTAAGAGAAAGAAGAACCCTATAAGATAATATGGCTGCACACTACTGTTTGGCAACTCAAGTTTTCCAAACAATGAGACCCTAACTATTGAAATCCCTCCCTTTTCAAGACCTAGGTTCAACCCCTTTCACATGAAGAATCAATCCTTCCCTGATCCCAGTTCTCCACTCTGTCTTCCATTACCCCGTGCAATTCCACAGCTTAAAGTAATTTCATGCTCTTCAGATTTTTCATAACAGTTTGGACCTCTAGTTTGCCCTAATCATACCCTGCCTTGCATTAGCTTGTTTAAACTGACTTTTCGACCCAATGGAATGTAAGCTCCTTGAGGATGAGGCCTCTGCCTCATTCCAGCTTTCTATCCACAGCACCCAGCACATAGCAAATACTTCATTTGTTTCTTGGAAGTAAAAGAATAATTTGCTCAATTACCTACGGCAATCATTTCTGTCAGACATTGTAAACTCTGATGCACAGGGGGGTGGGAGTGGGGGACAGAAAAAAAATTTACTATTCCTTTTTCCCCTTACTTTTCTAACTTTTAAGTTAAAATGTACAGCTTCCCTGTTCACAAATGAAAAGGTAGAGAATGCAAAATTTTAAACAGCCATTAGTTCTTTTTAAAAGAAATATTACTAAAACATAAAAGCTAAGCGTTAATCTAAGCTCCCTGGTACCAAAACTCAAAAATTCTTGTACATGTGTGTAAAAATGAAAGAATCAAACAACAAAACAAAATCCCAGTCCTAGAATCTTTGTGTTGATTATAAACAGCCAAATCAATTATCTTCCCCCTTCTTTCCTCTGTTTATCGATGACCACTTTTCAGTTGAGCAAGAGAAGAAACAATGAAATTAAGATTAGACTTTTTTCTTCCCTTTGATAGTTCTGGTAAAAACAATTGATATTGCCAACCGGAATGATTTTTTTTGTATCATTACTGTCATTTGTGATTTGAATTTTTAGTATTTTCCTAGATATCACTCCTTCTGACCCTCCCTACCCAAGCGATTGCCACAATGATGACTATCAGGGTTCTAAAAACAATATATGGACCTACTTAATTTATTTAAAGTATGATTGATGCTCAATGTGCCAGTGTGTGTTTGCTACATTTTGGTTTGGAGACAGATTTGCCCCCAAAGAAATGTTCTACTGTATTCTACTTCTAACGATTAGCTCCAATTTAACCTGTGTATAGATCTTGCTTGTTCATGACTGTTCTCGTGCTGTCTCCCACATTAGAATGCAAGCTCCTTCAGAGCATGGATTGGTCTTTTGTTTTGCTTTGCATCCCCGGTATTTAACACAATGCCAAAGAAGGTGATTAACAAATGTTTTAGGGACTGACTAATAAGACTAGCTTCTCAGAGCAGGCCAAGTTCATTACAGCATTCTATATTTGTTGTTAGTCAGTGATTTTTCAGTTATGTCTGACTCTACACGACCCCATTTGGGGCTTTCTTGGCAAAGATACCAGAGCAGTTTGTCATTTCCTTCTCTAGTTCATTTTACAGATGAGGAAATGAGGCAAACAGGGTTAAGTGACTTGCCCAGGGTTACACAGCTAGTAAAAGTGTCAGAAGTGACATTTGAACTCAGGAAGATGAGTCTTCCTGACTTGATGAGGCCTGGTATTCTATCCACTGTACCACCTAGCTGCCTGTATAGTATAGTACAGGTGTGTATGTTAGGTAGAACATTACAGGGAACTCAACTCCAAAGCTGGGCTATATTCCTGAACTGCCAAAAGCTTAGTTTAGTTCCAATAATTCTTGGGATGGTAACTGGGAATTCAGTAAAGAGTGATGATAGACAAGTTTTTTCAGCCCCTCACACTTGTCTTATAGCCATCCCTACTCATAGTGAATTCATAGTGAGCATGGATGTAGAGCTCAAAGAGACACTGACAAGCTTATCTAGGTCAATCTCCCCAATTTTACAGAGCAAAACTTGAGGCCCAGAGAAGTTAAGTGACTTTCCCAAACACAAATAGTAAAATTAATGACAGCAGCTAACATATTTATAGAAAACTTTGAATATTGCAAAGCACTTTACATATCAGAGACAGTATTTAAACGAAGTTCTCTGAATCCAGAGCTGGTACTCTTTCCACGCTGCTTCCCTTTCTCTTGGTGAGTCTGGCACTGGAAGAAGGAAGGTCAGAAGCAAGGAGTGTCATGGTGGTAGCAGGTACATTAACTCTGTCTTCCCTCTTCATCTTTGCAAAGGTCATCTTAACATTAACCCAACCCAGACAACTAATAAGAGATGTTAAAATCTGAGAGAGCTAGAGCACTATTATTATGGTAACAGTTAGTTACCACCAAAGTCCCTTCACTGGATCATTAAAATGACAAAGAAAGATACAAGTAAAGATAGTTTAAGAGGGTACTGTATCAGCCAGCCATCACTTGGGAAAAGGTTCAGAAATGTTATGTACTGGAGCTTCAGATAATGAAGGAATTTTACCTAAGGGAAATAAGCATCCTTGTAAGTGATTGTATTAAAATCAATTCTAGAAACGGGAAATGCTATGTTGTACATAATTTTCAACAAAAATTTTAAGATAGAGTTGGTTACATTTTCTCTGACTCCATTTCTGCTTAGTAAATTTTTAAAACTACACAATCCCTATTTTCTTTTGATATTAAAGAATGTTTTACAAATAGATGAAGGTTGTTGATGTGTGCTGAGGTCACTGTAGTACATCAACTAAATAAAAAATAATTATAAAAGCTGAAATTAATTAAAATTGTCAAGATGTATGACTTAAAAAATAAAAATCAATGAGCCCAGAAAATTGTATTTCTTCTCTTTTTAAGTTAAGCATAACATTTGTCCATTAAATTAAGCTACTATGATAGTTTTGAGTAACACAGCCACCAGTGGCTAGATCAATATAAATGACACCTTATTCGGATCACTGAATTTCGGAGCTAATAAAGACCATATGGTTCATCTAGTCCAACTCAGACATTTTACAATTAAAAACAAAGAGATTGAGGTTAAACGGTTGAACTCTCATGCTAGCAGATTCCTCATCCACTGCTTTCTACCATTTCACACTATCCCCATATGTCAAGAAGTAATGGAGCTTTCCATTTTAGTTTTGTAAATATATTAACCATCACCATAATGGTTGTAAACTATAACTTTTTTGGTAAATTAAAACCTGCGATTTTCATTAGTCTATGGAAGTTCTAGTGTAGAAACTACAATCTTAACAGAATTGCCTATGAGGAACTGAGAGGTTAAGTGACTTGGCCAGTCATACAATCAATAAGCATTAAAAGTCACAAAGTCTTATTAAAAGGGCTAGTAGAACCTAGATCTCCCTGACTCCAAGGCCCAATCAACAATCTACCCACTGTACCATACTGCTCCATTATGTATTACAACAATAAAGAAAATTTCCTAACAACTGGAACTGTCCAAAAGTGGACTTCCTCTTATTTTAAATGTGTGAGCGAAGGCTAAATGGCAACTTGTCAGAGATATTGGAAGATCCCCCAATAAAGATCAAACCATACTGCCTCTGAAGTACATTCTAGTTCTGAAAGTCTCAACTCTACCTTCAAAACCTAGGAAAATCACTGATGTCTGAGTTTCAAGAAAGGAGATATCAACTTCTTTTCTTGGTTGGAAAAAGAAAATTCAGCTGTAAGCAGTGATGACATAAATGTTAAGCTTTTGAGTGGTCAGAATAAAAGGACAGTATTATATATTATTTAATATTTCAAAGAAACATGAGGTTTCTTAGCCAGGCTTTGAAAGGGGGGAAGAAAAATTAACTATTCAACTATTAGATTAAATACTATTAACTAAAGGTAAGAAGCTTTAATATTACATTTGTTACTTTAATAAAATCAATCATGAAATTATGAGCAGTCAGGATCTTCCGCTCCCTTCCCTATAAATTTATCCCATAAAGCATGAGCTACTATAACTACAAACAAAATATTCTAAATTGACAGTCAACAGTCAAGGATGATTTATTAATTGCTTATTGTGCTAAGTGCTAAGGATACAAAAGAAGGCAAAAACATGGTCCCTGCCCTCAAGGAGCTTAGATTCTAACGGGGGAGACAACATGCAAACAAATACGTATGTATGAAAAGACAGTGTAAATGAGAGGCAACCTCAGAAACTAGGAGCTAACAATGAGGGCTTGCGTAGGGGCAGTGAGCAAAAAGTCATGGAGTCCAAAATGTCACTGACTTACAGATTAGGTAGAATGGAATAAAATGTAAGAAGACTCACTGGCCATAAATGTGTTCTTGCAGAAGGAAGAAGTTTATAGACGTACGGGTACATAAAATGTCTGCAATAGATGATATACAAGCTGTTATTACTGATAACTAGAGCCTTCTTGATACTGGTGTCATTACATGTGGTGATAAATAACTCAAAGGCCTAGAATCAAATTATTTTGCCAAGTCACTCTTATAACAGAAAAAATGTTATTATTTTTTCTCCATCATCAAGAACTAAAGTATTTCCTTAATCACAATAGTGCCCATCTCAATGACTAGATTTAAACTGGTATAATGCCCTACCAGAAGAACTCTAGATGCTGGGTGAACATTTCTGAGGTTTAGTTATCCAGGACATATGTAGTTCCCTTTGAGTACCCAAAATAAGAAGAAGAATATGATTTTAAACGTAAAAAGTGTTTGAGTCCTAAACAATTTCTTTTTAATGAACTGCAAATGCCTGCAGCTAGAATGAAAAGACTAGAATGAACTCAGATAAGAGAACTGTGACTCCTGAAAGAAAGGATGTTTCAAAAACAAATGCCTATGATGCGGTTTCCCCTGCACTCTTGCTGGACTTTCCCTAGGGAGAATTCATGGGAATGATGCACTTTCACTTTTCAACTTCCTATATGAAGCTATGAGTTTAAAATTAGACTGCCCAGTTCACCCCTTTCTCAAAGGAGTACTGGGAAAACCTACTAAAATAGTAATGCTTGGTGATTTTAAGGTTAGCAATATACATCATATTCTTTGATATTCTTTGTCACCTTTCCACTGCTAGCCTCAAAATGGTACTGATTTTTATTTCTCATCTTAGTCCACGAGCATAACGAATTAGTCAGCATCATGGAGGGCTGTGACAACCCCTGATGTTTTTGAAAAGAAGCGACACAACTGAAGCATTAGGAAAATTATTCAGGCAACCTTCTGAAGAATGGGTTCGCAGAAGGAAATACTGGAGGTAAAAGACTAATCAGGAGGCTGTTGCAATTAGAAGAGAATAAAGGTGGAAGAAGAAAAGAAGGGGAGTAGATACATAAGATATCACAGAGGCAGAATTAATAGGATTTGGTAAATGAGTATAGTGAGTAAGGAAGAAGGAAACTGCCTATATTCTTAATCCTTAAGTCTGTCTAATTTATATCCATATTTTCTACATATGCTCAATTGTGACCACAAAAATCCATACCTGCTACTTGTTTATAGAGTAATTATGGAAAAATACAAACTGAAAGGGACTATGACTGGCCATTTAGTCCATCCTCTTCACCTAATCATTCCCTCATTGTTTACTCCATCTCCAACACAACCTTCCCAGCAATAAGCTAAACAACGTCATGAAAATGCAAATTTCTTATGTTTTAAAGACCACCAAAGATGTTTACACATACCCACACATAAATAATCCAATGACACAAACATCCTTCCCTCTCTATGAAAAACTCCTGCTTATAATATGTAGCACAGTAGTTCCCAAATTATATTAAGTGAATTTTTTTCACATTCTATATTTCAAGAAATAGGTATAACAAGAGAACATTTTCAATGCTAATTTTCCTCTCCACAACATTAAACTGAAAATACATGTTATATGCAGTAAATTTTCAATACAAGAATAAACTTAATTTCCTATATTTTACTCCAAAAGATCTCCCAAACTCCCTTTTGTACAATAAGTATTCTATCACCCATCCTCCAAACCGAAGCCTTTGAACTAGTACTTATGGGGTGTTTCTAAATACCAAATTGCCATGGCTAAATTATTTTAATAAATGTTGATCTAACTTAAGTTCTTCTAGCTCATATCCCTCCCTCTTTTGTCCTGGTCAAAAACAAAGGAAAAGCTGGCATTACTTCCTGTTTAAGAGCTTTTTATTTAAGGTCATTATTAAGTTACCCCTTATCCTTCCCTTTTTCCAAACTGAGTAGTCTCAGCTCTTTTAAACTCATGAATTTTGTTTCTGCGTTTATACATAGGTTTCCTTTCTGTGTTTCTGTATTGTAGACCTTCTCTGAAAGCCGTCCACATCTGCTAACTCCCTCTTGTACTGCGAAGCAACCAAATTCAACTCAATACTCAAGTACTCAATAAAATGGTAGGCAGTGTTTCTATCATTTTCTTACATGTTGTGCTATGGTTTAAATATTTAAACTTCATACTTTTCAAGAAAAAAATGTCAAATTTTCTAGTCAGCTCTGGTCTTTTCACTGAGAAAGCTTGAAAGTCCATATTTCTCCTTGGAGCACTGCTGGGTAGGTGATTCTTGGTTTTAATCCTAGCTCCACTGACATCCGGAATATCGTATTCTAAGCCCTTTGATCCCTTAATATAGAAGCTGCTAGATCTTGTGCTATCCTGATTGTGTTTCCACAATACTCAAATTGTTTCTTTCTGGCTGCCTGCAGTATTTTCTCCTTGATCTGGGAGCTCTGGAATTTGGCAACAATATTCCTAGAAGTTTTAGAGATCTTTTTTCAGGAGGCTATTGGCAGAGTCTTTCAATTTCTATTTTACCCTGTGGCTCTAGAATATAAGGGCAGTTTTCCCTGATAATTTCTGGAAAGATGATATCTAGGCTCTTTTTTTGATCATGGCTTTCTGGTAGTCCAATCATTTTTAAATTATCTCTCCTGGATCTATTTTCCAGGTCAGTGGTTTTTCCAATGAGATATTTCACATTGTCTTCAACTTTTTCATTCCTTTGTTTCCATTTTATAATAGCTTGATTTCTCATAAAGTCACTAGCTTCCACTTGCTCCAACCTAATTTTTAAGGTAGTATTTTCTTCAGTGGTCTTTTGGATCACCTTTTCCATTTGGATAATTCTGCCTTTCAAAGCACTCTTCCCCTCATTGGCTTTTTGGAGCTCTTTTGCCATTTGAGTTAGTCTGTTTTTTAAGGTGACATTGTCTTCAGTATTTTTTTGGGTCTCCTTTAGCAAGTCATTGACTTGTTTTTCATGGTTTCCTCGCATCACTCTCATTTCTCTTCCCAATTTTTCCTCTACTTCTCTTACTTGCTTTTCCAAATCCTTTTTGAGCTCTTCCATGGCCTGAGCCCAATTCACATTTTTCTTGGAGGCTTTTGATGTAGACTCTTTGACTTTGTTGACTACTTCTGGCTGTATGTTTTGGTCCTCTTTGTCACCAAAGAAAGATTCCACAGTCTCAGTCTGAATCTGAGTGTGTTTTCACTGCCTGTTCACATTCCCAGCCAACTACTTGACCATTGAGCTTTTCATCGGGATATGACTGCTAGGAGGGCAGTGAGTACTTTGTCCCAAGCTTGAGGGGAATGTGCTGTTATTTTCAGGGCTATTTCTACACAGCAAGCTCTGCCACACCACCACTCCTCCTCCCCCAAGAACCGGCAACCGGGACTGCGACTCAGATCCAAGCAGGCTCTGCACTCCTGCTCAGATCCACCACGTAATTCCTCCCACCAGGTGGGCCTGGGCCTGGAAGTAACTGCAGCTGTAGCTCTGGAAGCAGCCTCAGAGCTGCACCACCTCTGCTGTCCCCAGGGCAGTGGCTGACCACGAACTCCTTTCACCCTGTCCCAGCAGCTTTTCCCAATAACCCTCTCTGTTGTCTTTGGCGTTAGTGGGTTGAGAAGTCTGGTAACTGCCACAGCTCACTGATTCAGGGCACTAGGGCCTGTTCCACCTGGCTCCCAGTCTGGCTGGTCCAGGCACGGCCCCCACTGGGTTCTGCTCTGCTCCGCTCCCAGTTCCATGCAATAGACCTTATCCAGCAACCATCCAGGCTGTCCTGGGCTGGAGCCCTGCTTCCCTCTGTTATTTTGTGGGTTCTGCAGTTCTAGAATTTGTTCAGAGCCATTTTTATAGGTGTTTGGAGGGACCTGGGGGAGAGCTTTAGGCAAATCCTTGCTTTCCAGATGCCATCTTGGCTCCACCCCTCCCAGGACTTTTTCTTAATATCATAAAAAGTAGCCTCCTAAAACTAAAAGCAAGCATCCTATGCAACAGGGATACGGTAGAACCTTTTCCAAAAAATACAGGAATAAAGCAAGGATACCCACTCTCTCCACTATTACTTGCTATAGCTATGGAAATGCTAGCAACAGTAACAAGAAAAAGAAAATAAAGGCATAAAGATAAATAAAGAAATAAAACTATCCCTATTTGCTGATGATATGATGGTATACTTAGAAAATCCTAGGGAATCAATAAAGATACTAATCAAGACAAACAATAGCTTCAGCAAAGTTGGAAGCTACAAAATTAACTCTCAAAAGTCAACTGCATTTCTATAAAATAATAACAAAAACAATAAGTAATAGAAAGGGAAATCTCATTCCAAATAACCACAAAATGTATATATCTGGAAACAGATCTATTAAAGCACACAAAAGACTTCTGTGAATTCAATTACAAAGTGTTCTTTAAAGAAATAAAGAATAACTTAAATAGCTGGAAGAATACCAGTGTTTATGATTGGGTCATACCAACATAATAAAAATAACACCACCTAAATTAATTCATACTTTTAATGATATACTAAATTATCAAAGTTTATAGAACTTGATAAAATAATAACAAAATACATTCAGAAAAACAAAAAATCTAGAATATCAAGAGAAATGAAAACAGAAAGAAAAGAAGGGGGATTTGGACCTTAAACTATATTATAAAGCAATAGTCACCAAAACCATGTTGTAAAAATAACCTATAAATTAAAGAAGATAAAATATCACAAAAATTACAAATAACAGATTAAAAAATAGAAAGCTAGATAAACAGAAAAGAGGCTAGACAAGGAAGAATCACAAACAGTGGAATTTGATAACCCAGAGTTCATCAGAAAACATAAGTTACTAAGGAAGAACTTATCATTTGATAAAAACTATTGGAAAAACTGGAAAGCAGTCTGGAAGAAATTAGGCTTAGACCAATATCTTACAATGTATTACACATTACATTCCATATGGATATAGAACCTTCATATTAAAAGTTATTACTATAAAAGAATTAGAAGAGAAGGAGATCATACACTTCACACTGCCGTGGGTAGGAGAAAACCAAACAAGAGATAGAAGAAATCACAAAAGATATAATAGATAAATCTGATTACTTGAAAGTGAAAAGCTCCTGCACAGACAAAACTAGTGCACCTGAAATAAGAAGGGAAGCCATTGAATCAGGGAAAAAAAACTCTGTTAAGTTCCCCTGATAAGGGTTTGGTATCCCAGATATGTAAACAATTAACATAAATAGGTATGTATGACAAATAGCCATTTCTCAATAATAAGTGGTTGAAAGATATGAACTAAACAGTTCTGTTGCAGAAAAATTGCAAAGTATTGTCAACCACATGAAAGAGTGCTCCAAATCACTAATAATGATAACAGAAATGCGTATCAATACAACATGAAGGTTTCACCCCATATCCTGCAAATTGGCAAAGAAAGTTGTGGGAAGATAGACATTAGATGCACTGTTGGAGGAACATTCATTGGTACAACCATTTTGGAAAGCACTTGTGAATCATGCAAACGAAGTGACTAAAACCAGAGATTCCATTAGTAGGCTTATACCCTAAGGAGGTCATTGATAAGAAGAAACTTTTCATGTACGTCAAAATATTTATATCAGAATTTTTTGTGATAGCAAAGAACTGGGAACAAAGAAGGTGCTCATAGATTGGGGAATGCCTAAACAAACTGTGGTATATGAATGTTACAGAATATTACCATGCTATAAGAAATGATATAGAGAAGCATGGAAAGATCCACAAGAACTGATTCAGCAAAGTGCAGTAAGTTGAGACAAAACAAAGAAAAAAACAACACATACAATGACTACACAAATTAAATGGAAAAAGCAAAAGTGAACATCAAAATTGTAAAGAATAAGAATGGGTCAAAGAAGAGATATGACAGGATACTGCTAAACTATCCCTTCTCAGGAGGTGGGAGGCCCAGACATGTTGCACGTACATGTTTCTGGACTTTTTCAGAAGGAGGAAATAAGCATTTATTAAGTGCCTATTACGTGCTAGGCATTGGGCTGAACCTACAAAGAAAGAAAAAACAGTCCCTATACCCTCAAGGAGTTAACAATCTAATGGAGGAGACACCAAGCAAACAACTATGCAAACAAGCAACATACAGGATAAATAGGAATTAATCAAGATAAAGAAAATACTAGAATTAACAGGGAATTAGAAAAGCTTTTTGTAAAAGATGGGATTTCAGTTGGGACTTGCAGGAAGCCAGGGGAGCTAAGAGGTGGAAAGGGGCAGGGAGTACATTCCATGCATGAGGGACAAGAGTTGGGAGATGGAGTGTCTTGTTCAAGGAACAGCAAGGAACCCTTTATGATCTGAGCTCAAAGTCAAGCCTATCTTGCAAATGAATAAAATGAAAAGCAACAGGCTCTTCTTCAGACTCTATATGAGCATACACTCAGCATTTCTGATCCACAAAGCCAAAGAGAAATAGAAATGCCAAGAGTGAACAGCTCCTTCCAAAAGCCACTTGAATCCAGGAGTCATTTTTTTAGCAAGGGAAAAAAGTGAAATATCCCTTGAGTGCCAGTCAGAGGACTGGATGATCTTTTAAATAAAAGCACCATTCAAAATACCCAATTAGACATCTCAAGCTACATAACAAAGCAAGTGATTTTCTGTGGCTTAGTAAAGTAGAGGCAGATTCAAAATATTGGCAAATCAATAATACAGTATATATGGACCACTAATCCGACACATTAATCAAATCCATAGTATTAGACACTAGTATTAAGTTTCCCTGAGCTCTTATTTTTTTCAGGAAATACTGAATATAAACAATATCAAAATGTCAGAAGATATCATAGCTTTCTCACTAACAAATAAGATAACTGTCCTTTTTTTGCAAACTCATTTCTTGGTTTAAGAATGCTTTGTATCTCCTGAAACCACATTTAATCAACTATTATAAGGCACATAATTAGAGGCAGTAAGACACTCTAGACGGAGAATCATCCAGGTCTAGAAGACTTGGGTTTAAAGTCCCACCTCTGATACATACTAAATATGTGACTCTATCAGGTCATATAACTTCTCAATGCCCAGAAAACTCTCCAAGAAGCTAAATTTTGAAGCACCAAAAACAGAAAAAGAAAAAGGCCCATAAAATAACAAAAGCATGTGGTAGAATACTACATTTTCATGAAGAGAGACGAGATTTGGATTTATATCTAGACAGACAGATGGATTATAGATAAACACTTTCACTTAATGGCTTTATCTTATGAGCATGTCAGCCCAGTGGACACCAAGTCAACAAACCTCACTAAAACTAAGGAAAATTAGGGAGCTAATCTTCACATGTAAGAGCTGCCTACACATTTCAGCATCCTCTAAGGTCATGTCTTTCAACAGCTGAAATGAAATTGTAAAAGAGAAACAGGTAATACAATATTGGCAAAATCAGCAATCCACGCAGCAAACGTTTATCAGTTTTTCTTCCCCTTTTTCCCTCAACTTCCATGTACCCTATCCCTACCAACTGTCACCGGGATGAGGTAAAATGAAGGTAACTTGGACTTGTGAGGGGAAAAGGACCCCAGACGTTAGCAGCATCTGCATCAATAATGGGGAAGATAAAGGAAATAGGTGGGAAAAACCCTTAGGTAAAACAGAGAAAAGGGAATCCTGGAGCTGCTCAATGATTCAACTGTTCATATATGAAGGATGCATACTTAAACTGGGGCTGTCAGTGGCTTAGCTAATCTGAAGAGTTGGAAAGTACTTTTGAGCTTCTATTTGATCCAATGATTCCCCACGATCATCTCCAACAAGTCGTCAAGGAGTCATTGCTTGAATCCCTCCAGGGAACACTTCCCTCATGAGTTTTCCAACAGCCTTAGTTATTAATAAATTCTTCCATTTATTAAAAGCAAAATCTGTTTCCCTGAAGCTTCTATTTGTTTCAAATTTATTTCAAGTTTGTCCTTTGGAGCTACACAATATTCCTTCTATGTGGAATACTTTTAAAAATATTTAAATATAGTTATGTTCACCTCCCCACAAATTCTCTCTTCTCTGGGCTAAATAGCCCCAACACCCTATATCTGCTGAAAATACTGTCAGTCTTCCAGTTAAGCAGGCTGACAACCTGATCTATCATTGACCTTCCCTTTTCCTTCACCCTCTCTGTATCTATTCTTGTCGATTCTACTCTCACATCTCTCAGAGCTGCATCTATTCATCCCCTTCTCTTTACTCACAGGACCTCATTCTTCTCACCTCTACTGAAATACCTTCCTAAGTGGTAGCCCTGTTTCCATTTCACTCTTCCCCCTCTCCAAATATTCTATACAAGCGTCAAAATAATTATTCAAAAGCACAGGTCCAATTATGTCACTCCCTTACTTTAAAAACTTCAGTGGTCTTCCCATTTCTTTTAGAATAAAATACAAACAGTTCAGTCTGGCTCTAGGCTGGATTTTCAAATATTTCATATTTTTACTTTCATCTTCTCTAAGTTCCAGACAACCTAGCTGTTCCTCAAACTCAGTGGTCCCTAAAACTCTCTAATACATGTAATTTTAACCCCTTAGAACCCTTAGCTTCTTTTAAGTCTTATTTCATGAGCCACCTCTAATAGGAAGCCTTTACTGATTCTCCTAATTTTTAGTTCCCTCACCAGATCCTACTAGCTCTTATCTGCTTTGGGGGGAGGAATTCTCCCTGATTAAAATCACATATCCTGCCCGGAATACTGACCTACATATTTCTCCCCCTCAAGAAAATTGTAATTCCTAGAAGGACTATTTTTTACCTTTGTATCACCTTATATCTCCACAGATACAGACTTAGTTATCTGAAATCCCTCTAATTTTACAATCTGTGTAATTAGTAACTCACTATAGATTCTTTTTTTTGAGGGGGGGAGGCAAGGCAATTGGGGTTAAGTGACTTGCCCAAGGTCACACATCCAGTGTGTCAAGTGTCTGAGGTTGAATTTGAACTAAGGTCCTCCTGACTCCGGGGCCAGTGCTCTACTCACCGCACCACCTAGCTGCCCCCTGACTATAGATTCTTAAAGAACTTCCTGGGACACTAAGGGGCTAAATGATTTGCCTATGGTTACACAGCAAGTGTCAAAGTCTGGACTTGAACCCAAATCATTGTTGACTTTAACTATTTGTCCACTATATCATATAACATCTTACCCTGCACAAAGCACTCAATAAATGCTTATTAAATTAAATTTCCTCAACAACTTAAAAGAATTTTTATGGCTTGAAAAACAGACCTACCCTCCCCATTCACCTCACCCCCTCCCCCAATTCTGTCCTCATCAAATCTCTTCAAATGGTTCACTGTTGCTATCTTGACTTCCTAACCTGCACTTCTGAGAATCAAGTACATCTGTTCTTACTGTTATATTCATTAGGACAGGAATTGGATTTGTAACCATTGTTTATTCTTTTTCTATTTACTATACATTGTTTTATTTAATATTATTCTATTATTAATATTTCTAAGTCAAAAGTTATTCTCAATGCACTATTAAGGAACCGTATACCCTTCTATTAACAAACAGAATTACAGACACCTAGTATCAACACTGGAAAAAAATGAGGCTGAAAATGAATACATACATATGTTACAAAGCCAGTTTTCATTTCTTAAAAAATAAATCCAGGAAATCCTCATGGATTTGCTGATGTAACCTCCAGCAAGCAACAAGCAGTATGAAAATAAATTTCCTAGTAAATGTCAAAGGAAAAAATTTAATCCTTCTCCACAGGGGTTAGGGTGGGGAGGAAGGATGTTGCAAAGACTATACCATCTGGTGATAATAAGCCCAATGGTTGGCCAAGGGAACTCACCCACATGGTCCATTGTTTCATATAAACAATCCTAATGGAGAGTGAGAAAGACCTGTAGAGGAAAGAAGTATGCCCAACCTTCTCACCTCAGAGACTTCCCCTCTTCCTTCTCCCCTAAATTGGGGAGAGGGAGACAGGTAATGGAAGAGATACATAAGGGCCCTAGTACTTCCACAGTAGTCAGTGATTTGGGAAATATTCTATTAATGATTCCTTGTGGTAGTGTTTTTAAACTTCTTTTCCTCCTTTAACTTACAGAGAAGGCCTAGCTTTCCTCCTAAGTGCTTTTCTTTCCTCCTCAACCCTTCAATTTATGGCCCCACAAACCACTCTAACAAGAAGAGCTGGGACTCAGGCCCATTCTAAAGCTGGTCAAGTTTCACCTAGCACTTTCCTAGTTCTTCCATGAATTTGGGGGAAGATTCCAAGGAAAGGAGGCAAATAGGAGAGGGTAGGGTTCTACCCAAAGGTAGAAAGAACCACCACTCCAATGGGCCTGCAAGGCTCGGAGATTCAAAACGTGAAGGGAACTCAAGCTGTCTACCTGTAAAACTGATTATGGGGACTATAAGAATAAACCCCAATTTAATAAATGAAGTTTCTATTAATTTAGTAAAGAAATATTTCATTAAATACTCAAAAAAGATAAGGTTTCTTGTTAAGACTTTAGGTTAAATATTAGAAGTTTTAAAAAGTTATAAAACTTGTCAAAAATTTAACTTCATATAAATAAAAATTTTTGTACAACTGAACATGAAATTGGCACCCTATTCTGAGAAAAGCCACCCATATTTTCTAAATGGGGATATTGCAAATCCACTTATCAAAGAAAAACACGAATTACAGTCAATAAGGAATTGTTTTTCATGAATTTCCTTGGTGAAAAGAGCAGTAGGCTGAATTGTTCTTTTATCTGGGCAAAGAGTGAACCTGCAATTTATTTAATGAGTGCTCTTTCTCCTTTTCTCTTGGTAAGAAGAGTTACTTCAAAATTATGTAAAAAGATTGTGGGTGGATCACCAAATGTCTTACAGCAATCAGATTTCCTGATTGGCTGAAAATGATCTTTGGCTTGTAGAGGAAAAAAAAAGAGCTCAGTCTAAGCTGAAAGCACCTATATGGGACAATCCTAAATGGCCAAGTTCTATTTTTTTGAGGGGGAGGCAGAAAAGGTATGTAGGAACATGCTTTGACACAGTATGTAGGATAAAAAGTCATACACGTTTTATATTTGTCCACAAGAAGTTCAGTTAAGACACAGGACAGACCGAAAAGCTGGATGCCATCCAGTTTGGCTGAGTAATCTTTTACACCTATTTCTATTTAACATATCCTGCTGTGTTATCTGAATTTATATCCACTCTCCCCTTGTAAATAAATATCCTTGCTTAAACTCAAGTTGGTTCAGATGTGATAGAGAAGAAAGAGGGTGCTAGAACTGGATACACAGTTCAGGTGCCAGACGAAAAGAGAACATGTGATCTGCTACAGCAAGTTGCTAAACTCAAAGAGGCTCAACGTTTTTGAGCCAGAGATTAGAAATCAGTAAAAGTTTAGAAATTAGTAAAAACAGAAACCCTTAAGATCAAAACAAGGGTACCCCTGGACTGACACTAAGAAAACACAGGTATCCCATGAAGCTAAAGGAAGAATTCAAAAGTGCCCAGGATTAATTTGTAACAAGCTACTGCAAAAAATGAACATAGGAATCCCCAGAAAAAGGAAAACAGTATCAAAATTTGAGTTCTTAAGTACTCTAACTGTGCTTGACAACAAATTGCTCCAGTCCTTAACCCATGGAAAGTACCCCAGAGGGAGAAAAAACCTTCCCTGATCACAGTCAAAAAATTGGTAAGAAACAAATTACATTTACAAAGCTTTTGTGAAATGGCACTTCAGCACAGACTTCAGCAAACACGAGAAAAAAAATTAGAGGGAAGGAATGAGGACTTGAGAGAATTATAATTTTAAAAAGCTTCGAACTAGTTTATGTTAAAAAAAATTAATATGCAAACTTCAGGTAGTCCTTTAATAATAGATCAGCTCTACAGTTTTCCTTTAAGACTTTATTTTGGTGACTCTAACAACTTTATAAGGAAAGAAAACCCACAACCTAATTCTGGCTTTGAATTCCCCAGATCTACTGTCAAAATGGCTTGTACACAATAGGTGTTTATTTGTGCATTCATTTCAATATGACATAACCAAAATGCCAGAGACAAAGCTGAACAAAAGAATGGGGCGGGAGGGGTTGGAAGAAAGAGAAAGATGAGGAAGGCAAGAACTTAGATGGAAGTGAATTTAAAGTAGCAAGTAAAATGGTTGGATTTTCAGGCATGGAGAGAGGGAGGGAGGGGGAGTACTAGAGTAATAAAGAGACAATCACTATTGCTTTATACCATTTTTCCGCAGAAATAAAAGATGCTCAGTATCCCCACAGCATACCCAGTAAAATTGCTGAGTTTCCTAGGGTTTATTTTCTTTTAAAAATCTACAACTTAAGAATTCATACCTCCTCTATCAAAATATTGTATCTAGAAAGAAACTAAGGGAAGATTCCAGTGGGTACATATTTTCTGAGGCTCATGTCTAGTTCCTGCTGTAACTGGCGAAATAAAGTGTTGGGGAAGGAAAAAAAAAATCCTTTTTTGGCAAGAAAAATTTTTGGACAAGAAAAAAAAAAGAATCTTATAACTCATACCGCCACCTAATCTTGTGTTTAGATGGAAAAGGATATAAAATCCAAATATTAACCTCCTAGAATACTAACTATCCAGTCTCCAAATCCATGACCACACTAAAAAGGTTCAGAGTTAAGAAGGCAGATGCTAATTTTTCCCCCTATGGCAAGAGAGAAATTCTAAATAAAACTTACCTTTTCAGGAAGCCAAATTAGTGCCCAAAATAAAAAGGAGAACCAGCAGCAACTTTTAGAAAAAGTTATGACTGCATATACCAGTCTTTGTGTACAGCTGAATGACCTCACATGGCAAAGAAACGAAGGCAAACAATGAAAAACAGACTGTACGAACTCTAGTACCAGTTACTGATTGCCTGAGCCAATAGAAAAATCCTGATTCTGAGAGTGAGCTGTAAGATTTTAGTTCTGCACAACTGACCAGCTACTCTGAATGTAAATACTCTTAAGTTAATTCACTAAAGCAAACATTTGTCACTTATGAACCAACACCCTCATTAAATAGTGTGACAGTGTGTAATTCCTAATAGGCATCTTCAGTCCTGGAACGGCCATAGGGCCTCTATTTACACTTTTAAAAAATAACCCTGATTTCTTACTTTTTATCTCTCTTCCAGCTCTCTATTAATATCTTCCTCAATTAGGTTGATTTACCATAATGACACACCTATCATACATAGATTTTAAGAGTAGTATTTTAAGAAGTTTTTTTTTTTAAGAAAAATTAAATCTAGGGCTCAAGGCATCAGAAACACTTTATTAAAGAGCCTATGTTTTGTTTCTTCAAGGAACAGCATGGTATAGTAGAATTAACACTCTATCAGAAGTCAAGAAAATTAGGATGTGATCTCAGGTGAAACATTAATAAGACTACAACGGTGGGCAAGTCATTTATATTCACCTGCAAAATGGCAATAATCTCTAGGTCACAGGGTTGTTCTGATAAAAGTATACACTTAGCCATAAAGTGCTACTTAATATTATTTAAAATTCTGCAATTCTATAATTTAATAGCTAAGTAAGTTTAGAGTCAAACTTTATGTTCTCACCAAAAAAAGAGAGACTATGAAAATAATTCTTAGGGAGAGTTATTATATTCCAATAAATATATTTATTTGTTCAATCAAATTTGATGATGGTTAAAATTAATTCACTGGTCCAAATCACTGCATCCCCTCCCCCCCAAAAAAATCAGAAACAAACTACCACTGGGATTCTTCATTTCTCCTCTCCTTTAATGGAGCTAAAAAAAAAAAACCAAGGCAACCAAACAAGCAGAGATCAACTAATGTTTCACAGGAAAAAATTTATAAATAATACTATTTGTTCGGTCAACATTTTCTACACTTGCTTTCTTTTCCAAATCAAAATCTGACAGTAAAAAGGACACACACACACACACACACACACACACACACACACTCACTCATTCTCTCTCTCTTTCTCTGAACCTTATGAGTTCATTCACCTGTTCTTGTTACTCAGCCCCACCTCACCTGAATTCATTCAAGAAATGATGCTGCACTGATCTCAGTATAATTAATGTCAGAAGAGCTTATGTACTTAGGGATCGGAATCCTCTTTTAGTAAAGACAAAAACATAATTCATTAAAAACAGCTTTTGCACAGGTTTTTAAATTTTGTTTTTACAGCATAAGAACTCAACATGAGTGTATGTGTGTATTTTTAACAAAAACACTAGACTTGGAAGTCTGAAGACCTGGGTTTCAGTCCTGACTCCCAACACTCAACAGTTGTGTGGGCAAGTCATTTCATCTATTGAAACCTTGTTTCCTCATCTGTAAAATGGAAATAATAATACTTGCACAATCTATCCTAAAGGGTCATTCTGATGAAAGCACTTTGGTAAACTGTAAAGCATTCCATAAAGGTGAGCTGTTATTATTTACCATCACAGAAGTCCAACAAACTTAAATTATATCTTAATACCTGGGCAAAGAGAAAAAATTAAGTCTTGCTTTGTTTACTTTGCACTTCGCCAAGCTTTCAATTCTCTATACTCTTAAGGTGTGACTATCCTCTCCACCTCACATCCCGGGTGGGGTCAGATAGGTGGATGTGTGAATTTCACTATCACATGACACATCCCTCTGCTGCCAATCATTGTGAGCTAGATATCACTGTTTCTGTTCAATGAGCCAGTGCTAATCAAGGCTAAGTTTTGAAAGAGATCTCAGAATAGGGGACTTTAATTCTAGCTTTCTTTCACTTTAAGTAGGTGTTTGAGAAGTGGATTCTTAGGGTAAAGGTGGATGAAATACATTATACATACACAAACTTTAAAAACAAGCAGGATAACATATCTCTCCAGTATCTGCCTCTAAAACCAAATCAGTCACATTCAGTCAGGAACTCTATTTAGGCTGATGGATCTAATTGCCTCAGAACACTTTCCCCACCCCTTTTTCCTTGATAGCTGAAGCTTCTCCCTAGTAACTGCTACTAGGTACTCCTTACATAAATATCAAGTAGAGAAGGAAATCAACTGAATTTTTCTTTAATTCTTTTACACAGAAGCATCCAAGTATCTCCTAAAAATAATTTAACACAAGTTCTGTCAAACATTTTCTATTTTAATGGTTACTTTAAAAGGATGACAGTAAGATTATGAATGATTTCCAGACCAACAGCTAAGTTCAAACACTTAGCTTTCTCCAATGATCCTACTCTGCCATATCTATCACCTCTGAACAGCAGCTATAAAAGAAAAATAATTCAGTAAGTATCCTCTGCTGAGAAATTAATGGAGCAGAAAGCTCAAAATAAATGGTAATGAACTTTGAAACAAAGAGCAAATCAAAGAAATTCACCACAGCAGATAAGCAGCACACTTAGTACCCAATGTATTGTTTTCTGAATGATTATAATTGTTTTCAAAAGAAAATGTATACACATCAAAAGGCTGGATTATTAAAGATAACTTGAAAAAAAGGCTTACAGCCAGAAGCTGCAAACTGAAGGAAATCAATAAAACTGTGTTTTAGAAAGATGCCAGGCACAGGAGCAGCTAGGTGGCGCACTGAGTAGAGTGTGGGGCCTGAAATTAGAAAAACCTGAGTTCAAATTTGGTCCCAGACACTTAACTAGTTATATGACCATGGGCAAGTCATTTAATCCTGTTTGCCTCAATTTCCTCATCTGTAAAATGAGTTGGGAGCAGGGAATAACAAAGCACTCCAGTATCTTTGCCAAAAAAAAAAATCAAACCCATAAAAAGTTGGACATGGCTGAAATGACTGAACCACAAGAGGCACAAGAGGCTACAGGGAAAAGAGGGCCTAAATTGAACCAAACCAAAAAAAAAAAATGAGTACCTAGGAAACTACGATCCATTCAGTGTCCTCTTTGTTGGTCATATAAATCTAGAGTAGTACAGTGACCCTTTTAAGGTGTGACCCTTTAAGAGGAAGTATGACAAACTAGAAAGCAATCTGGATAATGAGAGATCTAAGAACCAAGATCTATGATGACAAGAGAATTAGTATATTTAGCCTATAGGAAAAAGCCTAGGAGGAGGGTACAGAGAACAAACAGATCTACGGGTAGAATTTAACAGAGAAGATAGATATTGGCTCTGTAATATAAAGAACCTATCCAAAAAGTGACCAGACTACCTCACAAAGCAGTAAGTTTTCAGTTCCTGGAAGTATTCAAGTAGAGTCTGGAATGGTTACCTGGTCAAGGATGCTATAGGGGTAGCAGGCAGAACTGGATGACCTGTAAGTTCTCTTTCAACTTTAAGAGTCTATGACTGAAATAATAATAATAATAAATTCAATTTGTGTTGTCCTTTAATGTTCACATAGCACTACCTTCTGAGGTAGATAGTGCATATATTATTAGCCTCTTCTTACAAATTAGGAAACTGAGGCAACAAGAGGTTAAGTAACTTGCCTATTAAGTTTGGACTTAATGCAATCTCTTCCTTTAATTAAAATTTATTTATTTATTTATCTCTGAGACCAGTTTTGAATCACATCTTTAAGATTTACATTAAAGGAAACGAGGGAAACCAGTAGGCAAAGATGAAGAGGGAGAGCATTCCAGGCATGGCGGATAGCCAGAGAAAATTCTGGAGCTGAGAGATGGAGGTCTTGTCTGTGAAACAGCCAGGAAGCCAGTGTCAATGGATTGAAGAATAAGTAGGAATTATAGATCCCCAATCACCTACCTTCCTTTTATATGTAACTGCATCTTTTGTATGTGTCTATATGCTCATGCTTTTTTTTTTTCTAAAAAGTCACTGATCCCCCAGCCTTTTCATTGGCACTTCGCAGACAAAAAAAGTATTTCCTTTCAAGAATGAGGAAGGAAATACTACTCGTGGATCGGGAAAATCATGGCAAATAGGAAACAACTAGGCAATTCTAGTCTGTCCTTAAGTATAGGTTGCTCAAAATGATTAACCTTTATTTCCTAGATACTGATCAGCCTGACTAATGCCAGAAACCAAATTGAGCTCAATGTGATTACTCTCTTGATCTGGCCTCAATCCATCTTTTTACGCTGGGCCTAGCTCAAAGACTGATGCTTACATGTAAATGTGGCTACTTCCTGAACAAGTAGGATGTTTATTTTGCATTCAACTAGCTCAGCAAAAGGTAGACCATTTGTACTGTGGGGAGGAAGGGAACAGGACACACAGCCAGTTTGGGGGTCCTCTAACAACAAGGTGAAGCAAAATAGATTGTGGAAACTAGGACTGGTCATAACTTGTCTTCTGTTACACAAGTTCATAAAGAAACATATTAGAGGGAAAAAGTAATTTTAAGAGAAGGAAAATGGATAGAAGAAAAATACTTTGGAAGCCTTTCCAACTCTGAATCTGAAATCACACCTTCTGGAAGAAGGCTTTTACCGGTCCCCCTTAATGCCAGTGTCTTCCCTCTAACATCTACTTGTATATATCTTATACACGCATATTTGTTTGCATGTTGTCCCCCCTATTAGAATGCATGTTCCTGGAAAATAAGAACTGAGGTTTTTTTTTCCCCCTCTCTTTGTAGTTTTGGTGCTTATCACAGTGCCTAGCACTTAGTAAATGCTTGTGGACTAATTAATCTGTAAGACAATGTGGTACAGTGAAAAGTGTACTAGATTTGAAGTCAAAGTACCTGAACTCCAGTACCAATACTTGATAATACCCTTTGTGACCTTGGAAAAGAAATCACAACTCTCTGGACCTCAGTTTCCTCATCTGTGATTTCTAAGGTCCCATCTATAATCTTGGGTTTGAAAACACTTCCTCAAACAGCATCACTCTACAATCAGAAATAGTTAACAGACTTGGAGAAAGGAATACTTAGGTCCAAATTCCACCTCAGACACAAGATAGTCTAGTCATTTAATCTCAGAGTCTCAGCTTCCACATCTACAAAATGAGGATAAAAGTGCCAGTGTATACACCGGCTTCAGAGTGTATTTAAGTGTCCCTACCACACCACCCTCCCAGTCCCTAAGGCTCAAAACCTCGGTGTCCTCCTTGACTCCTCACTGCCTCTCCTCCAGTCCATTGCCAAGGCCTGTCAATTTGACCTCTGCAACATCTTCTGAACTTGCCCCTTTCTTCCCTCTGACGCTGCCACCATGCAGAGCGTCAGACCCTAATCACCTCATGCCTGGACTGCAGCAATAGCCAGCTGGTGGGTAGGCCTGACTCAAGTCACTCCTTACTCCAATGCATCCTCCATTTAGTTGCCAAACTGATTTCCTAAATGCCCAAATCTGACCAAGTCACCTCCCTGGTCAGTAAACTCCAGTGGCTCCCTAGCACCTCCAGGATCAAATACAAAATTATCTGTTTGGTGCTCAAATCCCATCAAAACCTAGCACACTCTTGTCTTTCAAATCTTCTTACATCTTCCTCTTGACATGTACTCTTATCCACTGATAAGACACTGGTGCCCCGGTTATTCCATGAACAAGAACATCCATTTCTCAGTTCTCGGCATTTTCTCTAGCTCCCTCTTCCTCTCTGCCTATTGGCTTCCTTTAAGTCCCATTAAAAATCCATGTGAAGCCTTTCCCTAATTCTAGTGCCTCCTTTCTTTTAATTATATTAATTTATCCTGTATATAACTTATTTGCACATATTTGTTGATTAGATTGTGAGCTCCTTGAGGGAAGGAGCTATCTTTTGTCTCTTTTTGTATCCCCAGTGTTTGGCATAGTGTCTGGAACATGGAAGGTGCTTAATATTTATTGACTAACTATATTTAGGTTATCCACAAGTTAACTTTTGGGGCAACAAAAGTAACTTTACTTTTCTACAGCAATATTACTTCTTGTCCAGATTATGACATGCAATTCAGTCCATCAATACATATGCCTAAGACCAGCACTAGAGTTGGAAAATGAGCAAGGCCCAAAACTAAGGTAGGCACAGGGAGGGGAAATAATTTTGCATTTAGAAAATTGTGCTACACTTCCAAGTAAGCCCAAGTGCTCCCTGCCATCAAAGCTCATCTTTTTAATCACCTGTGGATCACCACAATCTAAGAAGAATCAAAAATGGATGCACAGAATGTTTTGAAACACAGCAGCATATTATTGAAAATAAATTGCATGAGTTAAATAGTATAAAAATTATATCATTAATGACATAAATAACTGGAAAAGGAGGTGAGTTAGTCATATAATGAGTGAAGAAGCACATGACAGCCTGGTTATTAACAAATATATTACAAGTGTTAAGAGGAAGTTCTCTATAATGTTGGGCAGATCTTCTGTGAAGCATTGCTAGGTAGGATATGAACAAAAATCTAAGAAAGGCTAAGAAAGCATGGATAGGTTAGGATCTGTATCAGTAAAGAAAATGCCCACACATATTAGCTCATAGATATATCCAAAAAATTATTCTATCACCACTTTGGATATGTATTTTAAAAGTCTTGACAACTAATAAAATATCTGCTTTTCAAATCCCTCCTGGGCTCTGACTTTTTAAACTGTCATATAATATATTAAATTATAGGATCATAAATTCATAAAGGATCTCAGTCATCTAGGTAAGAGAGTAATTTACACGTGAAATATCTAGAGTACATTATATGTAATCAGAAAAGCAAAACATGTTATATTATGTAATTATAATAAGAATACCAAATGATGAGAAATCATAGTGACCATTCTGATTTCTTTAGAGAATTAAGAACTACCAATAGCAATAAACAGGCAGCCTGCTACATAGGTGTCAATCGGTAAGTGAGACGGTCAATAGTACCTTATTACTACTCTACCTCATGTATTTCTTTTTTTCACTCTCTCAACATTTCTCCCTTCCTTTTCTCTTATTTATTTCTGTCCCTTTCTTATGCTATCCATTAGACCTTGGGCTGGCCAGTAGCACTCACAGATATTTAAAGGCACTGCCTTCCCTGACAACAGCACTACCGGGCCAACTGTTAGAGCCTAGTAATTCCCCACTATAGAACTTCAAGGCTGTTCTTCAAGAGTACCGTAAGTTACTTGTTTCTAGATAGGCATTTAACCTACCCACCAATCTTCTCTTTGAATAGCTTGGCATGGACTCATAACCACACAAAATTATTTCAATCTAAGGGTAAAATACTACTTCAAACACTTACAGGAGAGCTATCATAATTTTTTCTCTCCCTCAGTCCATGAAACTGTCAGCTTTCAAATGAGTCAGAGAGGGCATACTGGATCATGCAGTACAATACAAAGGAAATCAGGGATCCACCAAAATGCCAAAGTATTATCAGGTTAAGTATACAGCCCCAAAACCTAATTCTATTTAAACTCACATTATAAATAAAAGCCAGGCTGTATCACAAGTAAAATTGTATTCCTCTTCCTTCTCCTTCTCCATCTCCTAAAAAGTGAACACTAAATTTCTAAAAACTTTGGGAATAAAAAGGGAAGACCAATTTTCTAACACTTCCCAGTATTTAAATACAGCCTTTAATGCAGAAGACAGAGTTTGCTTGATGTTGTAAAAGGCTGAAAATTTTTATTTGGACTCTTCATGACAGTCACTAAAGATAAACATTCCATACTTAATTAGGCAGAGTATTTTTGTTGTTGTAGATTCCAGTTGTCCAGCTCCCCCAACCTTTGTATTCAAAGAGATCTCAAAGGTCATTTACTTGTCTGTTTAGACATTTTCATCAGTTCTTCTTTGTTGGTGAGAATAAGAACCATAATATAATTTCCCCTTGTTGATTCCTCTGTCTTTCAAAGAATGATTCTTACTAACGAAAGTCAAGAAATGATTATGTACTTCCTTTGACAGAGAGGGAAGGCTCCAAAAAATGTTTAGGTAACTGAAATACTCTGTACACTACATTAAATTGCTATGCTTGACTTCTGATCTGTTTCCCAAATGCATCTCTTTCCTCTTTTTGACTAGCTGGTTTAGAAGATATTTCAGCGGCAATATAGATTCTGTTTCTGCTTCCATTAATCTCTGTCCAATTAGTAATCATCATGATCTCCCACACTGCTTTCGGGATTTCAACACATGAGCATACCTTCTTTTATTCCATGCTTCCTTTTAACTTTCTTTTCTTTTGAAATTGGCTCAAGCTTCCATAGTTAAATTCAAGTCATGGGTCTCATATGGTCATGTGTCTCATTGACACCTAAAGGGATAAATTTGCTTATTCATGTAAGGACCTCGTTTAGTTCACTTTGCTTGTAATCCATAGCTTTATGTATTTGTGTATGGGTGTCTGAGGCCACGAGTTTATTCCCGACTCCTTTTTTATGTTTTTTAGTAAAGCTATTTTTCCGTTTGAACAACAGGTCAACAGATTTTGGCTAAATTAGGTTTTATTTTAAGTAGTATTAGAAATATGCCAAAAGGAATTGATTTTGACCTTTGCTTTTCATCCTTCTCAGTTGAGTTTTGCCCTAAACCTCTTTAAGACCTTTAAATAGCGCCTCATGGGGTTCTTAAATCTCTTAATGCTAAATGTGGCAGCACTGAGACTCATGTACCTACATGAAGGAGCTACAAAAGCTGATCTCTTCTTCTAAATTTTTAAGAGATGTTTCAAAACAAGCTACTTAGAACTAATCTCAGCTTCGAGATAGCCTATCTACTAAACAACAAAATGGAAGATATGTATTGTTGCCTTATGACTCTAATTCCTGATGGTATTGCTATTTAACTTTTTGTCTTTCCAGATACAGTGTAGTAAGCTCCTTGAAGGCAGGGCTCATATCTTAGACTTCCAAATAAATTTTTAAAAGAGATATGCAAAAATGTATGCAAAAATGCTTTTCAGCCTTGAAAGTGCAATATAAGTGTCTGGTATACTTATTTTATGCATCCCCCACAATGCCACATAGTGGGAAGAGCTCTAAAAACATAAGCTGAATGAACAACGTCTTTAGGTCATCTTGATTTCTTTCCACTACTTCCAATCTGTGAAAATTTCAGGTCAGAAGTGTGTCTCAAATTTTTTTAACTGCATGAGATTTTCCCTATTATAAATCCAAATCTCTTATCTACATTCAATTCAACAAGCTCTTATGAAGCATCTACTATGTCACAGGCTCTATGCTACACAAAAACAAAAATTATAAACATTCTCTGCCCTCAATAAGTGATAAGTTAATACAAGATTATTTAAGGAGTGAGAAAACACTAATAACTTGCAGAATCAGGAAAGGTTTTGTTATAGTTGGTCACAAGACCATAATGAAAAGCTGAAAGGATCGTTAGAGACCATTGAGTGTCTCTCATTTCACAGATGAGAGAATTGGGTAACAGAGAAATAAACAGACTTGCAAGATCACAAAACTACTAAGCGTCTAAACTGAGATTCAAACTCAGATCTTCTGATTCCAAGTGCAATACTCTCATCTGTTGCACCACCTTGCTGACAGCTGAGAGAAGTGTAGAAAGAAGCTGGAGGTTCTAAATGGTAGAAATGAGGAAGAAGTCCATTGGGGGCACCAGAAGGCAATCTGGGCAAAAGCTTCAAGGCGCAAGATCGGATGCTAAGAACAGGGAACAGCAAGACCAGCCAGACTCAATCACAGGATGGGTAAAAAGAAACCATAAGAAATAAATCTGGAAAAGTGAACTGGAGTCAGATTGCAAGGAGCTTTAAATTCCAAGATGAGAAGTGTTTATTTTTTCCTGAAGGCAATAAAAAACCCCTGAAGGATTTTGACTGAGGGGATGACAGGGCCAGAATTAGACTTCAGGATGATGGTTTGGGTAGCTATGTGGAAGACTGACTGGAGATGTAAAAACCAGGAAGCAGAATGAACAATTCAAAGTCTATGGAATTATCTAAAGGGAAGAGGACCTAAACAGGAAGACCACTATGCGCATAGTGAGATAGGACCTGATACAAGAGATTTGACAAGGTACTAGAGAGAGAAGAAAAGGAAAGAGTTACGGGGGAGTCCAAGGTTGTGGACCTAAGGTGACACAAGCAGGGAAGTTACTTCAGTAGGAGGAAGGGAAGTAGTATGTAGTATATTCCAGGCACTGTGCTAAGAGCTTTATCTCATTTGAGCTTCACAACAACCCTGTGAAATAGATGCTGTCATTACCCCCATTTTACAGTTGAAGAAACTAAGGCAAACAAATGACACAGCTGGTTAACTTTCTAAGGCTAGATTTAAACTCAGGTCTTCCTGACTCCAGGCCCAGCATTCTAACCACCCTGTCACCTCTCTCTCAGTACAGACTGAAGTAACACTGAAATAACACTACTCCATGACTTCATAAAACCCAAGCTTTCAAAGGGAAGAAAAATCTCTATTTCTTTAAGATAGTGATTCATGCTCAACCCATTCATAATGCATATAACAGCATAGATCATTTAGTCTGTATTTGCCACTGGTTAGGCAGCATATACTGGCCCTTCTGAAAGAGGCACCTTCAGTCAAAAGGAATTTCATTTATTTAGTTAAAAATTCCTCTTAGGCATCAGAAAGACACAGGTGATATGGTCTGCTATTTTAGAGAAGAGCTGCCTAATAAATCATTGAGATCATAAGTGAGATAAGTGACAGTTTTTGCAATACTAGGATTTGTGTGCCATTACTAATTAAATTATGCATCTCTTTTAAAACACAGACTCTCCACAGCACTTCTTAAACTGTGGGCTGGGACCCCATATAGGGTCACAAAAAATTTGGCAATAGTAGTAAAAGGTTTCTCAACACACAGCGACCAAAAATTAATTCAAAATCAAACTTAAGAATCTGAGGTGTTTCTGGCAGCGCTTTGCCATCTTGCACCACACACCTTCACTGCAGCCCTGGTTTCAAACACAAACCATGCACACTTTGTACTATTTATCCTGCCAAAATGCAAAAAGGAGTCTCTAGTGGAAAAAGTTTAAGAAGCCCTGCTCTAGGAAACATGGAAGGTTTATATTCAAATGCAAGTTTAAAAATGTTAACATAATTCAGTTCTCAACTGTGATAGACTTTAATGGAGAAGCACCCACATATTCCCTTTTTCTATTAATCTGAAAACTGAATGCACACATTTGGAAAAACTTTTACTAAAAAGTGAAGCAAAATCAAGCTGGTATATATTTATCTAAATGAAAAAAAATTCTTCTTAAAGACATAATCATCTTCCCCCATTTACCACAATAAGCTTCAAAGTGATAAATAACATAAAAATTAACTGGTCATATTAATGACTGCAGAGAATTTGAAACCAAATATGGGGAGGAGTTGATGACGAGACATACAATCTTGATAATTAATGGAACTGTAATAAAAACTCTCAAATGAGAGAGGGAAAAAAGCCTTTTGTATCAAATAGCTCCAAAAAATGTCTGGTATGTAAGACATAGACTGATATAACTCAAATATGCTAGACTAAAAGTCCTTCTGAGTAGATAAATGGTCAAAGCTAGGTTTTGTGCAGTAGATGCATAACAGAACCTGGAATCAGGAATACTTTAGCTCAAATCCAACCTCAGACTATCAGTTGGGTGACCATGTACAGATCACTTAACCTCTACCTCAGTTTCCTCTTCTGTAAAATGGGGTTTATAAGAACACAAACCTCTCAGGGTTGTGAGGAAAGCAGGAAGGAGATAAAATATAAGCCCAGCAACCTGCACATTTACTTACTACAGCTGCCTAGAAGGGAGGGGGAAAAATTTATCAGAGAACCTAAGGAAAAAAAAAACTTTAGCAACCTTGCGTTTCAACAATACTGGGGGCACTATTTTATATATCCAGAGTACCCTGACTCATTCATTTAATTCAAGAAGCATTTAAGTACCTACAATGTGCCAGGAACAGAGGAGACAGACAAAACAAGCAGAACCAAAGGCTAGGGAAACCTGTGTCTGTAAAGTGCTTTTTTTTTTTTAAAGGACTCCCTGAGGAGTTGGGTTTTGTTGATACCTAAAGGGCTATGAAGATATAAAACAGGTGGAAAAACCAAACTGAATGGCAACTGTTAAAATAGTAATTCCTGACTACTGCAAATCCTTGATAATAATAAAGTTTGAAATAGTTACTAATGAAGGACAAGCTGAGCAGCACTTAACGAAAAGAGGGTCACTCTACCATCAGGAAGCAGGCAGCAAGGCAGAAAGGAGTCACAGGACCCAAATTCATATCCTGACACTGCTTCTTACTCCAGGATGACCCTGAGGAAATCACTTAATATCTCTAGGTCCCAGCTGTCTCATCTGAAAAAGAGGGGGTTACTTCCATTTGATCCGAGCACACTGACAAACACACTAGGCTTGGATCTTCATATCTGATCACACTTGACTCAGAACCACAAGAAAGACCAAGAAGCAGTCATTTTTTACTCTTATTCCATGGAAATGAGAATAAAATGAGAGTAAAGGTAAACTCAGGCAAATGGAGGCAATTTCAGTCTAGTGAACCTGTGATTTTGTCGGTGTGAGGAACCAGTCAACTTCTAGAGGAGAGAACTGCTGGAGCACTGAAAGGTCAAAAACGCCTCATTGATGCTCACAAAGCTACAGTTCAGAGGGGAGGTATGAACCTCAGTTCCAAGAAAAGTACTCACTCTATTCACTACTGTATGATACGTCTCCATGGCTGACAGATTGCTGCAACAGTGCTTCTTTATTTTCATTCATGAAATGTTTTCCCAGGCATAGTGGGCCAAATCAAGAGTCTAAGCTTTCATTTCCCCTTCACTCAAGCATATAACCAGGGATAGAATATTTTTTTGTCTATGCCTCTTTGACTTAATTTCATCACACCTATGGGGAGTGCGGGGTGAAGAGAAGAGAAATAATTTACGCTTCTAATGGCAGAAACAACTCAGTTTTTATGACCATTAGAGGCAATAACCTAAAACAACACAAGACAGAGGTCTTACCTCATTTCAGCATTGTTTTTCCCATGCTATTCCTCACAGCAAGGCTTTAGGAGATTTTGTGTCATTAAAATGAAAAAAAAAGAATGCACTTGTTTTAACAAATTCCGGCAATACCTGACACAAAAATCTGAGGAAATTATTTTTCCCCAGAGAAAGCAGTATTATTACATTAATTTTATCTATGCCATTCAAGACTTTAACAAAAAGAGAGATTACAATACTGTTTCTACTTCACATCACCTTCATTTCCCTTTCTCCTGCCTACCTGTCCATGAGATAACACAGTAAAATATATCTTGTATTATTTATTAACATTTTCAAAAAGAATTTTGTATTCTTTTCATGGGATTCCATGCCCAAAGAATTCACCATCTAATAGCCTACCAACTGGTGGCCTCTCCATACTTAGCTTGGTTTGTCCATGGACGGCTGACTCAATCTGATGCTGAGGTCATGCTGGAAAAGTCTTTCCAACTAGGTAGGGTCTGTTGGAACTTGAGTTCTACTGTGAAGAGCCTTCAAAAACTCATGAGTCAATTCCAGACTCAAATGGGGTATAACACTTTGTAGCAGTGGACCATGCAGTGAGCTCAAGGTACAACCTAAGGTGTGCACTGGTAGCCACAAAAAGATAAGAAAAGAACAGAGTTAGAGCTAGAAAGGACCTTATGTTATCTAATCCAGGGCACTCATTTTAAAGACAGAGAAACAGAGTCTAAGAGAGGATAATTATGTTGTCCAAGGTCATACAGGTAAGTGGGAGGTTTGAGATTCAAATCCAGGTCCTCTGACTCCAAATCTAGAACTCTTTCCACTAGTATGGAAGACCTATAAGAAAAAATGAGTCAATGCAACAAAGATTAGCAGGGAAGCAGAAAGTTGGGAGAAAATCAAAGGCTTCATCTCTAAAACACAGGGAACTGAGCCAAATTTACAGGAATGCAAGTCATCCCCCAACTGAGAAATGGTCAAAGGATATAAACAGGCAGTTTTCAGAGGAAGAAACTGAAGATATCTATAGGCATATGAAAAAATGCTCTACTGATGAGAGAAACGCAAATCAAAACAACTCTTAGGTACCACATCTCTCCTGTCAGATTGGCTAAAGTGACAAAGCAGGAAAATGATAAATGCTGCAGAGGAAGTGGGAAAATTGGAACATTGTTACATTTCTGGTGGAGTTGTGAACTGATCCAGCCATTTTGGAGAGCAATTTGGAACAATGCCCAAAGGGCTATAAAAATGTTCATGCCCTTTAATCCAGCAGTACCACTTCTAGGGCTGTATCCCAAAGAGATCACAGAAGTGAGAAAAGGACCTGTACGTACAAAAATTTTTATAGCGGTTCTTTTTGTGGTAGTAAAGAATTGGAAATCAAGGGCATGCCCATCCATTGGGGAATGGCTAAACAAGTTGTGGTATATGAATGTAACGGAATACTACCGTGCCATAAGAAATGGGGAAGATACGGACTTCATAGTAACCTGGAAAAACCTACAACATATAATGTTGAGCGGAGCAGAACTAGGAGAACATTATACACAACCACAGACATATTGATTCTGTGAACTATTCACATCCAGAGAAAGAACTATGGAGTCTGAATGCATATTGAGGCAAATTGTTTGCTCTTTTTTTCCTTTTGTTTTTTTATTCCTTTCTCTTTTGTTTTTGTTTTTTTTTGTTGTTGTTGTTGTTTTGTTTCTTCTTTCCCATGATTCATTCCATTGGTCATAATTCTTCTTTACAACTTTACAACTTGTGTAAATAAGTTCAATGTGAAGTTATATGTAGAAGACATATTGGATTCCATGCCTTCTTGGGGAAGCGAGGCGGGGGAAGAAAATCTGGAACTCAAAATCATGCGGAACTGAGTGTTGTAAACTAAAAATAAAAAAATCTTAATTTAATTTAAAAAAAAGAAAAAAAAAGAAAACATGAATAAGAATCATTAGAGAGACGCTCCCTAGACACTCCCCATCTCCAGTCACCTGAGACTACTCGGCCCCCTTACATCTCTCTCATAGTCTTTCTTGCCTCCATGAAGCTGCTCAGATTCAATCTACTTCAGATTGAATCTGGCCCACTCGTCAATACAAGCATCACAAAATGCTCAGCTTCCTTAAGAGTCTAGCCAATGCTGAGATTTCTTAAGGGTCTGGCCAATATGGTGGATTGTTAATAAACTTTGTTTTTCTTTGGCTGAAAAAAAAAAAGAATGAGAAACTATAGATGGGTTGAGTTCAGTACAGATGTAGTTAATACCCATACTGATGAAATCACAGATCCACTGAAGTACGCTTAAAGTTAAAAGCAGAGGATTAAAAATTAAAATTATTTAGAGGACCATCAGTAAGACAGGCACAATGATGCCCTGGGAAGCAGTTTGAAACTAGGCCCGCCCCCAAACTCTAAACTTCACTGACAACTCTGACCCAGCGGTATCACTCCTAAGTCTAAATGCCAAAGACAGCGGAGAAAGAAAAAAGATTCCTATGTATAAAACATTTTCATAGTAGCTCTACTGGTAGCTGGAAAGAACTGGATACAAAGAGAGTACCCCACCAATTGGAGTATGGATGAACAAATTATGGCATATGAATGTAATGTGATATTGCAACCCAAAGAAGCCATGAAAGGAAGTTTTGGAGAAACTAACTTGAATAAACTGATGCAGAGTAAAGTAAGCACATTAGAACAATTTATACAGTAACAACACCACTATACAAAACAGCTTTGAAAAACAACTAAAATTCTTCGGAAAACACAATCAAGAATTACTTACAATGGAAAGAACACTATACATACAAGCATATGCATTTTTATGTAGAAAAAGTACTCAAAATTATTCATATCCAAAGGAGGAGTCAAGGTTTACTAAAATGTATATTTAGAAATTTACTGAACACATGTAATAATGAGTAATAGTCTTATGGCAAGTGCCCTTCAGAATCAAGGGAACAGGATGAATATAATCAATGATGTCAGAAATCTGATTAACCATAAAAGAATGGTTCTCCTCGGTTAATGAGGGTCTGTCTCAGGCACACAAAACATAAATCTCATGTATTAATGTTAAAACCAAAGTATGGACATTCAATCAGTCAACAAGCATTTATTTTATGTCAAGCATGGTGTCAGGGATATATCAACAAAAGTGGAGCAATCTATGTATGATAAAAATATTTTAAAAACAGAACATTAGTGTCTCATCGTTCTGTGATGTTTAGGGGGTTTTGTGTAACTAGAAGAAACATGTGGAATAGAAGTCTATTAACCAAAAAAGGGTGCTGTATTAGATGAGTTCTAGGGCTCATTTCTACTCCTAAGATTCTATTACAATTTTCATAAAAACCTCAATAGCTACAAGATTAAAATGATACATTTTAGAAGAATTTTAGGGTATTTAAATAAAGTATTTGTCACTTTTGAATCAATAAGCTCCAGATACTGATCTCAGAAATAATTCAACTATTTTATCCGCACTTTTAAAAAAATGTATATTTTTTCTTCATGATTTTTATGGGTGAAACAAGAAAAGTTTAACAAGTGAGACTATAAATAGGAGATATTTGAAATTATTCTACTATGTGCTATAGTCTCCAATGAAGCATATGAAGGCAACATGTTCTAAACTGTATTTGCCAGTTATTTTGTTTTTAGCACAAAAAAGGGTGGGAAAGCCTTAGTATTTCAATCATATATCAATTTTTAAAGTGTAGAAAAAGAAGAAACTTATGAATAACTGCAAAGTGGAAGCTTAAAACCAATCTGTTTACTATATCTTTAATGTATCTGTAATAAAGTGAAGTTTAACAATAAAAGCCTGAAGAATGCACAAAAATACAGAGAAGTCTTGGTTATATTAGAAGAATTAGTTCTGGGGTGGAAGCTCAGGGCTCTGCTCATTCCATGTTAATTAACACTTACTCAGTTTCTCTACCAAGATCTCACAAAAGCGGTGACTCTACTAGGCAGTGGGAAAGGGAAACAAACATAACTTGACCAAGTGGACCCTGGACCAGGCAGGCTGTAATAAAAATGGCCTACAAAGGTGTTAAAACTAAGATAATTAAAAGTAATAGCTGAACAGAGCCAAGTTGCCCATAATACATTCAAGCCAACAGGCCCAGACTTTCCAAGATAGTAAATCCTCCATCAGAACTTCAGTGACAAGGAAAGATAATACCACTTTTGTCAGTGATATTGCAGGGAAGGATCCTATATAACATACCAAATTACTGAATTCTGAGAAAGAAAAAAGTCCCTAAGCCTATAAACATATAATGTGTGTGTGTGTGTGTGTGTATATATACATACACACACACACACACACACAATATACACAATTAGCCCATGAATACCACACTCCTTGCCCCCCCCCAAGCATTACTTCTGTGATTAGTCCCCTAATTTTCCTCATTAACCACATACCATTATGACACTATCCCTCCTTAAATTAAAGGTCTTCTTTTTGCACCTTCAAGGTTATTTCCTGATGTCATTTAGGGGAAAGGGATAGAGGAGGCCAAGAAAGGTAGACTAGCAAAATCAGAATGGAGGTTCCTGCTTTCCAAACCTTGAAAATTTAAGTCATTAGTGATGACATCAAATATCTTGGTGCTATTTGTTCAATAGATTTTTTTCTGTCTCATGGATCATCATCAACAGCAAAAAATCACCACCTAGCAGCTCGTCTTTTCTAGTGATGAGTACTTCACATTTACCTAAGCCGGTCCTATAGTCAAGCAGGGTCCTGTCACCTGGTTGTTAAAAACCTTTTAGTGTAACAAAATTAGCGCAAGCTTATGCCACACTAGCCACCGAGCTCTGAGAGCACAACTTCTCACCTCTGCCCCCACAATAAGTCATGAGGTAACGCGTCTGTCCAATTCAAAATTTCTGGTTGTCACAGGGAATCCTATGCAGAGGAAAGCATTAGTTCAAACTTTAAAAAAAAATCTGATGGTTTTGTTTATTTATTAGAAACATCAGTTTGGTAGGAAATGACACCATCCAACAAGATAGATAGCTTTTTAAAAGTGAAATGGGCCACCTAGACAGCAGGGTATAGTGGAAAAGCTTTTCTCACAATAATCCTATGAGGCTGATGAAGCCAATTCCAATTTCAAATATGAAGATCTGAGGTCCTAAGTGGTCCTGTGACTCATTCATGAGAACAAAGCTTGGTAAATGGATGAAAAGGAATTCAAACTCAAACCTCCACAATAATTAATAATAGTAAGAACTAGCATTTATATAGCACCTTGAGATTTGCAAAGCACAGTTCATTTGTTCTCATTTGATCCTATAAACAGTGGGAAGTAGATGCTAATACCCCCATTTTACAGATGAGGAAACTAAAGCTAAGAGACATTAAGTGACTCATTAAGTAAGCTTAGCTTACACAGCTAGTAAGTATCTGAGGCAATATCTGAACTGTGGTCTTCCTGACTCCAAGTCTACCACTCTTACTCACAGCTTCGCCTAGCTGCAGCAGACTTCAAAGTCCAGGGTTCTTTCCATTATCCCCAGTGCAGCCTTTTGCATGTTTTAAAATATACTTACAAATATTCTTTCTTTCATTTCTAGAAAGTAAAAGGTGAGAGAAAGAAGTTAAGAGCATCCTTAACAACCTTGGCACATTTCACCATTCTGCCTACACATACAGTATATGATAGCTGCCTAATGTTTTTTAATTAACTGATTGCTTTGAATTGCCCTTCAACTTAACTACAGAAAAATAAAGGCTATGGAATAAGGTACTGTATCACAGTGGCTACTAGAATGGGCAGCCTACCAGATGCATTGACTAAATCACCTTTAATTTAAAAGTTTGGCATCACACAATTTTGTCTTCTCTTAGAATGTAAGTTACTCAAAAGCAGTGGATAGAGCACCAGGCCCAGAATCTGGAAGACATCTTCCTGAGTTCAAATCTGGTCTCAGATACTTACTAGCAGTATGAACCTGGATAAGTCACTTAATCCTGTTTGCCTCAGTTTTCTCAACTGTAAAATGAGCTTGAGAAGGAAAAGGCAAACCACAACAGTCATCTTTGCCAAGAAAACCCCAAAGGGAATCACAGAGTCAGTTATGACAGAAATGACTGAACGTTTATTCTTTTTGTTACTTCAAATCAAAACCTAGGACACTAAGCCAAAATTTATCTTGTTTGAAATGATTAATCAACGTATTTATATAGTCATTTCAGAAATTAAGGAAACTAAGGCACAGACTAATAGCTAATGCATATACTATCCCTAAATGTCACTGACATTATCAGGAATGAGCCAGAGTTCAGATTTAAATAGGGTTGAGTCTGTAGCTTTAATCCCCCTGAACTTCCAAATTCCTTCTAGCTCTAAAAGTGACCCTATTTTCTGAACTAAAAAAAGCAGGACACATGGGTTAAGAAAGAGTATTTCTTTTGTAAGGCCTCATTTTTAAAAGTACAGTTTTTTTTTCTTGAAATTAGGTCTGGCCTGGAAAATCTGTGTCATGTGGTCATCATACTCATAACTTACTGAGGACAAAACTAGAATAAACTCTTGACAGGGTGTACTGCTTAAAGATCCTACAACTGAGTTAGAATCATGCATTTGAAACTTGAAAAATCCTTACATAACTAGTTCACCACCACCACCACCACCACCACCACCACCTCCCATTTTATAAAAAGGAAACTTGGAATCTTAAGTTAAATGATTTGCCCAAGACCACATGATTCAGTGACAGGGCCAGGAGGAGAACCCAGGTCTCAACTACCAGTTCAGTACCCTCTGTATTAGACTATTACCAAATACTATTTCTTTCAAAAACAAACATTTGCAATATCCACTGAACTTTTTTGGAAAATAATGGAACTAGACTAGATGATCTTCAAGTTCATTCCCAGATCTAATGTTCTTTTTAGTTGAATAAAGCCATATATTGAGTTAAAGCCAGTAACAGAAGCTGACAAGAAGCATTTGTCTCTCCATTAAGAGCCAAGAGAACTAATGGAAATTAGTATTTAAAAAAAAAACTTGAGGATACTATGTGTATGTGGGGACAAACGATGATGTATGGTTAATGTTCACTTATAAATAGTAAAAAGCTTGACTATCTTGTTGGATGGTATCATTTCCTACCAAGCTGATGTTTCTAATAAATAAACAAAACAATCAGATTTTTTTTAAAGCAAGCCTTGCCTAATTATGTAGCTGTATGTTTTTAATTAAGGGCAACTTGGTTTCAACAGAGTTCCTACAAGAATGCTACATAAATAGATCACCCTAAGACTACACTGTAATTTCTATTTAGTTAACTCTAGAATTAAAATGTGTGATACACACATATACTTTTCCTCTCCTTGGATCATAAATTATGATTTCCCAGTTAAGAGTGCTGTCTCATCAAAGCGACAAACAATCAAACAGATTTAAGTATCTTTATATTATTCATAGACTACTTATTCCAGTTGGAGTTAATTCCTGCAATGTAGGACACCATTTCTCATCCTTCTATAGATAAAAGATAAATATTTTCTGCTGTTATCTAGTGTCTCAGCATTTTCTCAGCCCAGTATCCCTGACTTTCTCTTCCCATTCAACTTCATTGGCCCCAGATTCCCTGACAAAGCTTCCCCCACCCATATGCAACCAAATAGGCCCCAGCTCCCCTAGACTGGGGGCACAAATGGTCCTAGCAACATCTAGTTGGTGCCTCTCCGACTTGTCAGACGTGGTAGTTACCTAAGAGCACTGAGTAACCGCACCCTGATGACCAGAACTTACCTGGCTGCCAGAGCTGAGTCCAGAGAAGTTAAGGATCACTATTCTTGCTAAATACACTTACTGTGTTTGAACACACTAAATAAACTTCCTTTGTTCAATGACTGAGTAGTGCCTCATTACATCTCAACATCTAACTGGAACAGAGGGAGGTGGGATTGGAGGCCTGCTTACAACATCTAACATTTCCTACACATTTGCATAAGGGTAACACTTATTCTCTTATCTGCTCCTAAAACTCTATTAAAAGTAGATATTTATAAAGCGTGTCCCAAAGTCTTAGTGCAGCTTTAAGCTTTAACAAGTTGTTTAGATGGGGTGTCCCAAAATTCTTGATTTATTCTTGATCCTTTAATCAAGGTATTAATCAATACCCTTGCTAAGATTACTCCATCTACTCTGCATGTATCTTATATGTACCTATTTATAAATATGTCTCCAACATTAGAATGTAAGATCCTTGACGGCAGAGACTGTTCTTGCTTTTTCTTTGTAGCCCCAGGGCTTAGAGCAATGCCTGGCACGTAGCACACACTTACAAAATATCTGTTGATGGACTGATTTGACAAATATTGCTTTCCATGAACTTAGATTATAAACCCTCTACACTTACCAGAACTTCTAGAACTATTATGGCTGAAAAGTTAATCACCTTGAAATCAACCAAGTGATGAATTTCTCTAAATTATACAGGCAGGATGCAAGATGAGAGAAAGAAGGTTCATTCCACCTTGGCCCTGTTCACTAGCTGGGTAAGAAAGGCTGACATTCCATGGTCATAGTCTTGGAGAACCTTGTGTCACCTTCATGACACAATGAAGCATCAAAGGAGGGGGAGGTAAATAGAATGGTTATTTTACAGTTCACCTGTGTAGAGATGAGGAAACCACGGTCCAGATGATACACTAAACTAATCATTCAGCTAATTCTGACAAGAACAGGGTTCTGGAAGCCTGTCACAGAAGAAAAGGACAAATTAGTAAAGAAAGAGCAGGCATCAGTGATGTTGGTGTCATGGGATTTAGTTATTAGAAGACTGAGAGGCAAGATGGCATGGACCATGGCATGACAACCTGGTCTCCTTACTGCACTCATCCAAGAGGACATTCCCTGTCCTATCCTCCATCTCATGAGTTACCCTTCTATGTAGAATGAAAGATAGACTCTCTAACACACTAGAAAAGAATTAAGTACCTGATAAGGAATAAGGACAAATAGGAATCCAGATTTCATACACAAGAGGAAATACATCAGTCAGTAACTGTGCCTATTTGGAAAAAAAAAAACAGGAAGAAAAAGACTGAGGGAGATGGTAGAAGTTGCCAGACTATAAACCATACTTCATTTCAACATCTTACTTTGTCTAAGGATCTGAGATGATCTCAAAACATTGCACTTCAGTTAATTAAAGTCTCACGATCTCTATAAGAATTCTATATCTTCACATTTCCTTATTTAGAGACAGAGGTGAAACTAGAGAATAGTAAAATGACATATCCAAGGGCCTATCATGACTCGGGAACAGAACCAGGAATATAACTAATAATGACCAGACAATTCCAAACCAGACCGTGACTTCAAATAAAGCCACATTAAATATAAAGCTCCCTCTTTCACAGTAGATAAGTCTAAAATCCTTGTGTTTTTATAGAATATTACTATTTCCCAATTATCTCTCCAAATCTATCAATTTCATGGATAGTACTAGATAGTTAGATATTGCTGTACACTACTACATGCAAGGTTGGTTTTTGTTTTGTTTTGTTTAAACAAAGCCTTTGGAATCCTGCTAAAAATCCTGCTAAAAACACATGTGAAGTGAAACTGGTCTCCATTCCTCAGTCTATGTCTTCTCTACCTCTTCCCTCCTTTCCCTTCTGAATTTAAAAAGCATCTAATTTCAAAATATTTACTCAACAATTATTTGTTGAGCACTTATGGTATACTGTGCATCTATTATGTCCAAAGTGAGTACTGTGCAATACATAAAAATGAATAAGGCAAAGCTACCTTTCATGCTTTCAAAAAGCTTGCCTTTTTTCTGTTCTTTGCCAACTCCTCTCTAATAACTAGTAGTTTTCCACTCAACTACATATTTGGTCTGAGTACAAGACTAAGCTATGCCCTCTCCCCACACACACACCTAGAATAATACTAGAGCTCACCTAGAAACCAGACCTGAATTCTCCTAGATCAGTTCTGACTGTTGGGGACCTAGGACCAATGTCTTGCAATGTACAGAAAGCATGGAGAGACTAGGTGAGGCAGACAATTCACTGGGCACTGAAGTGGAAAGGGCTTGATCAAGTACAGGAACCCTAACACCAGCTTCAGGTCATAAACTTCATCCCTGTAGATGTCATTTTAAATCACCCTACCCCTAAGACCCCCGTCAGCACGGATGATCACCCACCTGAAGACCATCTTTCATGTAGCATTTTTCCCATTATACATTCAGAAACATTCAAATATCCATCATTAACTCTAAGAAATATAATTCTCATACAGGTATCACACAGCTCCTAAATGAAATTAGGATTAGTTAGGCGGCCCAGAGGGTCAGGCCAGAGTGCAAACAAAGCCTCAGACATTTACTAGTTCTGTGACCCTGAGCAAGTCATTTAACCTCTGACTGCCTCACTTTCCTCATCTGTAACATGGGAGTAACAGCAGCACACACTTTGTTGGGAGAGTCCAATGAGATCATGTGTACGGTGCTTAGCACGCTGCCCGGCGCAGAGCAGGCACTATACAAGTATCAGCTGTCATTATTAAATAGTTATTTACATAATGGACACTGTTCTTTGAACGCATTATAGTGGAAAACTCAGCAGACTTGGGTCCAGAGGACCTGGGTTTGAATCCAGACTCTGCTAGTACTTTTATGACCTTCCTCAAGTCACTCAGCTTCCCTCTGGGCTTTGGTTTTCTTTCCCGTACAAGGCGAGCTTGGTCTGAATGATCTCTCAGGTCCTCTAAATGCCAGGAGCTTGTGAACCTCCTATAAACCTGTAGGTAGCTAATGCATATACCATCCCTAGAGCCCGTTACCTATACTCATTGTGGCAGAACAGCACCTTGTACCAGGCAAACAAAAAGCGAAGTTGATTTTATCATCCCTTTTACTACCAATGTGCCTTCCTCCAAGATGAGGGGAAGGGTAAGTTATTGCTTCCATTCCCTACTCCCCCACCCCCACCCAGGCTGAGTGGAAAAAGGCCTCTATGGAATCAAGAGGACTTGGGTCCAAATCCCAGCTCTGCTACTTACTATCTACCCGTGTGACCCTGGACACATGTCTGGGTTTCAATTTCTTCACCTGTATAATGAGGCTAAAACAGGTGACCGGTAAGGTTCCCCCTCCTGGCTCTTACTCACACAATCCCTACATGGCAAAGGTACAACAAAGTTCACCGAAAAAGGGTCAGCAGGTCCTCTGGACTACAGAAAGGAGAAAAAAGGTTTATTCAAAGAAGATAAACAAAAATAAGTCAAGAGAGAAGGGAAATAAGAAAGGAAAAGGAAGTGAACCAGAACAGGGGGCCCCATCAGGTGACCTGCAGCTCCCCACAGCTATTTCACACTTGCTTGGCTGCTGGGTGGACCTCTTCTTCCTTCCCCTGAGCTAAGGAAGGCCTTTTGCTTTAGTATTATGTAAAGTTTTCACAGCTTGAAGGACCATCTGAGAACAACACGAGCTCTGAGTCCAGTTCAGAGGAGTAGAAGCCAGGATACCATGCACTCACTCTCTAACTGTAAAGTTATAATTCTCCACCTCTTACCACTACCCAAGAAAAGTTGTTAAGTCCTTTACACCTCTAGCTTCCATGGCTTAAAAAAACAGAAAGTCATCTGTTCTCAACCCTCTGACTCTCCCTGGAGGCCAGAGCAGACTGTCCACAGTATCTCTCAAATTTACTTCAATCTAGCTTTACATTCAAGGAATGCAACTTCTGTTACTTCCCTTAGAACATTTCCCAGTCCAATAATCCTGGATGAAGTTGCCATCCTACCACAGCCCCAGAAGAGAAAGAAGACCTGAAGAAGAGAAAATCAAAATGAAATCATCTCTGCATTCCACAAGCTTACACATGGTTCACACCTACAAAGACAGGCTGAAAACCAGGCTCAAGAATTCTGATGGTTTTGTTTTGCTACTTGATTTTCATTTGCATTCTACGTTAAGGGACTATTGTTAAATCTCAAAAACATTTGTGCCACAACACTGACACCACACTTGCCACCCCTACCCACTCCATCAGCCACTTTCCTGTCTCTTCCACGGCAGTTCTTCACATGAGCAGCTTGTTCATTTTTAAAGGTTACCCAAAAACAAAAAAAGAGCACATTACATTACCGCAGCAACTTTCTTCTTGTAAGTCCTCCCAACTTTTATTACATCATCTTACTACTCAATGTTGTAAGTAGAGAAAGTCAAGTCGACTAAGAATTTTACTCTTTTGACACAAAAATTAAGATGAGATCCTTGGTACCCAAATTGTTCAGTGAGCAAATACCTTTTAATCACGCACACAGAATTCCCTCTTATATAAAACTGACTTAATAAAACAGCAGTTTCACTAACCCATATTTTCCCCGTCCAAGGAAGAGCATTATCTCTCACTGTCCTTGTTTAGGTTGGGCAAATGACTGGCTATTTGCCAGGCTGGCTGGAAACCACACGCAGTAAGTACTTTAAAACCCCACCGATAGCAAGTCACTGGTAACCACGTGCCAAGCTTCAGATTGATGTTAAAGGAGATGAGAAGTTTGTTTTTGATTCCCTAAGTCCGTCACACAGTCCACTAAACTGCAACTCAAGCAAAATGCCATAACCAATACACTGCAAACATGTAACTATTTCCTGGGCATGTACTATACAGGAGAACTTTACTGACACTACTGGTGAGTAGAAAATTAATGTAACTGATTCGCAACCTGCTCTTGGCGAAGGCGAACTTGGCCAAACTCAAAATAGGTGGTCATTTTGCTCATTTAATAATTCCGCATCCTTTCATTATACCCACATTTCCTATTTTAGCAGGATGATGATAATTCTTCATCCACAACTAAACCAAGTAACTGCTTTACTTCCAGACTTGAAAGCAAGTTTAGGTGATTGTTTAGATGCATGCAACAGAGAGCCACCTCTGCCGTCCATTTCGACTCTCAAATGGATTGCTCGTTTCTACAATTACGCTATGCGTTAAAAACACCTGATTAAGAGACCTAAGAGTCAACATTTGGATGAAAACCCTCGCCTGGTGACCCGATGAACATGATGCCCCCGAGAGCCACAAGGCTGGGTTTGCTGAAACGCTGCCCTCAGGACTAGGACTTCTCCCCTCTCCTTGGCTCACCTGCCTGTCCTGGGTCCGGTGGCCAGGAGGGCAGGCACAGTCCGAAACTGACCAAAGTTATGTTACGATGATTTGCTGGGAAACAAAGCCACCTTCCCCTAAGAAGCCCAGGTAGAAGACGACTCTCCCACCCTTCTTTGTTTGCCCAAATGTTTGCATTCTTATCCCCTCCTCTGCACACCCGCTAGGTCCGGTGCTCGGAGGCTGAAGAGATCCTAGCCCCAGTGGGGGCTCCACATCTGGCGGAGGGGTGGGGGTGGGGGAGAAGCACATGGCTGAGTGCGATGCAAACCTCCTCAGGTCGCATCCACTCCATTTTCAGAGCCGAGAAAACAACAATAAACCCACGGCACCGAAAGGGGGGCTTCCTCTCCCCGCCTCCCCCTCCCCGGACTCCCTCCCTCTGCTCTCTGCTCCGCGGCAGCATCTCTCCGCGGCCAAGCCGCCCCCCGCCTCTTTCCTTCACTACGCGGTGATGCCCCGGGAAACTTTCCCCCTGACAAGCCCCGGGGAGCGCGGTGCTTGGGGCCCTCTGAGACCCCTCGATCGGCCTCGGCGCCTCGGAGAGGGGGAGGGAAGGGGACCACCTCGCAGCCTGCCGGCTGAAGCCGCCCCTCGCAGCCCGTCATCATTCCTCCATTCCCTCCTTCACGCGTCCGTCCGGTCTCCGCGGGAAAGCGAAGGAGGAGGGCGCGGGCAGCGGGCGGGATGGCCTCGCGGCGGGGCGCGCGCCCTCCGGCTCCCCCCGGTCTTTGTGCGTCAAGTGAAGCGGCGAGCCCGAGCCGGGAACCTACCTCCCTCCCTCCCTGGGCCGGGGTCTCACAAAGGAGCTTCGCGGCGGCGGCTGCGACTGCGAGCCCGAGCTCCTCCCAGCGGCGGCGGCGGCGGTTGCTATCCCTGCCTCGCGGCTCCTGGCGCGCGGCGGGAGGGGGAGGGGCGGCGGGCGCTCCTCGCGGCGGGGCTGGGTCGGCGTGGGGGCGGGGGCCGGCGCGGCTGCGGGGCTCCCGGGCAGGGCTCGCGCGCTCCACGCTCCGGGGAGGCTCTTTCACACCCCGCGGCCCGGAGCGTCGGAATTAAGCAGTGGGGCGGGCCGGGGGAGGGGCGCAGCTGCTGAGTCACAGACCCGCCCCGGCCCCCCCACCACCACCACCGGCGGCTCGGCACGCACTCGCGGGTCCCCTCGGCCCCGCGTCTAGCTCGGCTAGACGGTCCCCGCTCGGTCTTAGAGGGACTACCTGGGAGAGACCGGGAAGGAGTTTGCAGAAAGTTTGGTGCCTACGTGGGGGTGGGGGAGGGCTGTGTGTGGAAGTGATTGGAATTTTTACAAATTAATTTTTTTTAAAAGCGGGGAGCTGTGTCTTGGTAGGACAGGCTGCACCCCGACAGGAGGGTGCTTATGAGATGTGAGCAATGAGGAAAAGAATGTGACAATTGAGTCACACCTTCCCCGGGTCTGGAAAAACCAGAGCTAAGTACAAGGTTAAGTTTTCTTTTAAAAGCCCACCGTACTTCCTCGTGACCGCTTCCAACGCTTTCTTCTCAAGCAAAAGAACGAACCCAAGATGGGAGAAGGGGGTCCCCCAAACCTGCCCGCCTCGGACCCAGAGAAAGGCAGAAAAGAAAAGAGACCGTGCTCGGGAGCTCTAACTAATCAGGGCAGCCAGTGCCTCTCACCTGAGAATTGTCCTTCCTGCCCCACATTCTGACTTAAAAGGTGACTGAAGACTGAATTTTCCGTGCCCCGTAGGAAAGTTACCTTAGCCACCTCTCTCCCTCTCCTCCCCCCCCCCCCGCAACCCCCAAGATTACTTTTAAGGTCTCAGACTTCTCCAACTCTAGTTTATCAGCCCAGCCCTCCAAAGACTTCAAGATTACAATCTACCTGAATCACAGCTGGCACAGGAATAACCCCGATCTGTTTCAGAGGAACCAATAACAAAAGCGCCACTTGCCAGCGCCTACAGCAATGCTGACAACTATTCCGGGAATGCAAAACCAAATACTGCTTAGGCTGCGGGGAGGGAGGGGAGGATTTATTGGATTTATTCATCTAGATCTTTGCCGTGTGTTTTAGACATGAAAGAGCAAAAAAGCATTCCCTTGACACTCAATGACTGCGTCTTGGTCTCTTAATTGGGAAATTTTGCAGGAGAGAGCAGCTTGGGTCATGATGAAGGAAATGATTACTCAAGATCTCATTTATAGACTTCAACAAAAAAAAAAAAAACCATCAACAACCAAAAGATGAAAAACTCCCTCTCGACCCGAAATCTTAGCCTGCACAGACTGTTCACGTGGACTCTATCTGATTGGTCTAGGCTGAGAAATCTCAAAAGTTTTCAAGAAGCGCTCAATCTCAGTCCAAGGCACTCCCATTTGAGTGCCTGAAGTGGGTAGAGATTTTTACTTTCCCACTAAACCAAAAGTGAACCTTCTCCACTTCCTAACCTTGCCTTTTAGCAGGATTTTAGCGTCCAGTACAACAGAAGCTCAAAGACTGGATTCCACTAGAACAAAGGGGCAGATTCCCTTTTGATAGTAGGCCCGTGGGAAGATCTTCAGGGATACCCAGCTTGATATTCATTTTCCATACCCCCAGGGACAAATTTTGCCTGATAACTCTCTGGAATAAACCTTACTACCTTTGCAACAGGGAATGATAATAAATGGCGAAAGACAGTGGAGTAGAATGGAGAAAAAGCTGGGAGGAGAGCTGAGACCTGAATTCACTTCCCTATCTGACACAAACTAGTGACCTTGGTCAAGCCACTTGACATCTCAAGTGCCTTCAAACGATTCACTAAAGCTCCAAGTTGCAAAACAGTTGTAGATATGAGTTGGCAGATGAATTTCCTCACCTACCCACTGGTCTAATTCCTACCTTGTCTAAGCTAAAATAGAACTCAAAATTCCATGTGAGTCTCCTGAGGCCACCGCGGATGAACTAGGCACAGGAGATTCAAAAAACAAGAGTTCTTGACTTCCAAGAATGACATCTTATTGGGGATATACTACAGGTACACAGAAAAACATTATACAAGGTAATTTGAGGAGGAAGAAAGCACCCACAACTGATGGTTCAAGGAAGGTTTCATGGAGGACTTGCCACCTGAGGCAAGCCTTGAAGGACATAAGGATTCTGAAAAGCAGAGATGAAGAGAGAGTGCATTCCTATCATGGGGAACCACTTATGGAAATACACAGGAGCATGAAGCAGAATAAATCCGGACACAGCTAGTAATCCAGTTTGACTTGCTACCTAGAATGCTTCTGGATTAAAGATTATCCACAGTTCATCTAGATCATCCAGGATTGCATCAGATAATAATTAAACAACAATAACTCACTTATATAACCATATCATTCATTGAGTATAAAATTCTTTTAAGATAGAGGCTTAAGGCTCTGAGCTTAAATCCAGAGGTCAAAACAACCAGTGGGGGAAAAAAAATTTAAAAAATACCTTTGCTTCCTCAGGCAAGACAAATTGACTGTAAAGTTCCAAAGGAGAAAGTTGTGGCAGCATGTCTAGAGACTAGCATCCTGAGGTCAAAGTTCAAAGGGAAGAATATATTTAGAACTATTAACCCTTTTGCAATGCCAATTTAATATGCGCTTTGGGAAGATAAAATGGAGCAAGAGATTTAGAAAATATCCAAACAAAAGACTACAATCCTAAAAACACACAAGGACCCAGGAAGACCTGAGTTCAGATCCCTCCTCAGACACTAACTCTGGGCGAGTCTCTTAATGGCTGTCTCAGTTTCCTTAACTTTAAAAATAATAGCACCCACCTTCTAGGGTCATTATGAGGATCAAATGAAATAATATTTGTAAAAGGAGCTTAACACAGTTCCTGGAAGGGTGTTCCCTTTCTCCCTCCCTAAAAGAACACTGATTGGACAGCAACTTGTCCCAGAACTATTTCTTTCTGACCTCTAACAAATATAACACAAGGAAAAAGAGAACATTAACAATAAAACTTTAATAGTTTATAAATCATTCTCTTCACAACAACACTGTGAAGTATATATTGCAAATAAATCAATTGACCGAAGGTCACGAAGCTAATAACCAGTAGAGCTAGGACTGAAATCTAAGTCTCCTGATTTCAAGCCCAAATATCTTGAAATCATAGCAAACTCCCCACCTTGGATCTATGGTTGTTCAGACTCCATTTACTGAGGCTAGTCTATTTCAGTGACAGAAAGTGTCTTCTTTTTCTTGTATCACAACAGTTATCTCAAGTTTCCTTCAATCAATACAATGTATTGATACATTGAAAAAGTTCAAAAAACATGTAATGTATAACATCTGTGGAACCTCTATGAAGGAGTGAGTGGGGGGGGCCACTCAAATCTTTTCACTAAAACCATGCTTGAGCTGTATAATTTTGTTACATTCACTTTTGATATTTTTGGGGGCATGTAGTTGTTCATTGTTGTAGTTACTGTGTATATTGTTTTTTTGGCTCTGCTTTCTTCACTCTGCATCATTTCACATAGATCTTTCCATACTTCTCTGTATTCCTCATACACATAATTTCTTACAACATTCTATTACATTCATGTACCACAATTTGTTTAGCCATTCCCTGATTGGTGAGCATATACTTTGTTTCTAATTCTTTGCTATCACACAAAGTTCAACAATAAAGATTTTGGAGTATACAGGGACTTTCCTTGCTTTCTAAAATGGTTGTCCATTTAGTGAACCTATAATTCCACAACCCCTCCAAAGTTATCTATTGCTATTTTATGTCATTTTTTTCCAACTTTCAGGGCATGAGGTAAAACCTCAGGGTTTGGTTTTGGGGTTTTTTCTCTTATTATTAGTGATTTGCAGTATTTTTTCATGTAATTATGAGTACTTTGAAATTCTTTGGGCATTCATATCCTTTGACTATATCTATTGGGTAATGGCAATTAGCTTTATATATATATTTATTCATTGGGTACTTACCCTTTTACAGAGAAACTTGATACATTCCCCATTTGACCACTTCTTAACCTAGCTGTGTTAATGTTGCCTATGCAGAAGCTTTTCAGCTTCATAGAATTAAACTTATGCAATTTCCTTTTGTAATTGCCTCTATCTCTTGTATGGTTAAGAATACCTCTCCTACCCATGGCTGTGAGGGATATAGTATTTGTTTCTCTTCTAAGCTTTTTAATAATATGATCTTTAATATTAAGGTTACATATCCCTTTAGAGTATATTGTGAATAAAAAACATGATTATATCAATACATGCAGAAAAGGCTTTTGACAAAATACATCACTCATTCCTATTAAAAATACTAGAAAGCATAGGAATAAATGGAGCTTTTCTTAAAATACTAAATAGTATCTATCTAAAACCAAGAACAAGCATTATCTGTAATGGGGATAAACTAGAGGTCTTCCCAGTAAGATCAAGGGTGAAGCAAGGATGTCCATTATCACCATTACTATTCAATATTGTACTAGAAATGCTATCTTTAGCAATAGGAGAATTAAAGGTAATCGAAGAAATAAAAACAGGCAATGAGGAAACAAAACTATCACTCTTTGCAGACAATATGATGGTGTACTTAGGGAACCCTATAGAATCAACTAAAAAAACTAATTGAAACAAGTAACATCTCTAGCAAAGTTACAGGATATAAAATAAATCCACATAAATCATCAGTCCATCTATGTATTACCAAGAAAATCCAGCAAGAAGAGATACAAAGAGGAATTCCATTTAAAATAACTACTGACCTTATGAAGTATTTGGGAGTCTACCTGTGTATTGTTAATGTATTTTTGTAAATTTGCACCCATTAATAGGCTCATATGCCTTGCTTAAGTCAAATGGAAGCCTAAGTTACATGAAGCCTGTGGTGGGAGGAACTTGCTGAATGAGTGGAATAGGAGGGGCTGGAGTAGAAAGAGCTGGAAGGTTGTGATGCTCTCCAGCCCTGAGGTTAGAATTTTATTTTGGGACTCCCTCATGGGAAAAGTGTTCTTGTAACGTAGCCAGATGAGACTCTGGGTAGCTGCTAAGGAACCCCGCCCCCAACTTTGAAAAACCCAGATGATGGTACTTCTCTCTCTGGTGACTATGTATGTATTGCTATGGTCAAACATTTAGAAGCTCTGTCTATTGATTTGTGTTAACTTCTGCTTGTAATTCATGCTTGTGATTCCTGTTTGTATTTTCTCTGAAGTTTAGGGTGCCAACTTTTTCCCCTGAACTAAGTAGATGATATATGCATGTCTAATTAAAATGAGATTGTAAGCCCCTTTTAAGTTGCTTTCCTTCAAAAAAGAAGATCAAAGAACTTGTGCTAGCAGCCCTCCTGTGTGCTGGTATTGTTGGCCTTACACCTCCACAGCAGCTGCTAGTAACAATGGTGTTACAACCTGCCAAGACACATACACAGGAACATTATGAACAGAGTTACAAGATACTTTTTGCATAGAGAGATGTATCAGTAATTAAGGTGGGACTTTTTTTTTACTGTTTTCTTTTTTGGAGCACTTATTTAATCAAGTGCCCTTGATGAGTCCAGTCTTTGTTTCTTTGATTAAATCAGGAGTCTTTGATGACCTGCATACCTCAAGGGAAAGCCTAGTTGACAAGGGTTTGAGTCACATGTTTGTGACGCTAGAAGCTTTTAGGTCACATGGGTTTGAGTCACATGTTGTGACGCCTTTTAATGCTGAACAGGGCATATAAACTCAGAGGTTTGCATTTTGCCTTTGGGGCTCACTCATAGAAGGAGTGTTGAGACTCTGGGCAAGCTGTTGTAACTGCCCCCCGGCTTTGCTAACCCAGACCCATTGGTTCCTCTCTGGTAACTACGAATTGTGATTTGGTCTGTTTATATTGTCTCTGTTTGTAATTTGTTTGTATTTGCTCTGAAGTTCAGGGTGCTGGCTTTTCCCCCTGAAGTAAGTGAATGATATATGTATGTTTGCTTAAAGTGAGATTGTAAACCCCTTAAAGTTGCTTTTCTTAGTAAAGCAGATCAAAGAACCTGTGCTGGCAGCTCTTGTTGCTGGTCTTGTTGGGTCTTACACCTCTACAGCAGCTGCTAGCCAAGTGGTTGTTACAAGAGATCTATACAATTGGAGAAATATAAATTGCTCATGGGCAGACCAAGCCAATATAATAAAAATGACAATTCTACCTAAATTAACTTATTTAGTGCTATTCCATAAAAACTACCACAATTACTTTATAAAGCTAGAAAATAACAAAATTCATCTGGAAAAACAAAAAGCCAATATCAAGGGAATTGAGGGGAAAAAAGGGAAGGAAGGTAGCCTAACATATTTCAAACTTTATTACAAAGCAGTAATCATCAAAACCATCTAACAAGAAATAGAGTGCTTGACCAGTGGAATAGATTACATACACAATATACAGAAGCAAATGACCATAATAATTTAGTGTTTGATAAACCCAAAGATCTAAGCTCTGGGCGCAAAAACTCACTATTTGACAAAAACTGCTGGGAAAACTGGAAAGCAGTGTGCCAGAAACTAGGTATAGACCAATATTTCATACTCTATACTGAGATCAGGTCAAAATTTGTACAAGGTTTCAAAATAAAGGGTGATATCATAAGCAAATTATAGAAGCATGGGAAAATGTACCTGCTAGATCATGAATAAGGGAAGATTGTATGATCAAATAAGAGGTAGAAGGGGTCACAGGATATAAAATGGATAATTTTAATTAAACAAAATTTAAAAGCTTTTATACAAATAAAACCAATGCAGTCAAAATCAAAAGGAAAGCAGAAAACTGAGGGTAGGGGTGAAATTTTACAGCAGGTTTCTCTGATAAAGGCCTCATTTCTTAATTATACAGGGAACTAAGCCAAATTTATTTCCATAAAAATAAGAGCCATTCCCCAACTGATAAATGGTCAAAGGATATGAACAAGCAGTTTTCAGATGAAGAAATTAAAGCTATTAATAGTCACAAAAATATACTCTAAACCACTAAAAATTAGAGAAATGCAAATTAAAACAACCCTGAGGCATGCCTATCAGATTGGATAACATGACAGAAAAGAAAACTCACTAGTGCTGGAGGGGATGTGGAAAAATTGGACCACTAATACACTGTCAGTGGAGTTGTGAACTGATCTAACCATTCTGGAGAACAATTTGTAATTGTACCCAAAGGGTTATAAAACTATGTATACCCTTCAACCCAGCAATACCACTACCAGGTCTTTATCCCAAAGAGATCAAAGAATATGGAAAAGAATCTACATGTACAAAATATAACAGCTCTTTTTGTGGTGGCAAAGTATTGGTAATGGAGGGGATGCCCATCAATTGGGGAATGACTGAAAAAGTTGTATGATCATGATAGGATACTATGGTATTATAAGAAATTACAAGGAGATGGTTTCAGAAAAACTTGGGAAAACTTATATGAACTGATGCATAGTGAAGTGATCATGAGCAGAACCAGGAGGACATTGTACACAACAATATTGTCATGATCAACTGTGAAAGACTTAGCTACTCTGAACGATACAGTGATCTGTGACAATTCCAAAGTACTCATGATGAAAAATACTATCCACCTCCAGAGAGAGAACTGTAGTGTAGATTGAAGCACACTTTTTTCAATTTCTTTACTTTTCTTGATTTTTTTGCAACTAATGTCTTCACATGTATAATTGATATATTGCTTGCCTTCTCAGTGAGTGTGGAAGGAGCCGGAGGAAGGGAGAGAATTTAGAATTCAAAATTTTAAAAATGTTTTTAAAAAGAGAGAGATTGTCCAATTAGCAGTCTTGAAGATCTCCAGCCAAAAAGTACCATACTTGTGACATTAGAAAATACTAGAATAGGATCACAGATTAGGCTACACTTGCAAAAAATAAAATAATACAAAGCATTTGTAGCAAATGAGTGATGAATAAATGTGCAAAATGTGATTCTTAGATTATAAGAAAATGCATCTGATAATAAATATTTTCATTCACCAAAAAAATGGAGTATATTTTCAAATATGACATGTTATTGGTGAAAACATTTCTGCCAAACTACCCTCTAGTTTTCCCAGCAATTTTTATCAAATAAGGAACTTTTCCCTGGGTAATTTATGTTTTCCACTTTATCAAACACTGGGTTATTGAGTTCTATTGTTTGTGATTCACCCTTGTCTATTCTGTTCCATTGATCTATCTCTCTTATTTTTTAACCAATACCAGTTGGTTTTGATGATTGCTGCTTTATAATATTATCTGAGATCAGGAAGTGATATTTCCCCTTTGTCTCTACCTCTTTTCATCATTTCTCTTGATGTTTTAGAGTTTCATTTTTTCCAAATGAATTTTGTTATTATTTTATCAAGTTCCACAAAATACCCCCTTGGTAATTTGATTGGTATAACATTAAAATTGCAAATTAATTTTGATAGAATTGTTATTTTATTTATTTTGGCACAGTCTAGCTATGAACACTGAATATTCCTCCAACTATTTAAGTTGTTTATTTCTTTAAACAGAATTTTATAATTGAATCTATACATCTTTGTTTGTTTTGACAAGTTGATCCCCAGATATTTTATGCATTTTGTAGTTATTTGGAATGGAATTTCCCTTTCCATTATTGCTTCTTGTGTTCTATTATTATATGGAAATAGTTGATTTTTGAGGATTTTGCAGACTGCAACTTTGCTGAAGCTACTGTCTTATTTAGTATTTTTGCAGATTCCTTAGGATTTTCCAAGTATAACAAGTAAAAGTTTTATCTTCTTTTCACCTTTCTTTTTCTTTCTCTTGTGGTTAGCATTTCCAGAACTATATCAGGTAATAGAGGGGAGAATGGGTATGCCTGTTTTACTCCTGTACTTATTGGAAAAGATTGTAATATATCTCCATTGAGTATGATACTTGCTTTTGGTTTTAGATAGATGCTTTTTATGATATTAAAAAAGTCCCTCTATGCCTTTTTTTGTAGGGTATGTACGATATATATATATATACATATATATATATATGTATGTGTACATATATATATATGTAATAGATACATGCATGTGTGTGTCTCTATAAGTATCTATATGTAAATTAGGCAAAAAGCCCAAACAAGAAATGGAACATGTATAAATATACTTATGCATGTATGCATATATGTGTGTATGTGTGTATATATATATATATATATATATATATATATATATATATATATATATATACATATATACCTATATGACCCAAGAAGTTCATTTTCTTGTTTGGGCTCTTTGCCCCTGCCTAGAGCTTAAACCATGAAAATCGCAAAATATCACTTAGATATAGTTCATATTTAGTATTCCACAAATGCAGGTAACAATGTCAAGGAAACAAGTGCATATGATCAGCCCTCAACCTTAGAAAATGCACAAGGGTACAAAAGACTCCCAGGATCTATAAACAATTATTCATTTATTTCCAGAAGGCTTAATTCCAAATTTTTGAATAGAAGACTACTTTTTAGTCAATTCACAAAGCTGATGTTGATCAGGGAATCTCCCTTGCATGGAGAGAAGTCTACCTCTAGGATCATGCTGCTTAGGAATAAAAATTTCCTTCTTCTGCACAATAGGTTGAGGTTCAAGAGCATTGTCTATAAACTTCTCTCTGTCTCAATGACTGAACACATCTGCCCACCAATACTCCAGCTGCTGCCATATTTTATATTGAGAAAGTGCTCTACAAGAAACTCTTCCCTTGGGCTGAATAATTCCCATATGGTTCTATGCCAAAGCAGCCATTAGTGGTTCCTGGGGAGATAGATGACACTGTGCGCATATACAATAGACACAGATTCTTTCTGCAGTGTCAGTTGAACAAGGAAATGGGAAGGAAAAAAAGGAGTTTAAAAAGACCCTATGTATGTTTATTTTGATATTCCCTTGAAAAGGAGCAACTCCTCCAACAAGATTCCAACCTTTTGAGTCCCAGTCAACCAATCATCTTGGAGACAGCCCTAATACCGGAAATCCAATCAGGAACAGTTAATTAATCAAAAAACATTTATTAAGAACCTATTGTTACTTAATACACAGCTACTGGGTATACAAAGGCAAAAATTAAGCTTTCCCAATTGTCAAGGAGTTTATATCTAGAGAGAAAAAATAGGTCTGTATCTCTGTATCCTTTCAACAAGGTACAAATCAGCATGCCCATACTCTTATGGGTGAGTGATTTCATGATCCCAGACCAAGGTCACACTCTGTTGTTTGTCCATTTTTCAAAGAAGACCAATGACATCACAATGTGTTTGACTGTGGCTAATCAGTCCAATACAAGTTCAGAAGGCACTACCACAGATGGGGCACAGGTGATCCATTAGCTATATTGGGTGGAGATGGCTTTGGATTTGCAAGATTTGCTCTGGATTGTACTTCTACAATTCTGCTTTGCTTATACAGTACAGCACCTTCTCTGATGCAGGCACACTATTCTGGGCGGTCCTGTGCCAGTGTTTCCTTTGTTTCACAGTCAATACTAAAGTTCTTCAGAGATACTTTGAGAGTGTCCTTATACCACTTCTTCTGGCCACCAAATGAACACTTACCTTGTGTAAGTTCTCTGAAAAATAGTCTTTTTAGGTAAACATGTATTTGGCATTTAGGCTACATGGCCAGCCCATTGGAGTTGCTCTCTTTGCAACAGAATTTAAATGCTTGGCAGTTCAGCTGTGGAGAGGACCTCGGTGTCCAGTACCTTATCTTTCCAGGTAATCTCCTGAGAGGAGGAAACGGCTCAGCTTTCTGGCATGGTGCTGATACACTGTCCGGGTTTCATAGGCATGCAACAGTGTAGTCAGACCTTCAGTTTGGTAGGAGCCTAATACCTCTTCTCTCCCACACTTTCTTTTGAAGCCTCCCAAACACTGAGCTAGCCCTGGCAATATATGCATCAGCCTTATTATCTATGTTGGAGAGTGTACCGTCAATGTAGACGCTCTAGTCTATATCTTCATCAGATTGATCAGGGAACCTTCTTGATCAACCCCTTTTACATGTGAGTGTGGCAGAGACCGTGAATCTTCGTCATTATTTCATCAGGGTTGAATCACCTCCCTGGCACTTACGTGGCAACAACCATCAGCTCTGCCTCCTTCCCCACTTTGTTTTCTCAAGGCTTCTTAAGGAAAGTCAGCTCAAGGCAATCATAGAGTATATTGCCTGGCCCAGCTAACTCAAAGACAATCTGGGAGAATCAAATGCTCATGATTCAGTGGAAGATGTTTAGCACCATCACCCAGAAGCTAGAGACGGTGCTCGTAGGAGGATTCACCATAACTCAGACAGGATTAAAGATCAATGACTCAGTGGAACAGGACGTTTAGAGAGTGATTCCCATAGCTGCCTGAAGAGACCCTTGAGTCTTGGCCCCACATAAAAGAAAAAAAGAAAAAAGTTTCAAGTGACATGAAAGCTTTCTGGCCATGGGCATAAAAGAGCTATGACATTGTTCGTCCATCCCCTTTGGTCCAGTGGCTTGAGGGCCAGCATCATCTCGCAGAGAGAAGAAGCACCATGGGAGCAGAGGAAAGGAACGCTGATGGAAATGGAATGCTAGTGTGTCAGAAAGCCAGAATAACAAAGCTGAACAAGACAATAGTAGCAGAGCTACACAACACCGATAAAAAGAGGTTTGCATGGCAAGGAGCTGAAGTAATGGAGCCACAGAGCACTATGACTAGAGGGGGACCTGACCAAGGGACAACAGGGCATAGAGCTATAATACAGAAGAGCACACTGGGACCTTGGCCCTTGATGGAACTGCATCGAGGGCAACACCATCAGTCATGTGAATAGGATAAGTCTCTCGAGGGGACCAATCTGCTAGAAAAGAAGTGACAAAACTAGTAAACCCTGAGTTATTCCCCCTTACTGGGGCCCCCACCCAAGGTAATACTGTAAGTCATAAAGATTATATGGTTGATGGGGGAAGATAGAGACCCATTGGGAGAGAAGGAAAATCTTGACTATCCATGATCCTTTACAGTGTAAATAAAAACTTGTCTGATGTGATCTTGAGTGCTTATAAAGAAACTAATGGCCACTTTCTGGGAAATAGCAGATACCTATGATCCAAGGTCTCAGCTAGGTGAGGATAGACGAACTGGAAAAATTTATGAGAAGCTTCCAAATTCTAACAGGGATTTTTGTTTCAGGAGAGAGTCTCTGATCAAAAAAAAATTACGTGAGTTATTAATATTACTTTCCTTATGTATTACTGCTATAGTTTCTCATTAAGACAATCACATCTCTTACCCCTGAGATACCTCCATTTCAAGAAAATGCTAAGACTATCTTGATGAATTGTTAGATTGAAAATATGTTCAGTAAATATGACAGTGTCATTATTTGTTTTAAAGTAAGTGGAAAAGACTGAAACGATTTAGGCATACTTAACTGTTATATGCTGGAAGCCAGATGAACTGATCTTTCACAAAAAAATGCCCTCAACTCAATTATGAATAATTCAATTATTCTTCATAATAATCATTAATTATGATTAAAAGCATATAATCATTTGATTAGACCATATGTCACAATAATATCAGCAGTGCTGAATATTTTTCCTCTTCCTGTACTTTTCAGCTTCAAAGTGTTTTGTAAGCACCACATGACAAGGCTACATCTCAAAGTCCTTGTGATTTAACCAAATTCTTCTTTTTTTATATTTGTGGTTTTAAAATTTCAGAATATATTTTGTTACAAAAAATAAATATACTTGTTTTTCCAAAAATGTTTGAAATTTGAATTTTCACAATATGCATTTTGAAGCTTTTGTCTTAAAAAACAAACGAACTCCATAAAATAGTGACTGTAATCGTATAACCAAACTGAGTTAATACACTAAAGAAACAGCTGTTGCTCACATATACAGAAACTAAATGATATGAATATCTGAGTTTTATGTCTTTTTCTTTGCATGAAGCCTGAGGCAGAAAAAGGATTTCCTGAGAGTTTTCCTGTGTATTAAAACTAGTTTCAAAAGAACATTTTATCTTAGATTCTTCCTCTCTGACAAAAGGAAATAATTAGACCAAAGCACAGAAAGTCAGAAAGAAAAATCCAATACCAACTTGCCAAATCATTAAAATATTCTAACACTGGAAATTATTAACCAATGTAATGTATCTCTACATATAAATTAACAGAGTTAATTCTCTTGTTCTGGTTGCTAGATGCTTGTGGCTAACGGTACTCTAAATGTTTTAAAATTTAGTTTACTTTTTTTTCCTTTTTTTGTTCTTCCTGACTTTCTGATGTTTTGTAAGAGGAAATAGCCATTTTAAACTTTGCTTCATCAACAATTTTTATCTTGAAATTCTTATGGTAGCAGTGTCTGGTTGTAGACCCTTGTTGTAGACCCTTGGTTGTGACACTCTCATTCAAAAAGCATATAGCAGTGTGAGGTGTGTTGTTTGATACATTAAAGAAAGAACATTTATTTTACCTGTATGCCTATGTATTATCTGATAAACGCATCCATAAGATCACATAATTAATGGGTAAAAGTGAGAATGAAGGCTATAGCTCTTGATGGAAAATTCTCCACTCTAAAAATATTATTGTGTATTACTCTCCTTATTTGAAGAGGTTGCCACTGATGATGTTGTTTCTAGGTGTGGCTAAAAAGCAGCAGCCCTTTTCATAGTGAGTTAACAGCTAAAGTCCAAACTATAGCTAATGATAACATTAATAGTCTGGTTAATACTCACTCTGACTAAACAAGAAGGCTTTGCTTATTAACTATGCTTAGAGAACCGTATCACCCACACATTTAAAATGCTAATAATTGCTGGGCTTTGGTGGTGATTTTAGAAATAATAGTATTTTGTAAGTTTTGTCAATATTTAACCAGACTTTTAACTAATATTAACTTTAGCCAGTCAACACTGATGTTAATCCGTTTGTATTTCAGCTGAAACAGCATAGAATCATTGAATATTTGTTGAAAGGGACCTTAGAGATCATTTAGAGTGCAGCCTCAGAACCCTTGCAGTAATCTGCCCTACAACCCTATCAAGTGACTGCATCCTAATCTCTGTAATGAAGAGCTAGGTGGCTCCGTGGATACAGCACTGAGCCTGAAGTAAGGAAGACTTGAATTCAAATGTGGCCTCAGACACTCACTAGCTGTGTGACCCTGGAAAAGTCACTTAACTTCTGTTTGCCTAATCCACTGGAGAAGGAAATGGCAAACCACTCCACTATCTTTGCCAGGAATACCCCATGTATTGGGTCACAAAGAGCTGGATATGACTGAGCAACAACAAGTGATGAGGAACTTACTGCCTCACTCCTTTCTTGGGCTACTGAAGTCAGTTTTTTGGAGAGTTTCTGCCTCTTTGGAACTCTGTGTCTGCATCTCCCTGGTTCTGTATGCTCTGGTTACAGCTTCCCAGCCTATGGCTCTTATCCCCCAAACTACTTTAAATTACATTGCTTTAAACTGTGCTTCAGTACATCCTATGTTATGTCTGATTTTCCCATGTCAGCTATTTAGAGCGACTACTTAAATATCCTGTTGTCAAAGGTATTATAATAGTAAACAGCTGGGTAGGTGTGTGTGTGTATGTGTGTGTGTGTGTGTGTGTGTGTGTGTGTGCGTGTTTGTGTTTCTAAGTGACAGACTTATCCTGCCCAATTCTATGAAAAATGAGCTTTTTTAAAAAATTGCAACATCAGGAAAAGTTCCTGCTTTATTATTCCAAATAAATTTTTCCCGTGTGAAACAAAATGTCCAATAGTTCCTGGTAGTTGGGAAGATAATGTTTGTTAAAGACACAATGAAGCCTTAATTGATGAAGGCTTGGCTATATAAACAGCACAAGATGAGAAAAGGTTTAATCTCTAAATCTATTTGACTAGGCAAAGTAATTTCAGTAACTGCCACCTTGCAACATTACAGGAGGTTTCATTCGCATCAGAGGTTGAAGAGAACTGGGCAAAATAAAAAGCTGACTTGAGAAGGTAAACATTCTTAATCATTTGAGAGTTTTTAGAACTGCCCCCCAAAAAAACAAAACTCTCTTTTTTTACCTTAACTTTCTCCCCTACCAGGCTCCCTATTGCAAAGAGTAGAACTACTGTCCTTTTTTGTCTGATATGTTTTGAGAACATTTCATTGCATCTCTCTTGTATTTAATCATGATTATGCAACGGAAGCCCTTTCCTCAGTCTCTCACCTGCTATCTGTTTTGAATGGCACACTAAGGATGGTCAAATTTATACTAACCTCCTCCAACCTTATCTTAAAGGCCTTAGCTAAACTGAACAGCTTAAAAACTACCTAAAATCCTAATTTTTGTAAGCCAAAATTGTAGTCCAAGGTTGAGAGGCGATATGGTGCTGTGGTTAGAGGGCTGGTCTTAGAGTCAGGAAAACGTGGGTTCAAACCCTACTTCTGATGCTAATTAGTTGTGACCCTGGACAGATCACTCAACACTGCTGAGTGTCAGATAACTTTATAAAACTTCATCTCCTAAGTTATAGAATCTCAATGCTAATGGAAGGAGTTCTGCCCTCTCTACCTCCTTCGCCTCCTCATTATTGGCATGTAAGAATGGCAATTCTATTCTTCTAGAATATTTTATTATCTTATCGGTGGGCACCAGGCCATCTTACTTTAACAAGTCAAAAAATGTTGCTTTAAGGTAAAGAGCCTGATGCATTTTTATAAACAAATTATTTCTTTTAAACTCATTGCACATCTTTTTGCAGTAGCAAAGAATTGGAAATTGAGGGTATACCCATCAATTGGGGAATGGCTGAACAAGTTGTGGTTTATGAATATAATGGAATATGATAGTGCTATAAGAAATGATCAGCAGGCAGATTTCAGAAAAGCCTAGAAAGACTTACATGAACTTATACAAGGTAAAGTGAGCAGAACCAGGAGAACATTGAGCACAGTAACAGCAACATTGTGCTATGATGAACTATGATTGATTTAGCTCTTCTCAAGCTCTCCAAAAGACTCATGAAGGACAAGGCTATCCATATCCAAAGAAAGAACTGACGGAGTCTGAACGCGAATCAAAGAATATTATTTTCACTTTGGGTTTTTTTCATGGTTTTTTCCTTTTGTACTGTTTCTACTTTTACAACATGATTAATGTGGAAATGTTTTACATTATTGTGCATGTATAATCTATATCAGATTTCTTGCTGTCTTGGGGAGAGGGGAAGGCTGGGAGGGAGGGAGAAAAATTTGGAACTCAAAATCTTATAAAAGTGAATGTTGAAAACACTCTTTACATGTAATCAGAAAAAAATAAAATACTATTTAAAAAGTAAACTTACTGAACATTATTCCATTTCATTTACTCTGCATTCCAGCTGAATTAGCTTTATTGCTAGTCTCTATTCAATGACAATACATTTCCTGCCTATAAGCCTTGGTACAGCCTGTCCCCACGCCTAGAATGTACTTTCTTCTTGCCACTACCTGATAGAATCCTCCACTTCCTAAAGCCTCCTCTTAAGTGCCACCTCCTAATTAAAGCATATCCTGAATCAACTTTGTCCTTACTCAGTACATATGTTGTATCTGCTTATCTGTTTATGTGCCTTTTCCTCCTGTCTATAGAATGTTAGCTTCTTGAAAGCAAAAAGCTATTTTATTTTTGTTGTATCTTCAGTACCTATCATAGGGCCTGGCATTTCTATTTTAGACCATACCTTCAATTTCACAGGTACAGGTAGTTCCTGGTGAAAAACAAACAAACAAACAAAAAACTCCATCATTTAGTGGAAATAAGGAATTCTTCTGCAATTTATAATTTTAGAGAGTAGCCTGTGAAGCTGTCAGTGAACGAGCATTTATTTTTTAAGTGCCTATATATACAAGGTACTGTGCTAAATGCTGGGAATGTGAATCCAAGATGAAAGTTCCTGCTTTCCTTAAACAGAAGTTTCTAGGAAGAGCTGCCCAATCAGAGAGGGGAGGCAGGGGCTGGACAGTTAGTACTTCCAATGTGCGAATTCCAGGGCTGGAGGGAGATTCTAGGATAAGATTTCTGGATCATGATAGAGTAAGTCCAGAGTACAGCCTAGAAAGGAATGAAGTGACTTAGCAAGAATCACACAGCCAGTATGTGTCAGAGGCAAGACATAGTAGGCACTTAGTAAATGTTTTTTAAATGAATGAATGAATGAATGAATGGAGGTATCACGATATTGTGGACATATCTAGATTTGATGCTAGAAGACTTGGTTTCAAGTCCCAACTCTATTGCTTACTAGTTGTGTGGCCTTAGAGAGGCAACTTGGTTTCTGGGACTCTCAATCTCTAAATCTGTATAATGGGGTTAATAATGCAGACAGACAGGCCAGGATCCAAACCCCAGGAACTCTGTGTATTGCAGTAACTCCTTTTCCTAACCACTGGTTCTGCTTCTAGCCCAGTTTCTATAGCCAACATTGGTCTACCATCTTTTCCACCACCAATACCAATCACTGAATAACTGTCACCTGTGGCAGGTAAGTTCAAGAACCCCAAGAATAATTATCCTGGTCCCTGAAGCAGTCATCCAGGGAAATAAACCCTGTGGAAAAGGGGCCTATGTTCCCCACCATCCCAACTGCCACCCATTGGGCAGATGAGCCAGCCTAGCTCAAGCAGCAAAGAGAAATAGGAGGCAGCATTGCCAGATAGGACCCAAAGCCCAAGACCTCCTGGAATTGCAGTGCTTCCGAGACCATCAACCTTCCTTCCAGCCTAGCTTCCACAGGCATCGTTGAGAAGAGCAACCCTTGTGGAAATACAACCTACCAACTAGCAGCCACAGTTACTGAAGATCTGGAAAAGAAGATTTCTTCTCACCAAAGCCCTTAGCATCATCCTTGGTTCAGCATCAGAAATAGACATGGTTTTATCCATGTACATAACATTGAAGAAGATGCATTAACATCAGCTTTCTCATTGCACCCTAAGAACCATAGGACTTTTCCATCTGACTTGAAGCTGAAACCTTCTATAAGTGTAGTCTCTACCTTTTGAATGAGAGTTCCTTGAGAGCAAGGGACTGTCTGTTTTTTTCTTTGTATTCCCTGCACTTAGCACAGTGCTTGGCACATAGTAAGGACTTAGTAAGTGCTTTTTCCTTAGTTCACAGCACCTGTTTCACAGGGTTGTTATAAGATTATGCAAAGTAAAATGAATTACAACTGTAAAGTATTATGTAAAGGTTAACTATTTTGATACCATTATTAAAGAATATAGGGAGGTTTGAGTCAAAAAAATCTCAAAATAATAGAACTTACTTCATTGTGAGAAATTATAAAAACAGATATTTATATAATTATGTTCTATTTTGCAATTTTCTTTATATTATCAGGATAAAAATTGTTAAACAAAGTCACAGAGAATAATGAAAATCATTTCTACCACGATCTTTTTCTTCATGTTGTACAATATTTCGTTTCAGGAGTTAAATTCAAACCCCAATTTTTTTCTATGGAATCAAAATGAACACCAGAATAACCCTTTCATTGACATGTAATTTGTCGTTAAGATTTGTAGTTAATATAGCCCCTTCTTGATTTTTTTTAAAAATTATGGCTCCATTTAGTAAGAAAAAAGATAATGAATTTTTTGTATTATCACTTATCCAGTCATGGGACAAAAAAAGATATCCTGGGTGAATTATTTATGTCTCAGTTTCTTCTGTAAAATAGAGATGATAATAGCTATCTTATCTACTTCCCAGAACATGAGAAATTTAAAATAAAATAACAGATATAAAAGAGCTTTGAAATTAAGAGCTGTCACAGGAGATTGCTATTATTAGTTTAAAAAACATTAATAATCAAGCTGTAAGGAGTGCTCCACCAGCCCCAAAACAAAACAAACAGACTCTCACCCTGTCAAACTACTCTTACCCTAGCAAAAACAAAAACAAAATTCACCGCCATTCCTTTTTTATTGATGATAGACAAGGTAAAAAAGTATCAGCCTAGTGGAATCTCCCAAAGTTGGTAGAGTGAGTATAGGTACCTATTCAGGTAGTGAATTAGAAGACCATATGTTTAGAGGAGTATGTTAAAAACAAAATCTGATATCAGTTGGTAATATTACTACAACAACACCAAAGTCAAATTAGATCGAATAGTTTAAGCCATACTGGCATTCCTACTCCCCACCCCTCCCCCACCATTTCATGTCCGATCTTATCTCTGAGCCTTTGTTCAAGTTGTTCCTTATGTGTAGAATTCCCTTTTCCCCCCTCTCTCTCCCACTTTTCAAATTCTTCCTCTCCATATGTGCAGCTCAACTCTGAAGCTTTCCTCGACTGCCGCAGTTCCTAGCTCTTTCTCTCATCTCTGAAATATTAAAACGACTCGTCTGTTCTGTAGTGTTACTTAGTTTGTAGTGATTATTGAGTTTATGTGCGTGTGTGTGCATGTGTGTGTATGTATGTATATATATATATGTGTGTGTGTGTGTGTGTGTATGTGTGTGTATAATCATATAGAGGCAGGTGAGTGGTTCAGTGGATAGAGCACTAAGCCTGGAATCAGAGTTCAAATCTGGCCTCAGGCATTTGTGATCTTGGGCAAGTCACTTAACCTCTGTTTGCTTCAATTTCTTTATTTGTAAAATAGGTATAATAATAGAACCTACTTGTTAGGATCATATTAGATAATATTTGTAAAGTCCTTAGCACAGTGTCAGGCACGTAGCAGATCTGCTCAATTCTCTGGGTCTGTTTTAAGCATCTAAGGGCCAGGACCATGTTTTAGATTTCTTTGTATTCTCTCTTCATTGTCCACCAGTGATTGGCACATAGCGGACAGTTAGTAGTGGTTGGTCAGCTGTTGTCCTGCATGATTGACAGGGACCAAAATGACATCACTATGTTGGAGTGAAGGTACAGTGTGTTTGACTGTGGCTGATCAGACCAATATGAACACCAAAGGCTTTACCATAGGTCAGATACAAACAATCCATGTGAACATCTGGAGTGGAGATGTCTCTAAATTCACACATCTCACATTTCTGTTGAGAAACTGCAATTCTACTTTGCTTATAGATCACCTTCTTTGATATAGGCACGCCATGCTGGGCAGTCCTGTGCCAGTGTCTCCCATGTCTCACAATCAATTCTAAAGTTCTTCAGAGACCTTGAGAGTGTCCTTGCATAGCTTCTTCTGACCTCTGTGTAAACACTTGCCTTGTGTGAGTTCTCTATAAAATAGTCTTTTAAGCAAATGAAAGTTTGTCATTCAAACAATGTGGCTAGCTTATCTGAGTTTCGCTCTCTACAGTAGAGTTTGAATACTTGGCAGTTCAGCTTAAAAAGGACCTCGGTGTCCAATACTTTTTTTTTGTCAGGTGATCTTCAGAATCTTTCCAAGACAATTCAAATGGAAGTGATTCAATTTCCTGGCATGATACTGGCATACTGTCCAGATTTCACAGGCATACAATAATGAGGTCAGCATAACAGCTCTGTGAAACTTAAGTTTGGTAGGCAGCCTAATATCTTTCTCCCACACTTTCCTTCAGAGCCTCCCAAACACGGAGCTAGCTCTCGCAAGGCATGTGCCAATCTCATCATCTATGTATACATCCCTGGAAAGTACACTGCCAAGGTAAGTGAATTTATCCCAAACATTCAGAATTTCACCATTTGTTGTAATCAATGGTTCCATGGTGTGATGCTGGCTGGTGGAGAACCCCTATTTTCTCGGTGTTAATTGTTAGGCCAAAATTAGCACAAGTGGCAGAGAATCAACCTACTTTCTGTTGCATCTCAGCCTCAGAGTCTCCACTGAGGGCACAATCTTCTGCAATGAAAAAACTCATGCACAAACTCTCCTTTCACTTTAGTCTAAATTGACAACTGTTGAACTTACAAATCTGGATGATGGAATATCTATGAAGTTCAACTTTATTCCTTCTGCGTGCAGTTAATCAACAAGCATTTATTAAGTGCTATCAGTGTGTCAAGCATTCTACTAAGCATTGGATAAAAAGAAAAAGTAAAAATACCTCTTGCCTTCAAGAAGCTTATATTCTAATAGTCAGTGTGTATAAAAATAAGCTGTCGCAAGATACATAGAGTAGATGGTAGGAAGCGTCAGAGAGGAAACACAAGCAGGTAAAGGGACCAGGAAATGCCTTCTGGTACTTGACTCAAAGCTTAAAAGAATCCAAAGATTCTAAGAAACAGAGGTGAGGAAGGAGAGCATTCCAGGGATCAACCAGCAAGGCACAGGGATGGAAGATCTTGTGTGAGAGGTAGCAAGCAAGCCAGTATTGCTGGATTGTAGACTACATGGAGGGGCAGCTAGGTGGCGCAGTAGATACAGCACTGGGCCTGGAGTCAGACAGACTCCTCTTCCTGAGTTCAAATCCGGCCTCAGACATTTACTAGCTGTGAAACCCTGGGTAAGTCACTTAGTCCTGTTCGCCTTACTTTCCTCATCTCTAAAAATGAGCTGGAGAAGGAAATAACAAACCGCTTTAGTATCTTTGCCAACAAAACCCCAGATAGATATGGTCACAAAAACCGGACATGACTGAAAAATGACTAAACGATAACAACATATAGGAGGAGAGTAATAAATAATAAAGTTGGAAGTTAGGAGGGAACCTGACTAATCAGATTGTGAAGAATTTTAAATAACAGATGAGTTTATATTTGATTCCAGAACAGAGATTCTTAACCTTTTTTATGGTATGAATCCCTTTGGTAGCATAGTGAAGCCTATGGACCCCTTCTCAGAACAATGTTTTTAAATGTAAAAAAAATATGTATCATAGGATTACCAAAGAAAACAATTATGATGAAATACTGTCATGAAAAGGCCATTAAACTTGGTGATTAATAGATGAGCAAGGTTTAACCTTTGAAGTTCTTATAGTAGTAATATCTTTATCATTTTACTTTCCCAACTTATCAGTTGTGTGGGAATAGAGAGATAAGTTTCAGTTGAGTGATAAGGTCTGAAGCCAGATCACAGATAGTTTAGAAGACAGAAGCATCAAGGACACATGGCTTTTCAGGGAGTTTTTTCAGAGAAGGGGAGAAGAGATATAGAACATTAGCTAGTTGGTGTAGTAGGCTCTAGGAAGGAATATTTTTAAGAATGAGGAAGACAAGCATATTTGTAGGCAGCAAAGAATGACCCAGTATAAAAGGGGAGAGTGAAGATCAGAGTGCAATGAGAATCGTACTGGTAGCTAATATGCTGGAAAAGACAAGAAAAGATGGGAGCAAGGGTGTATCTCCAGAGAAGGCATTGCATTAGCAAGAAAAGTTAACCTCTTCTTCAGAAAAAAATAGAGAGAGGGTTGTGAGATGAGGAGAAATTGGAATGAGTGAGAATCAGGATTTCTCAGCAAATGGCTGCATGTGCATCTCTTTGTGTGAAGTATAAATCAAAGGCCTCAGTTGATTGAGAAGGTGGGATAAAGAGCGTGCAGTGGGAATCTTGAGGAGAGAAGAAAAGGTTTGGAAAAGCCACCGTAGTGATTAAGATCGGAAATAGATTAAGAAGGAATATTAAGATTGCTTTCTGCAGTGAAAGCCTAGTTGAAATTAGATAAGATGAATTTGCAGTGAATTCAGTCAGCATGGTTTCATAATTTCCTCTAGTTCCTTTCAATAGTACATGATTAGGAACAAAGGAGGCAGATGGTGGGAATAATATGGGGTTGGGGTTTGCAAAGGCATGATAGCAAAAGAACATGGGAATAAGGGATTCAAAAATAGAGAATGCTATAGAGTTAAACTGATTCACCAATGGATGGAGATTGGAAAGGGAGACCAATCTAATGGCCTGGCAAAGTCCTGAGAGTAGGAAGCACTGGAGATTACAGTGAGAACAGGGTTAAGAGGAATAAGGAATAGGGATAGATACAAAGATCAAGGATTATGACTGGATAAAGGAATTTCAAAGTGATGATCAGGGGTATGACCATGTGTGTAGTTGAGGAAAAGTGAAGGAGTAGGTCATGCAAGTTGAGTAAATTAAGGATATGGAAAGCTAGAATATTCGAGGGAATATCGACAGGTTTGTTAAAAATCCTTGAGTATGAAGTCAGGAGTTGGGGTGCAGAGGAACACTGTGAAGCAGGCACTGAATTCATTGACAAAGGAGAGATAATGTTGTGAGAAGTGGTAGATAATGAGATACCAGAATCTGGACTGGGAGACAAATTTGAACTCCATGAATCTCAAAGGATGAGAAGTTGCTAACTGGTGGGGGTAGAGATAGAGTCTGGAAGTGGCAATGGGGAGCAAGGAGTATTCTGATTCCCCCACCTTCATCCCCCCTCCCCCACCTTGGCCAGTATGAGTGAAAGTACAGCCAGTATCAGGGAGGTTATGCAGAGGGAGCCAGGCCTCAGAGCTGCAGAAAATGGCAGGAACAAGTGAGAAAGGAGTATAAGATGAAAGGAAATTTGTTATGGAGCAGGAGTTTTAGAGGGCGAATCTGAAATGGGACATTGTGGAGGTAAGGTTGAGATGGATGGGAAAGGCAGAGTAAACAGCCAGCGTTGAAGAGGGGGATTTTTCCTTCGGCAGTCACTATCACTGGAATATGGAGAGTAAAAAGGAGCGAGTGTGTTAACCACTGGAGAACAGGTGCAGACCCAGTTTTAGTGAGGTATAAGCAGTAATAATAGTGTTGCTAGCATCTAAGGGGATTGCATTGATGAGTGCTGCTTAATGTTCTATGGTCTTGTGGTTGTTGCCAGTATTTTTAAAGATAAGCCTAGGGTCAAAGCCGTACTTTCCCTAGATTTGCTGTCTTTGGGACTCAACTTGGTAGACAAAGTAAAAATGTGACTTAAGGGATCCACCTGAAGGCTGTTGGACATTTAGCGAAATGTCAGGGTAGATGAAAAGATAATAGCTATTGTTTTAACTGAGATTTCTACATGTCCCACTGCACTCTAAATGACATAGGATAAGCTCAGGAGACTGTTAATGAGGTAGAGGGTATAAATATGTATGAGCTGGAGTCACACCAAGAAGCTAAGAAAAGATGAGGTTGAATTGACTATGGTTAGCTGGTAAGAGAGCTGAAAGAGATAGGAAGTAAATTGTTAGAGGATATTCCTTCAGAACTATTTAAGATGAATTTTTCCTTTTGGGGTGTTTTCTTCTAAGCTATACAATAAAAACAAATTGCAATGCCTCATTTATCTGGCATCACTGGGGAATAAGCCCTTCAATGGGTAAATTTTCCAATTTAGTGTAGCCAGAAAAGCATAGGACTGGGAGTCAGAAAACCTGTGTTCTAATCCTAACTTTGAAAGAAGTTAGCTGTGTAAACTTCGTCAAGTCACTTAATTTGAAATGTAGCCTTATTCTTTTAAGGCTTATTTTTTAAAAAAAATTAAATTTAAATTTAAAAAATGTATTGCATGACACAATTTATTAAATACTATCTTAACATAATTTAACCTTTTCCACAATAATAGCTATCTTTTCCTTCTTTTCTTTCATCTGTCTGTCTGAATCTGTGATTCCATCCATGTGGAGAACTCTGTGGTATAGAAACTCTCTCCACAAACACAGATCAGCAACTCCTTTGTAAGTTACAGCTTTAGAAAGAGTTGCTAGAGACAATGTGAAGTTCAGTGGATTGTGCCTGGTCACGTGGTCTGTGTGTGTCAGAGGCTGGACTCAAACCAAAGTCTTCCTGACTCCACAATCGGGCCTCTATTCACTCCCAGGGGCGGCCTCTCAGATGACATCAAGTCTATCAAGCACTTTATAGAGATCATTTCCCTTTATCCTCACAAAGACTCTCTGAGGAAAGACCTAACTCAGGCCTTCGTTTAATATTTTATCTTCAAGGTTACCCTGTATCTGCATTGTAGGTGTTTATTATACAAGCACGCACACAATTATACACGTATTATGTAGATGGATATATGCACACGTGTATATACAGACAAATACATACGTGTGTGTGTGGGGGTGCATAGCTCAGAGATAGTGTGGGTTTGGTTCCAGACCACTGCAATAAAAGGAGTATTGCAATAAAGAGAGTTACACAAGTTTTTAGTTTCCAAGTGCCTATAAAAGTTACGCTTACAGTATACTGTAGTCTAAGTGTGCAATAGTATTATGTCTAAAAAACCAATGTACATACTTTATTTTTAAAAATACTTTGTTGCTAAAAAATGCTAGCCATCATCTGAGCCTTCAGTAAGTCTTAAATCTTTTTGCTGGTGGAGGGTTTTGCCTCAATGTTCTTGGCTGCTGATTGATCAGGGTGGTGGTTGCTGAAGGGGAGGATGGTTGTGGCAATTTCTTAGAACGAGACAATGAAGTTTGCTGCATCAATTAACTTTTCCTTTCACTTGCACACTTAGAGGCCATTGTAGGGTTACTAACTGGCCTAATTTCAATATTTTTTGTGTCTCAGGGAATAGGGAGGCCCAAAGTGGGGGGCAGGTGGGGGGAAGGTCAGTGGAGCAGTTACAACACATATCAATTAAGCTCACTGTCTTACATAGGTTCCATTCTTGGCATCCCAAAACAATTACAGTAGTAACATCAAAGATGTCTGGTCACAGATCACCATATACATAATAATATATGTAATAACATTGAAATACATATGATCGATATATTGATTATATTGAAATATAATAATAATGAAAAAGTTTGAAATATTGCAAAAATTACCAAAAATGTGACACAGAGATGCAATGTGTACACGTGCTGTTGGAAAAATGGCACTGATAGACTTGCTCTCTCTAGGGTTGCCACAAACCTTCAATTTGTTAAAAAAAAAAAGTGGTGTCTACGAAGACACTTAAACAAGGGGCGCATGTGTGTGTGTGTGTGTGTGTGTGTGTGCTTGTGTGTATTTCCTGTTATAGAATATAAGCTCCAATAGGGCAGGGATTGTTTTAATTTTGGTTTTGCATCCCCACAGTTTCTGGTACATATTAGGAGTTCAATAAACATGTGTTGATAGATTGATTTAGAACCATTTAACCCTAAACTAAGTGGTCCCAGACCTCTGGTGGTGCTTCTGTTTCCTCCCTTGTTGCCACTTGCTATTTTTCAGTGCTTCAATTTCAAGCAGTCTTACCGGCCAATCCCACTCCATCATCCTGCTGTTTCTGATCTGCTGTCCTAGTCACCTAGCTAACTCTAAAGGGCAAATCAAATAAATGAGTTTATTAAATCAGTGACCTTCATTTATATACCTTTAATTCAGTAAACTCTGAACTCCTCCCCTGTGGAGTCAAGTACATGAGCTATAGAACATCATACTTTTTGCCAGTTAGTTCCCTGCTGTGTTTTTTAGGTAACTGAAGTTGCTAGGATTCTGACCCTGGAATAAATAGAGCATTACTGTATATAAGTAGGAAAAGAAATTATACCAGGCCTAGGGCTAATATTTAGTGGATTTATTGAATAGAAAACCCCCTGGCTGGAGAAGCCTGAATAGGAAGTGGACATATAAGCAAAACCTATAGGCTGGAGGTGGGAGGTATTATGAATACCACCCCTTAGGCTACACCACATAGGTAACAAAAAAGCACTCCATTAAGATTCAGAGACCTGGGCTTTGGTCCTGGTTCTGCATCTTTGTGACCTTGGGGAAGTCACTCGACTTCTCTAGGCCTCAGTTTTCTTACCCATAAAATTAGCAGATTTCATCTGATATTTATTTGATGTATTGTAATGGTTAGAGTTTTCACCTCTAAATTCTATGATCCTGAAGTTCCACCCACTTCCTCTCCTTCCACCCTCCCACGTCCTACCACATCTTCTTAGCCTCTCTCTATTCTCACATCCCATCCCAGTCCACCCACTCCATCACCCCTCCCTCAGTACATGTCCTATTTTTGTAATTTTTTCTAAGGCACTCACTTCTTCCATAAGGTGTGTGTGGTTTGGGGTTTTGTTTGTTTGCCTGAAATCATGTTTCCATTTAGCATACCTGTTTAAATGTGTGAAAGTTTAAGGAATTTAAGAATGTTGAGGGTCAATAGGTTTGAATACTGGTTAGGAGTTGAAACCCAAGATAAAAGAAGGAGATAGGGTAGAATCTACCTAACTTCAAACTACATCCCAAGCTGCTAAAAAAAAAAAAACATAGTGACTATGATTGCTAAGTTATTGTCATCAATTGCTGAAATATTGTGAAATATTACAAAATTTTTGAAATATTATGAAATGTTACAAAACATGAGACGTTTTATAGATTGAAAAGGTATAAAAATTTCTAATTTTTCAAAAAATGGAATATGAGATTGTCTTTAGCTTTGAGCAAATTTCTAAAAAGTATTACTAAAAGGACAATTTGTCAACATTTAAAAAGGAAGAGGTGATCATGAACTCCAACCTGACTCCATCAAGAATAGTCATACAGAAATGCCATTCAATAAATGCTTGTTGAATTAAAAAATCTGAATAACTGACTGTCCTTAATGGGTCATTGTATTGCTTTCAAGTACATGAAGTGACTTCATTTTGGATAAGGCTTACTAGATTAGAGTTAGGATAGATCAAGATATAAGCACTTTATGATTAGATTTCAGCCAAGCATTTGATGACATCTCTCATGCTATCCTTGCCAACAAAATGGAGAAATATGGGATAGATAAAAGCATAGTTTGTCAGATTCGGGACAAGTTGAAAATCCAAGGAATTCGTCGTTAATGAGTTGTGTCGACCTCAAGGAGGTCTTTAGAGGAGTGCCCAGGGCATCTGTGCTCAGCCCTGTGCTACCCAACGTTTTCATCAATTACTTTTGTAAAGATACAGACGACATGCTTGTCAAAATAACGGGAAGCTGGGAAGGATAGCAAATATGTGTATGACAGAACCAGTATGCAAAAATATCTCACCAGACTCACAAAGATGGGTAGAAGAAAAATTGTCTGCACCCAGGAGTATTCTTGTAAATGTTTAATAACTGGCTCTCCAAAATGCGTGGCATACTTTTAAGTTTAATCTGAATTGTTAACATTTTCTCCATCACTTTCTTAAGTCTAGACAATCAACAAAACAAAAACCAAACCCTGGTTTGTCACCTTTCCCAATTTCCAAAGTATAAGTGCTCACACTGAAAGTTTTATACCAGCTGGCTCTATCACACCCCGTCTGCAGTCAACTCTCTGAAGACTCCTGGAGTCCTCGCAGAGTGAAAGCTCCCATGACCGAGGGCAGATGAACAACAAAAAAGTGTATCTGGGTTCTATTTCCTGCCTAATTGTTGACTTGAAACACTTTAGTCACTTAGTTTAGATCAAAGGGTATTTCAACAAGTCCAAAATGGAACTCATTTTCTTATCCTCCAAAACCTGCCTCTCCTCTGTTTTTTTTTTCTTTTGGAAGAACCACTAGTCTTCCAGTCAGCAAGATTTGCAGACTCATCGATCCTTGATTCTTCCCCTCCAGATGGCTCTGGAGGAGAAAATGAGGCTGGTGACTTTGCACAGTCCTCCCTCACTTAAATCCAATTCACTTGCATGTCGTGGCATCAGCTCCCTGAGGTCATGGTCCTCTTCAAGAACGGAGGACAAGCAACAACAATTAATTAAGAGACATGGAATCAAATCTTGTCAATTCTACCTATACCATGTCCCTTGAATCCAATCCAGTGGTGGGATTCAAATGAATTAACACAGAACCAAGCCAAGGCGCCACCCCCACCCCTGCTGACTTGGAGGGCGCAGACCTCGCCCCACCCTAACGACTGTTTCCCGAACTCAACCTAAAATTAGGCACCGGTTCTACCGAATCAGTGCGAATTGGCTGAATCCCACCACTGATCCAATCCCTTCTCTTCACCTGCAGGGCCACTTACAGGGGTTTCAATGATTAGAGCTGCTGTCTTAGATTCAGGAACATTTGGCTTCAAATCCTACCTCCTATACTTACTAGCTGTGTGACTCTGGACCAATCATTTAACCCTTCAGCGTTCGTTTTCTCATCTGTAAAATGAGCAGAGTAATAGAACCCACCTCACAGCGCTGCTGAGAGAATCACAGAAGATAACACAGAAAGCATTTTGTAAACCTTAAAATGTTATTGAAGGACAACTTAATACACTAGCTTCCTAACTGGTACACCTGTTCCTAGTCTCGGTCTCCCTAATCCATCCTCCCCACAGCCACCAAAATATCCTCCCTAAATCATAAATTGACTGTCATTGTTCAAAAATCTTCAGTGGTCCCCTATTACCACTAGGATAAAATCGAATCCCTTGTCCTGATGGTTAAAGCCCTTCACAATTTGGCTCCTACCTACCTTTTTCAGATTTACTTAATATTACTCTTATTCACAGGCTCTACCTTCTGGCCAAACTGACCTCACTATTCTGGGAGTTCAATATTTAATTTTCTTTGTCCATGACTTTGAAAAAGCTATTCCTCATGCCTAGAACGCACTCATTCCTTACCTCCACTGGTTAGAATCCCCAATTTCATTCAAAGATGAGCTCAAGTACTAACTTCTACAAAGAGCTTTCCCTAGAAATTTGGAACTATGCCCCCAAAGTTGCCAGATGGTACATAACATACCCCCTTGACCTAATGATACCAGAGCCACAGAGGTGGTGCAGTGGATAGAGTGCTGGGCTTGGAATGAGGAAGATCTGAGTTCAAATTCTGCCTCAGACGCTTAGCTGCATGATCCTGGGCAAGTCACCTCTCTCCAGTTCCCTCATCTGTGAGATGGGGACAATAATAGGGTTGTTGTGAGGCTTAAATGAGATGATATAACTAAAGCGTTTTGCAAACCTTAAAGTACCATATTAATGCCAGCTTTTATTATTATTAATATTGTTACCACTACTTGCCCTGTATCCTAAGCAAATCAAAGGAAGAGAAAAAGATTATACATATGTATATATATATATATATATGTTTGTATATACATATGCATGTATGTATGTATAGTATATATGCAGAAATATGTGTAGCATCTCTTTCTGTAGTAGCAAAGAACTGTAAATCAAGAGAGTACTTATCAACTGTGGAATGACAGAACAAATGATGGTATATGAACATAATGAAATACAATTGTGCCATAAAAAAAATGATGAAGAGTTTTCAGGGAAACTTGGAAAATCTTGTATGAATTGATGCAGAGGAAAGTGAGAAGAACCAGGAGAACAACTTCTAATACAACAATAACATCATGAACATAAACAATTTTGAAAGGCTTAAGAACTCCAATCAACACAATTTTCAATCATGATTCCAGAGGACTAAGGGTGAAGAATGCTACCTGCCTCCTGACAGAGAGATGATGGACTAAATATGCAAAATGAGACACAAATTTTGTGAATGGCCAATATGGGAATTTGTTATGCTTAATTATGTATATATATTACAAGGGTTTTCTTTTCTTTTGTGGGGGTGGGGAAGAGGTTCAGAGAGAAGGATGTGGAAGGGAGAAAAATAAATGCTTAATAATTGAAATATATATATATTAATAGATTAGAGAGTTACTGAGATCACTTCGAAATTCTGATTGTGTTTAATCACAGATTCACAGCTGGAAGGGACTCATTTCTGACACGGGGATAACAATACCTATAATATGTACCACACAGAATCATTATAAGGTTCAGGTATGATATATATTATATATATTATATATCTATCTAATACTGTTTTTCATTTTGTCTTTTTCATCCCAGAAGCTTGCCACAATACCTTGCTCATAGCAAGGGGTTATTTCTTGAATTAAATTGAACTGAATAATATGCCAAATCTAATAATTTCAAATTTAATAAAGATGACAAATGTAGACTCCTATACTTGGGCTCAAAATACCAACAGGTGATTCCTCTTCAGATGGGGCTTGGACTGGATGACTCTGAAGTCTCGTCAGAGATCTTATGACTCTGTGATTCTGATAAAAATGCATAATTTCCCTTCTTGCTCTAATATTCCATGATTCATCTCCAAGTCATAGATAAATCTGTCTGTCTCATGATCAAAAGTCCTTTTTAAGTGTTTATCTGCATGCAATGCTATTAGTCATCATACAGGCTAAAGTTTTACCTGTCCACTAAGTGGTTATAATCAAAGAAAGAAAATGGGGATGGATAAGGCTTCAGATTTATAGCAGAGACAGGGTCTCCTCTCCAATTTCTAGCCACTCAACCACAAAAAAAGAACTCAATAGAAAAAGCAACTTAATTTAACTTCTCCCTCCCACCCACCTCCCTGGGCCCTGGAAAGACAAAAAGCATTCAATTCACTTGCTTTTTAAATTAAAATACACTTCAATTGTCCCATATCATGTCCAATTAATGGAGTGTAAGAAAGAGGAAGGAGTGTGTGGGGCAAGGGAGAAAAAAAGAAAAAGAGACAAGAAGGAAGAGGAAGAGGGAATGAGGATGGAGAGGGGAAAGTGCAGAAAGATAGACATAGAGGAAAGCTCCTTGAGAGCAGGGATTGTTTCTGTATCTCCAGTGCCTAGAATAGTGCTTGTCACATAGTAAGTACTTAATAAATGCTTGTTGATTGATGACTTACTTGTAAGTGAATTGGATTTAAGCGAGGAAGGACTGTGCAAGGTCACTGACCTCACTGGTTAAAGAAAGGAGGAATATTTAACTTAAGAAAGAGAAGACTTAGGTGGGGCATGATAACTGTCTTCCAAAAATATTTGCAGGTTAATCAGTTGGAAGAAAGTATTAACTGATTAAATAGCTGGCATTTATATCGAAAATTAAGGTTTGCAAAACATGTTAAGTACACAATATCATTTGTTCCTCACAACAACTCTGACGCACATGCTGTTATCATGCTCATTTTACACATGAAGAAACTGAGGCTCAAATTGATAAATGATTTGCTGAAGGCCATGAAGCTATCAAATTACTGAGGAAAGGGAAGAACTTTAGGGCTAAGAGAGTTGATGAGTGAGAGGGAGACAAAAGATATGAAAAATGGGGAGAAAGGCAGCCCTAGCTGTTTTAGAGTTAAATATTAGCAGTCACACATGACTGTCACCCAGGCTATGAACTTAAGGGTGCTATGACCAATTACTTATTTCTCTTTGAAGTATTGATTGCCCGAGTACTCAGTCCACAGCAGCTCAACTATTCCACTCCTTAAATAGCTAGAAGCTCTCAGCCAAATGATAATAATATTTCACTGAGAGGGAAATTCTTCATCTGAGCTGCTACAACGTTGTCCAAAGCAGTTATCACCTCCAAAGGTTGTATGAAATCAAACAGAAGGCCACATCTGGAGATTCTAAACATTGATTTACAGAAACTTTACAGAAATTTACAGCAATTCAATTGTATATAATTTTAGTTGCATCTGGTAATTACCATTTTCATTAGAAGATTAATTACTGTCTTCATTAGAAATATTAATCTAGCTATTAATGAAACTATAAAGGCAAGTTTATATTAAGAATTAAGGAAATTTTAACTATATTTGGTAAAAATTGTTATAGAATGGATTGGGACAACGATAATGGAAGGAGAGAAGGCAGAGCTATTCAACTTCTGCTTATGTTTTCCTGCCACAGAGAAAAATCTTTAGGTTAGAAAAGGGAAAAAAAATTGCTAATGAACAATTGAAACCCAAGATAATTAAGGAGATATAGTAAGAGAGTAACTGCCCTTGATGAGTTCAAGTTAGCAGGTCATATGAACTACATCCCATAATCCTGACAGAACTGCCATCAGTGATTACGGAGCCATTCATTGTCAGTAATCTTTGAAAGATTCTGGAGAACAGGTGAGGTACTGCAAGACTGGAAACACTCAAGTATTATTCTTATTTCCTTTCACAAAGGAAGAGAATAAAATTTGAAAACAGTCCAATGAATTTCAATTTCTAACCAAATTTTAGAGCAAGTTATTACTGGAATGGTTACTGAACAGATAGTGTGATTTGGCAGCCAGTCACTCAAGTAGATATTAAGCACCTACTATATGCTGGGCACTGTGCTCAGTGCTGGGGATACAAAAAGAGGCAAAAGACAGTCCCACCTTCAAGGAACTTACAATTTAATTTGAGAAACAAGCAAACAAATATTTACAAACAAAAAGCCAAAAAGGCTAGCAAGATCTTAACTGCACAGGATGAGGGACCTGTTAGTCCCCCCGAACTTCTCTGATCAGACTGCATCTGGAGTATTGTTCTCAATTCTCGGCGCTATTTTAAGAACACTCATTTTCTGTAAAGAGAAACAACTCAAGGAGATCAAAATCACACTATATGTTTACTGGTTAAAGAGAGGAGGAATGTGTGTTATTGTTGTTTGTCCGTTCTCAAAGAGGACAGTGACATCAGGAAGATGATGACTTAGTTGTAAGTGAATTGGATTTAAGCGAGGTAGGGCTGTGCAAGGTCACTGGCCTCACTGGTTAAAGAAAGGAGGAATATTTAACTTAAGAAAGAGAAGACTTAGGTGGGGCATGATAACTGTCTTCTAAAAATATTTGCAGGTTAATCAGTTGGAAGAAAGTATTAAACTCATCCTTCTTTTCCTATGATGCAATACCAGGAGTAGAAGTTGAAAAGAGACAGATTTCAGTTTCACATAAGGAAAAACTTACTAACAGTTAAAACTACTCAAAAGTAGAATGGGCTGGCAAGCTTAGGAAGTAGTGAGCTCCCCTTCACTAGAAGTCTCCAAGCTGAGGCTGAATGACTACTTGCCAGATATGTTGCAGAGAGAATTCTGGCTCAAGCATGGGTTGGAATAGATGGTCCCTTCTGGAGACCTCTGAGATTCTGTAATTACTTCAAGAGTTCACAAAATTTTATATTCTATACTATGTGGTTTAGATCTGGTTTCAATTTTCATGGCCACAAGAAGAACTATGTACCTTCATTATGTGAGAAGAGAAAGATTCAGATCTATTGTGTGTGCCCTATAAACTTAAGTTTTGTAATTGCTTTCCGTAATTATTATTGGCAAAGCTCATACTCCAGTTTTTAAAATCCTGGGTCACTGATGCTCTAAATGCCTAACTGATTATGGAATTCTTGATTCTAAGATTTTTACGTGTAAGGTGGTAAAGTGTTCACATTTCAAGGTTTTGTTAATGAATGTTTTTTATGCCTCTTTTTAGTATACCCATAAAATAGAATATTTGGTTGCATGGCCATATGACATACGGCAAATACCACAAGATGTAGGGTAAATTAATGCAAATCATATAATTACAGTAGTTAAGACTAGGAATTAAAGAACCTAAAGTTTAGGAAAGAATATAATATCTAGATATAGCTTTCCTTAATTAAAGGAAACAGGATATGTGGGCTTGAGAACTCCCCTACATTTCCAAACCAGATTCCCAGAATGTGTTGATTTGAGGTTGGGGAATATAGAGAAAGAGAACAAGCAGAGCTTGAAATGAAGGATTTGGAATTTTTGAACCATTCCCAACTGACATGGAATGGTACTGAAAAGGCTTTAGAAGCATCTTAGTAGCTATAGAATCATATAACTAAGTCGCGGGTGGCCGAGTTCGAAGGGACCTTAAATGTCATTTAGTCTAACTGCTATTCAAAGCATGAATTCCATCCGGGACATCTTCAGCAAGTGGTCATCTGACTTCAACATGAAGCACTGTAATGACAGGTAACTTACCACTAACAGTGATAACCTACTCCATTTTTGAACATCTACAGTTCTGAGGAAGTCTTTCTTTATACTGCATCAAACTATATCAGTTCACTTTACAGATGAGGAAACCAAGGCACACAAGGATCAAAGGAACTTGCCCATGGTCACGCAGGTAGAAAATATCAGAGCCAGGATTCAGACCCAGATAATATTGACTCCAATATTCTTTCTACTATACCATGGTGCTGAAGTGAGGACATAGGTTAATATTTTTTCAAAGGTCATCATCGGCTTACAGCCTGGCACACGTGCCCCATAAAAGTCATCTAAAAGAAAGCAATTCTCGTGGAGATGGGGCCTGCCATCCCTGTCACCAGCAACACCAAATGCTACCTATAGGCAGGTATGCCTCAGAGTTCCAGGAATAGTAGTACCTTCGAAGTGCTTCTTCCAACCTATGCTTTGTAGACAACATCCAGAGAAACAACCATTGTGTAGATGAGACTTAGGAACTGCCTCTCCAGGGATTACAACTAAGCAGCCACAGCAACTGGAGACCCAGAAAAGATAGTTCTTATCATCAAAGTCTTTGTCTCTGTCAAATGGTCTAATCTCAGAAGTAGATATGGTTTTGTTAGAGGAAATGACATTAAAGAAGATGCATTACCATCTGCTTTGCTCTTGCACCCTAAAGAACACTCAGCCTTTCAATCTGACATGTATTCATTTATTAGTATCTATTAATTTTCTCCCCTATCAGAATTTGAGTTCCTTGAGAGCATGCGTTGTTTTACTTTGCTATTTGTATCTTGAACACCGTGCATGTAGTAAGTGCTTAACAAGTACTTTTTCATTCATTTTTATCACAATTTTTTTCTTTTTGATTAACTTCATGGAAACTCTCCAAATGAAAATTCTTGAACCTCACATAATTTTATTAACGCATAATGAATTCTGTTGTCCTCAAATCGATCTCTGCAGATATTCCTTGGAATCTAAAAATGAGATTTACACCCCAACCATGCCTGCCCATCCTGTGTGACTCTTATCTATGTTCTCTCAAGTTTTCTAGATACAAAGGTCCACCCAATGTGCAGGGTACCCCTATCAACTTCTCTATCAATAAGAGGGTATCCATAGAGTGTATATAGGCTGTCCATTGATTATTCCTTAATCTTCCCCATGACTATACAGTTATATGATGGCATCTTTTATTCTGCTTCTCCTATGTGATCCCCTGTTTAAATTATGTTACATCTTAGTCACACCCAACATGTACCTTTCCATTGTCCTCTGGATTGTTCATATTTTCAATTCTGATTTTTCAGAAGCTGAAATATCACATATCTCACAACCATAAAACCATACCAAAAGAATATTGGTGGGGAAACTACTAAGTGATTTCAGGAACCTCAAACTTCTCCCTAAAAGGCAAGGCCTTTTAACAAAATATTCTTTCAGATATAAGTCTAAGATTCAATAGAAATAAATGTAAACTTGCATATGTGGGTTAGGACAGGTAGGTGGCACAGTGGATAGAATGTAAGGCCTGGAGTCAGAAAGACTCATCTTTCTGGGTTCAGATCCAGCCTCAGACACTTAACCCTGTCTGCCTCAGTTTCTTCATCTGTAAAATGAGCTGGAGAAGGAAATGGCAAACCACTCCAGTATCTTTACCAAGAAAACCCCAAATGGGGCCACAAAGAGTTGGACACAACCGGAAATAACTCAACAAACTTCTCTTGTTCAGTTCAATACAATTAAACAAATACTGTTGGTTCCTCATCTTCTTCCCACCCCTTAAAAATGAGTATTCCCATATGTCATGTTCCAGCCCACTCCTCTTTCTACCCTCTCTCCCTTAGTGATCTCTTCCACTCCCACGGCTTCAATAATCTCCTCTATGCAAACGATTCCCAATCTATATTTACACTCTCAACCTTTCCCCAGAGCTCTAATCTAGTGTTTTAGTTCCATTAATTTAATTCAATAAACATTTTTAGGGGCTTACTACTTGCAAAGGACTACTTGATATATACTGGGGATACAAACGTGAAAACAAAAAGCGTTGTCTTCAATGAACTAATATTCTACTGAGAGAATGCACGTTGTGTATAAAGTCAATATACAGTTATTTGGGGAGAGGAGGATGCACTAACAGCTGTGGAATCAGGAAAAGCCTCCTGTAGGAATTGGGATCTGAGCTGAGTCTTAAAGGAAACCAGGGGTTCCAACCAGCAGAGATGAGGAGAGAGAATTTTCTAGGCACAAAAAATAGCTTACGTGCAGAGGTAGGAAATAAAATACCACTTTGTAGCATCTCTTTGCATATATTTACTTTATATTCCTATCTCTCTAACCTGATGGCTCCTCAAAATTAACATGTCTATATCTGAATAGCTCTTTTTCTTCTCTATATCTGCCCTACCTTTTAATGTCTCTATTCCTGTTAATGGCTCATCTATCTTCTTAGTCTCCCAGGCTTTATAACTTTGCAATCTTCTTTTGCCCTTCCCTTTCTCTAACTCCACAAAGCACTTATCAAATTCTATGGATTCTGTCTCTGCAATATTTTCTGCATCCATCCCCTCCTCTCTTCTCCTGTTGCACTGCAACCTCCCCAAGTTCCTCATCTGTTCTTGCTTAGACAGTTGTTAAAGCTTCCTAACTGCCTCCCCTCTTCAATCTATTCCCTGCATTGCCACTCAACCAATGTTTCTAATGCACCACTAGGTTGTCAGTCCTCTCCTAAAAAACCTTCAGTGATCTCCAGCTACCTAACAAATCAAGGTGAAGTCCTGACTCCAACTCACCCAACCAGACTTTTCTCCTACAACTTCTCCTTCATGGCCCCTAGAGTCGAGGCCAAGAGGTCTCTTCTCTGTCCCTCATTCTTACTTTGCTCTTTCCTGTATCCATGTCTTTGCCGCCATTCTTGTAATCAACTCCCCACCTCCCCATCTTTGTCTCTTAAGTCCCTCTCAGCCTTCCAAGACCAAATCAGTTCTATTACCCTCTTCGCCTCCAGGTGAAAGTGATTAGTTGCCCAGCATCAGAATCACAGAATTTGGAGAGTAGGAAGGGACCTCAGCAATCCTGATTTCTCATAGAGCATTTCCTGAATCTCTTCTTTGTACTTCTCACATTTCCTGCCAAAGTTATTGGTATGAACGTCCTTCCTGCCATTAAACTGTAAACTCCTTAAGAGCAGGTCTGTGCTTGTATATCTCTTTCTATCACCTTAACGTAATGTCTTGTACATAGTGGAAATTTAAATGTTTGTCAGATTGAATGGAACTGAACAAAACAGTCCTGTTAACAAAAACATATGAGAAATTAGTCAAGTTTATGATCTTATGGTGCTGTCTGTATCAGTAAAGATGAAATAATAGGAAGTACTTGGGGTCTTCTGGTGGCCCACTGAAATGAATAGCAATAGGTCTGCTAACCAGCTTGATGTTCTCACACAGGTTCGATTCTTTTAGCTATGCCTGTTTTCCTGTCGGGAAATATGCCCTCTGCTCTTGCATCCCTCTAATCAGCTAAACCACTTCTCCTTTCCCAGCCTACAAAGTGCCTTGTTTCCATCCAGCCTGACACATACCACCTAAGCAGTCCTTGGCTCTATGATGGGGCCTTCGTAATTACTTTAGCCAAAGCCTGGCATTCATGAATGTGTCTGTTCTGCCGACCCTGCAGGGAGCAAATAAGAACAGAGAGAAATAAGGAACAAACACCACTATGCAGCTGTGACATAATATGCCAGAATAGACCTTCATGTCCCATGGAGGAGAAGGGGGTGGGATAGAACCAGAAAGAATCTAGCTCACATTTGAATTTTGGTGTATTTTACAATCCAGATCAGATTGCAAGGCCACTATTATGCAGGAATTCTTGTGGTTTCATCTTCTGGTGCTGTTGCTTAAAAAAAAAAAGTCAAGGGACATTAGGGAAAAGTCAATACAAATAAATATTGTGTGAGTGCTTTAGTCCAGACCCACTCAGTGTGAGACTGTGAAAGAAAATACAACCCTGTGTGCAGCTGCTTGTGGATAAATGAACAGCTAATTTCAACAGGGTTGCTGAATAATCAAGGCTTAGAAGCAGATTTCCGCCTGGAAAATTAACTCTTATTTGTCTCATTGGAAAATAAGCATCTCCACATCAAAACACTAGGCATTCTCTTACCTTATTTAAAAATGGAGAGGGTTAGCGCTGTAGGACTGCCCAGGTAGATTTAGGATTTTTAAAAAAATTAATGTAGTGGTTGTTCTGAAGCTGGCAAAATAGAAGAGGAAGGGGGATGGGCTGGAGTGGGGAAAAGCCATCTCTTGTTCCTGAAACGGTTTTATTTAAAACATGGCTGGCTGGTTGCTGCCAATCCCTGGGTGGCCACAGATTAACATAAACTCACTTGGTTAGATAGGAATCTCAGGGAGCCTCTTTGTCTCATCTCTCCCTTTCAGGCATTCTATATTATGGAAAGGGTAGAATAATAATGATAATGATAATGATAATGATAGCTCTTTGATTTCAAAGTGCTCACTTATATTTTATCTCATTTGATCCCCACAACAACCTTAGGAAATAAACGGGTTCCATAGTATTATCTCCATTTTTAGGGAGTTGAGGCTCACAGGGGTTTATTGTTCAGTCGTTCAGTCCTGTCTGACTCTTCCTGATCCTATGGATCATACCTTGCTGATACCATCCATGGAACTTTCTTGGCAAGGACACTAGAGTGCTTTGCCATTTCCTTCTCCAGAGGCAAACAGGAGTTAGGTGACTTGTCCAGGGTCACACAGGTAGTAAGTCTGAGGCTGCATTTTGAACTCAGGTCTTCTCGCCTCCAGGCCCAGAGCTCTATCTACTGAAGTATCTAGCTATCTCAGGGAGGTGACATAGTAGAACCATGCCAAAAGGAACCCCAGAGTTATCTCTTCTAGTGCAAGGCAAAAAACAGAACTTGAGGTTGGGTTGGTGGAAGGAAAAGATTAGAATAATTCATCTCCTTCTCTTTCCTCCCTTCTCACCTCTCCCTACAAAGTAGGGGGAAAATAGAGGGAAGCAGAGAACAGCACAAAAGAGGTTATTTTGTACCGATTTTTTTCAAGTAGGAAGCTATACGCGCGCGCGCACACACACACACACACACACACACACACACGTGTATATATATCAAGGTAAAGAAAAACGGGGATGCCATTGGCCCTCATTTCATTTCATCCCACCCACTGCCCAGGCTACAGCGTTGAAAACCACCTAAATGAATCACTTTCATTTAAAGTCTAATGTAACCCACTTAATTCATCAAAACTTTCATTGAGTGATAAACCACTGCCCAGTCCACATCATTCCAGTGCTTCTAGGTGGACATTAACCTCCTCTAGTTCTGCTTTACTGAAATACAAATGGGACACAACAGCTACTTCCCTCCACACACACACCCCATCCCACTGCCCCTGACATCATCATTTAGAGAGTGCAGAGGGGAAGAATTTCTTTGGTCTAGGAAAATTAAAAAGAAGAGAGTGGATGTCAGCTGACTGGCACCCAAGAGGTGACCAAAGATGGGAGAACTATCTCCCGCTTTCATCATTCTAGTGCAGAGGGTGGGCTGGAGTTCAGTGTCTTCCAGACAGAAGTAGCCTTCTATGAGCACAAGAAAATGGAAGGTAGTTTGAGAAGAAAAGGTCTACGATGAGGGGGCCAGTTTCTATCTGTATATTAATTTCTCTCAGTACAAAAGGACAAGAGAAATAAGGCCAAAATCATTCATGGCGTGATTTGGGGGGAATGTGCTGGCAAATGTTTAACAACTGGCTCTCCAGAAATGCATGGCATATTTTTACATTTAATCTGCATTATTAACATTTTCTCCATCACTTTCTTGAGTCTAGAGATCAGTCAGTAACTCAATACATTATTTATAGCATTTGCTATCTTTTAAGGTATAAATGCTCACACTAAAAATTTAACAACCAATTCTTCAGAGTAAGAGCCAACTCCAACATACCACAGGGGATTTGTTAATGCTAGAATCGGGTTTCCAAATGCACAGGGCACAATGAATGGGGAGGGTAGAATAGGATGGGTTTTAGGGAAGGGTAGAGCAAAGTATAATGGGGATGAGACACAAAGGAGTGGCAGTTATAGCTTCTTTGCAGGGAAACAGGTTCTAGGGTGATAAGGCCTCCAAACCAAGTTCCTGAAAGGGGCAAAGATTAAAGTTCCAAGCCTCACAACTCCATTGATGATTAAACGCTGGCCATGCAGCTCAAGCTCCCTAACTCCTTGGCCTAGCAAGTAGCCACACTCATCTGCTCTATGTTTCCCTAGATATCCACAGAAATCAAAGTTATCTAAATGGGCTTTAGATACCTTCTTGTGGATACTGTATATAGGGTGTCCCAAAAGTCTGAGTGCAATTTTAAGCTCTACTCGAACAAAACCGCACTAAGACTAGGCCATGCTATAAGTGTGTTAGATTGTAGGTCCCAGGAGGATGTTATTTTTGTATTTCCCCAAATACCTAGCATTCTGTGTGTGATAGACACCTAATAAATGGTTGTCAAATGAATCAATGATTAAGTGAATTATTCCCCTAGGGAAGGTCACAACGTCCAATCAGGTGTATTCTTTATACTAGATTCCAGATAAGCCAGATGTTCAGGAAAGGTTTAGTCTTTGCTGTATCTCTAGTCTGGTCTCTGTTCCTTTCCCAAGGTGAGGAGAAAGTGTAATCATATAAGACATATTTCCATGTATCATGTTGCGAAAGATAAAACAGGACAATAGAAAAGAACCACAAAAGAAAGTGAAAATAGTATGCTTCAATCTGCATTCAGATTCCATAGTTCCTTCTCTGGACGTGGATAGCATTTTCTATCACGAGTCCTATGGAATTGTCTTGGATCATTGTTTTGCTGAGAAGAGGTAAGTTGTTCATAGTTAATTATCACACAATGTTGCTAATACTGTGTACAGTGTTCTCCTGGTTCTGCTCACTTCACTTTGCATCAGTTCATGTAAATCTTTCCAGGTTTTTCTGAAATCCACCTGCTCATCTTTTCTTATAGCCCAATAGTATTCCATTACATTCATATACCACAACTTCTTCAGCCATTCCCCAACCGATGGGCATCCCCCCAATTTCCAATTCTTTGACTGGGCTGCTTTCTCACTCTACTTCCAGTCCCTTCCTCTGCCACCATCACTCAGAAAATAATCCTGTTCTGAAGTACATTTTACCTGTCTATATCATCCTTACCAGGATTCTTATAATAGTGATCTGCTGTCCACTCTCTCTCCTTTCTCAAGGAGTTCAGTTCGCTCTTGCTTTCTGCCCCAATATCTGCTCTCATTCTTAAGGATTTCATTATACTCACTGATGTTCCCTCAAATATCTTGATTTCCCAATTCATCGTCTTTCTCAATTCCTTAACAGGACTTACATATTTGGTCTACCTCTGCCATCATAAGGGTAATTTTATCTTATATTTCTACTTTTCCCTTTAAATGCCTTATTAATGTTCACTTCTCTTTATTTCATTTTCCTATCCCAATGACCCCCCTCCCCATAAATAATAAATGAGTGTTGATCAACAGAGCACTTGTTAGATGCCAGACACTGTGTGGTAGACCCTGGGGGCACAATGACAAAAATGAACTGGTCTTTGCCCTTTAAGGAGTTTACATTCTATCTAGGGACACAATTTGCACATGTATTAGTATGTAAAATATATAAAAATTAAATATAATTAAATATTTTGGAAGGGAAACCCTAGTAGCTTAGAATCAAGAAAGGCCTAAAATAGGTACCATCTGAGCTGAGCTTTGAAGGCAACTAGATATTCTAAGAAGCAGAGATGAGAAGCGGCTGAATTTCAAGCATGAGAGACAACCTGCGCAAAATTAAGCAGACAGGAGGTGAAATGTTGTCTGGCAAAAAGAGCAAGAAGCCAGGGTAAGCTGGACTTATGAGTGTGTGAAAGGGGTAATGTATAATAAGCCTGGAAATATAGGATGGAGCCATGTTTTAAAGGGCTTGAAATGAACAACAGAGTTCATATTTTTTCCTAGAAGTAAAATAGGGAATCAGTGGAGTTCAATGAGCAGGAGATTGACGCAATCATACCTACACTTTAGGAATATCATTTTGGCAGCTATTTGGAGGATGGAATGGCCAATAAAGACATCATAAAAATAAAACAAAATGTGTGTCCTTTCACATGCTTCTGACTCAAGACCCCCAGGATACAGACTTTCCTCTACCCCATATTTCCATGTCAGTATTGTCATCAGGGTTGTCCAGAAAAGAAACATTTGTTAAGTGCCTACTATGTGACAGAGACTGCTAAGGTTTGGGTTATACAATATGAAGAGGTTCTGCTTGCTTGGGTATATTACTTACTAATCTACCACTTCTTCCTGGATGTGAAATAGCAAGGAAGATAATTTCACAAACACTATTCTCTGTGCGAAAGATGCATACTAGACACTGGATATACAAGGGCAAAAACAAGCCACAGCCCATAAGGAGTTTGTGTTCTACTAGATAAGATGAGTTCTCAGAATGTTCAAGGATCTCCTTAGCAGAGGACAAACAGGTTTGTTTGAATATGCCCTCTGTTCATATAGAAAACAGACTAACAAATAATAGATAAAACAAATGAACTTAACCTTTGCATATTAATATACAATATGCCCAACTTTCATCTCAATCTCTGTCAGTGAATCTGTTTCTGAATTTCCATCCTGTGGATGGAGTTTCAATGAAAAGAGATTATGTTTCATATCTAGAGATTTAATTTCACAAATAATTATATGATGCAGATTGAATGAAACATGGTCTGTCTAGTGGACGTGTATTATTATTGGTGGTGGTAGTAGTAGTAGTAGTAGTAGTAGTAGTAGTAGTAGTAGTAGCAGTAAATATTTAGGAACCAATAGAAAACTCAGAGCAGAATAAAGCAAAGAGAAAGGCATAATGGACAGAGAATTTACAATCCAAATACTTTCATTTCAGCCTTCATCTTACATTGCATTGATCCTGATGAACTGCTCACCATTTGAACCAATGTAAAGATTCTTGCTATGATGCATAAAACTATTTTTTTTGTTTTTGACTCCTGTTTTCTCTTCTTATCCCTGTCTTAAATGTTACTCTCTGCTATATGTGCACAGTAGTACCAATCTGATTTAATAGATCCTTTGCAGCTACCTCCATAAAACATTTTCAGGGTCTCTTTCATGAGTCTTTGCCATAAATTTTGTGGATTATCAATACAAACAAGCACACCACTGTGTTATCTTGAGGTTTCTCATATCTCTAGGAGAAGTTCTTTCCTTAGGTTCCTTGGGTTTACCTGGCTATATATCTTTGTAAATTGAGTTAACTTATTAATGGAAAGCATGGAGTCTTGGCTTGAATTTCAGAGCTTACAGTATACCATGGTATATTGTATATACCTGTAGAAAATTTTAAAATAGACCAATTTGCTTCCCACAACGTCTAGGTTCTCATTTTGGCTTCTTATAGAAAAAGGATCAGTTGTGAGCCTATTACTTACTGGTTTATTTCCAACCCTGATACTGCTACCATTTCTGTCTTCTCTTTTTGTTGCAAGACATTCCCAATGGGGAACTTGGCCTACAAAGGTTCTCCAATACTCATCAGCACTAACATTCTTTACTGACTTTAGGTGCCCAATGACCCTGACTCAGACACCTCCTTTATTGGCCTCTCCAAAGAAAACCCATGAGACATCCTTTCATTTAACATCAATATTCTTATGTCTTCTGATTCCATTTAAGGTGAGAATGTCAGTATCGACATGGGTCAGTTTCCCCAGTAATATGTCTTCTCACAAAGACTTCACATTTAGAGGACTAATAATTAAATTCATTTATATAAATGATCTAAACCAGGGATTCTTGACTTTTCTTGTGTCACAGACCTATGTGGCAGTTTGCAGAAGACTTATGAACCTCTTCTCAGAATAATGTTGTTAAATGCATAAAACAGAAAAAATATTTTTAAAAGTCCAAATTATATTTTAAAACAGTTATAAATTTTTTAAGTTCATTGACTTCAGGTTAAGAACCCCTGATCCAAACTATGTGTGATTCTTAGCACCTTGGACTTTTGTCACAGGGGAAGTGGGCAGGACCACCAGGACTGATGTCTATTTTGTCTTTTTCTTCGTTCTACATGTTACCATGGCCAAAGAATTCACCACCTAGTGGAGAACCCACTGATGATGAATGTCTCTGTTCGTAGCTAAGCTGGTCTTCAGACAGCAGACAATCTGTCACCAGTACAATTCTTGAAGCCTTTCCAGATTTGTTGAAGCTGCCAGAGTACAATTCCACCTTTTGAAAAGCCAGGTGTCCTCTCTATTCTAAGATGAAGCATTAGAGAACAACGTTTTTTAGAGCAACAATGATGATTCAATATTAATATAACAACAATAAAGTCAACAAAACCAAAAATAACTGAATTAATTCCAGGCAAAGTGCCATCCATCAGTTAATAAACTTTGTCCTCTCTTATCTAGGCCATTTACTGAAATGTGATTTCTTCAATAGTTTGAATTCTGCTTACAGTACTCCAGAACACCCATTTATATTGGTTATCATTGCTGAAATAGTTATCATTTCTATTTTGAATCATCAGAGTACAGCTTTGAATTAGGTAGAGAACAGCAATTACTATTCATGTTTTAAAGATGGGAAAAGGACAATCCAGGAGGCTAAGTGACTTGCCTGAGGTTATAGCTAAGAGAAGTCAAGGCTAGAAATCAGATCTATGATGAATCAAACCACTAGACCATCTTGCTTCCCTCTGGGGAGAGTAAAGTGATGAATTGGCCAAGTGCATGTAGCTTTAACCAATATTGATGTGAATAGAAGGGCCATGGGTTTTTCTTCAAGTTTTCCGGGCTTGCTCAATACCTGGGGGTCAGTATTTTACATGATTGCACATGTATAACCTATATCAGATTGCTGACCATCTCAGAGAGGGGATAGGAAAGGGAGAAGGGGGGGACATAACTTGAAACTCAAAACTTCTTTTTAAATGTTAAAAATTGTTTTAACGTGTAATTAGGAAAAAATAAAATATTTTTAAAAAACTTACCTACCCTATGTTTATTCTCATAGTATCTGCTAGGTGAAGACTAGATAATCTGAAAAAACTCATTCAAAACGGAGGGTTAATGACAAAAAACAGAGTGGGAGGTTTCTGACATTTCTAGAAAAGTAAGATGGAAGTGAAGGAGTTCTTTTAACCAGCAGCTCAATGCCATCTTCATAGAAAATGAAATTTTATGTGGTTTGATTTTGCTTCTATACACATTATCATTAACTACTGGGAATGGGAAAATCTTTCCAAAGAAGCATTGTGATTGCTGATGATTTGAGAAAACCTGTGGTGTCATGTTGCCTCTTGTTTTCTCTTATATATAAAATGAGGGAACAAACTAAACAACCTCTAAAATTCCTACCCAGTTTTCAATCTTCATAAATGCATACGATGCTGACCAAAGGTGACCTGATCAGGACAGTACAATAGGGTTGTCACCTCTCTCATTCTGGATCCTATGCTTCTAGCAATGCAATCTAGGATTAGATTTGAGGCTACTTTGATGAAATTTTTCCTCACTTTGAGTCTGTGGTTCACAAAAAGTGTCAGGCCTTTTTAAATGAACTACTATACAGCTGCATTTCCTCATCCTATACTTATGCGTGGCTTAAATGAGAACTTTGCATTTGTAGTGCTTATTAAATGCTTGTTGAGTTGAATTAAATGCTAATTAAATATCATTTTTTTAGACATGTCCCTTCATTCTAACTTACTGAGATCTTTTTAGATCATAAGTTTGTTAGTGATTTTTTAAAAAATGTCGTTTGAAAAGCATTCTCTCAATGCCTTTATCCATAACATTGATAAAAACATTGAACTGAACAAGCATAAAGACCTGAGACCCTCTACTAAAGATCTCCCTGCAAGGGTGATCACTCATCAGTTCCCAATACCCTTAAACATACTGAAATCTAGCCTACTTCTTGATCTTGTCCAAAGTCATGAAAGACTTTATCAAACGTTTTACTAAAATACAGCAAATATTTATTCTATTCCGTGAGTCTCCTCACCCTGATGATGTTATGATGGTTTTTAGAGACCACCACCTCCCATTCTATGTGGTCACAAAACATACTTGTAATAAAACATTTTTGAGAATTTTTCCAGGAACTGAAGCAAAGTTTACTGGCCTATAGTTTGAAGAATACTTTCTCTTCCCCTTTTAATAATCCGGATGAAATTTCCCACCTCTAGTCCTACGACATCTCTCCCATTTTCCTTGATCTTTCAATGGTCACCCAAGAGAACTGCAGCAATTCTGGGCATAAATACTTTCAATACCCTGGAATATAATTTATCTATGCCTAGACACTTGAAATTCCTGAGAGCAACTTATCCTCTCCTCAAGTATCTTGGATTTCAGTTCCTGGTTAACCAATTTTTCTTCCTGTCCTTTCTAGTCAAAAGATTTATATCTGTACTATCTACATAAGTTAACTTGAAGAGAAAAATGACTGACTTCTCTTCATACTGACTAGACACTTGAGCCCAATTTTTAAAGAAAAGTAGTTCTAATTATAATTATTTAAATTTAACTTAATTTTCAAATATAAGATTTTTTTTAAAATCCATTTAACTATTCATTATCCACCTAAAATATGAAGACACTGTGCTAGGTAATGGGCATTCAAAGACCAAAATCAAACAGCCTCTGCCCTCTTAGAAGCCGAATTTTACTTACGGACAAAGCCTATACACAGAAATGTGATTCAAGGCAATTTGAAGAGAGACAGAGAGCACACAATTGAAACTACCAGGAATGCCTCTATGTAGATGGAACCTGGAATGAGGCTTGAAGAAATCTAGGGATTCTAAGACTTGGAAATAACAAATAAGTACATTCCAGACATAAGGCCAGTATGGAGATGGGAGATCTTAGGATCATACAACAAGAAGAAATAGAATACTTAAATAACCTTTCTTAGAAAAAGAAATTGCACAAGCCATCAATGAGCTCCCTAAGAAAAAATCCCCAGAGCCAGATGTATTCACAAGTGAAATCTGCCCAACATTTAAGGAACAATTAGTTCCAATACTACATAAGCTAATTGAAAAAATAGGCAAAGAAATCCTACCACATTCCTTTTATGACACAAATATGGTTTTGATACCTAAACCAAGGAGATCAAAAACAGAGAAAGAAAACCAATGTAATAAAAATGACAATTCTACCTAAATTAATTTACTTGATTACATGAAATTAAAAAATTTTTGCAGAAGCAAAACTAAGGCTGCCAAGATTAGAAGGAAAACAGGAAACTGGGGGAAATTTTGCGCTTTTTCTCTGTAAAAGGCTTCACTTCTCAAATTTCTAGGGAACTAAGTTAAATTTATAAAAATAAGAGCCATTGCCCAGTTGACAAATAGTAAAAGGACATGAACAGACAGTTTTCAGAAAAAAGAAATCAAAGCTATCAATAGTCACATAAAAAAATGCTCTAAATCACTAGTGATTAGAGAAATGCAAGTTAAAAAAACTATGAGATACCACCTTACACCTGTCAGATTGGCAGGAAAGAAAAGAAAAATGATAAATGCTGGAGGGCATGTGGAAAAATAGGGACACTAATGCACTATGGGTAGGGTTGTGAACTGGTCCAACCGTTCTGGAGAATAGTTTGGAACTACAGTTATCCCTTCCATATTGAGACCTTCCCCATCACACTTTCAATATATCTCAGGCTGGCAAAAAATTAAATGGAATTTTGGGGGAGTTTTATGGAAGCTGCAGATGACACTCAAAGGCCAGCAGATGACACAGTGCCTATGACCAAATACTTAATTTAATTTTACAATAAGGTACTGTAAATACCCATAAAAGAAAAATAAAAAGTTCAGACTTCTTCTCTGGTATGAAGGGAGAGCCAAAAAGTTTTATGCAGATTTTCCAGGTTTCCGGGGCACCATGCCCCTAACCCCCATGATATGGAAGAGATAATTGCTTGTCCAAAGGGCCCTTTGACCCAGCAATACCACTACTACGTCTGTATCAAAGGGATCAAAGATAAAAGAAAAGAATCTCTAAGTACAAAAGTATTTATAGCAGCTCTTTTTTTGGTAGCAAAGAATAGGTAATGGAGGGGACGTCCATTAATTGGTGGATGGCCAAACAAGTTAGGGTATGTGATTCTGACGGAATGTCATTGTGCTATAAGAAATGAAAAAGGGGATGGTTTCAGAAAAAAACCTATATGATCTGATGCAGAGGGAAGTGAGCAGAACCAGAAGAACATTGGACTCAGTAAGGGGAATATTGTAATGATTATCAACTGTGAAAGATGTAGCTACTCTGATCCAAGACAGTTCCAAAGGACCCATGATGAAAAATGCTATCCACCTCCAGAGAGAGAACTGATGAATTCTAAATACAGATTGAAGAATACTTCTTTTTACTATCCTTATTTTTATTGTTTTATCTTGTTTGAGTTTTTTTTTTTTGCAACATGGCTAATATGGAAATTTGTTTTACATGATTTCACATGTATAATTGAAATCAAATTGCCTGCCTCTCCAAGGAGTTGGGGGAAGGGGGAAGGCTCTGGAGGGAGGGAGAGAATTTTAAACTCGAAATTTTTTAAATGATTGTTTTTAAATTTTTTATATATAATTGGCAAATACCTAAGGAAATAATAAGAATAATTTTTAAAAAGGGGGCATCTTTGGTAAGGAGCACTGTTGCCTGTTCCTCAGAGACTAGAACAAAGAGGCAAAGAAGCAAAGAATTGGAATGTTTAGAGGGAGGTATAGAATGGGGAAAAGAGAGACCTCATGGTGGATGCCCTCATTTTCTCAGTAAAGTAGTAAGTAAGGTCCTCTGCTGATAGGGGGAGGTCAGTAAGTGATGTAGGGAGCCTGAGGGGAAAAGGGGTTTGAAACAAATACTAAATGGAATGTCATAGTCACAAGAGCAAAGATCTAGAGCTGGAAGGGACCTCGGAAGCCATCTAGTCCAGACTTCTCATTTTACATATGAGGAAACTAAGACTCATGAAAGTAAAATTATTTGCCCAAGGTTTCGTAGCTAATAAGTATAAGAGGCAGGATTTGAACGCAGATCTTCTGACTCCAGAGCTTGTGCTCTTTTTTCCTTGTACCTTACTGCCTCTTTTCTAACATACCACTCTTCCAGGGAAGAGTAAAAAGATAACTGTGCAGCAGTAAGGGTCCAGTTGAAGTGAAATAACATAGATAGTGGATGTGGTCAGCTTGCTTATGTGACTTCCTCCAGCATCACTCAGAAGCACATGAGAAGGAAAAGAAAAGGCTGATAGTGGAATTTGGCAAGGTATGAGTGTGACAGAACACAAGAGCAAAGATTTAAAGAGTAAAAGAGAGCAGAGAGTTGTATTGCTTAACTAAAGGGAGCAAAAAATCGGAGCAAGCATTTATTAAGCACCTGCTGTATGTGAGGCATTGTGCTACATGCTTTACAGATATTATCTCAATTTGATCCTTATATCAACCCTGTAAGGTAGGTGCTATTTTGACCCCCTTTTACAGTTGAGAAAACTGAGGCAGACAGAATTTAAGTGACTTGCTCAGGGTTACATAGCTAGTAAGTGTCCAAGGTCCTATTTGAACTCTGGTCTTTCTGAGTTCAGGCCCAACTCTCTATCCACTGTGCAACCTAGCCACCTACAGGGTGAAGGCTGTGAAAGTGAGCACTGAGCAGGGCTGACGGATTGGAAGTTGTGACCCGAGAGAAGAATTTCAGAGGTTGGGATCATGGAGGGAACGGTTATAGGGATAGTAAGGTCTGTGGACGGCTGTAGCTGTAGGCGTGGAACTTCAGTCTGGTAAGTGGAGAGGTCAGGGGTTTGAGTGGTCATCAATATGCATATCTGGTGTGGGGAAAAAGACTGTGGGCCAGGTGCTAAATTCTTTGAGAAAGGAGGGAGAATGACAGAGTCCGGTAGATACTGCAACAAGGATTTGGACAGAGGGATTTAGACTCATGGAATGTGCCTCAAAAGAGGATGATTTGATGAGGAATAGTGGTGGAGTGAGAATTTGCCAGTGGGGATCAGGAACAAGTGGCCTGCCTACTCTTCCTGGTCCAATATGTCAGGCAACATGAGAGGAGGTGAACCAAGCACTGGAAAGAGGAGCCATGTCCCTACAAAAACAAGAGGATAAAAAGAATGTGAGAGAAAAGCATCTAGAATATTCAAAACTTAGTGTTTTGAACATTTAAAAAAATTTATTGATATCTTTTGTTCAATTTTCCTCTGTATCACTTCCCCTCCCCTTGCCCAAGAAACATCCCCTATAAGAAAGAATTCTTTTTAAAGAAGGAAAAGAAGAGGAAAAAAATCAGCAAAAATAAATGATATATCTTGCCCAAGGTTTATGCAATGTTTCATAACAATGGATCCTCCCACCTTCATTTTCTCATATTTCTTGCTTCTTTGTAATTTTGCAATATTCGTTTTAATTGTTTTCTGCTTGTTTTTCTTTCCAATTCATATCATTATAGCCATTTAATATATTTTTCTTGGCTCCGCTTACTTTACTTTGGATCAGCTTCTCCAAATTCAATATATTAATCATTTCTTATATCACAGTACTATTCCATTACATTCACATACCACAATTGGTTTAGCCATTCCCCAACTGATAGATATCTACTTTGTTTTGAATTCTTTGCTACCACAAAAAGTGTTGCTATTACTATCTTGGTGTTTATAGAGCCTTTTTGTTTTATCAGTGACCTTCTTGGAGTATAGACCTAGTCCTGGAATCTCAGAATTAAAGGGAGAAAGTTTGCTAATCATAGAATGGGTGTTTAACAAGACACAATGGCATGAAGAAGAAGACAGGGGAAGCTAAGAACTGGTCTATGCTGCCTACAGGCTTTGACTTCTGCAGTTACTCTTTGGGGGAAACTGTCCTTTGTTTCCCAATGCAGACCCCTTGGTCTGCCATCAACCCAGAAAAGTACCAATCTTATGCATGCAGAGAACTTGATGATACTAATACACCTCTCCTCATATATGGAGTAGCGGGGGAGATGTATTACCAATATCTTTTCTTGGAACTTTGAAAACATTTTCCTATAGAAATATTCAATGTAGCTGAAGTAGAGTATTATGGCTTAAATAGACTCTCAAGGATTGCCCTGATCATCTAACCTCTATAACATTCATTCAATGGAAAATACATTGAGTTCAAACAACTTAGTTTAAAAAAGCATTTGGAAATACATCCCTTTCATAACAGGGTTTGACCCAAGGGCATAGACCAATTGAAGGCAGGGATCAGTGATCAAATTGGCAAAGCTAGAGCTGGAAGTTGTTGGGTATGACTGATGTCTAAGCAGTTGAATCACATTCAGACCTGGAACTAATATGTAATGACATGTCCACTGCTGAAATAATTCTCCTCCTTCCAAGATCCCATAGGATTTCAAAGGATCACAGATTGAGAACTTGAACCTCTCTCATTTTATAGGTGAGGGAACTGAGGTCCAGGAAGCCAAAGCTGAAGATTTTGAACTCCAAAATCTAGTGCTATTCCCATTCTCCTATCATTCCCAGATGAAATCTTCCCAAATCCCTCTTGGTAAAAATGATTCTTTGTTCCCTAAATATGACAAACTATGCTGTGTCACTGTCTATTTATAATTTGGATTATAGTTATTTGGATAAATCTATTATACCCTCATTAGATTTTAACACCACAAGAGTAAGGACTTTGGATTTTATTTTTTTGTGTCTTTAGAAACTAGAGATGAACCTTGCTTATGGCCTATGATTTCAAGGATTTATGATTTCAGTGTGGCAATGCATGCTCCAACTCACCTACAATTTGTAATCTTAGAGAGTTTACCGAGGCTCAGAGAAATCAATTGACTTGTCTACATGGTTATACATCACTGTTAGAACAGAGATCTGAACTCAGGTCTCCCTGACTAAAAGTTCAATACTGTCACTACTACATCAATTTGCCTCTCTGCTTTACACATGGTAGGTGCAGAATATCTGTTTATCAAGTTGTTGACCTGTCACAGGCTCATTGTGAGAACACAGGCTGAGGCATAGCCAGAGGCAGGGAACGGGGTCAGTAAAGTGAATTGGAGAGAGAAGTTTAGGTTAGGAACAAGGACACTTCTGAGATACTTCTGAAATTGTTCCCAGAGGTCCTTTCCATCAACAACTAGTTTCTAGCTCAGGGTGACCTTTTATATGGTCAAGGTCCAATCTTTTCTTGGTGGCTCTACCCTGGGGAAATACCTTAAAGAGCCAGGAACTTTCATTTTCTCAGGAAATCTGCCACATAAATATTTGAAAAACAATAGAATTGCTGTTAGAAAAGGTGAATATGGTGGGCAGAGCCAAGATGGCAGCTGGAAAGCAGGGACTAGCATGAGCTCCCCGCCGAGTCCCTCCAAAAACCTATAAAAAATGGCTCTGAACCAATTCTAGAACTGCAGAACCCACAAAACAGCAGAGGGAAGCAGGGCTCCAGCCCAGGACAGCCTGGATGGTCTCTGGGTGAGGTTATCCCACACAGAGCTGGGAGCTGGGAGCGGAGCAGAACCCAGAGTGGCGTGGACCGACCAGACCAGGAGCTGGGTGGAGCAGGCCCTGGCGCCCTGAATATGTGAGCTGCGGCAGTTACCAGACTTCTCAACCCACAAACACAAAAGACAGCGGAGAAGGTTAATGGGAAAAGCTGTGGGACTAGAAGGAGTTCGCGATTCGGCCACCGCCCCGGGGCAGCGGAGGTGGGGCAGCTACAGCTGCAGTTGCTTCCGGCCCCAGGCCCACCTGGTGGGAGGAATTAAGTGGCAGATCAGAGAAGGAGTGCACAGCCTGCTGAAGATCTAAGCCCAGTCTGGGTAGGGGGTTCTTGGGGAAGGAGGAGTGCTGGTGTGGCAGAGCTGGCGCATCCCCCCCCCCAAACGTGGAACATAGAACTCTTTAGTCTACAAGCAGTCATACCCCACTGAAAAACTCAAGGCTCAAGTTAGTTGGTTAGGAATATGGCCAGGCAGCGAAAACACACCCAGATTCAGTCTCAGACTTTGGATTCTTTCTTTGGTGACAAAGAAGACCAAAACATACAGCCTAAAGAAGTCAACAAAGTGCAAGAGCCTACACCAAAAGCCTCCAAGAAAAACATGAACTGGTCCCAGGCCATGGAAGAGCTCAAAAAAGATTTGGAAAAGCAAGTTAGAGAAGTAGAGGAAAAATTGGGAAGAGAAATGAGAAGGATGCGAGAAAACCATGAAAAACAAGTCAATGACTTGCTAAAGGAGACCCCAAAAATACTGAAAAATACACTGAAGAAAACAACACTTTAAAAAATAGACTCACTCAAATGGCAAAAGAGCTCCAAAAAGCCAATGAGGAGAAGAATGCCTCGAAAGGCAGAATTAGCCAAATGGAAAAGGAGGTCTAATGGACCACTGAAGAAAATACTACCTTAAAAATTAGACTGGAGCAAGTGGAAGCTAGTGACTTTATGAGAAGTCAAGATATTATAAAACAGAACCAAAGGAATGAAAAAATGGAAGACAATGTCAAATATCTCATTGGAAAAACCACTGACCTAGAAAATAGATCCAGGAGAGATAATTTAAAAATTATTGGACTACCTGAAAGCCATGATCAAAAAAAGAGCCTAGATATCATCTTTCAAGAAATTATCAAGGAGAACTGCCCTGATATTCTAGAGCCAGAGGGTAAAATAGAAATTGAAAGAATCCACCGATCACCTCCTCAAATAGATCCCAAAAAGAAAACTCCTAGGAATATTGTCGCCAAATTCCAGAGCTCCCAGGTCAAGGAGAAAATACTGCAAGCAGCCAGAAAGAAACAATTTGAGTATTGTGGAAACGCAATCAGAATAATACAAGATCTAGCAGCTTCTACTTTAAGAGATCGAAGAGCTTGGAATGGGAAATTCCAGAGGTCAGTGGAGCTAGGATTAAAACCAAGAATCACCTACCCAGCAAAACTGAGTATCATGCTCCAAGGCAAAATATGGATTTTCAATAAAATAGAGGACTTTCAAGCTTTCTCAATGAAAAGACCAGAGCTGAACAGAAAATTTGACTTTCAAACACAAGAATCAAGAGAAGCATGAAAAGGTAATCAAGAAAAAGAACAAGAAAAAGAAATTGCAAAGGACTTACTAAAGTTGAAGTGTTTTGTTTACATTCCTACATGGAAAGGTGACATGTATGATTCATGAGACCTCAGTATTAGGGTAGCTGAAGGGAATATGCATCTATATACATATATATATATATATATATATGTGTGTGTGTGTGTGTGTGTGTGTGTGTGTTTACATATCTATATATATAAGTGAATGTGTATGTATGTATATATGTGTGTGTATATATATATATATATATATATATAGAGAGAGAGAGAGAGAGAGAGAGAGAGCGGACACAGGGTGAGCTGAAGATGAAGGGAAGATATCTAAAAGAAATAAAATCAAATTAAGGGATGAGAGAGGAATATATTGAGAGAGGGAGATAGGGAGAGATAGAATGGGGTGGATTATCTCGTACAAAGGTGGCAAGAGGAAGCAGTTCTGTGGGAGGAGGGGAGAGGGCAGGTGAGGGGGGAATAAGTGAATCTTGCTCTCATCAAATCAAATTTGGCCTGAGGAGGGAATACCATACATACTCAATTGGGTATCTTACCCCACAGGAAAGAAGAGGGAAGAAGATAAAAAAGGGGAGGATGATGGAGGGGAGGGCAGATGGGGGTGGAGGTAATCAAAAACAAACGCTGTGGAAAGGGGACAGGGTCAAGGAAGAAAATTCAATAAAGGGGGATGGGTTGGGCAGGAGCAAAATATAGTTAGTCTTTCACAACATGAATATTGTGGAAGGGTTATACATAATGATACACATGTGGCCTATGTTGAATTACTTGACTTCTTAGGGAGGGTGGGTGGGAAGGGAAGAGGGGAGAGAATTTGGAACTCAAAGTTTTAAAAACAGATGTTCAGAAACAAAAAAAAAAGTTTTTTGCATGCAACTAGAAAATAAGATACACAGGCAATGGGGCGTAGAAATTTATCTTGCTGTACAAGAAAGAAAGGGAAAAGGGGATGGGAAGGGAGTGGGGTGACAGAAGGGAGGGCTGACTGGGGAACAGGGCAACCAGAATATATGCCATCTTGGAGTGAGGGGGGAGGGTAGAAATAGGGCAAAAATTTGTAATTCAAAGTCTTGTGAAAATTAATGCTGAAAACTAAATATGTTAAATAAATAAATTTTAAAAAAAAGTAAAACTAAATACAATGAAAAAAAATATTGAGTAAAGAACCAGAGGACAAAATACCAGAAGGAAAATGTACTGAAACCACACTAATAGTAGCATCAGAAACAAAATTAGATGTGTCTTAGGACATAAAATGAACCCAATCTACAAATTTGCAAAAGAAATGGAAATGGCTTTTAAAATCACAGGTAAAATAAAGAAGGAGCTGAGTACAAAAAAAAAAAGAAGAAAAGGTGAATATGATGAATAAAGAGGAATTTGGGAAAACATTTGTGAACCGATACAAAATGAAGTTGTTGTTCATCCTTTGTTTTTTGAGAAAGATCAATGACATCGTGGGGTAACACCTCGACTTGCCTGTGAATTGGATTTAAGTGAGGCAGAGTTGCACAGAGCCTTGCTATCTCTTCCTGAGTCATCAAAGTCTATTGGCAAGACAAAAGTCAGAAGGACTGGTGATGGCCTGGGATGCAGTGGGTATCTCCATGTCTGACCAAGCTCTAAGCACTCCACAATGCCTGCTTCAGTGGCCTTCATGGCCTCTCGAACAGATTGGTCTCATCCTCCAATTCCACCCAGGGTAATCTTCACACGCAAGGCAGAGATCCCCCTAACTCACTGATGTTTTTGAGGCCCATCGATTACCCTCAACATGGTTTAGCTCATCTGTTGAGACAGTTTTACTGAGGTGTGGCCACTGTAAATGCTGCAGCTTCTTGGAGCCACAACTGAGCACTGGGTAAAGGTGGATACCGAAGATGGATGTTAGTTTTTGAGGCCTTTCCATCAAGTCTGAGTCTTCATGACTCCTTTCAGGGTCTTCTTGGCAAAGATACTGGAGTAGTTTGCCATTTCCTTCACCGGCTCATTTTACAAATGAGGAAACGAAGACAAATAAGGTTAAGTGACTTGCCCAGGGTCATATAGCTAGTGTTTGAGGCCAGATTTGAACTCAAGTTTTCCTGACTGCAGGTCCGGCACTCTATCCACTATGCCACCACTTGGCAAACAAAACAAAAACAAAAAAAAAAAAAAAAACCAAACCAACAAATAAATTTGTTCTGTGAAGTTTGGATTCAATCAAAGGGCTACACTTGAGGACCTACAGGGTTGCATGCGGCCTTGAGGCTGCAGGTCCCCCCCCCCCCCCGCTGGGCCATTGGACCATACGGTCTTTCAGATCCCTCCTAGTTCTAAATCTATGATCTTACAACTTTTTTTTCATTATCTTGGTTAACTTGGTTTAAACTTGGTTTAATTTTTTTTCTTTGTTGTAAGAGAGCTCTTTGGGTGGGGGAGGAAGGAAGGGTATGTTGGGAAATGTGACATAATAACAGATTGTATCAAAAAAATTTTTAAGGAAATTTCTCAAAAACTTGCTCAAAAATTCGTGCCTTTGCTCATGATGTTTCCTCAGCCTGGAATGATCCTCACCTCTTTTGCATCTCTCAAGATCTTCCCCCTCCTTCTACATCCTACTCAATGCTAACTGTTTCATGAAACCTTGCCTAGCTACCCTAATCCTAATCCTAATCCTAACCAACTCACTGGACAGGTAAAGGAATATGAGGCTCATAACTCATATAACTAGTTGGTGTTAGAGCCACAACTAGAATCTAGTCCAGAGCCTCAAAGAATAAAGGAACTGTTTTGTATTTTCTTTGCCTTGCATATACTTCCTTTTCACCTCTGACTTCTAGCTTCCCTGTCTTCTTTCAAGACTTAGCTCAGATCCTACCTTCTGTTGGAGTCCTTTCCCAATCCTTCTAGCTGCTAGTACTTTCCCCTCTGAGATTACCTCATACTTTTTTAGTGGGGAACTGGCCACTAAACCTAGTCCTTATGAGCATGTACAGAAGGCCTCTGATGCAAATCCCTATGTGGAAGAGTCTCCTTCTGGGAGAGTTCTGATGACATGTAGTAGAAGTGCCTTGGAGAGATCTGAAGCACGTGTAGATGTCTAGTTGTAACTGGTTCCAATCTACTAACCATGTGATGAAGAGGAGCCTCTTTGATCAGCAGCTGCCAAATAGCTGGAGCTGAGGGAGAATTCAAAAAGCTCTCTTTGTCCTCATCCATTCTCCTGGTTTGACATCTTTAGCAAACTTAGTTCTGCTGTTGGCATTCCAGAGAGAGAAGTGAGGCAATGAAGTAAGAGAAGGGTCTTGGTCTCTCTTCATCTGAGGCCTACGTGTGACTTATGGATAAAGGCCTTGTTTCTTTGCTCCAGAGTTTGTTCTTTTGTTTTAGGTGAAAAAAAATGGAGGCTACAATCTTATAGATTTTGAAAGATCAGGAGAATGAGCCCATTCCAGAAAGGGAGCTAGGGAGTTTGGGAATCAGTTCAACACTGAATTTTGTAGTCAGCCCAGAACTGATGCCCCAAGGATCAAGAAGTGACCTTCAGGATCCAACCTAATGGTAGCTGAGATGAAGATTCATCCAGCAGCAACACTGTATATGGATGTGAACTTGGTGAGACCAATGTTATGTAGGAACTACATTTGAGTCTGAATCTTCTCTTCCTAGATAATAAGGTGTTATATGGGAGAGAGTTCCCTCTCACTCCACTTCCCAGGCCCCCACCAATGTTGGAGAGGAATTCTTCATTCTTCTCTTCTTGCTGTATGTTTGAAGTAAATATCCCTTTGTAAAAGCTAAGTGATGCTAATGGGCAAAATGACAGTGGTAGCAAATAGTGGGGGGGGGGGAGACGTCCAGAATGTGGACTTGAGCTGATGGCATTAGCGTAGAGACATCCCAACTCCTCAGGGATACCCCTAGAATCCTGAGGATACCCCTAGAATACAGTCAGTCTTGCTTCAGCAGAGTATGGTCAGGGCACTCACTATATTTACAGTGTTTGTCTTTGCATGTGTGTAGCTGTTTGCACGTTGTCTCCTCCATTAGAATTTGGGCTTCCTGAAGGCAGAGACCATGTTTTGTCTTTATTTATATTTTCAGTGTTTAGCTCAGTGACTAGCACATAGTAAACTCTTAATAAATGCTTGTTGACTGACTGTGACCTTTTTTTCCTCCTTAGACAAAGGCCAGACTTAACATTCTCTCTTCATTTTATTTTCATTAAATAAAAACTTATATGAAATGGAGAATCCAGTTCTAATTATTCAGTAGATTGAGTGTCTTTTTCCCAGTGGAAATATCTATTGCTTCTAGTTTTAACTATGCTTGGGTCCAAAGCATTACTGATTATACTATATACTCCCCTAGCAGATATCCATTTTACAATCACACAGATGCCTAACTCTTGAAGATACTCCTTCTTGCTTTAGTACTTTAACATGTTTCATTTTTAGAGGAAGGAATGGGAAAAATCATCCAACTGGCCCAATGTGTTTTCTTTTAAAATATTGTGAACAAAGACCTACTGTCTTATCGCTATCAGTGATCTACTTAATCTTTGCCATCTCAAATACCTCCAACCCCTTCTATTCTTATTACCTTAGCAATTTTTACAGAAACCCTGCTAATTTAGGTGTAAACTATCAAGACAAAAGAAATATTTTGTGAGTTTGGGCTTTCATATCACTGTAGGCTTGGGAAAACCAAGACATTGAGTCCTGTATGTGGCTAGCTCCATAGATGAAAAACCCACATGTGATAATTCCAAATCACCATCCTTCACCTATAGCACATCAGCAGCCTTCAGATGGCTGCCAGGAAATAAGGACAAAGTTCTCATTGAGCAAAGTCATTTTGGGCAAAGTGGAGAGACAACAGCTGCCTAGCAAAATTTAAAAATCCATGTCAGGTTTCTCTGTGTAGGTTTTACTAAGTGACACCTGCAGTGACATGTCAAGCAAAAAAGGAAGGACACTTCCACTAGCTTTTTTTCTTTCTGTCCATAAGTAATTTACCTTTCAGATTTCTAATAATAATAATAATAATACATGCTAGGGCTGGCAAATTATTTCTCTCACAACGACCCTGAGAGGTGGATATTTTAGGAACAGTTATTTCTATTTTATAGATAAACAAATTGAGCTTCTGGGTTGCTTAGAGTCAGCACAACCCTTGAGTTTCTGAGGCAGGATTCAAACACAGGTCTTTTGATGCCACTTCTAGCACTCTTTCCTGTATACTTCACTGCCTCTCAGTGCTCAGTTTTCATTTCTCTAACACATTTAACATGTAATATTGTGAATTATAGTTGAGTTGTTTCAGTAGTGTCTACCTCTTTGTGACCCCATTTGGGGTTTTCTTGGCAAAGATACTGGAACAGTTTGCCATTTTCTCTTCCAGCTCATTTTACAGATGAGGAAACTGAGGCAAACAGGATTAAGTGACTTGTCTAGGGTCACACAGCTAATAAGGTCAGATTTGAACTCAGAAAGATAAGTCTTCCTGACTGCAGGCCCAGTCCTTTATCCACTGTGCCACCTTGCTGCCCAAGAACTGTAGTACATATGTTTATGTCTTATCCCCCTATTAAACCAGAAGGGCAAGGGTCCTGTCTTATATAAACTTTTCATTTCCCCCAGTGTCCAATACACAGTAGGTTTTTTTCTTTTTAAAAAATTTGTTTCTTATTTTTAGTTTACAACATTCAGTTCCACAAGTTTTTGAGCTCCAAATTTTCTCCGCCTCCCTCTCCTGTCCCCTCCCCACCCAAGATGCATGCAATCTGATATAGGTTCTACATATACCTTCACATTAAACTTATTTATGCAATAGTCAAGTTGTAAAGAAGAATTATAACCAATGGAATGATCCATGAGAAAGAATAAACAAAACCAAAAAAGAAGAAAAGAGAGCAAATAGTTTGCCTCATTCAGACTCCATAATTCATTCTGTGGATGTGGATAGCTTTTTCTATTGTGAGTCTTTGGAGCTGTCTTTGAACCTTGTATTGCTGAGAAGGGCCAACTCTATCAAAGTTAGTCATCATGGATATGGTGTGTCTGTAATCGTGTATAATATTTTCCTGATTCTGCTCCCCTCACTCAGCATCAGATCATGTAAGTCTTTCCAGGTTATTATGAAATCCATCACAGTAAGTTTTTAATAAATCTCTATCTCTTTTTCTGTCTCTGTCACTGTCTCTCTGTTTCTGTCTCTGTGTGTGTGTCTCTCTCTGCCAATACCTTCTATAGCATTAAGGCATGGTCCACAAGACAAAGATGACAAAAGATGGGAAATGGGAATAGTCAGTGTTGGAGGAGTTGAAAGAAGCTAGATGCACTAATACTCTATTGGTGGAGCTGTGAATTGACACAACCATTCTAGAAAGCAACCTTGCATTACGTGAATAAAGATACAGAGATTCCACAGCTAGGCATATATCCCAAGGAGCTCACTGATAAAAAGAACATTTCCTTATACACCCAAATGGTTACGGCAGCACTTTATGTGATCACATAGAAAAGGAAACAAAGTAGAATCACCTCAATTGGGAAATTGAAGTACATTACAGTAATAGAATATTACTGCGCTGTAAGAAAGAAAGAAGATGAATACAGAAAAATACAGAAAGACTTTACATGAATTGAAGCAAGATTAAGTAAGCAGAGCCAAGAAAATTACATGTCCTATGGCTACACCAATCTAAATGGAAAGAGCAAGTACAAAATACTAAAAAAAAATGAAGGCTGCTTAATCACAAAAAACAATCTTGGCCCCAAAAAAGAAATAGGAGAAAGTGCCTCACTCCTCTCCTTTGCAGAGGTCTACTGATATGGAACACCATTAGGTTTCTTTTCCCCTTTGATCTAAGAAAGAAAGAAAGAAGAAAAAGTAAGGAATCTAAACTAAATAAAGAAATGAAGATATCTGGCAGAAGGAGGAAGACATGATCCACGATATTTGCCACAGCTTGAAGGAACCATCACCAAAAATGAATATGATAAAGGTTGATATCTCTCATTAGACTAGGAATCGGGAAATGCAGGTCTTACTCTTGGGTATGCCACTAATTTGCCCTGTGGACTTGGGAAAATCATTTGATTTCTCTAAGACTCACCAAGTTTCCTCATCTATAAGATATATACCTGTAAATATTTTCCTTACCTGTCCCACAACATTATGGTGTGAAGATTAAATAAAATAATGGGCATGAAGCCATTTTGAAAATTACTACACCTGCATAAGCATGACGATGATGATGATGATGATGATGCTTACTCTAAGATTCTAGAGAATCATGAGTCTCTTTTCACTTTTTTTGGAGTGACAGACAGGATGTTTCCTCCATAGTTGTTCCCTTCATCTCATCTCTTATTTCCAGCTGCTCATAGCAGAAATAAACAACCCTCTATTGATTTATGAGTACATAGAGTAATAGTAGATTTAGAGCTCAAAGGGACTTAAAGGCTATTTTTTCATGTTTTTTGGAGGGGGGAGTCAACGCAATTGGGGTGAAGTAACTTGCCCAAGGTCACACAGCTGGTAAGCGTCAAGTGTCTGAGGTCAGATTTGAACTCAGGTCCTTCTGACTCGAGGGCCGGTGTTCTATTCACTGTGCCACCTAGCTGCCCTATTAAAGGCTGTTTTATTGTTTTATAGATGAAGAAACTGAGGCCAGATGAGAGCCAGTGACTTGCCCATCATCACACATGGGAGGTGTGGGACAAAAGCTTGTTCTCCCAGATTTCAAAATCTATCAAGCCACATTGAGTCCCTGATAATAGGAATAAAAATAAAATTGTGTATTATTCATCATCTGTGACAGGGAAATTGTTTGAAAAAGCCTACATAAAACTACTGACAGCATGAGAGTCCTTTCTGACTCGAAAATTTTATATTCTTTACAAGAAAACCAAAATTTTATGGTATTAGTACTTTAGTCAGGAATTTTTAAAATATGCTCAAGATTCAAGGAAGTCAGACCTCTTTGAGCATGGTGGGGAATACCCCAGATATCACTTTGTTCCACTAGGACTCCAGCCCCTGCCTTCAGTACACAGTCTACGGAATACTCAGTTCTTTTTATGGATGTGACCCCAATGTCCTCTTTGCCCTTGGGTACAAATCACTTACACAGCTTCAAAAAGCTCCTTTATTGCCTGCCTTGTATTCTTCACTTCATAAATCTTCCACTGGTGCCCTCTCCATGGAAGGCAGTGGCTGTTTCCCTCGTTCTTGCTATTTAAAAAGTTCCCCAATGGCTTGTCACCTGGATAAATTATGAGTGACTTTCAGACGCGTACTCCCCATTAGTCTGAACAAGCCTGAGAAGGAAGACATAGTGGCTGTCTGGTTTTAGAATTTGCCCTTTCTTCTGGACATTCATCTGTAACTTGTTCTCTGCTGGATAACCATGACGGTGTTGAGCTCCACTGGAGAGAGTCAACTGTTTGTGTGGGTCTCTGACTTTGAAAGAGAGCTGACTTCCAAAGAGTTTGTGTGTTGGGTCATGTTATTCTTCTCCCATTTGCTAATGGAAAATAATGCCTTGGAAAGAAAACAAGATAAATACTTATTTTTCAAAACATCTTGTGCCTCATTCACACTTCAGAAAAGGTTTGCTTTTTTTTCTAAACTTTTCCCAAATCCAAGATAAGTTCCCTTTAGGATCCTGCTTTAACTCACTTTGTCTCCCATATGTCAAATTCTTAGTACTGACTAAAAACAATCTTTTTTGGTGGAAACAGAATATCATGACACAATGGGATTTTTTTGGTAGTTTGTGTTTGTGTGTGTTTTTGTTGTTTTTTTTAAAATGAACTTGATTTTTTTTTAAAGAGCCAGCTGATAACCTTGGAGACCAAATCCTCTGTTTATGCAAAAACAGAAACAGTTGAGATGGTTGTCTTCCTATTACTTCCTCTTTGCCATGTGAATTTTGCTTTACCACTCTGTTCAAGAGGGAACCACCCAACTTCTACCTTTGACTATCTCTACCAAGATGTGATTAAAAAAAAACATATTTCTTGGTAGTCAGGTTAGATACCAAGCAGTTGGGTGGTTTTTTTTTTAACTTATCTTCAAACTAGGCCAGATTTTGTACATCGATAACCTTTTCAATAAACTCAACCTATGTTAAGTGCCTACAATTACAAGGCTAATTGTGTATACAAGAAGGGTAGGTATCTCCTCTCAGGGCTCTGTTCTGTTATAACCAACTTGCTAGCCTGTAAAGGATGAAAGTATGTCCAGTCAACCAAAATATTTATTAATTCATTAGCAATAAATCATTGAATAATTGACATTTATAGAGTGCTTTATGTTTGCAGAGTGCTTTCTAGGTATTATCTTATTTGAACCTCACAAATAACCATGAAGGCAGAGTGAAAATATTATCATTCCCATTTTTACAAATGAAGAAACTGTCAAAAATGTGAAATGACTTGTCCAAAGTCACACTGTAACTTGCAGAACTAAGACTGGAATCCAATTTTCCTGACTTTCCAGTGCTCTTTCTGTTATATCAGTGAGCAAACGTGAAAAAGAACAATAAAAATTCATATCCACATAGTACTTTGATGATTGCAAAGTTTTTTCCTGACAACAGCTGCACAAGGTAGGTGGCACAATTATCATTGTCCCCACTTTACAAGTGGAACCCATTATGAAATATCATGGTTTGTCATTGGTGTGTTCCAAGGCTGTTTCACATTATCATTTCACAAGGCAAAGAAGCAAAGGTACAAAGCAGAGCAGTGACTAGGTATGCTTGCAGACTGTACAGATATTAAAATCGTCACTGCATGCATGGGTACAAGCCTCCGAATTTTTCAGTAGTATACCACAATTCCTACTAATAAAGAGGAATACTGTGCTGGGAGGGAAAAGACATTTGAGGACCATTGAAACAGAGCAAGAGAAGAGATAAGCAGCTGCCTTTACTACACAAGAATCTAACGTTTCAAGAAGTTGAGATGTTCCTCATGTTATTTCTCAACATAGTATTTTGCTGTTACTTAACCAGTCTGCAGTTTGTGTGTTTTAGATGCTGACCTATAAGAAATGAACAGTTTTACTTGGGTTCTGAAGGGAAAAGAGAGAACTGAAGACAGGAATGCAATGAAAATTGATTTGGGGTGGGAGGAGGGAGGGAGAAGTCAGTCTAAATCTATTCTGAACAGATTTAGCAAATTTGAAGGAAAAATCCAAAAAATTGTGTTTTTAAAAAGTCGCAATTGTTTGAATTCTCAAGTGCTTTCTATTTTCTGGTAAAAGCTAAATTATAACTAGGCTAAAATATTGAGGAAATCTTAGCTAAATATTTATGAACTAAACAATAGCAAACTATATTATATATAACAATTATATTTACTGTATCTATAATGTCTATATATACATTTATATACAGACATGTACACACATACATGCACATATATATGTATATGCATGCATGTGTGTACATGTGTGTGTCTATCCAGATCTCACAAGGAAACTTAGACAAAAGAGAGGAAAAGTAGTTTCACTCACAGCAACTGTAATTCTGAGGTTTACCCACCCTTAACCAAAAGCAGGCATAACGGTTATATCTGTAAGCTGGCTAGAAACATGAAGGGGAGAAAACATAAGGAGGAAGAGGTATAGTTGGCTAAGTCTTTCAGAAGGTTCCAGTTGCCAAGGAAACCACTTCCTTTCTGTTCATGCAGCTAACTCTTGAGTTATTCATACCCCCATAGAATAATACTACTGGGCTTACGAGGAAAAAGTAATTACTCCCAAAGTCCAGGACTATTATGGTAACACTAGGCAAGGCCCACTTTCCCTAGTGTCATTAAAAGTTACAGGAGAAGAGGAGAAAGGGAATAGATGGTCTTCTAAACTTTATTTTATACAGCCTAAGGTCTGCTCCCATCAACCCTGGCCCTCGTTCTATCTTCATCTACATGTGAAATCATTTCTCTCTTTAACAAATATTTATTAGAATATATGTGTGTATACATAGATATTTATGTGAATATGTATGTAGGACTGTGCTATATGCCGTCAAACACTGTCCCTGATTTCAACAACAAACTTATAACCAATATTGGACATGCATATAAAATATGATGTATGACAAATTCTAAGAGAGTAGTACAAAGCACCATAGAATATCAGAGGACAAGAAAGAGAGAGATTACTTTTGATTGTAATGCTCAATGAAGTTTTGATGGAGGAGTTGGGCCTTGAAGAATCAGTAAAACTTCAACAGGTGAAAATGTAGAAAGGGGGAGAGCTTCCAGGGGCGGAGCCAAGATGGCGGCTGAAAAGCAGGGACTTGGGTGAGCTTCCCACCAGGTCCCTTCAAAAAACTATAAAAAATGGCTCTGAAAAAATTCTAGAACTGCAGAACCCACAAAATAGCAGAGGGAAGCAGGGATCTAGCCCAGGGCAGCCTGGATGGTCGCTGGATGAGGTCTGTCGCACACGGAGCAGAGGGGAGTGGAGCTCAGCGTGGGCGGTGGCAGGACCAACCAGACCAGCAGCAGGCTGGAACAGGCCCTAGTGCCCTGAATCAGTGAGCTGTGGCAGTTACCAGACTTCTTAACCCACAAACACCAAAGACAACAGAGAAAGCTAGTGGGAAAAGCTGCGGGGGACAGAGTTTGTGGTTTGGCCACTGCCCCAGGGGCAGCATGGGAGGTGCAGCTACAGAACTACAGCTGCTGTTACTTCCGGCCCCAGGCCCACGTGGTGGGAGGAATTAAGTGGCAGATCAGAGCAGGAGTGCAGAGCCTGCTGAAGATTTTAGTCAGGTCAGGGTTGGTGGTTCTTGAGGAAGGAGGAGTGCTGGTGTGGCAGAGCTGGCTGTGTAGAAATAGCTCTGAAATCAACGGCACATCCCCTCAAGCTTGGAACAAAGTACTCTTTGCTCTACAAGCAGTCATACCCCGACGAAAAACTCAAGGGTCAAGTAAGTTGGCTGGGAACATGGCCAGGCAGCGAAAACACACTCAGATTCAGTCTCAGACTTTGGAATCCTTCTTTGGTAACAAAGAAGACCAAAACATACAGCCTAAAGAAGTCAACGAAGTCAAAGAGCCTACACCAAAAGCCTCCAAGAAAAACATGAACTGGTCTCAGGCCATGGAAGAGCTCAAAAATGATTTGGAAAAGCAAGTTAGAGAAGTAGAGGAAAAATTGGGAAGAGAAATGAGAAGGATGCGAGAAAACCATGAAAAACAAGTCAATGACTTGCTAAAGGAGACCCCAAAAAATACTGAAAAAAATATTGAAGAAAACAACACAGACTAACTCAAATGGCAAAAGAGCTCCAAAAAGCCAATGAGGAGAAGAATGCCTTGAAAGGCAGAATTAGCCAAATGGAAAAGGAGATCCAAAAGACCACTGAAGGAAATACTACCTTAAAAAATGAGATTGGCGCAAGTGGAAGCTAGTGACTTGATGAGAAATCAAGATATTATAAAACAGAACCAAAGGAATGAAAAAGTGGAAGACAATGTGAAATATCTCATTGGAAAAACCACTGACCTAGAAAATAGATCCAGGAGAGATAATTTAAAAATTATTGGACTACCTGAAAGCCATGATCAAAAAAAGAGCCTAGATATCATCTTTCAAGAAATTATCAAGGAGAACTGCCCTGATATTCTAGAGCCAGAGGGTAAAATAGAAATTGAAAGAATCCACCGATCACCTCCTCAAATAGATCCCAAAAAGAAAACTCCTAGGAACATTGTCACCAAATTCCAGAGCTCTCAGGTCAAGGAGAAAATACTGCAAGCAGCCAGAAAGAAACAATTTGAGTATTGTGAAAAAACAATCAGGATAACACAGGATCTGGCAGCTTCCACATTAAGGGACCAAAGGGCTTGGAATACAACATTCCGGAGATCAATGGAGCTAGGATTAAAACCAAGAATCACCTACCCAGCAAAACTGAGTATCATGCTCCAAGGCAAAATATGGATTTTCAATAAAATAGAGGACTTTCAAGCTTTCTCAGTGAAAAGACCAGAGCTGAATAGAAAATCTGACTTTCAAACACAACAATCAAGAGAAGCATGAAAAGGTAAACAAGAAAGAGAAATCATAAGGGACTTACTAAAGGTGAACTGTTTTGTTTACATTCCTACATGTATGATTCATGAGACCTCAGTATTAGGGTAGCTGAAGGGAATATGCATATATGTGTGTGTGTGTGTGTGTGTATACGTATATATACATATGTGTGTGTCTATGTACGTATATATGTAGGTGTGTGCATATATATATATATATGTGTGTGTGTGTATGTATGTATATATATATATACACACACACACGGAAGGCACAGGGTGAGTTGGATATGAAGGGATGATATCCAAAAAAATAAAATCAAATTAAGGGATAAGAGAGGAATATATTAAGAGAGGGAGAAAAGGAGAGATAGAATGGGGTAAATTATCTCGCATAAAAGTGGCAAGAAAAAGCAGTTCTCTAGGAAGGGAAGAGGGGGCAGGTGAGGAGGAATAAGTAAATCTTGCTCTCATCAGATATGACCTGAGGAGGGAATACCATACACACTCATTTGGGTATTTTACCCCACAGGAAAGAAGGAGGAAGAAGATAAAAAAGGGGGGATGATAGAAGGGAGGGCAGATGGGGGGAGGAGATAATCAAAAGCAAACACTTTCAAAAAGGGACAGGGTCAAGGGAGAAAATTCAATAAAGGGGGATAGGTTAGGAAGGAGCAAAACATAGTTAATCCTTCACAACATGAGAATAGTGGAAGGGTTATACAAAATGATACACATGTGGCCTATGTTGAATTGCTTGCCTTCTTAGGGAGCGTGGGCAGGGAGGGAAGAGGGAAGAGAATTTGGAACTCAAAGTTTTAAAAACAGACGTTCAAAAACAACAACAAAGAAAAAAAGTTTTTGCATGCAACTAGGAAATAAGATACACAGGAAATGGGGCATAGAAATTTATCTTGCCCTACAGGAGAAGAAGGGAAAGGGGGATGGAAGGGGAGTGGGGTGACAGAAGGGAGGGCTGACTGGGGAATGGCGCAACCAGAATATACACCATCTTGGAGTGGGCAGGAGGGTAGAAATGGGGAGAAAATTTGTAATTCAAACTTGTGAAAATCAATGCTGAAAACTAAATATATTAAATAAATTAAATAAAAAATAAAAAAAAGAAAATGTAGAAAGGGTATTTTAGGGAGAAGATATGAGCAAATGGGCATAGATAAGAAAAGACAAGATACTTGAAGAAAACCGAGTAGTCCAGGGTGAATGGAACATACTGGATGAAGAATATTTGGAGATTAAGGTCAAAATAATGAATTGGGTCTACGTTGTTGAGGGCCTTGAATTTTAGATAGAGTAGCATCCAATAGGCCATAGGCAGCCAATGAAAGTTTTGAAGGAAGCAAGTGAGACCATGAAGGTGACAGTTTAGGAAGATTAATCTGGTAATTGTGTGCAGAATAGATTGGGAAGGAGATACCAGAATCAGGTTGACCTATCTTAATAGGTCTAATAGGAGGCTGTCTCAATAGTCTCCATGTGAACTAATGTGGTAAAAATAAAATGGAAGAGATGTGAGAGGAATACAGAGCAAGAAGTGATATGATTTAGTGACCTTTATTGTTAACCCTGTTGTACAGAAGAAAATAAGGTTAAGAACTACTATGGGATGGGCTGGATACAATCCAGCTAATAATTGTCTGTGCTAAGATTCAAAACCAGGCATTTTGTTGCAATTTGGGGTGCCGAGAACTCCCAAATGTAAAGGTACAGAGGGTCTGCTTGAAAGAGTTATACCCCTCAAGCCTTCTTTCAGTCAGAGTAGTGAGATTTTATTTTAACATCAGCAAGGCAGGCAAGATTCCTAGTAAATCTGCACTGTTGTAATGCCAATAAGAAGGGGTGAGATTCTAAGAACCTGTGTCATTTAATGGGAGTAAGACTGGTACTTATATACAGGAAAAAACAGTGAGAAGATCTAGATGGGATAAAGGGGTGGTAAATGACCTGGAGTGGGCCAGGTACAGAAAATGAAAGGAGTTAAGTGGTTGGAGAGCCACAAGTGAAAGGGCAGTTATTGAGTATCCAGGTGGGTTGGGCTGGACCTCTGGCACAAAGCCAGGATGGGTCAGTTTAGGGCAAAGATTTGGTCTTTTCCTTTTAGGGATCCCAGTCCCATAACCTCATCATTTTGACTCTAGGTCCAGTGTGCTTTTCACAACACTTTCATTCGTAGTCTGTGGTCCTGTCTAATTTAAGGATAAAATAGAAAGCTTCAAAATGAAACTATCCTTACATATTCTTTGTTTTCTACTCACAAATCCACCTACTAATACAACATTATAATAACACTCTGGCCACCATCATCATCTCCCTCCAACCCCAATGTTGAACTTCAGTCCCGAATTCCCTGGCTTTTCTACACAATGCTGCTACAGAGGTGCCCCTACTCTCCATGCTTTCTTTTTGTTGCTGCTGGTCAGTTACTTTCAGTTGTGTCTGACTCTGTGACACCATATGGGATTTTCTTGGCAAAGATACTGAAGTGGTTTGCCGTTTCCTTCTCAGCTCATTTTACAGATGAGGAAACTGAGGCAAGCAAGGTTAAGTGACGAGTTCAGGGTCACAGAGCTAGTAAGTAGGTGTCTGAGGCCAGATCTGAACTCAAGAAACTGAGTCTTACTGACTCCAGGCCCCACACATTACCCACTGTGGCATCTAGCTGCTCCCCTATGCTTTCTAGCTTTTCTTTATATACTATCTTTTCCCCCATTAGAATGTAGGTTCCTAGAAAGCAGAGAGTATCTTGCTTGCTTATATTCATATCCACAAGTCTCAGCTTAGTTTCTAGTGTGTAGTTATTAACATCTATTTATCTATCAAACAAGCATAATGTAATAAAAGAAATAGAACACAATGGGGTTGAACTACAATAAAATATATTATATTATGTTAAGTTATGCATTATATCATCATGCCATATTATATTATATTATATTATATTATATTATATTATATTATATTATATCATGTTATATTATATTATATTATATCATGTTATATTATATTATATTATATTACATTACATCATATCATATCATATCATATCATATCATATTATGTTGTATAATCCAATAAACATTTATCAAGTGTCTGCTACATGCCAGGTACTGTGCTAAGTACTGTTGCCTCAGACAAATTGAGACCTGGGAAAGACCTTAACTTAAAAAGGCCAAGATCTCCCACTGTATCTGGGGACATCTCCATTCATCCTGACCTACGTCTTGCCACTGGACTCAAATGACCCCGGAGGAAAAAGTGAGGCTGATGACTTTGCACAGCTTTGCCTCACTTAAATCCAATTCACTTACAAGTCAAGACATCACCCTCCTGATGTCATTGATCCTCTTGGAGGACAAACAACAGCAGTAACAACTGGCCGACCTGAGTAACTCACTTAGATGCCCTTGGCAAGTATTTAAGACTACAAGTTGCAGAGCAAATATCGAACTGTATTGGTAGAGGAAGTTTTGGGGAGTTCCCTACACTGATGAGATTTCAGGTTTAACATAGATACATGACATGACATGACATGACACAACATAGCAACATAACACAACGTAACATAACATAGTTATAATATATAGTAGTTATAGTATATTATATTACAACAATATAATAAATAATATCATATCATAACATAGCATAGCATAATATAACATAACATAACATGACATGACATAACATAACATGATATAATATAATATAATATAACATAACATAACATAACAATATAATATAATATAACACAACATAACATGACATGACATGACATGACATAATATAATATAATATAATATAATATAATATAATATAATATAATATAATATAATATAATATAATATAATATAATATAATATAATATATACCTTTTTTTACCTGTGATTTCATTGGTTTGGGGAGCTCTTTGTAAGGAACTTAATCTCTCTATAATCCTACCACTCATAATAGATAGAGAGCTGGACTCAGATTCAGGACAGCCCGGCTTTGAGTCTTGCCTCTACAACCTACTGGCTGTGTGACCCTGGACAAGTCACTTACTTCTCTTGGTAATTTGCCAGGCAACACCTTAAGTTGCAACTATTCATTGCAGAAAAGGTAACAATCCGTGCTGGGTGGTAGCATGATGCAATGGAAAGAGCCCTGAACTTAAGAGTTGTGGTACCTGAATTTGTAATCCCAGCCTTACTACTTACTACTTTCATGATCTTGGACAAATTATCTAACCTTTCTGGGTCTCAGTTTCCTTAGCTGTAAAATGAGAAGACTGGACTAGCTGAGTTCTGAGGTCCCTTCTAGCTCTATGATCTTAAGAAGTTATAAACGGCTACCAATCTGCATCAGTGGAGGAGTTCCATACCTGTACCACTGATATCACAAGTACAGACCCATTTCCAACATATTTACTTTTCATTGTTGTTGAGTCATTTCAGTTGTGTCCAACTCTTTGTGACCTCCATTTTGGGGTGTTCTTGGAGAACTTACTGGAGTGGTTTGCCATTTCCTTCTCCAGCTTGTTTTATAGATGAAGCAACAGAGGCAAGCAGGGTTAAAAGTGATTTGCCCAGGGTCACACAGCTGGTAAGTGTCTGAGGCCCAGATCTAAACTCATGAAGATTAGTCTTCCTGATTCCAAACCCAGTACTCCATCCACTGTGCCACCTAATTGCCCCAATATTCGTATATATAGATACACAGAGATACACATACACATATAGATACACATTTATGATAGAAAGATTACAGCTCTCTACCTGGATGCATACCACATATTTGTGTTCTTGGGGAAGCTCCCAGAATGAGGCCATCTGTTTCAGAGCTTCACTAGATCACTATTCCCCACCCTTGCTTCCACTAGATCTTGGCCATGAACTATTCAGTATCTCCATTAACCATTAACCATTAGCTATTAATCATTAACCATTAACCACTTTCTCTTTCTGCCCAAGCAAGACTTTTTTCCTGGATTATGAAGTGGTTGAAAGATTTCAGACCTCAAGCTGTATGACAGTATGCACTGAGATGACCATACTATTTCCTCCAACCTGGTTATAATATCAGTGATCAGTGCCAGGGAGAATACAGTCCATAGACAGAGAAGTCTCTTTCCACATTTTTCTGGATGTTCTTTCCTAGATTTCTACTTTTCAATGGGCTCCCTGAAAAGAACAGGTATCTTGTAGCCAGATGTCTGTATATTTCCTGGCTATGTCCATGCATTTCTTAGAGATTCTTAGAGCTAATCAGTCTGTCCCTTTGAGTAATATTTTATTTGAGTAATATTTTAAATCCTTCCCCCCATTAGGAAGGTTGTTACATAATTTTTCCTTATAAGGTATTAAACATTGGGACAGCTAAGTGGCTCAGTGGATAGAGCACCAGGCTTAGAGTCAGGAAGGCCTAAGATCCAAACTGGCCTCAGATACTTACTAGCTGTGGGACCCTAGGCAAGTTACTTAACCCTGTTTGCCTCAGTTTGCTCAGCTGTAAAATGAACTGGAGAAGGAAATGGCAAACCACTCAAGTACCTTTGCCAAGGAAATCCCAAATGGGTCACAGAGAGTTAATTGTACACGACCAAACGTTGAACCATTCCTGAAGATTTGTTTGGTTCATATGCCCAAAGGGATATAAAGATGTGCATACCCTTTGACCCAGCAATACCACTTCTAGGTCTGTATCCCAAAGAGATCATACAAATGGGGAAAATGTACAAAATGTACAAAAGTATTTATAGCAGCTCTTTTTGTGGTGGCCAAGAATTGGAAATTGAGGGGATGCTCATCAGCTGGGGAATGGCTGAACAAGTTGTGGTGTATGAATGTGGTAGAATACTATTGTGCTATATGAAATGATGAACAGGTGGACTTCAGAAAAACCTGGAAAGACTTATATGAACTGATGCTGAGTGAAGTAAGCAGAACCAGGAGAACACTGTACATAGTAACAGCCACACTGTTCAATGAATAACTTTGATAGACTTACCTCTTCTTAGCAATGCAAGGATTTAAGACAGCTCCAAAAGACACGTGATGGAAAATGCCGTCCACATGCAGAAAAAGAATATGGAGTCTGAATGTAGATTGAAGCATATCATTTGCTTTCTCTTTTGGGGGGCTGGGGGAAGCGAGATATGGGGAGAAAAATTGGAACCATAATCTTATGGAAGTGAATGTTGAACACTAAAAAAAAAAAGCCTTATTTGGTTTAGAGGAATAAGAGCTTAGATGGTTGTCATCATTTCCTCAATGCCTAAGCAGCCACAAGTAACCCTAGGTTCTGAAATTCTTGGCTAGCGAATTGCAGTGTAGCTGTATTCACCTCAAGAGGTTCTCAGTGCCTGTCCTTACTGACTACCCTTCTCCTGAAACAGCTAAGTAAATCTCCTTTTTTGACTATTAAATGACTTATTTTGTGTCAATAGCAAACCTAAATCATCAAGGGACTGGCCTGACTCAGGACTAGCTCAGAACAGTCTCTAATGAAATCTCTAGACAAGATATATATGTGTGTAAACACACACGTATATGTTAATAATAGATGCAAACACTATATACATATATACACAGATAATATGTGTTGCTTACATACATAGGCATGCATATGTGTGTATACATACATGTACATGGTATGTGTATGTATTCACAGTGTATATATATATATGATGTCCATATATGTGTATATGGTATTGCATGTGTATGAGTATGCGTATGTATATGTGTATCGTGTGTATCATATACATATCGTATATACCCAGCATCTCAGTTTTGTAAATTATGAGAACTACTGTACTCCCATACAAAGGAGGGGAGTTCTGTCCTCTGCACAAACCTGTAGGCATAATTACCTCCAAAGATTTACAACAGCCAACTCTCCAGAAAAAAATCCTTTAAAAATAGACTAGATCTAAAATCTCAGTGATGTAAGGCCAGCCCCTCAAATCTAAAGGATACCATAACGAGAACCATTTTAGTGCTGTATTTCTCAGAGGCTCAGATCTTTCTTCAGAAGTTCATGCCTAAAAGCTATTCTGTTCTTCCAGGGAATTTAAATGCAAGGGTAGGAAGTCAATGAGGACTTTATAGATGGTACAGCCAGGCACGAGGTGCCAGATGTTTTATGTTCACTTGCAAGCCAAGAATGGTTAAGATAACCACTTCCTGAGAATGATGAGTACAAAAGGAGAAAATGGACCAGGTTGACAGAAGAAAAACCAGTAAATTCCATGAGTGGTAAAAAGCGCAGAAAGATAAAGCCCTCTATAGGAATGAGGACGTTTGTATATTTTCTTTTAATCTTTTTTCTCCCCACCCCCAAAGTGATACAGTTCCCTATTTTGAATCCTCAGGTTCTGGAGAGAGGATGGTATAGATGTCCTGGTTATCAAGACATTGGCGGGGAGGGACTGTTCCTGAGGTAAAGAGGCACGTCTCAAAGTCCTGATCTAGTACGATAAACAAGAAGCTCTGTCAAATCGAGAAGAATGCATAAGCTAACCAAATGCAAGGGAAGAGGCTTGGGTGATTTGAGACAGTCCAGTGCACTACGGAGGGGTCAGCACCGATGAGGGAGGACCCACAACAAAGGGAAGCAAGAGTCATCAGCAATAAATAGACAAACCTACTGGAAGAAAAAAATGTCAGGCAATGGGAATACAGACAAAAAATGGTCCCTCAAGAAGCTTACAATCTATCAGGGGATATAAATGCACACACATAAAGACGTACAAAATAAATGCAGGGTAATTTAGGTAGGGAAGCATTAGCAGGTGGGGTATCAGGAATGGTCTCATAACATTCAGTATGTTCATTTGGTGTGTCCGTTCAGACATGGCTTTTGAGCTAAGCTTTGAAGCAAACTAGAGATTTTAAGAGGCAGAGGTGAGGAGTAAGATATTCCAGGCATTAGGTATAACTAGTACATAGGTTGACAGGCAGGAAATGGAAGTGTTGTATATGTCGATTTAGTCGGCAAGTTTATCTGGACTATCAAGTATGCGGAGGGGGATAATGGTAGATTGGAGGCAGATTGTGAAGGGTTCTAAATGTGGAACAAATGAGTTTGTATCTTATGTTAGGGATTGTTGTTGTTGAGTCTTTTTCATTCGTGTCCAGCTCTTCGTGATCCCATTTCAGGTTTTCTTGGCAAAGATACTGGAGTGGTTTGCCATTTCCTTCTCCAGCTCATTTTACAGATGAGCAAACTGAGGCAAACAGGGTGATGTGACTTGCTCAGGCTCTCATAGATAAGTGCCTGAGTCTGAATTGGAACTTGGTTCTTCCTGACTCCAGGCCTGGCACTCTAGCCACCGCACCACCCACCTGCCCTTATCCTAGGGACAGAAAGGAGCAACTTGAACTTAGGGAGCAGAAAAGTAACAGAGTCAGACTTGTGCTTTAAGAGTTTCCCTTTGGTAGATGTGTGGAAGATGGATTGGACCTGAGGAAAATGAGGAAGAGAAGTGGACGTTCTATCTCAAGCAATGTGGGAAGCAACATATTCCAATGCAAAGAGTAATGCATCAGGAGGTTGAGGACATACTGTTGAGTCCTGCCTTTGATATTTAATACCTTTGTGGTCATGGGCAAGTCACTTCACTTTATCTTTATATCTACATCTCTCTTCCTATACAAAAAACGACAACAACAACTTTGTGTTCTTGAAGTTAATTGAGGATTGTGAAATGTTTTGAAACTCAGAATGATCCCTAGATGCCAGACTATGTCACCTCAATTTCCTCATCTGTAATATAAGGGCAGCTAGGTGGCACAGTGGATAGAGTGGCAGGCCTGGAGTCAGGAAGACCCGAGTTCCAATTCAGCCTCAGACACTTAGTCGCTGTGGGACCCCGGGCAAGTCACTTAACCCTGTTTGCCTTAGCTGGAGACAGAAATGGGAACTTCAGTATCTTTGCCCAAAAAACCTCAAAGATTATGGGTTCCAATTTTTCTCCCCATCTCTCTCTTCCCCCAACCCCCCAAAAGAGAAAGCAAATAATATGCTTCAATCTACATTCAGACTCCATAGTTCTTTTTCTGCATGTGGACAGCATTTTCCATCACCCAGAAGTGTCAGACACAACTGAAAACCACTCAACAACAACAACATAAGGGAGTTGGACTACATCGGGCCCACACAACCTGAAGCCCTCAGGCGGCTTATGGCCCATGGGCACACCAAAGGATTTTGGGCAGCCCACAGTGTTTTCCTCTACATTTTTCATGGCTGCCCAAAATCCTTTCGCATGCTGCAGGTTGTGCAGGCCTGCACTAGATGAACACTAAGGTCTCTTTCAACTCTAAATCCAATGAACTTCTCTTATATCAGACTTCTTTTGTTTCTATAGTATGCTAGAGTCAAAGGACCTGGGTAGATGTCCTCCCTTCCCACATTCTAGCTCCTTGTCTATCTATCTTTAGTTATGCCCCTTTGTTACTCCATTGCCTTGGCATTCCATGGTTCCAAATACCTTTCAATCATATTGTACTGTCCTCAATAGTTCATTTTTAGATACACAGCCTTGAAAGCAATCCCAACAGACAATACAAAAATATCTCCATTACAGCTCAAAGAAGTAGTCATAAGGTGGGTTTGAATGAGGGCTGGGCTAAGCAGCAACATTCAAAACCATTGCATTCACACAGAAGCTGGAAATGGACCTTTGTAGACCTGGCAGTGACTTGTCACACCCTTGATACGTTTGTTCCTTCCTACGATCAGAGGAAGCCAAGGGCAATTTGTTCTTTTTGTGAGTTTCTCCTTGGAATGCAAGGCTTAAATTTTCTATGATTTTATAGTACTGCAGTCATGCCTTGATCAAAATCAATCTAAAAGCTGCCAGGCACAGAGCCAGGTGAACAAGTGCACACAAAGGGAATTGTACGTCATAGGTTTTGCCTACTCTGAACAAAAATAGATGCCTTTCCCTCTTAGTGCCCAAGATCAGTGCCCTGAACTCCTTTGCTTTAAGATGGAAGAGCTAAAGAAGGAAACTATTTGCCCGGCTGCTTTCTCTGGCCCTTGTGTTTTCCTGTTTGACAATGGCATAAACAGAACCATACTCATAACCGTGCCCAACCGTGACTTAGTTTGGCATCTAGACATCATTCTGAGTTTCAAAATATTTTGCAATCCTCAGTTAACTAAAGTAACACAAAGATGTTGTCTTTCTTCTGCATAGGAAGAGAAATTTAGGTATAAAGATAAAAATAAAATGAACTTTTCCCTCAAGGAACTTAAATTCTACTGGGACTGTTTGTTCATAGAGAGCCTATAATCCATCCCTCCCACTTTACAGATAAAGCTCAAAGGGGGCAGCTGGGTGGTGCAGTGAGTAGAGAACTGGCCCTGAAGTCAGGAGGACCTGAGTTCAAATCTGGCCTCAGACACTTGACACATTCACTAGTTGTATGACCTTGGGCAAGTCACTTAACCTCAATTGCCCTGCCTTCCCCCCTCCAAAAATTAAAAAAAAAATTTAAAAAAGGTTCAGAGAGGCAGAGTCATAGTCATATGCCTCTGAACTCAGGTTTACTTTTTTTTACTACTACTAGTTCTTTTTACTGCATCATAGCTAAATTTCCAGTCATCTGTCAGTCAGTCAATAAACATTTATTAAGCACTTACTTTGTACCCATCACTGTGCTAAGTAAGCACTAGAGATAGAAAGAAAAGTAAAAGACAGTCCTTGCCCTTGAGGAATGCAAACTAATGGGGAAAACAACATGCAGATTCTTTACTGTTTCCACAGCACTGGCAGCACATTCCTATAGTGTATTTCTGATGATCAGAGAGAATATGATATTGCTCGCAATATTCTAAGCATTTATGGGATAAGTCATTACATCTAGTTTTGCTTTCACTGGAAAGAATGTTTTTGAAATCATGATCTGTATTTCACATTTCTCATTTCATTTTAAGTAGCTAAAATTGCTTAAGCAACTTTATAGCATTATCCGCTCTTCTCTGGAAATTTAAATCTACTAGGTCTAGTATCTGAGCTTCTTATCATTTCTCTCAAATGTTACACATAGGAAACCAGATTTCACCAGAGTTCTATCAAGGTATTTTTATTTTTAGCCTAACTATTATCTATTTTCAACAGTTAAAGGGGCATTATCTCAGATGCCCTAAACTGGAAGTCTGTATGTCTGTAGTCCTAATTGTCAGTAATATGGCTAAGCCTGTGAGTACTACAAGCATAAGAAGGCTTCAGAGACAGCTTGCCATAGTGCAGGAGTGAGGAATCTGTGGCCTTCGGGCCACATGTGGCCTTCTAGGTTCTTTGGTGCAGCCAGTCCAAGTTGACTGAGTCCAAGATTTACAGAACAAATCCTTTCAACAAGGGAATTTGTTCTGTGAAATTTGTATTCAGTCAAAGGGCCACACTTGAGGACCTAGAGGGCCACATGTGGCCTCAAGGCCACAGGTTCCCCATCCCTGCCATGGTAGATACCAGAAGACCTGGATTCAAGTCCTACCTCAGACATTTATTCACTATATGACCCTGGGCAAGTCACTTACATTTTCTGCACCTTAATCTCTTCATCTATGGGACCATCAACAGGGGCTGAAGTAAATTAGATGGCCTCTGAGAACCCTTCCAGCTCCAAATCTAGGAAACTTGGAAAAGAAGAAAGAAAAAGAGGGGAGTTGGCAGAGGGAAAAGAGGGAGAAAGGGGGGAGAGGGAGGGAGGAAGGAAGGAAGGAAAGAAGGAATGAAGGAAAAAAGGAAAAGGGGATATAGAATGGTAAAAGAAAATGGAATACAAAACAAGAAGAAAAAAGGAGAAGAGATATGGCAAGAAAAAGGGAAAGATAAAGTGAGTTTGAGATAGGATAAAAAGTGCTAGATTGCTGACATCATCAGATTTTATGTACTACTCGGTAGCACTGGGAACATTTGTAAACTTTCTTAGTATGTGTGTTAAAAAAGAAAAATCCCATGGAGTCAGCAACCTTGACAAAACTACCAACGCCCATTTCTAATGTAAACACCCTTACATGAGAACTTCAGTCTAGGAGGTGGTGGAATTCTGACTCTAGCCAAGACATAGCCAGGAAAAGCACATGATCTTACTAATTGCATTAGAAGTCTGAAAAGGTGTTAGGATAACAAGCAGGCAGGGATGGTGGGGGTAAAGGGCAGATTTAGTGATTAGATTTCCCAGAAGGTGTGCACACACATGGTATTAGAAGATCCGTCATTGGTCAAGAGGCTGAAGTCCAAGCAAGCAGCTAGTCAAAGTCAAGGGAGTCTGGCAGCTAGTGATAGCTGGGAATCCAGTGACAGAAGCTTAGAAGCAGGGAACCCCACCACAGGTCTCAGGCACAGGACTTTAGTTCCTGGAAAGACTGGACAGAAAAAAGGTTTCACTTCAGTTCTAGGGACTCAGACAAGGTTAAGGTCCTAGTTATTGGGAAAAGATCCAAGACTAGGGTTTGATTCTAAGGAATATAAGGAACAAAAAGGAAAGCCCATGGTAGGAAGTCAGAGCAGAACTAACTATAAGACCTATTAGATGCAAAGCTGCCTAAGCTGTGCTGTCAGCCATGGGACCTTATAGTTGGAAACCATGATAATACTGAAACTGCAGGCCAAATGAGGTAGTGTGAAGCAATCATGCAGTTATTTGTGGACAGAGGAAATGGGCTGCTGAATATTGACCTCTCTGACTTCTTTTAAGCCCCAGCTAAAACTCCGCCTTCTACAGGAAGCCTTCCACAACCCCTCTTAATTCCAGTGCCTTCCCTCTGCTAATTATTTCCTATTTATACTACATATACTGCATATGGTTTCCTATTTATACTGCTTCGTATGTATTTGTTTACATGGTGCTGTCCCCATTAGACTGTAAACTCCCTGAAGGCAGGGACTGTCTTTTGCCTCTTTTTGAATCTCCAGTGATTAACACAGTGATTGGCAAATTATAGGCACTCAGTAAATGTTTATTGATTGATTGACTAAGTCTACAAGGTACTCCAGCCCCTTCGAGACAGGCCCTTCATAGAAATGTCCTCTGTTCTTGCCTCTACCTTTTAGAACTTCTAGTTTCTTTCAAAACTCAGCTTAAACACCACCTCCTGCAGGAACCCTGTCCTGATGTGCCCCCCAGCTGCTGGCACCTTCCCCTCTAAGCTTACCTGGTACTTTGTATATCTGCCTATATACATGTTTTGCCTTCTGCTAGGATGTGAGCTCCTGGAGGGCAGAAATTGTTTCATTTTTGATTCTACTCAAGATATGGCAGGCATTGGGGTGGGAACTGGAGATACAGATACTCATGAATATTGAGGCACATGATAGGCATGAACTGGATACAATACATGACAAACAAAAAACTAGTGAAGAACATCAAAGAAGAAGAAGAAAAATAAAAGATATCAACAAGGAATTACATGCCAGGAAAAGGAAATAGCTGACCAAAGGCCAGGACAGCCCAGAATGCTCGACTAGTATTCTCAAGATGTCAGGAGTAAACAAGGAAGGACTTCAGAACAATCAGTGGATCCTCTGTGGCAAACTCATGGGAGGCCATGGTCAAGATCACACAAGATGGACAGGCATGGATGGCTTGCAATCTCTATCATTGGAAGGGACTTGAAAATTAATGTGATCACATGTCCATTTGAGTATTTTCAGGGCCTAGCACATTATAGGCATTTAATAAATGCTTATTGATTGATCTTCCCCAAGTAATACAAAATAGGATATAACATAAATCGAATAGAAAATCAGGAGTAGAGTTAAGAGCGAACAATCTGGTGTGAGGCCTTTATTCATACCCAAGGCCACCATCTTTCTTCATCCAAAATCATCTCCCCTCTTTATCCTGGAAGTGATGTATGATATAGTTGAAGGAAAGTAGATAGGGGCATTTGCCTACCCTCCCAAAGTGCTCTAAGACCTAGGAATTTATTCCTTTTATCTCTTCTGTAACAGTGTGGGACAGTAGAAAAAGTGATGCATTTAGAGTTACGAGCGATCTATACTTGAATGCCAGCTCTGAAATTCATTAACTATGTGTAGCCATAATGGCCTTTGTTTTCTTTGAATGACTCAGCTTACCTCATTGAGCCTCTGGACACTGTGGCTTGCTCTTCCGGGGCAGGAAGCCCAAAGAGCATTCCAGGAAGCAGACAACTTCCTGTGTGATGAGTCATGGGGCTGGCTGAGGGGAGGTGTTAACGGCTACGCTAGGGGGAGGGGCCAAGTCAAGAACCAATCGGCCCTGGTCGTTCAGGCGGTGCTTGATGATGTCAAAAACTCTATAAGAGGGGAGAAGACAGCTTGAAGATCCTCTTTTCCTTTTCCGGTTGGAGCCAGAAACAGTTACAGCGACAGTTACAGCGACAGTTACAGCGACAGTTACAGTAACAGTTACAGCCACAGCCACAGCTGAAGCAGGAGCTGCCAGTAGCAGAGCTGACCTACGGGAGGAAGCTGAACAAAGACTTCAGTCCAGTGGGTAATCTTATTACCATAGAGGGGGAAACATGATTTTGCTTTACGCAATCATGCTTCTCTGTAGCCTCCTGGTTACTCTTCCAAGGCGTACTTATTGGGCCTGGAAGCTTTTGATCAATATATCAAAATGGGGTTGCTGGTTCATGGGTTGGTTACTGTGGAGCCTAAATAAATGTTTTGATTCTTCTGCCTTCTACTTTGAGAGTTTCTTATATCCGGCGGTTCCGAACGTTTCAGACATGTTTATGATCCTCTTTGAGATTATAAACTCTGCCCTCCTAATACATTTGGCGACGAGGATGGGATCGCTAGGTATAAGATCTCTATTTAGAAGCAGAACAATTCCAGAGGAAGAGATGAATATCCCAGGATGGGAGGATCCATTTTATTCCTCCCTAGCAAAAGAATTGGCTAAAAAAGCTGGACCCTGTGAAAACTGGGAACCAAGGCTACGGAGAGGAGATCCTAGGGATTTGGAAAAGTGTTTACGAGAAGTTGGGATTCAGTCAGGGGCATCACTATCTAGGCAAAGCTGGATAGTGTTATCAGCCTACCGGCTAGTATACGAAAGATTGAGATTAAGTGAAAGACATGGGGGCACTCCTACCCCACAGGAAGAAGAGGAATCTCAGATAGCAGGAGACCAAACTGACTCAAATGAGAACTTTTCTATTAATGTGGCTAAGAGCAACAGGAGACCAAAAAAGCCCAGAGTGCATTTCAACCCAGCCCAGAAAGAGCCTGACTGCCTGCTTCGTCCTAGCCATGGTGGCAGAGGAAGTGAGTGGGGAGAGAATGAGACAATGTTAGGGGCTGAGGCACAAAACACTACTAGGGTTCAGGATGTGCATCACACAGAGAATAGGAGATGGTTAAATGATCAGACAAGGGCTCGACCCATACAAAGGAGGAAGACAGAAACCCGAGGTGAAGATTCAGTTACAAGGGAAATTCAGGAAGATTTCTCACCGCAAGAGGTCACAGATATTTTGAGTAGATTCAGCCAAAGAATAGGAGAACCATTGATATCTTGGATGGTAAGACTCAGTGATCAAGGGGCCAGTGGAATATCAGTAGATGGGACAGACTGCATGAGATTCATAGGTATCAGCCATGATCCTCTAGTTCAACAAGCTTTTAGGGAACATCATCAGCAAGGAGATGGTGATAGCAGGACTACTCTGTTGGCATTAGCCGCTGTGGGATGCAATAAGAGATATGCTACTGATTCTATGTGGCCCACTGAGCACAGACCCTGGTATTCACTTAGAGATTGTATCATGAGACTAAAGGAGGAGGTAATGAAGACTGCCATTATGATAGGAACTGCAGACAAATATTACAATGATCCAATGGGACTGCCTCATAGGAATTTAATAATTAGGACAGCTCCCCCTGCTTATAAACAACTAATTTTGAATTTATTACTTGGAGAAGTAGGGAGCCGTCTTACAACAGTGATAAATAAGATTTTACAGTTACATGACTTAGGTGACTGGGGAAGGGATAGATCTCCTCGAGAGAGAAGGGTGAATAACCAGCAAACTTGGCGCCAAAGGAGAGTAACAAGGAAAGAAATGTTTACTGCTTTATTGAGAGCAGGGGTAGGTTTTGAAATGATAGATGGAATTCCAACCAATGAATTATATAGAATGTACAGAGATAAAGGCCTTGATAACAGGAGAGATAGGGAAATAAGAACTGCTCCTGCAAATGCTACAGATGTTGAACCTTCATACCCAAGTGAATCACATGAAAGGGAATACTAGGGAACAGGCCAGGCCCCAGCCCAAATTAAGGAAATACGTAAGCTGGATTGCAGACCTCACATTAACTTAACCATATATTGGAAAAATGGGTCAAGTACGGTAACTGAGGCATTAATAGATACTGGGGCCGAGGCCACCCTTATTTATGGAAATCCAGACAAGTTCAGCCATGGAACTCCTATTACCATTACAGGACTAGGAGGGACTGAAATATCAGCCAGGCAAGTTAAATTAATGATGAAAATTGGACAGTTGCCCAAGAAAGAATATAGTGTGGTTATTGTGCCTATTCCCGAATACATCATTGGAATAGACATATTGAAGGGTATGACCTTAAATTTACCTGAAGGGAAATACCAATTTGCTGTGAGGAAAATAGGCATTAATGCAGTCTTAGTGGGGAAAATCAAGATGGATCCAATCACTTTGCCCGAACCTTCTGAAGTAATTACTTTGAGGCAATATCGTGTGCCAGGTGGGCAAGATGAAATTGCCAACACTATAAGAGAATGTGTTGAGGCAGGAGTGTTAGTCCCTACAACTACTCAATGGAACAACCCTGTCTGGCCAGTCCGAAAATCAGATGGAACATGGAGGATGACAGTAGATTATAGACAGCTGAACAAAGTGACTCCTCCCTTGTATGCTGCTGTTCCAGACACGGTTACTTTAATAGAGAGAATACAAAAACATGAAGGGACTTGGTATGCAGTTATTGATTTGGCCAATGCCTTCTTTACGATCCCAATAGACCCCAACCAATGGAATCAGTTTGCTTTTACTTGGCAAGGACGACAGTATACATTTACACGCCTGCCGCAAGGATATATTCATAGCCCAACTATTTGCCACAGGATTGTAGCTGAACATTTGGATGAATTAAAGTTACCTGGTGTACAGCTTACACATTACATAGATGACATCATGATACAGGGAAAGAATATAAAGGAGGTGGAGGAGAGTTTAGCATTATTAATTGACCATATGAAAAGCAAAGGATGGGAAATCAACCCCGCAAAGGTTCAAGGGCCAGCTCAAACTGTAAAATTCTTGGGGATACAGTGGAATAGAGGACTGCGAGAAATTCTCCCACAAGCTCGACAAAAAATTCAGGATTTTCCCACCCCTACTAATAAGAAAGAGGCCCAAAAGTTCATAGGGCTGTTTGGTTATTGGAGACACCACATCCCACATTTGGGACAGATTTTAAAACCCTTGTATAAAGTCACCAGAAAGAAATATGAATTTGACTGGGGACTTGAACAAAGTAGAGCTTTTGAGGAAGCAAAGGCTGCTATTCAATTAGCTCTAGACTTATGGCCTATGCAAAATGGGCCAGTGGAGTTACAAGTGACTGTACAAGATGACTATGCAAATTGGAGTCTATGGCAAAAACAACAAAGCCGAAGTGTACCTTTAGGCTTTTGGTCAAGGAAACTGCCCTCATCTGGAGTGCAATATACACCTTTTGAGAAGCAGCTGTTAGCTGCATATTGGGCTTTAGTAGAAACTGAGCAACTAACTCTGGGTCATGAAGTGGTATTAAGGCCTGGAATTCCAATTATGACTTGGGTAATGAGTACCCCAGCTTCTCACAGAATTGGACATGCACAAGAGGCAAGCATAATCAAATGGAAGTGGTATATTCAGAATAGGTCCAGAGCAGGCAAAAATGGAGTTTCTGCTCTACATGAATCTGTGGCGAACATTGATACTGAGAGCAATGAAAAGCCCCTTGAATCTAAGCAACAGATGGTACCATCCTTAGTGAAATGGAATAATGGATATGACGGACTAAATGAAGAACAGAAGAAACATGCTTGGTTTACTGATGGGACAGCAAAATATTTAGGACAGAAGAGACATTGGAAAGCAGTAGCCTATAACCCCTGTACAAGGAGAACTCTGGAAAGTTCTGGGATAGGTGGAAGTAGCCAATATGCTGAACTGATGGCAGTGCATCAGGCCATCAGAGCAGAGAAAGGAGGACAGTGTCATATATTTACTGACTCGTGGGCGGTAGCTAATGGATTAGCTACGTGGATGCCTATATGGAGGAATCAGAATTGGGAGATTCATGGCAAACAAGTTTGGGGTAAAGAGTTATGGGAAAATATATGGGACATGTCTTTGGTTACAGATCTGTCAGTTTTTCATGTTGATGCTCATGCAACCCTGACCACACCAGAACGTGAGTACAATGCACATGCGGATCGACTAGCAAAGATTGCTACTGAATGTATTGTCCCTACTCCGACTCCAACTGATGACCCAGCCTTAGCAAGATGGGTCCACCAGACTGCTGGCCATTTAGGGGTCCAGGCCACCCATCGATGGGCACAGGATCGAGGTATCAGTATTTCTCATGCGTTGTTAAAACAAATAACAGAGGAGTGTTGTATATGCCAATTAGAAAAAGAACGAACTCTTCCTAGGATAGTTACTGGAGAAATAGCAAGGGGAAAAGTTCCAGCCCAAATTTGGCAGATAGATTATATTGGCCCACTACCCCAGGATAAAGGATGTAAATATGTATGTACGTGTGTTGACACCTATTCAGGTGTACTAGTGGCTTGTCCTTATAAAGACGCAACTCAGAAAAACACCTGTAAAACTTTAGATATTGTAAGTTTATATTATGGAACCCCAATGCAGATTCAAAGTGACAATGGGTCACATTTCAAGGGCAAAGAAGTGAAAAGATATTGTGTGTTGAATAATATAGAATGGATATATCATATTCCATATTACCCACAAGCATCTGGGCTAATTGAAAGAATGAATGGATTGTTGAAAGAACAGCTGAGAAAATTAAGCTCAAATAATTCATATCGACATTGGAAGGATAATTTGTCTATTGCCTTACGTAATTTGAATAATAGGCCCTTAGGGGGGAGTACACCTCTAGCCAGAATGATGACCCCAAATCTGCAGATCAGAGAACAGCAAACATGTGAGATCCAAAACATTGAATTTTGGACTGTGAGGGAAGATGTCCCACTACCAAGTCCAGGAACACCTGGTTCAGCAGGATATGATTTACATTGTATAGAGAATTTTAGGTTAAATAGGAAAGAGATAAGAAAAACCCCTACTGGAGTATGTATGAGAATCCCCAAGAATCATCTTGGACGGATATTACCTAAACCAGGATTAGCGGCTCAAGGAATACATGTATTGGCTGGAGTGATAGATTCTAATTATCAAAAAGAAATTGTTGTGACACTCCAGAATATGGGTAAAAAACCTGTACAATTTTGTAGAAATGATAGGATGGTTCAAGTCATTATTATCCCCTGTGAAAAAATACCCTTTGTGAAAACTGACCCTCCTCCCAAAATAACTACTAGAGGGGCAAAAGGGTCTTGCTCCATTGATAGAATAAAGTCAGGAGCTAAGGTATGGGTAAAACGGAAGCCAGATGATATTCCAAAGGCTGCAGAAGTTATAGCCCATGGGAAGGACAACACTGTAACAGTTGTCTATTCAGGGGAAAATAATTACCAAATCGTACCCCTGAACCATATATTTTACCGTGAATAGGTTATAATAATAGATTCACAGACTATTCTTTTTGTCCTTTGTTTTGGCTAACCTTGTTGCTAGTTTTGTTTCCTTCAGGCTTAAGCACCCTGCACTTTCCGGTGACTGCCTAAGCATGTAGCATTCTTGGAATTCCTGCCAGCTCGTTAAAGAAATGACCTCTGGAATGGGACTTTTTGGGGGCAGGGCCATCTCTACATCCAATTTCAGCATGAAGAAGCTATGGAAAATGAGACCTTCACCCCTCACCCCAAGATTTTGAGCCCCAATCGTTCAAGGGGGGTGGAAATGATGATAGTGTTCTGTTTACTTATTTTGTGTTATCCTTGCTGTGTTGTTTTATTGTTATGATATTATTGATCCTATGTAATGGATACAAGGATTTAGGGGTGGACATTTGAATTATTAATAATTATTTTGGGGATGATTGATTGAAGAGATTATCTTGCTGGGACCTAGGGGTGGATCACATTTGAATCGTAAACCAATATTTAGGAATGTCACCAAATGATATGTTTTGCTTTATAATGAATGATATGTTTTAGTTTCCTTTGTAATTGGATCACAATGTATGTTCTAGGATACATGGCTGATTAGATTATGTATCCTATAACAAGGGGTGGAGTGTAGCCATAATGGCCTTTGTTTTCTTTGAATGACTCAGCTTACCTCATTGAGCCTCTGGACACTGTGGCTTGCTCTTCCGGGGCAGGAAGCCCAAAGAGCATTCCAGGAAGCAGACAACTTCCTGTGTGATGAGTCATGGGGCTGGCTGAGGGGAGGTGTTAATGGCTACGCTAGGGGGAGGGGCCAAGTCAAGAACCAATCGGCCCTGGTCATTCAGGCGGTGCTTGATGATGTCAAAAACTCTATAAGAGGGGAGAAGACAGCTTGAAGATCCTCTTTTCCTTTTCCGGTTGGAGCCAGAAACAGTTACAGCGACAGTTACAGCGACAGTTACAGCGACAGTTACAGCGACAGTTACAGTAACAGTTACAGCCACAGCCACAGCTGAAGCAGGAGCTGCCAGTAGCAGAGCTGACCTACGGGAGGAAGCTGAACAAAGACTTCAGTCCAGTGGGTAATCTTATTACCATAGAGGGGGAAACATGATTTTGCTTTACGCAATCATGCTTCTCTGTAGCCTCCTGGTTACTCTTTCAAGGCGTACTTATTGGGCCTGGAAGCTTTTGATCAATATATCAAAATGGGGTTGCTGGTTCATGGGTTGGTTACTGTGGAGCCTAAATAAATGTTTTGATTCTTCTGCCTTCTACTTTGAGAGTTTCTTATATCCGGCGGTTCCGAACGTTTCAGACATGTTTATGATCCTCTTTGAGATTATAAACTCTGCCCTCCTAATACACTATGTTGCCCTGGGAAAGTCAGAGAGCTTTTCTGAGACTTGCCTGTGACTAAAGTACTCATACCACCCACCTGTTATTTATTCGGAGGACCAATGACATCACAGGGTGATGTCTTGATTTGCATGTGAATTGGATTTAAGTGAGGCAGAGTTTTACTCTAATGAAGAGCCTCACTCTCTCTTCCAAAGTCATCTAAGTCCAGCGGCAAGACAAAAGTCAGGATGATTGGTGATGGCTCAAGATACAGTGGATGACCTTGGCATCTTCCATGTCTGACCAAGTTCTAAGCATCCCACAGCTCCTGCTTCAGTCGCCTTCATGACCATTGAAACATATTGTTCTTATCCAACTATTCTACCACGGGGAAGGTGGAGAAGTCTTCGCATGTTTGAGGTGGAGATACCCCTAACTCACCGATAGGTTTGAGGCCTGTCAGTTACCCTCAACCTGGCTTAGGCCATCTGCTAAGAAGGTTTTACCAGGGTATGGCCTCTGAGCATGGTATACCTTCTTGGAGCCGCAGGTGAGAGCTGGGTGAAAGGTAGATACCAAAGGTGGATGAGCAGCCCTGAAAAGGGCTCAGCAAGCCCTCGCACCAGAGGCACTAGTCCTCTCTTAACACCTCATACACCCCTGCTACCCACTGGCATATTACACTTCATAGAAAGTGCATTGGCTCTGGAGTCAGAGGATCTGGTGTAGTAGAAGTGATATTTGGTTTAGGTAGACTGGACTGGTCGTTCAGGGGAGCCCAGGGAGGCCATTTATTCCCTTGCTACCTGAGGCATAAAAGGTGCAGTGTCGATGGGGGGTTGGTATCAGATGTTTTAACATGAGTCTTACTGCCAGAGTTTCTGTGTTGATTCTGAAGGATGAACTGAGAACTGTTTTATCTTAACTTTGTGTCCTTCTAAGTTTATTCTTTTAATCTCCAGATAAGTCACTTACCCTCTCAATTTTCTTATCTGTGAACTGAAGGGGTCAGACAATTTGACCTCTAAAGGTATGGCTCTAAATTATAATTCTAAAGTGGTTTTTAATTGCACTTTTAATATTTTGCTATGCTTCACTTTATACATAAGTTCAAATCCCACCTCTGATGACCTTTCTTTGACCTTGAAAAAGTCATTTAACCTCCTTGGGCCTCAGTTTTCTCATTTGTAAGATGAAAGGGTTAGATTAGCTGACCTCTAAACTCCCTTCCAGCTGTCACTCTGTGGTCTTAAGGCATCACACAATTGTTGTGAAAAAAAATACATGCTTTGTAAGCCTTCAAGAGATCTACAAAGTATGACACTTGCATAGGCTTTTAGATTTGCAAAATCCTTTACAAATATTATTGCATTTGATCCTCACAACAGTCCTGTGAGGTACATGGTATTATCCACATTTTACAGATGAGGAAAATAAGGTAAGAAATAAGTACCCATTTAGAAAAGGTCCCACACATACAAAAATATTTATAGCAGCTCTTTTTGTGGTGGACAAGAATTGGAAATTGAAGAGATGCCCATGAATTGGGGAATGGGCTGAACAAGTTGTGGTATAAGAATGTAATGGAATACTATTATGCTATAAGAAATGATGAGCAGGAAAATTTCAGAAAAACCTGGAAAGACTTACATGAACTGATGCTGAGTGAAGTAAGCAGAACCAGAAGAACATTGTACACAGTAACAGCCACACTGCACAAGGACTGATTTTGATAGACTTAGTCCTTCTCAACAATTCAAGGACCAAAAACTTTTCCAAAGGATTCATGATGGAAAATGCCATCCACTTCCAGAGAAAAAACTATGGAGTCGGCATGCAGAGGGAAGCAGACTCTTTTCTCTTTTGTTTTGTTTTGCTTTGTTTTCTTTCTCATGGTTTCTCCCATTTGTTATAATTCTTCTATGCAACATGACTAATGAGGAAATGTGTTTAATAGGAATTTATGTGTAGAGCCACAGATCAGATTGCATGCCGTCTTGAGGAGGGGAGGGGGAAGGAAGGGGAGAAAATTTAAAACTTATGGAAATGAATGTTGAAAACTGAAAATAAATAAATTAAATATTAAAAATTTTTAAAAGAAATAAATGCCCATTTAGAAACAGAGTTAGACCCACTCTGTATACTTAGAGCCCACCAGTATAAGAAAAATGTTTTTTTTTATGGTCCCAGCCAAACTGGTTTCAACATGAAGGTATATCCAATGCTTCTAACTACATATGAAACAGATTTTAAAATGGTCCACAAATAGTTCTTATTTCTACAAAACAACACAAAACAAAAACTCATGTTGTTCTGAAAAAGTATACTCTATCCACAATCTATTAAATAGAGATCTGTGTGAATAATTTTAGTAGTACAACAATATTTCTCCTAGGTCTATCTCTTGTGCCTCAAGAGAATCAGGCTTGTAGAGATCCATTAATAATGAGCAGATCAGTAGATTTCTTTATTGACAATTCTACTCTTAATCTAGTGACGTTTACTTAGCTATGGGCTTTTGCTCTCATTAGGGACTATTAGCACAACAAAATGATGTTTAGATTGAGATTGAAAAAGGTGACAAATGGAGATCGTATTTACTCTTCAGTGTCACCTTTTTATTAAATCAAGAGTCTAAATTGGGGACAACCAACCTTCTGTTAAAACAGGCAACCATTAGGGTGAGCACTAAAGTATCAACAGAGGCAGAATCTATTAATTTGCTTATCATCATTCAGAGACATTGGCTCATTGCTCTATAAACCTAAGGAGCTCAAAGTATTTTCCCCCAAAACACTTTTACATCTTCATCCTACCCATATGATATTAGAAAGGGACTGAAGTTGCTATTCTCATACCAAAAGGCAATCTGCTCTAGGGGAAGAACACTGGATTTGAAATCAGAACATCTGGGTTTGACCACCTGCATGACCTCACTTGATATCTCGGAGGCTCCCTTTCTTCATCTGTAAAGTAGAGTTAGTAACATCTGGCTACCCATCTCACATGGTTGTTATGAAGATCCAGTGAGATGTGCAAAAACATTTGGTAACCATGAAGAACTAAAAACATGTCAAGTTGAAATTTTGTCTTGGGTAGAAAGAGAGTGACTTGCCCATGGTCACACATGACCAACTGAACTGGGAGGAAGCCCAGAATTTTAGGCCTCTCTCTATCTTCTGCTCTGTGAACTGGACCTTGCTGTTGAGGCACTCATTCAGTACTTCTAAATCTGTGGTAATGGGCTTGAATATGGCAGGGGTTATAAGTGGCAGCTAGGTGGAGTAGTGGATAGAGTGCCAGGCCCGGAGCCACGAAGACCTGAGTGTCAATCCAGCCTCAGACACTTACTAGTTGTGTGACCTCTGGACAAGTCACTTAATCCTGTTTGTCTCAGTTTCCTCATCTGTAAGATGAGCTGGAGAAGGAAATGGCAAACCACTCCAGTATCTTTGCCAAGAAAACCCTAAATGGGGTTACAAAGTGTTGAATTGGCCTGAACAGCAAAAGTAAGTGGTCCTCTTTAATAAATACTTTGGAGAAAGGAAAATTCCATTCCCTTTAACCAACTAGTCAGTCCTTCTACTGGGCCATAAACACCCAATATCTGCCAGGTATTGTACTAAGCCCTGGGAATATAAAGAAAAGCAAACAACAATCTCTGCCCCTAAGGAACTCACAATTCAAAGGGAGCTGTAGGTCCAAGAAAGATGATATATTTGACAAGACGGGGAAGTCCCCCAACTTGTCTGATTGTTGCAGCAAAATTAATGATTGCTAATCGGTTGCATGGGAACAGAGCAGCAGTGTTTGGGGCAAAACAGTTTTCTTAGATTGGAGCTTGTAGACATCAGTCAGGTTCGCCATGTGGAATGGTAACTGCTTCTAACCTAGTAGCTCCTTATTCAAGGCTAATAGAGAGGAGAGGGGGAAACCCAAGAAACTGACTTGTCTGGAAAATAAAAGGTATCAGTGCATTTAACCGGTTCCTCAGATGCTCAGATATAAGCAGTTAATATTTGAGTGACTAAAAAGTAGCACAAGCCTCATGGCACTCGGTAAGCTCATGTGTCATAGTCTAGGCTACTGGCCTATTTGCTTCTGAGCGTAATTTAAGGGTTTAACATTGCTCTATAAAGCTTTACAAAGCTGTATGGTACAGGAGAAAGGGAGTTGGACCAGCAGTCAGGAGGCCTGGGTCCTAACCCTACCTCTACCTTTATGTGGCCTTGGACAAGTCACTAAATCTCTGCTTCAGTTTCCTCATCTGTAAAATGGACCAGGCAAGGGTTCTTAATCTAGGGTCCATCGACTACCAAGAAATTTGTGTATCTGTTTCAGGGGGTGTGTGAATTGCTTTTTTGCTCTTTTCATAACCGTATTTCAATATAATTAATTTCCTTTGTAGTCCTATGCATTTTATTTTATGCATTTGAAAACATTATTTGGGGAAGGAGTCCATAGGCTTCAGCTAGACTGCCAAAGTGGTTTACAACACAAAAAAAGGCTAAAAGCCTCTAGGCCAGAGGATCCGGATCCTAAGGAATCTTCTGGCTCTAAAATTCTATGACATCTGATAACTCTCCTTATGAAACCTTGTGACAGTTTGTATTTCCCCTCTTAACTCTTTTATTGGAATTAGAGGTGGGGCATATTTCAAGGAGAACCTCTAGCTATGGATTCCCTGCCTAGCAAAGTTTCCTGTCTTATAGGAAGGGCCAGGACAAGGTATTTGTGTACTCTAGACAAGGTTTGAAAATTATGATTAACCTCACCTTTGAAAATTGTCCCGTAACATGTTACTTATAAGAGACTTCAAGTCTTCATTATTAATTAACACATGTAATTTGACCTGCCACAAATAAATATCTGTGTACCATAAAGAGTAGGATTTTCTGGCCTTACAAGTATTTGAGACAGAGTGTTATAGGACAGAGAAAGCTGGTTTTTGAGTCAGAAAGACCTGGATTCAAGTCTCATCTCTGATACTGTTTGTGTGAGCCAAGTTATATCATCTCCCAGTACCTCAGACAACTTAAAAGACTACCAGTTTTAAAACAGCTGCTGATCTCTATTGATAGAGGGGATGTCCTTACCAGGAGTTTCCCAAACCAATGAAATCACTGGTTTAAAAAAAAGTATGAATATGCATAAAAATAATAACAAAATTGTCTGCATTCTACTCTTCTTCAATGTTGCACCCTAGGCAATTGTCTACCTTATGTACCCCTAGTCTAGGCTATGACTATTGGGCATGTAGTGTTAGCACTATAGAAAATGCAGTGCAGCTGAGATTTTAGAGTAAGAAGTAGATAAGGCATCTGCTTTGGGAAGTATTTCCTAGTTGATCAGTTAGCTGTTAAGCAAAGGAAGCCAGTCAGTCAAAAAGCATTTAAGTACCTGCTATATACACCAGCACTGTGCTAAGCAATCCTTTGTTCTCTGAGGATCATATGTGGGGAGGCTCAGATTCCTTAAGAATCTAGCCAATGCTGAGATTTCTTAAGAGTCTGGCCAATATGGCGGATTTTTAATAAATTTTGTTTTTCTTTGGCTGAAAAAAAAGGATTATATGTTAGGGGAGAGAATGAGGAGTTAAAACTCTAGTACTCATCAGAACAGTAAAGCAGCAGTGGTCTGGTATAGTACTAACAACTAATATTTATGTAGTGCTTACAATGTACCAAAGCACTTTACAATTATTACCTTATTTGATACTCACAGAACCCTAAAAGGTAGGTACTTTATTAACCCCATTTTATAAATGAGGAAACTGAGGCATATAGACTTGGCCAGGGTCATGCCCCTATAAGTGTCTGAGGCCAGATTTGAATTCAAGTCTTCTCGACTCCAGGCCCAGTGTTCTGTCCACTGAGCCACCTAGTTGCCCTAGTCAGTTTTTATGAGGTTTGTTGGTAGGACAGTCTCTTCATGAAGGTAACCCCGGAGTCTTATATACTTATGATCATACTTATGACAGTACCCTCAAATCTGAATACATTTGAATCATATGGAAGCAGCTATGATAGATAGATGTCTCAGATACAGTTAGAAGCTAGGTGTTTGATAAAATGGCCCAAGCCTGAAAGTTTCCCTTTCTTTAAATGCATGCAAAGTTGCAGTTAGAGAGGTGATAATATGATCTATCTTTTTGTGTTTGTTTTTAATCTACCCAGTAATGGAGGAAAGACAGATTCCCAGTAAGATCTCATTTTAAGGATAATTCTTTTACGGTATGATTTTTTTTTTACAAATCCAACTGCTTTTTCAATAATTTCTGGATTTGTTTTAATTCTTATGACTGACTGTGTTCTGAGGCTTCTTTGTTAAAAATCAGATCTGATAAGATCTTCACTAATTCATTCTGACCCATTATAGCTCTACACAGTGAGACTGTAGATTCCACAGAGCCTATGTTCTTTGCTTCCTTCTCTGAACAACCACCAATTTTTGGCTTCTTATCCAGCTATTTCAAGATCAGAGACCTATTTTGGTTGATTGAAATAGCAAACAGGTAATAAAAGAATGAGATGTGGCAAGATTAAGTTATGGTGCTATAAAGCACCAAATAATTGCAGGCTTTTTCAGAGAAGCCCAGAGAAACAATATAGTTCACTGTGCTATCCAGCAGCCTGTGAGTTGGAGGGAATCTGAGTTCTAATCCTAATCCAGATGACTCATTGCTCAAGGTAAATTGCCTCAGTTTCTCCTAAAGTCAAAGGAAGAAAGGAAATTGAACAATGAAACGATCTATTAATTTACTTGCCAGGTGCGTTGGGAACAATGTTGATAATACACTTATACTATACAAACGATATTGCACAGAGATGCTAAAAAGCACACATTTTAAGCCAGAGCATGAAATGAGAGCTCAGTCAACAATATTTATCAGGTGCATACTGTGTACGGAAAGAACCCCATGCTGGTTTTCCTTTATATTTGTACTTCCCCTTCTGAGCATGAATAAATAGTATGTTGGATTTACTAAACAATAAAATCTGTTAATAATTACCTCTCTCCCCATGCAAAGCATGGGGCCGGGGCACATAGGGTTGTTGTACTGTTAATGACCCCAATGAGGATGAATTCTGGGGATTCAGAGGAGTGGATGGTAAGGGTGCTAACATATTTTACCCATATAATCCTTTCCTCTAAGAATTCAGAGTACTTTGAAACATGACTCCATTAGTCACTCAAGGCCATGGTGGTGTGTTGGTACCAGGTTTGAGATCTCTTCACAAAGTAGACAACCAAAACTCTGATAACATTGGGCTATTAGGCCAGTGGGTTACTATCATACTCCACTCCTTCCCGGGAAAGTGTCAACTTGGTAAACCATTACATATTAATACCCAATTACCTTCTTAGATAGCTCACTCCTTTTTAAAGTTCGGAAACCAGGACATAGAGAGAAAATAACTTACTCGGGATCCTAGCGATAAGAGGAAGGGAAGGGAATATGTATTTATATGATATCATTTACATGCCAGACACTGTGCTAAGTACTTTACAAATATCTCATTTGACCCTCACAACAATCCTAGGAGATAGGTGCTGCTATGACCCCAGTTTTACAGTTGAGGAAACTGAAACAGATAGCAATTAAATGACTTCTCTAGAGTCATACACCTTGTAAGTGACTGAGGGTAGATTTGAACTTGGATCTTCCTGACTCCTTGTAAGGGCAAGCAAAGTGGGACTTTTTTGTTGTCTTTTGTTCTGGGGTGCTTCTCAGCACTAAGGCAATGGAATGTCTGATTGAGTCTTGCCTTCGTTTGTAGAAAGGCCCACACCCTTTTGCTAATTAGGTCGCAAGAGGTGTGAACCGCTCAAGAAGTATGAAACCCTTGAGAGGTATGAAGTGCTCTGACCCTGAAGAAGTGTATATTTACTCTGAGGTTAGCATTTTGTTTGGGGCTCACTCATTGGAAGAGTGTTGGTGTGGAAACTCTGGGTAGCCATTAAGGAGCCCCCTGGCTTTTAAAACCCAGATGTTGGTGCTTCTCTCTGTGGTAACTATGTATGTATAGCTTTGGTCAGACAGCTAAAAGCCTGTCTGTTGATTTGTGTTATTTGCTCTGTTTATATTTTCTCTGTTTATAATTTCTGTTTGTATTGCTCTGAAATTCAGGGTGCTGACTTTTTCCCCTGAACTGAATGAATGATATATGTATGTTTGATTAAAGTGAGATTGTAAATCCCTTAAAGTTGCTGTAGCAGTCCTTCTGAGTGCTGGTGTTATTAGCCTTACATAGCCTCAGTAGCTGCAAGTAGCAACATTGTTGTTACACTCCTTTGTCCACATAATGAGAAAACAGGAATCACTGGGAAAGACTCTGATGTTGGGAAAGACTGAAGGCAAAAGGTTAAGGGGACAGCAGAGGATAAAATGGATAGACAGTGCCATGGCAGTAATGACCATGAGCTTGGACAGATGTTGGGAGATAGTGAAGGATAGAAGGGCCTGGCATGCTATGGTTCATGGGGTTGCAAAGAGTCAGACAGGCCAGAACAACGACTTCCTGGCTCTAGGCCCAGCACCTAGCTGCCTCTATAGGCATAAGGATGAGACTTGAAATTCCAATGGCAGAAGAAACTTCCTCTACCAATGCAAGTCAGTACCATGTCTTCAACTTGTAGTCTTAGAAAGTTTGGAGACTTTCCTAGGTTCATACAGCCAGTATGTGTCAGAGGCAGGATGTAGGCCCAGGTGTTTCTGATTCTAAGGCCACCTCTTTATCCTCTATACCACAACAGGCATCTTGAACTGGATGTCCAATACATTTCAAATTCAACATGGCCATTGAACTCATTGTTTTCTCCCCACCCACCCTTCCACCCAAGCTCTTCCCTTTTCCTAACTTCTCTTTTACTGTTGAAGGTACCTCCAGCCTCCCAGTCACCCAGGCCCAAAACCTAGGCATTATCCTCTTCTATTCATTTTCTCCCCCAACCCCCAACCTCAATATCTGATCAGTTGTTAAGTTCTGTTATTTCTACCTTTATAATATCTTTTACATTCCCCTTCTCTCCTCTGACACTGCCACAACCCTGGTGTAGGTCCTCATCACCTGATACCTGGACTATGTATTACAACAGCCTGCTGGTTGATCTCCCTACCTCAAGGCTCTTCCTCATTCCAGTCCATTCTCTATTCAGTTGTCAAACTGATCTATATGACCATGATATCTTCCCTTCCCCACCAAACTCTATCCCTATTCAATAAGTATCAGTGGCTTCTGATTACCTCTAGGATCAAATATATAATCTTGTATTTAACTTTTAAATCTCCCTCTTCCTTCTTTTTCTGTCTTCCTGCACCCTCCACATATTCTGCAATCCTCAACCTTAACCTTAATCCACTAAGACACTGGCCTCCTTGTGGTTCCTTGCACAAGATATACTATCTCCTAACTGAGTGTTTTTCCTGGCTGCCCCCATGCTTAGAATTCTTTCTCCCCTCATCTCTGCCTCTTGGCTTTCCTGACTTCCTTCAAGTCTCAACTAAGTCTTACCTTCTGCGAGAAGCCTTTCCCAGGCCTCCTTAATCTTAATGACTTCCCTCTGAGTCTATCTCCAATTTATCCAATACACTCAGTTCTGCTATAACGAGACATATGCATTCCCTAAAATCACTGTGCAATGCAAAATCGCACAATTAAAACCACAGAGTTTATGGAAAAATGAGGTTAGGAACACAACACTTAAAGTCTTTGTTAATGGCACATTAAAAGAAAAGATAGGAACCTAATACAAATGGTAGCACAGTTTTAAACATGCTAAACATAAAATACATGAATTTTTATACATGTTAAATAAGAATTACATGAATATAAGAAATTGTGGCCACATCCTCTAGGTCCAAGTTCATTGAGCTTCTCTCTGGAGGCTGAAGAGGAAGGAGGTGAAGATGATACAGACCAGCCTTTCTGCATTCACAGCTTCTGTTGCTCCAGAAGATAGACAATAAATGTGGTACTTTACCTTGAGAAAGACCTGGAGTTTGCTGGTGGAAGTGGGCGCTGGCAGGGTTGCCGCTTGTGAGTTATTGTGAAGCAATGTGATCTTCTGCGTTCTTGCTATTTCTCATGGAAGAAATTAAGCAGAAGCTAACTTGGAATCTGAGTTATGCTCAAAATGTTTCCTAATATCTCAATCACATTAGAACATATTCACTTTTCCAAAACCCTCATGAAGAACTGACTATATATCTTGTATGTACACAGTTGTTTACATGTTGTTTCTCATTAAACCGTGAGCTTTTTGAGAGCAAGGACTAATTTTTTACCTTCTTTGTATCCCCAGCACTTAGATGGTACCTGGCACATAGTAGATACTTAATAAATGTTTGTTGATCCAGTGACTGCCTCTCATTTGGGGTCATACAACATGTTAATGCATAATCTGTAAGGAAAACCCAAATTTTCTCACTCTTACTACTAGGAATATGTATTAGAAGCCATTTACTCTTATCTAGTAGCTCTTTTGGTTTGGGTGGAAGAATATTTATTCTGTCTTAATGCTAGGTTCCATCAATCATGTCTTGTGATGTGAGTAATATAAGAAATGGTCAATATATAGGCTTCACATGTTGGAAAACTTGCATGATAAAAATCCAATTATAACTTAGTTCAAATGGTTTGCTCTTAATGGATAGAGAAATAGTCTTATTTTCAGATTAGAGGTAATTAATTTGTGGTAATTAAGTCAAGGAGAAGGGTTTGTGTAGCAGGATATTCTTTGCTTTGCTGGACTTAAACTAAAAGTCTTCTGAGAGCCCTTGGATCACATTTGAAATGAAATATCCCGTGAGCAAAGGACACAGGGAAAAGTGACTCTGTGTGAAGAAGGAACATTAAGATTTTTTTTTCCCCATCAGTCAAGGGTTTCTAAGAAAAGGAACTTCAGCCTCCATGTGAATCAATCAATAACAGCGATAATTTAACAGAACTCAAGAGGTTTTCTCACATGACAGACTAAATTTGTTCTTGGCTCTATCCAGAAACTGATAGCCAAACTCCATTTCCTTTCTTTCCAACCTGAGCAGTTTCTCATGCATATCTTGGTGAAGGTTCTAGAAAATTAGCAATGCAGGAGATAACTTGTAGAACATTCTTACGCAATCAAATAAGCATTTATTAAGCACCTACTGTATAGGTGCTGGGTATATAAGTACAAAGAATGAAACAATCCCTATTTGCACGGAGTTTGCATTCCAATGGGGGAGAAAATAAGTATATAGATGTATTTACTTATTTTATAATATATATGTGTGTGTATGTATGTGTGTGTGTATATATATCCTACAATGTACCAGACACTGTACTCAAAGCTTTTATAGAAATTATCCCACTTGATAATAACCTAGGAGGGAGGTGCCATTATTGTGTCCATTTTACAGTTGAAGAAATTGAGGCAAACAGAGGTCAAGGGACTTTCCCAGGTCCACCCAGCTAGTAAGTGTCTGAGACTGGATTTGAACTCTGGTGTTCCAGACTCTAGACCCTGAGCTCTCTCTATCCATTGTGCTACCAGCTGCCTCTTACAGCATAATTATAAAGTGAATAGCTACAAATAAACCAAAAGTAGTTAAATACAAGGTGATTTGGGAAAAGGGGATGTGGATTACTAAAGGCTTCAGGGAGAAGATAGAGTTCAAACTGCATTTTGAAGGAAAAGAGAGACTCTGTGAGGTGGAAGTTAGGAGGGAGGGCTTTCCGGACATGCAGGACAGCAAGGTAGCAAAATCACATATGAGAAACAGAAATTTGGCCAATCTGCCAAGATCACAAGGGAGAAATGGGGAAGCTGTGGGGCTGATTCAGGCAGGAGTTTAGTTTCTGGCTGAGATACCAGGATCTCTGAGAGGGAGACATGACCCATGGGTATACACATCCCGCGAGGCAAGTCTGTTTTGCATAAAACAACTACACTCTAACTGTCAGGAAGTTCCTTGGGGAGCCCCAGTATCACTTCCCCCACAGAAGATCCAGAAATATATAGATGTATTTTTTTTTACTACATCCATTTTTAGTCTGAGGATTTCAACCACTTTTAGGCTTGAGACTTGACTTTTCTCCAGAGCATTACAAACCACAGGAAACGAAAGTGAGATAAACAAACTGCCATTCTTGAGTGTCGGGCCTCTACAAACCCGTCTTGTTCCAGAAGTGCAAAGATCCTGTTACATTCCTCTCACAGTTAGAAAACTGAACAAGTTAACTGGGTTATTTTTCCTTGGGAATTAAAGCAGTTGGAAACGTCGGAAAAGCCAAATTCAGATCCCCAGGATTAGATATACAGAAGTGCTACATATAAGACAGAGGAAAATGGAGAGATCTGTATCTCCATATTGTTAGGTTTTTAAAAGTTTTTTGGAAACAAGTGATTTCAGCATTTAAACATAAGACTTTATCAACCATTTCCAAAAGGAAAGTTATTTATGAATGAGATTCTTAAGTATGGCAAATGACAAGACCAGATCAAAAAAATTCAAACACATTTCTTGTTTTTTAAGCCCTTCTATAAGTATCCAGACAACACACTGTAGCAAGAAGGCAGCTTGGTTCTGTGGGAGGCGTGCTGGATCTGGTACAAGAGGACCTAGGTTCAAATACCACCTCTGACACCAGATCAGAGCTAGGTCTAAACCCCAGTGCTACTGCCCATGTGACCTCAGACAGGTCTCAGTTTTTCTGGGCTTCATGTTCTTGTAAAGAAAGGGTTGAACTCAGCCTGGGCAGTCCCTTCGGGTGTCAATATATCGCTATGACTAAACATGTCTATTCTTGTAGCCAGAAAACCAGGTTTGAGTCTCATCTCTAATAAATGTTTGTTGGACTTAGACAAATCTTTTAATGTCTTGGGGTTTCAGTTTCACTATCTGTAAAATGGGGGTAATATTATTTGTACTACCTCATGTTGAAAGGCAAGTGCTTTGTAGCACTTAAAGCAACTGTTTGCTTTAAAAGAAAACAGTTTTTAAAGTAGCGTTTAAAGCAACAGTAGCTTTGCAACACTGTTAAAGCAATATATAATTGTGAGTTGATGTTTCTATTACGGAAAGCTGGAGCTCCCAATCTTTTTTTTTGAGCCTTTTGGCAGCCTAATGAAGCCTATGGACCCCTTCTTAGAATAATGTTTTTAAATAATGAAAGAAAATGCAAAATTTCAGTTAAGAGTTTCATGAAAATAAAAATGTAATTTTTTCCTATACAAGTTCATTGGCCTTTGAAGTTCCAGGTTAAGAACTTCAGGTCTAAAGTAATGTTTTTGCAAACATTTGTGCAAAATTTTTTTTTATCTAGACATAATCAAAGAGGAATCATAATATATGAAAAGGGAGGAAAAAAATATGTAAATAGAGATAGATATGTACCTAGAGCACGTGATAGGAACTTGTGGCATGAAATTGGTAATGATAGTCAGTCAATAAGCATTTATTAAGTGTCTACTATGCACCAGGCACTACACTAAGTGCTGACAGGGCCTGGACCTGTGACTTTACTGGTACAAGTAACACCCAGGTGAGGAAACTTCTCCTAAAACTGGTCAGCACCTGCTCTGTAACTTATAAGCTTAGAGAGTTGGCTGGAACGATGAGAAGTTGAGTGACTTACCTAGAGTCACACAGCCAGTATATATCAAAGTTGGGACTTGGAATCAGGCCTTCTGGGATCCTAGGCTGGCTCTCCATCAACTATGCCATAATAATAACTAAACTATATATAGTACCTACTATGTGCCAGGTACTTTGCTAACCACTCTACAAATATTATTATCTCATTTGATTTTTACAACCACCCTCCAAGGTAGATGCTCTTATTATCCTCATTTTAACAGTTCAGAAAACTGAGGCAAACAGAGATTAAGTGATTTGCCTCAGGTCACATAGATTAGCAAGTATCCAAGGCTAGATTTGAACTCAGGTATTCCTGACTTCAGGCCTGGTGCTCTACCCATTACACCACCTAGCTGCTTAATGCCAAGTTTTTTTCTTATGTGATTTGATATTTGTGATTATTAATTGTTAGTAGCTCCATTCCAGTTGGGTCTCGGTACAATTGGGAAATTGGCAAAGGTTGTCTTTACTATCTTCCACCTCCCCACCAGCGGTTCTTGCCCCATTCCTGCTAGTCCCTTCAGCCCATGTAATTACTTTTTTCCTTCCCCTGAGAATTAGCCTATTTCCAGTTCTTGCTCTCCAGCTAGTGTCTGTTACTTCCCCCCTCACACACACACTCCTCATCGCACATGTCCGGAATCAGCCCTAGACATCAGTGTGAGAGGAACATGGTGTCCAGAAAGATTAGAAGAAAAGAAAAAATTACTAGAGAAGAAGGAAAATGGAAAATTTTCTAGTCATAGCTAAGGAAGGAGAGAATATGTAGAAGTGATTTTAAAATGTTCTTTGTTATTATGAACTTTCAACAAACACAAGTATTCCAAAAGACAAAGAACAAAAAGAGGGTCATACATGAAACTTCTTATTATGTAATTTAGTTTTTAAGTACATGTTAAATTTAACAAGGGAGTAACAAAATTGTCCTCTTGTCCCTTTCTAAACTTATTTCCTTTCTGAATTTTTTAGTGGAAAATGATGTGTTTCTTTGTCCTATTATTTTCAATGGAATTCTCTCTCATATTGTGGGATCAGTCTCTCAGGTGATTGTTATCAGGCCCTAAACCCTATTCTTTGATGAGTGTGGAAGATCTACACTTGTCTCTAGTGAGTAGGAAATGCAGCTTTATACCTAGCACTTGGATGCCTCCTTAAGTGGGACATAGTTAAGATAGCTGAACCTAGCTTTCCTGTATCACTCTAACATATAAAACTCCCCTTACAAACAGCTGGACTAGATGAGCAATTCATGTGGTTGGCAGGACTTAAGGAACACCAAGAAGGCTTTCTAAATCCCCAAAATACTCCTGAGACCACCACCTATGGCTGATGCTTGAAATTCCTCTAACACAAGGGTTCTTAACCTTTTTTGTATCATGAACCCCTTTTGGCCGATTGGCAAAGCCAATCGACTGCTTCTCAGACTACTGTTTTTATCAGCATCAAAAAAGATGCATAGGATTACAAAGGAAGGTAATTATATAGAAATACAGTTATCAAAATATTTGTTTTAATTTATGACCCCCCAGAAATCTATCCATTGGCCCTTCATGAATCCATAGATCCCAGGTTAAGAATTCTTGCTTTAACAGGAATAAAGGTCTGACTGCTGAAATGAGATCAGCTCAAGCTATGCAGCATTAAATGGTGCCTCTTATTATAGGTCACCTTATCCTTTGAGCAATTGTGTATGTAGAGTCAGGAGAAAATGATAGCTGGTTTTCTGTGGGGACTGGGTACCCTATTACGGACAAGGCAATATATCCCCCAATCAGACCAAAGTTTACATACATACTTAATTATCAGAGGCGGATGTTGTCCCCCTTCCTCCTATGTCTCTAGAAATCTATGCCCTCCATCCTTGACCGGTCACTGCCCTTTGGGTGGTTCCTTCAACTATAAATTACAGACCTCAGGATAGAATTTCAGGTATCTAAGGATTAGGTCATTAGCTACTAGGAGCCAAATGACAGTCAGCCAAAAAAAAAAAACAACAACAAAAAAGGGCCTATTTCCAAATGGATATGACTTGGACTTTTATGAGTCCTCTTTCAGCTTAATTTTTGTCTCATTTTATAGTATTTTGCTCTCAGCTTTTAAGTACCCTTATTCACCTTGGATTTTGAGTGAATGCAAATCATAAAACCTGAAGGCACACTAAGGAAATTATATAAAACTTCGTGGGAAAATTCTGAGTAGAAGATCTGCTCCATCTCAGCCTAAAGGCCAATAGATTTAGTGCTAAAGTGGGAAACCTGTTTGTCCTCAAGTGCCTGAAATGCTTACCTGAGAGATGCTAAGAGGATTGATCAGAAAACACTGAGAAGCATCATTTAAACAGGCCATGTATCCTCATGACCAGAATTTAAAAGAAACTAGGCTCAACCTAAAGAAAATTGGGTTGATGCAACCAGCTTCTGCATGGCCCCCAGAGCTGCTTTTGAGAATCAGCAAAGATACCACTCTGCACTGTCACAAAAGACAAGTTAGAAATTGTCTCCCCTTTCTTGTCCCTTCCTTATTGATTTTCAAGGGAATTTGTGTTTGTGGGGAAATTCCAGTGGCAACTAGATGCCAAGGTTGTTTTAATCAGATGAATGAAGTTGAGAACAGCAGAAGAAAGTGAGTTGTAAAAGTTGTAAAAAAAAATAAAAGTTGTTGTAGAAAATGAATACTTCTGGCAAAAATGAATGTTAAGGTCCTAAAAATTCAGGAAACTAGAAGACTTAAAAATTTCAATTTCTTGTTCTAATGCTTTACAGATTGCTTCAGAAAATCAGCTCACATCTAGGAAAAGTTTGTATGAGAGGTCATAGAATCATAGTTCTCCCCTCTAGACATAAGACTAAAGCCCATCTGGTACTGTGCCATGGGGAACATTTGGCCTATATAAAATAGTACTACACAGCAGTAAATCTCAAAAATTTTATTAGCCACAAAACTTATATTGCCCATCTCCCAATTCCCAATAATATTTCCCATTATCTCTTAGGCTAAGGAGTAGAAACTTAGGACATAAGTCCTGAATGTAGGACTTATAACAATTTTAAGTGATGTCCTGCTCAGTTGTTCACCCTACCAACCACTTAAAACCATCTCACATTCATAGTCCTCACCCTCACACTGCCTTTGAAAGTCACAAAGTTCCCAAACACATTAAAACAAAACACTAGTAGTCAGTTTAGCACCTTGAATTTCTAAGGCAGTCAACCTTTGTCCTTTCCGTTCCCCTCTCTTGCTAACAACCTCAATTTTATTAGGTTGATTAAGAGAGTATGGGGCAGCTAGGTGGCGCAGTGGATACAGTGCTGGGCCTGGGGTCAGGAAGACTGCTCTTCCTAAGTTCAAATCTGACCTTAGACACTTACTAGTTATGTAGCCCTGGGCAAGGTACATAACTGTCTGCCTCAGTTTTCTCATTTGTAAAATGAGTTAGAGAAGGAAATGGCGAACCATTCCAGTGTTTCTGCCAAAAAAAAATCCCAAACAGGGTCAGGAAGAATCAGACACAACTAAAAAATGACTAAACAAGAGAGAGTATGAGCCTTTGCTTACAGCATATAGGCATATATTCTTGTGATAACTGCCATTCAGCATTGATTTCCATGAAAACCTAACAAAAAAGAATTAGAAAGGAGAGGTAAAAGGCCTTTTCACATTAGGTCCATTTGAGCAGGGATTATTTTCATGACAGCATTATCATTAAGGGATTTAATTATAAACTAATTTATAAACTTGCCCTCTGTAAAGCATTATAGCAAGACTTGATCTAAAACAATAAAATAAAAATAACATTAATAATAGTTTACATTGGTATAATGCTTTAAAGTTTACAAATAGTATCTCATTTTTTATTCACAACAACCATGGGAGATAGGTGCAATTATTGTCCCCAGTTTACAGACAGGAAACTTAAGCAGGCAGAGGTTAAATGACTTCCCCAGGGTCACACAGCAATACGTATTTGAGGCAAGATTTGATCTTGGCTTCTGAGTCTACATTTAACTCTCTTTCTCTCCCCATTTTAATAGCAGAGCTACATCTTCAACTGTACGAGTAAGTAAAAAAAAGGCTAAAAAACTTTTTCAACAGAGTTGCATCACAAATTATTCTTTCTATTTCAACAACTAACTTGCATTAGTTATTTTAATACTAAACTCTTCCATCAAACTCTTACGACCAGCTTTTCTTAGCCAAGGAATGCAGTCATTTTTTCCTGAAAATAACAATTTTCTGCATTGAGACCAGACGATCCAGATGTCATGCCTGGAATATATCACAGCTGTAGTACTTCTGCTCACATGTCACTAGCCATACTAGAAAAGCACAGACTCTCCTTTGTGAGCTGCAAAGCTATTATCTGCTCTCGATCCTAGGACAGGAGATTGCAGTCAGGAAAGAAAGGATGGGGCCCGTTTATTGTACTCTACCTGTTGTAACCTTATGTTCCACCACGAGACAATGAGGCTCTCCTTGTATTCCTTCTTCTTCCTGTAAAGTTCCAGCCCCATCAAAAGAGAAAGAGAAGAAAGACAGAAGAAAGAAGAGACAGATGAGACAGAGAGAGAGAGAGAAAGAAAGAGAATTAATAGAACATTCACTTATAATTTATGTGGTCATACTAATCAGCAAAGGCTAAATGCCCCAGAGAAAATCAGTCTTTAAAGAACAAATAATAATTATTAATTTATTCAATATAACAATTCACCCAGAGCTGACTTAAATTTTTTAATGTTCTTGGGTAATATCGGCACTTTCTCACTAATAAAACTAATACATTTTATCATTGAGATTCATAAATGACTTCTTGTTAGCTAAAAGTGAATTAATTGATTTCACTAAGCCATCTTCAGTACGAATTCACACAGGCGTTCATTTTTCATGTACCATAAACACAGGCGTTTACCAAAAGTCAAAATGCCTACTGAAGCTTTTCATCTTTGGAAGCTAGTTTTTCTCAAAATTTGTCCTGTGTTTTTAGAACCAGCTTTGTCATCAATGAAGTATTATTGGCGTAGACAAGTTAGGTAAGTGAGCTCTGTGTCCAATTATCTCAAATTTATAAGCTAATGGTGACTTTATGGAAAATTGCTTCCAAAATTACATCTCTATAAAAAGTGTGCATTACCCCAAGGACATATAAATTATAGGAGAACCTCATCCCGTCGAAACTGAATGCACTGAATAATGTCATATTTCAATAAGGCCCAAAGGGACAGTCTGTGATTAAAGCATGGTTTCTGTTTATAAAGAACTGCAGGACAGTCTCGATGGATTCCAGGATAATAAAAATTAAATTGCTACACAGATGGCAAGATGTGACCCTTCCTTCGGAAGAACGAGATAACACACAATCTTATTGTGCTTTTCTTTTGCTTTGGATATCAATTAGAATTACTAAAGGATCAACCAATTAGATTTCCTTCAAATGCATCGATTGCCTTGGTTTTTACTGTCCCTCCCTAAATATTCTGATTGACTAGTAAGGGTTGTTAAACACTGAGACAGGCACCATAAGGACGAGATGTTCTGTATTGCTCTTCCCTGGAGAACTTTTAGCACAAAATTAACTATTCTCTTTGAAGATGCCAATGCTGGATAATATAGAATATCCTATTTAGAGGGAGGGGCTGGTATTCATGGCTTCTCGAAATTCCTTCATTCTCCAAGAAGACATTTGATTTTTAAAAATATGTTCAAGGGTGGCATGCCGGTTGGAGAGCTGGCCTCAAAGCCAATGAGATCTGAGTTTAAATCCTGCCTCTGCCATGGCCTGGCTGTGTGGTCTCAGATAAGTCACTTAACCCTGGCAATGTTCTAGGCAGCTCTCTGAGACTATGAATTGTAGAAAAAAGTGCCAATTTGTATTAGTAGGGGGAATTTCCTCATCTGAGAAGTTTTCTATTCCAATAAAATCACAGGTCCAGTCCCTATTCCTATGTGCAGAACACTGTGCAAAGAAGTGGTGTATATGCAAAAATGAGTAAGATATGGTACTGCCCTCACACAGTTGACTAGGGAGGATATGTACGTGTGTGAAGAATCTCAAAATCTCAGAGTAGGAAGGGATCTTAAAAGCCATCCTGTCTACACCATCCCCAAGGGGTAGGTATCCAGTCTTGGCTTGGAGACATCTTGTGAAGGGGCAGCTAGTTACCCTTTTGGGTGGTTCTGTTAGGGATTTCTTCCTCAATCAACTATAAATCTCCCTTTCTGATAGATGTTCTTAGTTCTGCCCTCTAGAGTCAAGTAGAACAAGAAGACAACTCTCATATGCTACCTAAGTCTTCCTTTGTCCAGGCTGGGTTCTTCAAATGATGCTCACAGAGCACGGTTGCAAATTCCCCTCGACATTTTGGTTATCTTCCTTTGGACACATTTCATCTTATCATATGTCCTTCCTAAAATGTGGCCCCTAGAACTGAACAAAATACTTGAATGTGGTTTGCCCAGGACAGAGTATATAATACAGACTCTCACCTCCCTCTTTCTGAGCTTATGTCTTTCATGCAGCTCAAGATTTATTTCCCTTTTTTTAGCTTCCATGTTATACTGTTGCCTTACATTCTACTTTCATTCTGTTAAAAACCCCAGGTAGCAAGAACTACTGCTTAGTCATATCTCCCCTACCTTGCACTTGTTAATATGATTTTTACATACAATATAGGACTTCAATCTCTAATACATTTAATCATGTTAGTTTTGACTGATCATTCTAGCCAGCTGAGATCTTTTTGAATCCTAACCCTGTCATCCAATGTGTTTACTATCTCTTCCAGCTTTAATACATCTGCAAATTAATCAGCATGCCCTATGACTTAATCCGGGTCAATTAACAAAATATTGAAAAGTATAGAGTCAAGAACAGATTTAGGGGCACTCCATTAGAGCTCTCTCTCCAAGTTACTTTTTACTGACCACTCATGATGACTCAATGTCAATTTTAAAGTCACCTATCATCATTCTTATCTCATCCAAAAGGACAGCATGTAAAACTGTCAATTTTTTTTCTAAATCTATGTAACCTATATCTAATAACATTTCCCTGGTCTACCTGCCAAAAAAGAAAATTGGGTTAGTACCGTATAACTTGTTTAACTTGTTTTTTTTAATGTCTATGGATGCCTTTTGTTTTTACATGACAGTAATCTATAGATATTACTTTTCTACGGTACGAGGCACCCTACGTCCTGACTGTGGATTTTCCTGGCTTTCCTCCATGCTTAGAATTCTTTCCCTCCTCGTTGTCCTTGGCCGCCCTGTCTTGCTTCAAGACCCCACTATACCTTCTGCAGGAAGCTTTTCCTAAGGCTCTTTCCTCTAGTTTATTACTTCCAAATTATCCTGTTTGTATCTTGTTTGTATGTGGTTGTTTGCATATTGTTTTTTCTGCTAAATAAACTGTAAGCTCATTGACAGCAGGTACAGTTTTTTGCCTTTCATTTTATCTCTAGCACTTACCACAATACCTGGCACACAGTAGGTGTTTAACAAATGCTTGTTTACTATCAACTAACTAATTGTCCCCCTAGTAAATTTTTTCTTGTAAGAAAGAAAATTATTTCTGCAGAACAGATTGGCACAACTACCACATCTGACAGTGCAGTCAGTATTCTGTCACCATGGTTCCCCACCTCTCCAAGGTCCAATTCTTCATTTCTTCTCTAGGGTCAAGACTAGTCGTTACCAATTATGCAGTATGAGGTTTTGTTTTAGTGATTGTTTTATTTACGTTTTTGAAGTCATTGCATATATTGTTTTCCTGATTCTTACTTTACTCTAGCATTTCATACATATCTTCCAATGTTTACCTGAGTTCCTCTTACTCATCACTTACCATATGCAAGTGACTACAAGGGGAAAACAACGCACATTGGGGAGTGGTGATGTTTTGGACAGGAAAGTCAGAGTAGCCATTGGACAACTAACTGATTGACACATCCTTACTAGGAATGGTGGTGTTGATTTACATGCTGTTCTAAGTGCTAGAGTTGGAAAGTAGGTAGGGAGGAAGAAGGGCAGATGAGGTGGGGCAACATGGCGTGGCATGGAGAAGGCTGGGAAGTGGCAGGCTTGCAGATAAGATGAATGGTCATCAATCAGAGCCCAGGACCGTGGAATGGGGTTTTCAGTTGCAGTGGGAGGTGGAGACTGGAGCTACAGTGACATAGCACGATAGCTTGGAAGTGGTGTGCTGGGCCTGAGATGGGGCAAAATAAGAGAAATCTCAGGCAATTGAAAGAGCTCGAGGGGTTGGTTCCTGAGTTGTCTCATGGTTTTTGAAAGATGGTGGAGAAAAGGAGTAGTGCCACAGGACGGGAGAAGAGAAAGGAGAGTGGAATCTGCCTCTTCAATATCTGACATACAAGTAAGACTGTTTTTCTTGCTCAAATTTGTATATCCAACACTTAGCTCAGTACCTGCCATATAGTAATAGCTTAATAAATGCTTTGCCATTCATTCATTCATTCATGTAGTTCACTTGGGCCTCATCATTGGAATATATTGAGGATGAGGTGCTCTCTTGCCATCTAACTTATCTTGGCTTTCAACATAGGAACATCGCAAAGTGCCAAGTTCTAGGAAAGAAAGGTAATTTCCAGTTGGGGGAGTGCGGTGGGGAATCAACGTAAGATAACTGGGGAACGTAAGGTGGTGCTTGAGCTGAATTTCAAAGCCTAGATGAACTTCCTCTTGGTAACTTTTTCTCAGGAAAGCTAAAATAAAATTAATACTCATTTAATTTTTTTTAAATCTTATCTTCCTATCTGTATGTTTAATTATGTCTGAATGGCAGAAATAGAATCCAAAAAGATCTTGAGAGATGACAATGATGAAACTAACAAAATGAAACTGAACAGGGATAAACACAAAGTCCTGTGTTTGGATCAAAAAAAAATATTCAGTGCCCGTAAACAGAATCAGGGGGAAATAGCTGAAAAGTAATTCGTGTGAAAACTACATAGAGGTTTTAGTGGGGAAAGGACTAATGTTATCTTAGACTAACTGTATTCATAGAAATGTAGTATCCAGTGTCTAAGGAGGGGATAGTCCCACTGGCCTTCTGGCTGGACTATATTTACAGTAATGTTTTTGGTTCTGGGGACCACACTTTAGAGATTAAATTGGCAAGCTAAAGAGTGACCAGGAGAGAATGACCAGGATTAGAAAGAGGTCTTAAAGGTGTGACATGTGATGATCAGATGAAGGAACTGAAGGCTTTTAGGCAGGAAAAGAGAAGACCAGGGAGATATGATGGGAGTCTCCAAATCTTTAAAGAATAAATATGTGAATGAGAGATTAGTAGACTTGTTTTGTTTGCAGCTAAAGTGCAGAAGTGGTACCAAATGACTGAAAGTTATAGAAAGTCTGATTTAGGCTCCACATAAGGAAAAAAATACTGTGTAAGAATTAGAATTGTGCAAAAATAGAATGAGTTGCCCGTGAGAAAGTGTTTCTAGTCACGAGAGATTGTCAAGCAGTGGGAGGAGAATTATGTGTTTACCTAGGGTTTACCTGGAATTAACACCTTCTCCCTGCCCAACCCAATCTGCCTCCTATGTTCCTTCTCACCTGCTGCTGAAATATGCTGGAGACAGTCTCATCACCATGCCAGCTGAATCTATGACAGGTTTGTTACCTAATCTTATCTGGGCCTTCCAATCAATCATTCTACTCTTTCCTAATTGCCTCTTGCTTATAATCCCCACATCAGCTGATCTGAACCTCTCCTCGAGTCTCCCATACTGCTGCCTTTCTCTCAGCAAGGGGCACCAACTTGTATTTTACTCTAAAAATACAGGCCACCGACCCACAGTCTCTCTTCTCCCCTCTTCTATACCTGAAAACCCTTGTGCTCATTCCTATTCCACTGGAATCAAATACCAAATCAAATACCAAATTCCTCTCTTGGCATTGAAAGACCCACACTGTCTCTCTCCAGCCTATTTTTCTTGCAATCTCTTCTCTCTTCTTTACCTGAAAACCCTTGTCATCATCTCTATACAGCTAAGATCAAATACAAAAATCCTCTATTTAGCATGTAAAGACCTGTGCAATCTCTCCACTCTATTTTTCCAGGTTTATAGACACATTTTTCCCCTTCATGCACTCTTAAAGTCTGTGGTCTTGCCCACATTTCATTTTCTCTTTGCATAGGCTATGCCTTCATGACTTCACCACATACTCCCTCCTTACTTCCACCTCTTAGAAGCCAGAGTTCACCTCAAAGCTCCAACTTCAAAGCTTGTGTGTAGCTTCCTCCCAGAGGCCTTAATACCCCACCCCATTCTTTTGTTTTTACTATGTGATGTAAACTCCTTAAGGGCAGGATCTATTTTATTTTTGTCTTTGTATTCTCAGTACCTAGCACAGTGGCTGGCACATAGTAGGTGCTTAATAAGTATTTGATTGTAGTTGCTGTAGACAGCATTCACGATTTGGGTAGGTGTTGGATTTGAGGATATCTGAGGTCTCTTCCAATTCCAAGCCTATGATTCTATGATTCACATGTCTCTGACAATATTCCTGCTTTAGTATATTAGCTTTGCATTTGTTCTTTTTCATGTGGCACCTAGAATAGCATCATTGTGTACAATCATAGCTAACAAATCATGTATGATGGTGGTGATGAATGCATAGCATGAGCTATGGGTAAAATTTGGGAAAACGACTGGGAGTGTTCTTGCATGGTATTTTGTCATTACGACACCCTAAATGTCATAGGGTGAGGCGGTGTTAACGAGTAGCCTTAAAGAAATGACCAGGGGGTACAATTTAGCTTGCTTTTCCTGTGATCTGCCCAGCTGATTTGGTTTATTACACTAGTTCAGTTTATTGCTCATGCCTTTAAAAGAAATTTAATAGCATAACCTCACTCTTGGCATTATAAGTCATTGTCATGATCATAGCTTGGGATCTTGTTTTGCAATATTAATGTTTGGTAATTCACTGAAGGAAAACATACTTGTTAATGGGAAGGACCCTTAGCAGGTAGTTTAACCTAGAGATTGGAAGAACACTGGACCAAGAATAAGGAAACCTGTTTGCACCTTTGCTACGGATTTTCTATGTGACTATGGCAAAGTCAGTAAATCTCTCAATCTTCCATCTATAAAATGAGTGTCAATTAATTAGTCAATAACATTCATTAGCAGCCTGCTGTATGCCAGGCACTGTCCTAGGTGATATAAGGACAAAAATGGAATAGTCCCTGTCCTTGAGAAGCTTATATTTGATGGCAGTGTAGGGGAAGAAGCAAGAAATGGAACTAGATTTTGAAAAGGGTGATATGACTATCTCTGAGACTGGAATAACTTTAAATAGTGGAGTAGAAAATCCTGATTGCTAAATGAAAGGGAGTCCGGGCATGTCCAAAATAGAACTTATTATTCCTGTCCCAAACCCGACCATCTTCCAAATTTACCTATTTCTGTTGAAAACACCACCATTCTTCCAGTCTCCCAGGTTCGTAATAGCGCTCTCTTCCTCATCCCACATATCCAATCAGTTTCCAAATCTTGCTACCACTCTCTCCACAGCCTCTCTTATATCTGATCCCCATTCTCCTCTCACATAAGCTCTCATCACCTCTCACTGGATAAGTGCCACAGCCTCCTAAGTGATCTCTCACCACTCCAGTCCATTCTACAAACTGCTGTCAAAGTAATTTTCCTTAAGCACAGATCTGACCATATGAACCCCCTATTCCATCAACTCTGGTGGCTTCCTATTCCCTCTAGAATCAAAAATAAATTCTTTTAAAGCCCTTCATAACTTTTCCACAAGCTCGCTTTCTAACTTCTTTGTACATTTTCCCTATTCCCACACTCCACAATCCAGATAAACTGACCTCTCTATTCCTCATACACGACACTTCACATCCAAGCTCTTTGCCCTCTTTGCCTGGCTGTTTTGCACTCCCTCTTCATTTCTTTCTCCTAGAATCCTTCTCAATCAATCAATCAGTACTTTTTAAGCTCTTACCATATGCCAGCCACTGTGCTAGGCCCTGGGGATACTAGTACAAAGAATGAAACAATCCTTAGTCACAAGGATCTTACATTCTGATGGTGGAGACTACAAGTATACATATACTAATCTACTATCAAGATACTAGGAGACACTCTGTTTTCCAGAGTTAAGGCCTAGCAAGCAAGCTGTGTGTGCTCTGAGCTTGGCATAACAACAATCCTTTGCACTCGCCTTCTGGATGATCTCACTCTCTGGCAAAATCATATAATTAATGTATTGCTTTGACCACCACCAGGTGTTCTCTGAGCTCAGACAAGTACCAGACAAGTATCCATATTCACATCAAAACTTATCAAAACAAAACTTGTCTCACTGTTGCTGATTGCCTTCACCGTCAGGGCTACAGCAGACTGTGTGTAGCCATTGGTACACTGCCTCTGGTCCCCTTACAAGGGGCAGAGCCCACAAACATGTACATAGATCTCCTCCTTGTTTGTAAGCCATTTCCCTCACTTTGAAATTAAACTTCTTAATCCTGACTCTCCTTTCTCTAGTCCACTGTTTGGCTCTGGCCATCCACAGGTTAGAGGCCAGTTTGGTCTGGTTGATGAATATAAAGTGAATAAATGGAAATACATATAAAATAGTTCAATATAAGATAGCTTGAGAGGGAGGACACTAGAAGGAATCTGCATGTTTTCATGCAAAAGATGATGCTTGAGCTGTAAGAGTGACTCTTATGAGGTAGAGGAAAGAAAGAAGTATATTCTAGTCGTATGGGATGACCAGGCCCCAACACACAAGAAGGACTGTCATGCATGTATGTATGTACATATGTGTTGTCATGTATGCCATTTTGGCTGGATTGCAGAGCATAGGAGGTACAGTAATGCCCAATGAGTCTAGAGTGAGATTGGGGAAAGGTTGTATAAATCTTTAAGAGGAGTTTAAACACAGGAGTTTATATTTTATCCCAGAGAACTAGGAAGCCACCAGAGTTGGTTGAGTAAGGGGTGCACATGGTAAGAGTGACTGAGGAAAATTACTTTGACAAAAGTGTGTAGGCTAGACTGGAGTGCTGAGAAACTTGAGATAGGAGAGATCCATTAGCAGGCTATTGCAGTAATCTAAGTGAGAACTGAGGAGGGCCTGAGCTAAGATGGTAGTTGTGTGCATGGAGAGAAGGGTCTGTAGGCAACAGATGTTGTGAAGGAAAAAAGGGCAAGATTTGGCCACTAACTTGATAAGTGGGATGAAGGAGAGAGAGGAGGCCAAAGACAATGGTTAGGTTATGAACCTTGAGGGATCTTTTACAGAAATAGGCAAATTTGGAAGAGGGGAGGGTTTGGGGAGAAGGAAATTGAGTTTAATTTTAGATATACTGAGATGAATCTTATGTCTCTTGGACATACAGTTTGAAAGAGAGTCAAGGTAATTCTAGAAGGGATGGGGAAAGGTTTCATGTAGAAGGTGGTATTTGAGCTGAGTTTTAAAGGAGACAAAAGGATTCCAAGAGGTAGAAGTAAGGAAAGAGATAAATTTCAGGTGTGGGGTGGGGACAGTACATGCAAAGGCATGGAGGTGGGAGATGAGCTTATGTTCCTATGCTCAGAAAGAGCAAGAAAAGCTAGTTTGACTGGACTAAAGAGTTGGAGAAAAGGAATAATGTATGATAATTACATTATCTTCATAACCCTCTAAGGTAGGTATGACAGTTATTATTATCTCTATTTTACAGAGGAGGAGAATGAGACTGGGCAAGGTTACAAGATACACTCATGGTAACACCCATGATAAGTATCAAAACCAGCATGTAAACTGATTGATATCTTCCTGGCTCCAAGTCCATCACCCTATTTACGATTCTTCCCTGCCTCCCACAAAAGATGACTGTTAAGATCATTTCTTGTTCTAGCATCCTATAGATTTCTTTGGTGGTCTTACCTGGATATCTATGACCACAGATGGGTGGCCACAGAACCCAGTGTGCCATACCAAGCATTCTAGACACAAAAGCTCATTTAGTCAAATTTAAAATATATTCAGGAATCACAGGTTTGGAGAATGAACTCAGGACAGCCTTCTAAAATTGTGTTAAGTAATATAAATAAACTCATATTTTTACCAGAGATGGGAAGAAAACACAGTTTAGATGAGAAACAGACAACAAAAACAGAACTGAAGATTTAGGAAACCCAAGGAGCATTTTAAGCCTGGTGTTTTCAACAATTAAACACTATCACATGACATATAGAGGTACAGAAGATTCTCTTAGAATTCAGAGTTCCCTTAAATTTCATTGATGTTTCTCTTTGAGTTAATATAGGTACACATGTCTAGGTCAAAACATTTTTAGCATTTGAAACTCATGGAATCTTTAAATACTAGTTGAACCATTTGGTGATCTGAAGTAGAGGGCTGTGTTTAGGATCGCACCATCCTTGTTTGGAGACAGGCAATTTGCTTCTGTCTTTGTTGGCCTCCAAGCAGTCAATCTGTGACTAAACTAAGGCAACTGAGTGGGCAGTAAGGAAAAAAACAAAACACAGCAGACTTCATTTTTCTGGCATGCTTAGAGAATAAATGAGCTGTAGAGGTTGGTAGAGAAAGAACCTCTCTGTCGGGTTTTCAAACTTCCCTATTTCTGTCAAAGATGTCTCTCAAGGTTTATAACTTCGCCATTGTTCTTGGACTCCTCACTTTCCCTCACCTCACCTCACCTATCCAATTAGTTGCTGAATCTTGCTCTTTCTACCTTCACATCTGCTGCCTCCATCCCCTCATCCCCACTCACACAACTACCATCTTAGTTCAGGCCCTCATCAGTTCTCACCTAGATTATGATAATGGGGTCGTGAACAGTAGGACACAATTGAAATGACTGAACAACAACAAAGATTATTGTAATAGCTTGTTAATTGATCTCTCCTATCTCAAGTTTTTTTACCAGTTCAATCTAACCTATGTACCTACCTGTAGTACCTACCTCAAAGAATTAATAAGAACTTATTCCTTAAAATGCTAACTGTTATTTTAGTCAATTTTCAATGGAACATATCACAGGCTTCCCTGCCTTCTTAAATAGAGTATACTGAAAGTAAATTCAACCCTTGTTTGATTATTGGAAGTTCTTACTATGAACATTAAGTATTACATCTTTTTCAAGATACCTCAGGAGCTAATGAGATACACACAGTAACATTCCCCTGCAGTAAGTTACACCAGAATGCTCTGCCTTGAGTTCATGGTCTGATTTTTATAGAGTTTTAAAAATCTTTATGTTTCTTCCTCCTCTGTTGGGTTTTCAGCTATTTCTTCTTGCTGCTGTCCATGCTGTTTCCCCACTGCTCCCTTCTAAATTGCTGCCTCTATCTGCTCTCAGCTAGGAAACTAGAAAGTCCAGTCGATAAGAATTGTGTGTAAAATCCATTTATTTGTTCAAATAGCTACTGATTAACTATTACATGCAAGGTTCTGTTAAATAAATATAAATGAAAGAGGAACTTGGGGTAATGGAGAGTTGAGCCTAGGAGTCTCTAGGAATGGCCTTAACATTCTGTCTGCCACAGTAACCTCCCAGTGCTATAGGCAGTAAATTGAGGGGCAGGTGCCCATGGCAGTATAGTAGAGAGTTTACTATATCAGAGAAATCACGGATCTGTGTCCCCAGCCCCTCAAAAAAGAATAGATTCTGAGAGACCACTTCTTATAATTGAAGTCCTTGAGTACATGAGCCGTAAGGACCGGCTCTATGACAACCTTTTTGGGTAATCAACAGCCCCTCTTCCAGTTTCTGGATGATTAAAGGCAGCCTTTTTGAAAGACTCTCATTATTAGAAAATTTTCTTTATATTGAAACTAAAGCTACTTATTTGAATCTTATTCCCATTTTTCCTAGGCCTGATCTATCAGATTAAGTAGAAGAAATTTAATCTTTTTTGTGTGTGAAAACTTTTCAAATACCAGAAGACAGCTAGAATAGGCTCCCTATCCCTACTCTTTACCCATATATTCCCTTCTCTAAACATAACATCCCTAATTTCTTCAAATGATTCTCCTGTTGCATGATCTGGAGGGCCTTCACTTTCCTGATTGCTCTGCACTGAGAACTCTCCAGTTTAGCAATGACCTTTTTAAAAATATGGCACCATGAATATAAGCCTCCAGGAATGGTCCGATCAGGAAAGACTACAGGGGAACTATGACTTCCTCCATTCTGAACACTATGTCTTTTTTAATACAGAAAAACCATTTCATGAGTGTTGTTGGCTGCCATATCACAACAATGACTCATTTTGAGCTTGTAGTCCTCTAAAATCCCCAGTTCTGTTCCAATTAGCCGTTGTCTAATCACTCTGAAGCTCATAAATTGGACCACAATAGGTCCCTGCCCAAGCTCCACTTATGGCTATATTCTGGGCCCTCCAGCCTCAAAGTCAATGTCTATGGTAACTGTTTTTCTTTTGAGTAGCAACCTTGAGGGTCTTCCCCTCCCAGTTTGATTTATTTTTCTTTTTTCTAATTAAAGGGACCATCCCTTGACTCACTTTTTTTTTAATTAAGATTTTTAATTTCTAATTCACAACACTCAGCTCCGCATGTTTTTGAGTTCCAGATTTTCTTCCCCTCCTTCCCCTTCCCCCTCCCCCCAAGATGGTATGGAATCAGATATATCTTCTACATATACCTTTGCATTAAACTTATTTACACAATAGTCAAGTTGTAAAGAAGAACCATGACCAATGGAATGAATCATGAGAAAGAAGAGACAAAACCAAAAAAAAAAAAGAGAGCAAATAGTTTGCTTCAATTTGCATTCAGACTCCATAGTTCTTTCTCTGGATGTAGATAGCTCCTTCCATCATGAATCCTTTGGAGTTGTCTTTGAACGTTGTATTGCTGAAAAGAGCCAAATCTATCAAAGTTAGTCATCACAGAATCAATATATCTGTGGTTGTGTACAATGCTCTCCTGGTTCTGCTCACTTTACTCAGCATCATATCATGTAGGTCTTTCCAGGTTATTATGAAGTCTGTATCTTCCCCATTTCTTATGGCACGGTAGTATACCATTACATTCATATGCCACAACTTGTTCAGCCATTCCCCAATTGATGGGCATCCCCTTGATTTCCAATTCTTTGCCACCACAAAAAGAGCTGCTATAAATATTTTTGTACATGCAGGTCATTTTCCCACTTGTGTGATCTCTTTGGGAAACAGCCCTAGAAGTGGTATTGCTGGGTCAAAGGGTATGTACATTTTATAGCCCTTTGGGCATCATTCCAAATTGCTCTCCAGAATGGCTAGATCAGTTCACAACTCCACCAACAATATAACAGTGTTCCAATTTTCCCACATCCTCTGCAGCATTTATCATTTTCCTGTTTTGTCATGTTAGCCAATCTGACAGGAGAAATGTGGTACCTAAGAGTTGTTTTGATTTGCATTTCTCTAATCAATAGTAATTTACAGCATTTTTTTCATATGCCTATAGATATCTTTAATTTCTTCCTCTAAAAATTGCCAGTTCGTATCTTTTCACCATTTATCAATTGAGGAATGACTTGAATGACTTGTATTCCTTGTCTCACTTCTTAAAGAGGCCTATTCACTGAATGGGTGTTACTTCACTCAAAGTGAGAACCAGAAAAGGCCTTATCCTAAAAGGGCCAGGGTCTCCCATTGCATCCTGGGCCATGTCCCGTCACCCTGATGAATATCTGGTCACTGGATCCAGATGGCTCTGGAGGAGAAAGTGAGGCTGGTGACCTTGCACAGCCCTCCCTCACTCAAATCAAAGTCAACTGCAAGTCATGTCATCATCTCCCTGATGTCATGGTCCTCTTTGAGAACAAAGGACAGATACAACTCGTCTAATCACAACTCCACCCCCTGCCATCTTGTACTGATGAAATTGATTTCTTGAACCTGAGTGTGGGTACTGAGATATAACTAAAAGAGTGCTGGATTTGGAGTTGGAGGGCCTGGCTTTGAATCCTGTCTTGGCCTTTTATTGCATTGTGACTTTGGTCAAGTCACTTTACTTCCATCTGTTTAACCATCATTGGTTAAACAAGGGTGTTGGACTGGATGACTCTTCTAGTTCTGTAACTGAATCCTATGAGATTACACTCAACCCTTTTAAATTTCACATTTTTAGATTCATTTCAGTGTTCTGGCCTACTGAGAGCCTTACTTTATTATCCAACATACTAACTCTCCCTCCCAGTTCTCTGTCTCTGCAAATTTGATATGCATGTCACCTCTGCCTTCATCCAAGTCACTGATAAAAATATTGAACAGCCTAGGACCAAATGTTCTGTGGGATTCTACGAGTGCCCTCCCTCCAAAATGACATTAAAGCATTTATGACTGACTATTCTTTGGATCTAAATTCTATGACCCTCTGAATATGAATAACGTTGTACATCCAATGTTCATTCAAATGCATACTTTTTTCCCCTCAAACTGGGTAGCAGTCATTGTTTATGCTTCCCAGGAAGTGAGATAAGGTTGAACAATTTCTTTCCATAAATATTGGTATCAATGGACATCATTAGTCACAAATGGTATCTACAAAAGTCAGAGCCTGCTTCTGGTTTCCACCCTGGAGTGACCATTAATAAGCTTACCATTTCCTGGGATTTAAACACTTTTTTTCTCTTTAAAACCAGTTTATTACAGTATTATTTTATAAGTAACAAGTATTATTTTAAATGAATCTCTCCTTCCTATTACTTCCCCCTACATTGAGCAAATTTTATAAAAAGAAAAACAAATCCCTCAACACATAGCTGCAGCCTGGCAAAACAAATTCCCACATTAGCTGTGTCCAAAAAAGTCTAATATCTTTCTGCATTTTGAGTTCATCTACTCTCTGTCAGGAAGTGAGTGGCATGTTTCGTCCTCATTCTTCTGAATCATGATTTATTGTGCTGATCAGATTTCTACGGTCTTTCAAAATTAATTTCTCTATAATGTGGTTGTCATTATATAAATTGTTCTCAGTTTTGCTTACTCACTTCACTCTGAGTCAGTTCATAAGGGTCTTTCCAGTTTCTTCTAAAATGGTCAATTTCTTCAATTCTTTTGGCACGATGATATTCCATTAAACTCATCTACCACAATTTGTTCAGCCAATCCCCAACAGGAGGACAGACTTTAGTGTTCCATTTTTTGATACCACGAAAAGCATAGCATTTTATGTATAGAAACTTTTCCTCTTTCTTTGATTTCTCATATTTCACTGCCAACTCCAGAGCTACAACCTTCTGCCTCAACTCCCCTTCTCTGAACCTCTTTCGTGATTTTCAGAAGCCATGAAACTATGCCAGTAACCACACATAATGTCATAGGGACAGTATCACCAAACAGTTCCCTTACATCTTATGAAGGATTCTACAGAATAAGGGGAAAATAGGGATGGTAAGCTCCAGTGTCTCTGAACTTGGTTCAGCTGATTCTGTGGTAAATCAATTAGAGGAGGCTTAAGATTCAAGACTGGTCGATATATCTATTTTCCTAACATTGAAAATATAGTTACACACAAAGCAGTATTTATAGAATGCTGTTTATAAACTACTCAGCTGAACTAAAATGTTGGCTAAATACACCCTGGAAAGAAAGGCTAAACTGGGTATTACACAGAGTCAATTATAGAAAGTGGTCTTGGCAATATAGTATTGTGGAACAAGCCCTGGACTGGGAAGCAAGAGACCCAGGGCAGAGGCCTGATTCTGGCATTTACTGCCTTTGAAACCTGGAGTTCAATCTCTCAGCAATTCTGTTTAGTGATCTATAAAATAAGGATATTGGTCCAGATGACCTTTGAGGTCCTTTTCTAGCTCTAGGCCATTTAGAACGAAAGAGAAAGGGAGGAGAGATTAAAAAAAAAACCAGCTCCAACCAAAAACAAAAAACCTGTCATTGGATTGAGTAGTCTGAACAAAATCCAGAGGTTTTAGTGAAACTCTCACTGTGAGATAACAGTTTGTTTGTTTAATAGCAGCCAAGAAAGCTAAAGTGACATCAGTTTGTAGTAAATGGCCAAGTGTTCTGCAATAAGGAGGTGAGTCCTACTCTACTCTTCCTTGGTCAGACTAAAGATTACTCTAATTCTCCTTCCACATTATCATCTTTCAAGTGTTGGAAATGTCATGTCATGGGATTCTAACCTCCAAGAAGTGGGCTGTCAAAACCTTGTCTTGCTTGAAACTAGGATTTCACTTCACTTCTCTGCTATTTAAAATCATGTTGCCATGCAGTTTGGCCTCCTCAACTCTCTTCCACCAGAACCTGGGCTTTGCCTTATTTTGCCCCAAAGTAGGCCACCAAATCACTTTCAGGACAATTCTAAACCATACCTATTCCTTTCTAGCTCTCCTTTATGTCAAATAGAAGATACCTGATGGTAGTTACTTAATGTGTTTTCACTCATTCATTCATGTCCCACTTACATTATCCTCTCTCCAGGCTAAGCAGCCCCCATCCCTTCTTTTGATCCTCATGTGCCATTTTCCCATTATGTATGTCCTTGATCATATCTTTTATATTACTTTGGGGGACACAAATCACGAGTTATAATGAGCTGTAGCTTACTAATAGTCACTGTGGGGATTTTCACTGACTTTTTTGGGTCATCTACAGCCAATTTTTCTGAGATCATGGAGCTCCTTGATTCACAGTCATATAGCCTCATCATAAGAATATTGTTGTTGATTTTGGGCTATAAATTAGAAGTCATAAATTTCATAGAATTTAAATAATGGAACTACATTGATACTTGGGACCCAAATGACCCATTAACATACAATCTTTAACTCAGGATTAGAGATTTCCCTAACCTTCAAAATAAAACGAAAATTGTAACTAAGTAATCAAGGTATCACAGAATTCGAACTGGAAGGGGCCTAGTCCAATCCCTTGAGTTTACACATGAGGGAACTAAGGCCCAGAAAGGTCAAATGACTTGCTTAATATGATACAATGAATAAGTAGCTTAGAATTTAAACCTTGGTCTTCCGACTCCAAATGCAACTTTCTTTCTACCTTATGTTCTCTCCTAAAATTATTTATAATATTTCAAGGAGGTAGTATAATTTAATGGAAATTACTTGGGCTCAGGAGTCAAGAAATTAGTTCTAGGTCAACTTCATATGCATACGTGATTGTTATTAGCCCGAGACTGACCCAGGTAGGGCCATTTAGACCCTATAGTTTTCTTTAGGTTAGCAAAACAAAGAACTTGACCTTATTTCTTGGGCTTCATTTTCTTTCTCTGTGAACTAGAGCTAATAACACCTATCCCTTGCTATTTTACAAGGTTCATAGATTTATACAGATATAAAACTAGAAGGGTCTTTAGAGGTTGGATAGTCTAATCCTCTCTCTTTCCCGTTCACCTTGTCCACCTCAATATACGCATACATATTTTAGAGATAAGGAAGCATCATCTCTGAGGTTAAATTACTTGTTCAAAGTCACCCAAGTAGCAGTGGCTAAGATTAAAACCGAGGTCATCTCTCTAAGTCCAAACCCAGAATTTCTTACCTGGCTGCCTCCCTCTATATCTCGGTCTTCTTAAAACCAGAAGCAGCTGTATTAATATACATAGCCATGCTGCTAAGATTTTAATGTTAGCCAGACAAAACATTTATGAACAACCTACAATGCTTTAAGAGACTTTACTAGGCAGAAAGAATCATGTGCCATTGTCCTCATTGTGAGGTCCCAAAAGGAGCTCATAGTCATGGATTGAGAGTGGGAAGGGACCTTAAGGGTCAATTAGTCTGACCCCCAATTTACAGATAAAGACAATGAAGCTCAAAAAGGCTGTTACTTGCTCAGATCACAGAGCTAATAAATGTTGCAGCTGGAATTTGAACCTAGATTTCTGTTACTCCCAGCCCAGCATTCGACCAACTACCAACCTACACTGCCTCACCACAGTAGGTATATATCGTTTTGACTCATAAGACCCAAACAGTGTGGTGACAAAAATAAAGCTAGCAAACGGGGCTCAGTAGAGTAGCAGGCACTGTTCATACAGTAAGTGTTTATGAACTGAACTCAGCATGTTCAAAATGGAAGGTCTGGCCTCAGTGCCCAGGGAACCACACTGAAGTGAGCAGGAATGGAAAATGGCCAGCCCCTCAACACTCTGCCTTATAAGAGTTCAACCTCTTTTTTCACACTTAAGTGTGCTTCCTAAGTATGTCCTTCCTTTCCTTTTCACAGAGTAAATGATCCTCTTTCCTTAGCCTTCACCCCAAGCTGAAGACACTAAAACCTTGTAGATTTGCCTAGATTGCAAAACAAAGAATACACTTATCACTAGGACTTTGAAGCTGCTCATGTCTCCCTGGTCCCCACCCCTCCCAGAGGCATCATCGCCTCTGATTTTCTCAGGACAAATTTATTAATGTGTGAGGATGTACATAGTTTATTTCATATTTCTCCTTTATAAACCTCAAATAAAAGGCTTGTAATACTGTTGAGATGTTAATTTAAGAAAATGAAAAAAGGTTTCTTTACAAGGGATAAATAATCTGAGTTTCCTCTTGCCAAACGCCTTCCCACAGCCAGCCCCCACAGTCCTGCTGGCTTTGATGCCGGCCCTCACTGCTTGCTAACACTCCCCAGCTGCTCGGGTTCAGAATTCTCTTTAACCTCTTGCTGCTTGGTTTCACTTGGATAGTTCTGTAATAGAAAAGAAGCATTTCACAAATCCCAGCCTGAGTTTTTGGTGGAAGGGTTGGATCGTGGACCCCAACCTTGGGATACAGTATTTCACTTTTAATAAATGTTCATTGAATGCTGATGGATCATGGGTTTAAAGACATAGAACTGGAGAGGACATAAAGCTTTATCATCTCATTAAACCCCTTCATTTTACTATGAAAGAAACTGAAGCTCTAAAAGATTGTGACTTGACCCAGTTGACACTGGGAGTACAAAATGGAGCTGGGATTCTAACCCAGGTTCTCTGACTCCAAGGCATTTGTTGTTTGTTTTTCGGTCATGTCCAACTCTCCGTGGCCCCAACTGGGGTTTTCTTGGCAAAGGTGCTGGAATGGTTTGCTATTTCCTTCTCCAGGTCATTTTAGAGATGAGGAAACTGAGGTAAGCAGGGTTAAGTGACTTGCCCAGGGTGACGCAGTTAGTATCTGAGGCTGGACTTGAACTCAGGTCCTCCTGACTCCAGGCCTGGTGCTCTATCCACTTTGCCACCTAGCTGCTGTGACTCCAAGGTATACCAAACATTTTTATCATTTCATAAGATCCTCAAAATTAAAAGACAAACTTCTGAGATCATATTCACCTTTGCTTTCCTCTCTAACATACAACCTTGTATTTCAGAGATAAGGAGCCAGGGATCCTATCTCTGAGGGGCACTCCCAGTGGTGAGGCACAGTTTTGCCTCAGCGTGCCAGAAGTTAGAGAATATAGCACTTGCATTGTACTTCTTGAGCTGGTAGAAACAACCCAGTTTAACATCTGGTTAAAAATATATATATATATATATTTAAAATTGAAAGGTGAACTCCTCCTCCTTAGCCTCCTTCCATACCCATGCCTACCCTAGTGGTGTTCAGGGCCTGCCACACATGCTCCAGGAGCCGAAATGTGCCTCAGTGCACACCACAGGGGCCAGAATTGCCCATTACTGCTCTGTATGGAGCAAATGAAGCAAGTTAAGTGGCCACAGTTAGTATAGTTGATTATATTGGAAACAATGCTTTATTTTTTTCTGGAAAAAAGATAGAAAATAGGGAACTAAATTTGTGATTTCGTTGCTATAGGAAACAGTTAAAGAAACTCCCCTTACCAATTTAGATCGATATCATCTCACTTATGGTCTTGGAGAGTTGCCTAAAGCAACATTTCCCTAAGTGTGGTCTGGGGAACCATAGGGGTTGCTGAGATCCTTTAATGGGGTCTACTAGGTCAAAATCATTTGTGTATATGTGTGTATGTATACATACATACATATACACACACATGCACACACAAATAATTTTGACCTTGTAGACCTTGTGTGTATATATGTATATATATGCATGTATATATTATATGTGTATATATGTATATCACATATACAATATTAAGATGTTCTGATTTTTAATACGGTAAATGTTGATATAGCCCAATAAATAAAAACTCTTGGGAGGGAGGAGGTCCTCAATAATTTTTAAGAGTATAAAGGGGTCCTGAGACTAAAAAGTTCAAGAACCACTATCCTAGGGCACTGGGAGGTCAAGGGACACGCTTAGAGTCACACAAGCAATGTGTGTCATGCAACCAACATGTGTCACATGCAGCACCTGAACCCAGATCTTTTTGGGTTCTAAGATAGTTCTCTGTCCAGTACCCCTCAGCTGCCTCTCTTATGGAGAGAACGAAGATAGTATAGAAATTCTTCAGTAGATCTACTCTCTTTCCCACTACTTATCCCTAATTGGGCTCTACCAAGTCAGGATCAAAAAAAAATGCCAGTGCTCTATGCTCTGTGTGGTGTGGGAACAGGGAAAAGTTATGGGGGGAGGCCACTCTGTGAATATATGTCCCCAGATTCATTGGAAGTGTTTGCAGAGGTGCACTGATTAGCTTTTGGGGATGGATTTGCCTCATCTTTGTTAACTTAAATATACCCACCAATTCCTTCTTTCCCTGGGACCCAGGACAATTTGCTTGGGGAGCAGACTGAAGCTGGGGGTGGGGGTGAGGTGCGGTGAGGATTGGGAGGAGGAGGAAGAATGGTCAAGAGCAAACAGTTCAGGAAAAGTGGCCTTTGAAGGCATCTTAGAAGGCCTCCAATCTGTATCCCATCTCATCTACTTACTAGGTTTGCCAAATGGGGACAATGATATATATATATATATATATATATATATATATATCCCTTCCTCCATAGGGTTTTTAATGAGGGAGTCATTCTGTAATCTGTAAAGTATGACATAAATAGGAAGCATTACTATCCATTTGACATATAATGAACAAAGCACTGTCCTGGGAGTCAGGAGAGAGTTTGTTGCTGTTGTTCAGTTGTTTCAGCTGTCTCCGACTCTTCATGACCCTATTTGAGGTTTTCTTGGCAAAGAGACTGGAGTGTTTTGCCATTTCCTTCTCCAGCTGAATTTACAGATGAGGAAACTGAGGCAAACAGGGTTAAGCAACTTGTCCATGGTCACACAGCTAGTAAGTGTTTCAGGACAGATTTGAACTCAGAAAGATGAGTCTTCCTGACTCCAGGTCCAGAACTCTACCCAGCTGCCCATCAGGGGAATGACTTGTGTTCAAAGCCTTGTTCTGACTCTAGCTCTCTGGTTTGTCAGATCCTTGTTGTGGTGGTGGTTGTTCTTGCCTTTCTTTGTATCCCCAGCACTTAACACAATACCTGGCACAAAGTAGGCATTTGATAAATGCTTCTTGACTTCACTTCACTTTCACCACCCCCCCCCACTCAATTTCTTCATTTTTCAAATGAAGAGGTGACCTTAGGTGAATCCCTTCACCTCTCTGGACCTCAGTTTCTTCATCTGTAAAATGACAAGTTGGTGACTGTTTAAAGTTCCTTCTAAGGTTGGGGGGGTGGTGGTGATAGAAGGGAGGGCAGATTCAGGGAAGGGGTAGTCAGAAGCAAAATCTTTTGAGGAGACACAAGGTGAAAGGAGAGAGCGAATAGAAAAAACGGGTTAGGGGGAATAGGATGGAGGGAAATACAGTTAGCAATAGTAACTGTAAAAAAAAAATTTGAAGCAAGTTTCTCTGATAAAGCCCTCATTTCTCTAACATATAGAGAACTGTGTCAAATTTATAAAAATAAGAGCCATTCCCTAATTGAAAAATGATCAAAAGATGTAATCAGTTTTCAAATGAAGTAATGAAAACTACCTATAGACATATGAAAAAATATTTTAACTCACTATTGATTGGAGAAATGCAAATTAAAACAATTCTGAGGTACTACCCCATCCCTATTAGATTGGCTAATAGGAGAGAAAAGGTAAATGATAAATGTTGGTGTGAGAAAAATGAGACATTAATGCACTGTTGGTGGAGTTGTGAAATGATTCAACCATTCTATAAAGCAATTTGAAATTATACCCAAAGGGCTATAAAACCATGCATACCCTTTGACCTACCAATACCTCTACTAGGTCTATGTCCCAAAAGAGATAAAAAAAAACAAAAAAGGAAAGGACCTATATGTACAAAAATATTTATGGCAGCTTTTTTCTGGGAGTAAAGAATTAGAAATTGAGAGGATGCCCATCAACTGAGGAATGGCTGAACAAGTTATGGTATATAATTATGGTGGAATACCATTGTACTGTAAGAAATAATGAGCAGGATGCTCTCAGGAAAACCTGGAAAGACCTGCATGGGCTGATACAAAGTGAAATGTACTGGGTACAAAGTAACAATATTTTTAGATGATCTGCTATGAATGACTTAGCTATTCTTGCAATACATCAATCCTGGACAACTCAGAAGGACTTATGATGAAAAATTCTATCCATCCCCAGAGAAAGAACTGATGGTATCTGAATACAGATTGAAGCATACTTGTTTTTAAACTTTATTTTTCTTGTCTGCTTTCTTTCACAACATAGCTATTATGGATATGTTTTGCATGACTACACATGTATAAACTATATCGAATTGCTTGCCTTCTTAATGGTGTGGGGTGGGGGGGAGGGAAAGAATTTGGAACTCAAAGTTTTAAAAACAAATGTTAAAGATTGTTTTCACATGTAACTGCAGAAAAATTAAATACTAAATAAATACAAAAAAAACAAACTGAAAAAGTTCCTTCGAACTATAAATGTATGAGCTCCCTATGATCTCTAAGGTCTTTTCTAGCTCTATAATTTCCTCTTTCTTTATCAAGGAGACTAGGGACCTAGTTACTCTAATTTCCAAAGAGATACTGATAAATGTTTGGCATTTTCTTCAGGTCAGAAGATTCTCACACAAGTCACTTTTCTGGACCTCAATTTTCTTCCTCTATAAAAATAAGGGGTCTGGATTAGGCAATTATCTAAGCCTTAAAATAGTTTTCATCCCTACACATACATGTGCAGTCATAGAGCAGCCATGGGTTCAAATCCTGACTCTTTTGCTTACTATTATTGTGACAGTGTGCAAGTCACTCAATTTCTGGGTCGCTATTTCTTCATCTATAAAATGAAGTGCTTGGGCTAGATCAGAAGCCTGTGGGCCTTATGCAACCTATAACACTTCCTAGTGCCAGCCAAACCGTGTTAAAATGTAATTGGGAAATATTTAACAAGATAAATAAAAATGCTATAAAACTTAGATAATACTACATTTTAAAACTAAGTCAATACATAACCTACAAGGATCTTTACTGGACTAAATGATCTCTAAGGCTCCTTCCAGCTGTAATTCTCTGATCCTACTCTGTTCTAAGATACAGTCATGAAAGTGCCTGGTGATGACTCCAAAGGAAAATGAGAAGTAGAATTAATCAGAGGCAGAATCAGGGCTGATGTGACATTGGGCACAATGAATATATGTGTGTTTATAAACAGATTTTATGAAAACCTGGCTTATAGAATCAAAAAAACTGCCAAAATATTTTCCCCAAAGCCTAGGTCTGACCATGTCACCCCCATTTGAGAAATTCCAATTTCCTATGATTCCCTAGGATCAAATACATACTCTGGCATTTAATACTCCTTGCAATCTGCCTCCTTCCTACCTTTTCAATCTTTTTTTAAACACATTGCTCCCCTCCATGCACTCTAATATGTAGCCATACTAGCTTGTTTGCTGTAACTCACACATGAAGCTCCATCTCCTGTCTCTGTGCCTTTCCAAGGGCTGTCCTCCATGCCCCCAAACCTCCTCCTCTTCAAATACCTGGCTTCCTTTAAGACTCATCTCAAATGCAACCTCCTCTAGGAGACCCTTCCTTGACTCCCAGTTGCTAGTGCCTTCCCCTCTAAGCCTACCTTTCATTGATTTTGTATGTACTGATATGTTTGTATGTGTTGTCTCCCCCATTAGAGTGCATGCTATCTGAGGGTAAGAATGATTTTTCTTTATCTTTTTACACCCAGCACTCAGCACATAATAAGTCCTTAATAAATGTTTGTGAATCAACTGACTGATAGATAGACCTCATAATTGCCCAGTGGGTACCAAAGAAAGAAGTCCTGATGTCACACCCTCATGCCCACTCTACTTCTGGAGAAGTCTAATTATCAGGAAGTTTTCCCTTACGTGGATCAGAATTGGTCTTTCTGCAACTTCCACCCATTGCTCCTAGATCTGCCCTCTGAAGCCAAACAGAAGAAATTTAATCCCTCTTCAAACTGATAACCCTTTAAATACTTGAAGACCCTTCTAAGACTTCTCTTTTCTGGGGTAATACTCCCAGTCCTGCCAATAGAAAGAGCACTAGATAAAGAGTGAGAAGACCTGTATTCATACCCTATCACTTAAAATTTGAGTCTCATTTTCCTCATCTGTAAAACTAAGGCATTGAACAAGATTGCTTCAGGAGTCCCTTCCAGCTCTGGAGCCATGAACCTTTGGTCCCATTCTCTAATGGATCTAGCGCCATTTAGGTCACCCTCTTATCCAGGGCTGAATACATCATTCCAAAATGTGATCTGACTAGCACAAGTACAGAAGGCCCATCACGCTCCCTCATTACGGACATTGTACTTCTATTAATGTTGCTTAAGTACCCTGTGTTTTGGGGGGCTGCCATATTCCATTGCTGCCTCTTGTCGAACTAGTTGGCGACTGACTGCCCTGGTTTTTTTTTTCACATCCATTATTTGTCTAGTGACTTCTCCTCTTCCCCGTGTTCCTGTGGTTTATTATTGAGCCAAACCTTGACATCTGCTTTATAATTTTTTAACCTAAGAGAATACTGGCTGGCACTTCATGTTCTGAAGCTCTGAACCCAGTGGAACTCTTTGGGATAGAAAGAAGACCCAGCATCCCAGGCCTTGTTCCTAAATACATGGAAAAGAGAGGGTAATGTGATACCCAGGTCACCTAATGAGGAACAGTCCTGCTCATTGAATCAGATACTTGAATCCAAGTTAGGATAGACCCTTCAATGACAAGAGAAAGAAGTCTTTGTGGAATGAGAGCAAGTAAGGGGTTTTAAGACAGAAGTTCATCCATAATTTTGGCTTCATCTCTGTTGTTATTACTTCATGGCAAGAAACAGGCTAAGGAATCAATCTCATCATGTTTCTAGTTTGAATCTATGTGGTAGAACCACACCTTGGCTAACAATTTGTCCTGGAGTTGGAGAGGCAAATAAGATGCCCAATTTCTACTGACAGGAAATTTGTCTCTCATGGGACTCTGGCTCCTTTCTGATTATTGAATTGTGGTGTATGGCATGTTAAGAGAGGACTAGCACCTCTGGGCTGAGAGCTTGTCAAGGCCTTTTTCAAGACTGCTCTTCATCTTTGGTGTCCAACCAACCACCCAACTCTCACCTGTGGCTCCAAGAAGTGGCAGAATTCACTGCAGTCATACCTTGGTAAAACCATCTTGGTAAATGGGTTAAATGAGGTTGAGAGTAACCAGTAGGCCTTAAACCCATCAGTGAGTTAGGAGGATATCTACTTCAAGCATGGAAATTTCCCCCAAGAAATGGGAGGATGACAACAATTTGTTCCAACAGCCAGGAAGGCAGCTGAAGCAGACACTGTGGAGCCCTTAGAACTTGGTCAGACATTGGAGACACCAAGGTCATCTACTGCATTCTGGGCCATGGTCAGTCATCTTGATTTTTGCCCTGCCACTGGACTTACATGACTCTGGAGGAGAGAGAGTGAGGCTAATGACTTTGTATAATTCTGCCTCAGTTAAACCCAATTCATGTGCAATTCAAGGCATCGTCCTTGATCCTGTGATGTCATGGCTCCTCTTCAAAAATGAAGGACGAACAGCAACGATTCTTGAATTATGACTTCCATGAGGCAGCAGAGATCAATGGACTAAGCAACAGAGTCTAAGTATTTAAAGACTGTTCGTCTCCTTGGGTGCCTAGGCTAGACACCCAAATGAGAAACAAATTTTGCCAAACTTCTTTCCTTCATTGGCATAAGGACAGGAACAGTCTCACAGGGTTTTTCCAAAAAGTAATTTTAAATTTAAGGAATCACATAAGCAGCAAAAAAAAAAATTATTTCTATTGAGATAATAAAAATGACATCTGTAAAGTGCTTTATAAATCTTAAAGCACTGGCTATGAGAGAGAGAGAGAGACAGAGACAGAGACAGAGAGAGAGAGAGGCAGCCTGGTATAGTTGAAAGTGCTCAATTTGGAATCAGAAGATCTGGATTCAAATCCCCAATCTACTGTTTACTTGCTACCTATGTGACCCTGGACAAGTTTTTTAATTTCTCTGTGCCTCACTTTCCTTACCTATAAAATGAGGGAGTTGGACTAGATATCCTATAACGTCCCTTCCAGCTCTACTATAATAACCTTGTGCAGTAGGTATTGTACCCATTTTGCAGAGGGGGAACTGAAGCTAAGAACATTTAAGTGGCTTTCATAAGTTTGCATAGCCGTCATTAGCAGAGTGTTATCTAAAATCCACGCTAAAAATGTATGGCTCTGTTGAACCCCACACTCCTTTTCAAGTCTTTGTCCTCTTCTTTACATAACTGACTTACAGAAGGAGAGACAGAGACAGAGAAAGACAGAAACAGTGAGAAAGAGACAGAGATGCCCACTGAGCCAAGAAACACCCGAGGACATGGAAATTCATGTTTTAGCTTCACTGTTGTCTTGCTGTGTGACCTTGAGTAAGTTAATTAACCCTTGTAAGGCTTTGGGTGAAGAATTAGAATAAAAACCACAGTCTATAAGACTATTTTAAGGAAGGATTATTATTAGAGACCCTGTATAGAATCATACATCTCAGAACTTTAAGGGACCCCAACAGATCATCTGCCATTTTGGCTCCTAGGAAATACTATAGAAATGTTTAGTACAAAAGAAAAAAATCACAAGAATGCTATAAATCTGTGCTGCTGTTTTCAGTTCCTTTGGAGAGCTCTGGCAAATTGACCACATTGGAAAGAATTATCTACTATAAACCCTAAAGGCTTGGCTGTGTAAGCCTTTTTTATCCGGCTGAGAACTCTTATCCAACATAAGCTAGTGGACTTGCTAGTCTTTTCCAAAGGAATTAATAATCCGGACTTGACTGCACATAGTAGTTATTAATAAATATTTGTTAAATTGAATCGGATGGGGGGAACTTGGTGATTCATTCCCAGAGAGGCTGAAGTTGGAGGATCCCTTGAGCTTGGGAGTCCTGAGCTGCTTAAAGCCAGCCCATGCTAAGTTTGGCACCAACATAGTGAGCCTAGGAGTGGAGCATCCATCAGGTTGCCTATAGCAGCAAGCTGGCCCAAGTTGGAAACAGAACACATTGGTGCTTTCTGACTGATCAGTAGTGTGGTCTGAAGGATGACATAAGAAGACCCAGTCTCCAACCAAACAAATAAATGGAATGGAATTAAATGTACTTGATTGAAGTTTCAGCTCCTGCTTATTAATCAGAACTCTATGCAAGGACATCTTCACTGATTCCTACTCATAATGTCCAGATCTTTCTGTAGCATTCAGTATTATTGACCACTCCTTACTTCTGGATATTTTCTTCTCCTTTGGTTTCCCTCTTTCTAACAATGGAACTACCATTTTCCCAGTCACTGTCTGGAAACCTTAAAGTGTTCCTTGACTTTTCCATCTCCCTTACAAACCGTCTTGTATTTGTGCATGCACACATGTGTGCGTGTACGTATACACACACAGACACACACACACACACATACACACACATACAAAATCAGTTGCCAGGTCCTTGTTTCTTGCATCTGTCCCTCCTTTTCTACTAGAAGAGCCACTACCCTAATTCGGGGATTTATTATTTCTTTCCTCCACTATGGTAATGGCCTCCTAACTAGGCTCCTTAATTCCAGGCTCTCCTGTCCCTAGTTCATTTTTTAGTGTTGCCAAAGTAGTTTTCCAAATGAATAAGGCCGATCATGGTAATCCAGTACTCAAAATTACCACATTCTCTAGGGTTCAGGTTTCATTTGGCTGAAAACATCGATAAACCCAATGGATTTGCTGTGCCACAAGAGATCCTAGTTTAATAGGAGCCTCAGTGGCACACAAGGCCGAACTTGAAAATAATGAAGCAAGGAGGCCTTGGTGCTGCCAAGCTTCTCTGTTCTTTAATTTACCAAATTGCATTGAACTCCCACGTCCCTCAGTCTTAGAGGAACTTCTTGTTCCCTCCAGGATCAAATATGAAATCCTTTGTTTGGATTTAAAGCCCCGTCTACCTTTCTAGTCTTCTTAGACTTTAGTCCCCTCCACTTTCTCTGTGATCCAGTCTTCTTGCTGTTCCTTATACACATCTCCCAACTCTGCACCTTTCTCCCCCATGCCTGGAATGCTCTCCTTCCTCATCTCCTCCTCTTGGCTTCCTTCAAGATCCTTCAAGACTCATCTTCAACCCTGCCTTCTGCAGGAGGCCTTTCCCAATCTCTCTCATTGCTAATGCCTTTCTTCTGAGATTACCTTCTATCTGTACCGTACATCCATGTGTGTATGTGTGTATGTACACATATATGAATATATCTTATTTGTATATCATTATTTGCATGTTATCTCCCCCCACAAAGTCAAGATCTGTTTTTGCCTTTCTTTGTAACCCCAGTGCTTTGCATAGTACCTGACACATAGTAAGCCCTTAATTAAATACTTGTTGACCGACAGCTTGATACAGTGAAAACAAAAATAAAATCCAGTTCAATCCAATAAGCACTTTCTTCTGTATTGCAAGGGACTGTGCAAGGAGAGGGGATAATAATAGCTGGCATTTAAAGGGTATTCTAAAGTTGGAAAGCACTTTACCGATCTCATTTCATTCCCACAACAACCCTGGGAGGTAAATGCTATTATTATGCTCATTTTATAGTTAAGGAATCTAAGGCAGACAGAAGTTAACTGTCTTGCCTAGAGCAACACAATTAGTCACTATCTGAAGTTAAATTTGAACTCAAATCTTCCTGCCTTCAGATCCAGGGCTTTATCCATCACATCCCCTAGGCACCTCCTAATAAACATGTATTAAGCACCTACTATGTGCCGGGCACTGCATTAAGCGCTGGGGATACAAAGAAAGGCCTTTAGGAGCTACCTACAAGACAAAAGGAAACTTATTTTTTTGTTTTTGACAACAGCATCGACAATAATAAGTTACTTCCTAGATAAACCAGAAAAAAAAATCCTTCCACTTAGTAGGGAATTTATTAAGTATTTTTTGAATTAAATGTATGGAAGATTCCATAAATGTGATTTTTTTCACCTCTTGTAAATTATACCTTAGGAACATAATAAGGCAGGAACCTCACAACACTTTGACTTAATCAGTCATCTTCTTCAGTTTGAGTGGTTTATGACCTCTGGGTAAACCATTATCTTGAATGAGCCTGAAAAGCTGCAGCCTTTAAGACTGTGGCCTACTTTGTCCTACAGTGCCCCAAATCCTAATTTCACTATAGTTCTGTAATAGAGAACACAAAATGGGGGAAAGTCATATCAGCAACAGCAATTAATAATTGAAAGCAATCTACAAAAATGTGGGGCCTAAGGCCTACCAAAATCAGGCTGGCCTTTGACAGAATGCAGTCAGCCAGCCTGCCCTCTCCTTTTCCATGACGTTCCCTTTTGACTTGTTTTCCCCAGGATTCTGAGCTGGTGACAGGCCCCAGTCTGTATGAGCTGCACAAAGTGACTTGCATTCTTTTAGCTTTTTAAGCCACAAAAGAAGTGTGACAGAATAGAAAGGGAAAGAAATGCTAGAACTGTTTGTGGGACAAATATGTCTGAAGCCTGAAGATTTCTGAAAAATTATTTATAAGACTGAGAGGCAACATGATATAGTGGTTAGATAGATAACCAGGATGACCTGGGTTCAAGTCCTACCTTGGTAACAGATTGTTAATTAGCAGTTAACCTTTCCATGCTATAGGCAACCCTCTAAGACTATAAGTGGGGAATGCTGCTAAGTTGTTTTTTCAGTCGTGTCTGATTCTTTGTGACCCTATTTGGGGTTTTCTTGGCAAAGATACTAGAGAGGTTTGACATTTCCTTTTCCAGCTCATTTTATAGATGAGAAAAGTGAGGCAAACAGGGTGAAGTGACTTGCCCAGGGTCACACAGCCAGGAAGTGTCTGAAATGAGATTTGAACTCAGGAAGATGAATCTTCCTGACTCCAGGCCCCCATATCTTCAATATGATTTCCATCATTTGTGACGCAAAAGTTGATGCACTTTGCAAGATTCACGTGAACTCGACGCAATAACTCAGTAACTCCACATTGACGTCAAATTTAGTACATTCACTCTTGGAATATGAATATGAAATCATATGATGCTATTTAAAGTTGAAGATATTATTTGTTAATATTCCAATTAAATAAAATGTTGAAAATTTCAATCATTTCATTTCTTGAAAATACGCATTTTTGCCTGTGTGCAGACTTTAGGAACACCCTGTATTACTGTTTGTATGAAATTAGTAGAAAGGCATGGTAACATAGTGGATAAAAAGCTGGCCATAGAGTCATGAAAATCTGTGCTGAAGCCCCATCACTGACACACACTGCCTGTGTGATCCTGCACAAGTCACTTAATTTCTCAGTGCCGCAGGCCATTTTTTGAGATTATAATCTGCATTGGCAGAAAGGGTTCCTTACTGTGAGCTCCATATATCAGTGAAACAACAGGTCCAAGCTCCTCCAAATACAAGCAGTAATAGGTATCATAATATGTCACAGGGGACGATAATTGACTAAATGAGGCCCAGCATTAAATACTCAAATCATTCTACAGGAAAGAAAAAAACAACAATCATTAATACTTATAAAAATCCTTGTATGTGGAAAGAGTATGGCAAACACATTTTGAAAACTGGCTATTGTTTGCAGCAGTCTCCCAGGCCTGTGTAGTCTTGGGGGAAATAGGGAAGAGTTTGGGCTTTTGAAAGCCCAAGGGAAGTAACTGTCACCTTGGGCTAACTTAGGTATGTCATCTGCTAGAATACTTGGAGGATAAGTGAGCAGATGGTCCCTAGACTTGTAAGATTTTCAGGATCCAAGAAAAATTGAATGGATGATTTTCTCCCAGATGCAAACCCTGGGGCATTAAAGTCATCATATAGAATTTAATATGTAGAGAGTAATTAGGACCCAAGACAGATGCGATCCAATAAAAAGTTGAATGTTCTCCATCCTGGAAAGGAAAGAAAGGCTAAAAATTGATTCGGAGCTTGGCTTTGTGTAAATGTGTTAGAATCTTGATTCAAAATCCATCATGGGGCCCAGAACAAACATCGTTTTTTTTAAGCTCATCAGCTACTCTAGGTCCCAGATGTTGAAAAGGACAGAAAAACCTTCCTTTTTTGGCTGCTTTCTCCTGATAGTCACAAGTATTTGAAATTATGAGGAAGGAAAGTGGGGGAGGAAGGCCCCGATGTACTACAGGGCCAGCTAGCGCTCGAGATGCTTGATGAGGGACACAGATACTGACCTTCGAAGACTCTATGGTTCAGAAAGGTTCTCCCACAGTGAATTTTTCTTTCATCCCATTTGGACTGCACAGTGACATGGTTCTTTGATCAGGAATAGACCTCTAAGATAAGAGGGAGTAATGAAACTGGGCCAGATTTTACTTGAGAAATGGTAGCCTCTCTGTTGCTAGTTTCTGGAGGAAAGCATTGATCCATCCAAATTAGAAGTCACATGTTTGAGAAATTTTCACAGGACCATAGCTTTAGACCTAGAAGAGATATCAAAGGTCATCTACTCCAGCCCCCTCATTTCACATGTGAGGAAACTCAGGTCCATGGATATTATGGGAATCCAGGTCATCTGACTCCAGAGCCAGTGTTCTTTCCACTGTGCCGTATTTCAACTGCATATAAAATTGCAATTCAATTGCAAAATTCAGTTACAAATAAAAGTTTTGATACGGTTCTCTCTATTCTTTACTGTAATTGATTTGTTTGCTTTGTTGTTTTTTTTTTCACTAGATCGGTGATTTCATTGGTTTAGGGAACTCCCGGTATGGAAATTCCCTCTACCGATATGAACTGCCACCTGCTCTTCACCTTTGAGGCTTAGAGAATCAGAGGCAAGTGAGAGGTTAAGTGAGTTGTCTAGGGTTGCAAAGCCAGTATGTGTCAGGGATGGGACTTGAACCGAGATATTCCTGACTCTGGGGTCTGTTTTCTATCCATGATGCCACAGCCTCTCCTGCTGTTTTTTTTTATTAGTGTCTGATCTATATCTTCACATTTAAATTATAATGGCAATAGGGATAGAGACAGGACCTGTGATTTAATTGATATAGGAAACCACCTCTACCAATGCAGACTGGCACCTGCAATTTATTGACCTATGATACCGAGAGGATAAGTGACTTCTCCAGGAACACACAGCTATTATGTGTCAGAGGAGGACTTGAGCCCAGATCTCTGTCTTTGAAGTCAACTTTCTAAGCACTACAGTCATGCTCCCTGCCTCTTTTAATAGCATCATACTCACAAAAATGGCCTCTGTCCTTTGTTTTTTTTTTAATTCCCACTAAAAGGAGAGTGAAAATAGGAAATGACTTTGTGATATTGCTCTAACAGCATTGGACATCACTGAACCCCAGCTGACATTCCCCTGTGGCAGAGCTGTTGAGGGCACCTCTTGGTAGGTGCCACTGCAATGGTGTCAAGAGAGGTTAAGGATTTACAGTTAGCTAATTGGAGAGAATTAAAACAATTCTCACCTTTCCTGTTCTTATCAAACTTTAGAAGGGTCACAGCTGCAGCTTGGGACAACAAATCATTTAGTATATTCTTTTAGCAAAAAAAAAAAGAGAAGTTAAAAATAGTGTCATACAGCAACTCAATAAATGTTCATTGGTACTAGTGATAGCTAGCATTTATATTGTACTTTAAGGTTTGCAAAGTGATTTATGAATATTATCTCATTTGATCCCTGAAACCCTGGGAAGTAAGTGCTATTATCAATCCCATTTTACACATGAGGAAACTGAGGCAGACAGAAGTCAAGTAACTTGTCTGGAGTTATATACCTTTTTTTTGGAGGGGGGAGGGCAGGGCAATTGGGGTTAAGTGACTTGCCCAAAGTCACACAGCCAGTAAGTGTGTCAAATATCTGAGGTTGGATTTGAAATCAGGTCATCCTGACTCCAGGGCCAGTACTCTACTCACTGTGCCACCAAGCCCCCAGGGTTACATATCTGGCAAGTGTCTGAGACCTGAGTTGAACTCAGATCTTCCAGACTCCAGGTCCAGTGTTAAATCTACTGTGCCACCTAGCTACCTTCTATTAAATACCCACCAGGAGAAACATATGGAAAAGCTTGGCTGGAGGATATGACTCTTCGGGAACTAGACAGAGGTACAGGGTAGGGGAAAGGCAAATTGTGGCATAGGATAAATTTATCCCAGCTCATTATGTAGGAACTTCCTATTTTGACCAATTATCCTCCTTGGCTAAAATAAATTCTCTATTTTCTCCTAAAACCTTCCCTACTCCTAACTTCCTTTTTCCTGTTAAGAGAACCACAATGCTTCTAGTCAACCAGGCTTGCCCCTTGGAGTCGTCCCCATCTACCTTACCAGCACATCCGATCAGTTTCCAAGACTTATCAATTCTACCATTACTATATGTCTTCCATGCTACCTGGTCTCCACTCCTACAACCATCTCCAAGCTCAGATTCTATTACCTGGACTCATAATAGCTTTCTAATTTGTATCGCTGTGACAACTAGGTAGTGAAGTTTAGAGGGCCAGGCCTGGAGTCTGGAAGACTCATCTTCATGAGTTCAAATCTGGCTTCAGACTCTTACTAGCTGTGTGACCCTGGGCAAGTCACTTAACCCTGTTCGCCTCAGTTTCCTCATCTATAAAATATTTGGAGAAGTAAATGACAAACCACTCCAGTATCTTTTCCAAGAAAACCCTAAATGGGTTCACACAGACTTGGATACAACTGAACAATGATTTATATCACTGCCTATAGTCTCTTCTCTTCCCAATCCATCCTCTGCCCAACTGCCTAAGAGATATTCCTTTTACAGCACATAACTAACCATGCCATTCCTCTGCTCCTGAAGCCCCACCAGCTCCCACTGGACTCCAGGATCACATACAAAATCTTTCTTTCAATATTTAAAGCCCTTTACAATCTGGCTCTAATCTGCCTTTCCAAACTTCTAGCACATGATTCCCCTTCATGCTTCCTACATTCCAGCCAAACTGGCCCCTGCTTGTGTTCCTGCTTGCATGAAATTCCATCTCAGACTTGTGCTTCTCTGCAAAGGCTCTGTCTCCTAGGCCTGGAATGCATTTCCTCTTCACAGAATTCCTACCTTCCTTCCCAGCTCAGCTCAGCTGCCACTTCTTGTAGGAAGCCTGTCCTGATCCCCTTCAGTTGCTAATGCCCCATTCTCTTTTATCTTTGTTTAACTTATTATATAATTACTTATATTGTATATTATAGTATATATATATCAATTTATTACTTATATAGTATTTATAGTATATATTATATGATATATTAATTTATTACTTATATAGTATTTATAGTATATATTATATGATATATCAATTTATTACTTATATAGTATTTATAGTATATATTATATGATATATTAATTTATTACTTATATAGTATTTACTTAATAGTGTATGTTATATGACATATATGATATATATCATATTATATGGTAGCTACATACCATATTAGAAGTAGCTGTAATCATATATCACGATATATGATACATGACATCATATTTACTTATACTATAGTATGAATGTGTGACATATAATATATTCTTTATATATATAGTAATTACATAGTATTATGTTACATATCTGTGTTCATGTTGTTTCCCCCAAAAGCAAGTTCCCTTATATCCCAAGACTGCTACAAAGCCAAATGCTAAATATGAAGATGCAAGTCCAAAATGATAAGATAGATTTTATGGAATCGGTATCATTATTTCACAGTCAAATCTCACACCTGTTTGTGTTAGTCTGTCAACAAAGGAATGAAGGAAATAAGGATTTATTAAGCACCTACTATGTGCCAGGCACTGGACCAAGTGCATTAACAAGTATTACTTCATTTAATCCCCACCACAACCCTGGGAGGTTGGGGCTATTATTATCCCCCATTTTACAGCTGAGGAAAATGAATCAAATCGTTGTTAAGCCACTTGCCCAAGGTAACACTGTCAGTAAGCATCTGAGGCCAGATTTTAACTCAGGTCTTCCAGACTCCAGGTCCAGCACCCTATCTACTCAATTGTTAGGTGATGCCTAGCTGCCTTTCCTATTATTAATAAAAAATATATTTATTAATCTCCTACTATGCGTCAGACACTGAGTTACACACTAGGAATCCAAAGAAAGGCAAAAGACAGCCCCTTCCTTTAAGGAACTCACAATCAAATAAGGGAGACAACACGCAAACAACTATGTACAAACAAGCTATATACAGGATAAAGAAGGAATAACAAAGTGAAGGGCAGCAAATATAGTCTTTTAAAGTAATGAATTAAAAACTACTTAGCAAACATTAAAGCTTAAGTTACAAGTGAAATTCTGAAGAAGCCCTCAAAAATTCAACTCTACTAGCTTAGACTCTGACTTCTAAGTTGTTTTTCATTGAAGGATCTCAAAGAACCTGTCCAATATTTACTACAGCTCCAAAAGACAATGTGAGGGAGGTAATGATCTGGGAACAGCATCACTATTGGGATCACAGGCTGGGAACATCTTGATTGTAGTTGTTGTTTGGTTGTCGTTCAGTTGTGTTTGACTCTCCATGACCCCATTTGGGGTTTTCTTGGCAAGGATGCTAGAATGGCTTGTCATTTCCATCTTCAGCTCATTTTACAGATGAGGTAACTGAGGCAAACAGAGTTAAGTGACCTGCCCAGGTCCCACAGCTTTTAAGTGTCTGAGGTCAGATTTGATCTCAGGAAGGTGAGTCTTCCTGATTTCAAGCCCAATGCTCTATCCACTGTGCCACCTAGCTGCCCAATAGCTGGATTATCAAGCTACCTTAATTGAGCCTCTCTATTTCGTTTTTGGCAAAGATCAATTAGGAAAATATTACAATAGTCTCAGTGTGAAGTAATGAACTAGGATATGATTGTGTAAGCAGAGAGTACAAGTTGGATGTGAGAAATGTTGTAGAGACAGAATTAATAAACTCTGTATCGGTTTTATTTTTTTTCCTCCATGATAAATAAAAGGGCAGCAAGGTGACTCAGTAGATGGAGTGCTGGGCCTGAAGTCAGGAAGACCTGAGTTCAAATTTGACCTCAGACACTTACCAGCTGTGTGACCCAGGGCAGGTCACTTAATCCTGTTTGCCTCAGTTTTCTCATCTGTAAAATAAGCTGGAGAAGGAAATTGCAAACCACTCCAGTATCTTTGCCAAGAAAACTCCGAATGAGGTCACAGAGAGTTGGACGTGACTGAAAAACTACTTAATAACGAAACAACAGCACATTTGGTTGTTGTGGCTTCATGTGGTCTATGCCGTATAATTTTAGAGACAGAACAAAAAAAGAAAAAACAAGCAAAAAGAGACTGGCAACAAGATCATTTCCTAGGTCCTCCCTGGGGCATTTGACATTACAGGTAAAGTTTGTCCAGAACAAGAAGAATGATAGGTCCTTTTCAGCAGGGATCCTGCCTTTTATTTCTTTTATAGCCTCCAATAGCACTTAATCGAGTTTTCTGTACATAATGAGCACTCAATGTTCTTGGTTGATTAGGATTTCATGTTCTCAAATTGGGACAGTGTTCCGAAATAGAAATAGTCATTCTCACAGTCAACGAACCATCACAGTACCAATCCTCCCAAGAATTGACCATATTTCTACAGTGGACACAGTTTTAACTGGCCCACATACTACCCGTGATGATGGAAGGGGAGAAAGTAAGGGAAAGTGGGAGAAAGGAGAGAAGGGTCCAGGCTGCTGTCCCAATTCCTTTCCTTCACTCGATGTCACGGTGGGATGTATATGATTGGGGGAGTTTGGGTGGGATACAGCTTTGTAGTGGTGGAAGCAATAGGCTGGATTGGCCTCCTATCCAGGACAGTAGCCAGCATCTACTCATTAGGGCTCTTTCAAAGACCCTCCCCCCCCAAATTTATCCACTATTGCTGCTTGAGACTTCACACATCAATTTTTTCCTCTCTGTTAAAAGATTCTTTTCATTACCTCAGCTTTTAAAATGCAAAAAATCCTGGGATAAGGTAATGCATGAAGTCTCTGACACTCCCAGGGTGAAGTGTTAATTCACTCAGTCTTAAGGCTGAACCAGGCAAAGCACTTGGGTTCTGAAAGACAAAGAAGTCAAAAAAGAGAACAAACGACCTACTGCAGACTCTGGTAACAAGTAATACAGAAGTGAGGCAGGACAGGAAGGGAGATACCAGTGAATGTTTCAGTTTAAAGGTTTTTAATCCGAGAACTGCAGATTTCAGGGGATATGTGAACTTGGATGGGAAAAAAATTACATCTTTATTTTCACTTACTTTGGAAATACTTTGTACATTTTTCTTAATATATTATACATATGTATTAGTCTTATGCATATGCATTATATTGTATTAATCTTATGTATTTAAAAACATGATTCTAAGAAGAGGTCCATAGGCTTCACTAGAGTACTAAAGAGAACCGTGACACAAAAGAGATTGAGAAACCCTTGCTTCACCCGCTTAACCTAGTCCGCACCAACAACTCAAAAGACATAAGAAAATCCAACAACATATTCAACAGAAATTTATTAAGGGGCTTTATAAGGTTGTCACCTCCCTTTTAAGAATGTAAGCTCCTTGATGCAGGATCTCTCTTGTTTGTTTTTATATGTGTCCCCAGAGCTAGTCCCAAAAATCTTACACTGTTGGGACACAGCATATGACCAACAATGACTTGTAAGAATAAAATGATATTAAAAGTATTGTTAAAGAAATGTATGATTAGAAAAGGCAGTGGGCTGGCTAAGTGGAATTGGAGATAATGGAATGGTAACCAAGACATTGCGCTGGTACCTTCTTGTTCTTATTGTTGTTGTTTGTCTTTAGTTTTCTAAAGAGGACCAGTGACATCATGGGTGACATCTTGACTTGCACATGAATTGGATTTAAGTGAGACAGTGTTGCACAAAGTAGTCAGCCTCACTCTTTCTTCTTGAGTCATCTAAGACCAGTGGCAGGACAAAAATCAAGATGATGGATTATGAAGCGGAAAATTGGGAGAAAATCTTTACAACCAGTGTCTCTGATAAAGGCCTCATATCTAAAATATACAAGTCATTCCCCAAATGAGAAATGGTCAAAGCATATGAACAGGCAGTTTTCAGAGGAAGAAATTAAAGATATCTATAAGCATATGAAAAAATGTTCTAAATCACTACTGATTAGAGAAATGCAAATCAAAACAACTCTTAGGTACCACATCTCTCCTGTCAGATTGGCAAAAATAACAAAAAAGGAAAATGATAAATGCTGGAGAGGATGTGGGAAAATTGGAACATTGTTACATTGTTGGTGGAGTTGTGAAGTGATCCAGCCATTCTGGAGAGCAATTTGGAACTATGCCCAAAGGGCTATAAAAATCTTCATACCCTTTGACCCGGCAATGCCACTCCTAGGGCTGTATCCCAAAGAGATCACACAAGTGGGAAAGGAACCCGCATGTACAAAAATATTTATAGCAGCTCTTTTTGTGGTAGCAAAGCATTGGAAATCAAGGGGATGCCCATCAATTGTGGAATGGCTAAACAAATTGTGGTATATGAAGATAATGGAATACTATTGTGCTATAAGAAACGAGGAGGAGACGGACTTCATTATAACCTAGAATGACTTATACGAACTGATGCTGAATGAGGGGATCAGAACCAGGAGATCATTATACATGATTACAGACACACGGTATCTGTAAGGACTAACTTTGATAGACTCGATTCTTCTCATTTGTGCAAGGTTCAAAGACAGCTCCAAAAGATTCACGATGGAAAAAGCTGTGCACATCCAGAGAAAGAATTATGGAATCTGAATGCAGATTAAGGCAAACTTTTTGCTCTCTTTCTTTTCTTTTCTCTTTTTTGGTTTTGTTTCTCCTTTCTCATGATTCATTCCATTGGTTATAATTCCTCATTATAATTGGACTATTGTGTAAATAAGTTCAATATGAAGGTATTTGTAGGACCTACATTGGATTACATGTGGTCTTGAGGAGTTGGGGGGAGGAGTGGGAGGGAGAGAAAATTTGGAACCTAAAAACTTGTGGAACTGAGTGTTGTAAACTAAAAATAAAAAATAAATTTAAAAAAAAGATAATTTTTTTTCTTTTTTTTAAGAACCCACAAGAACAACTTTATTTGGGGGAGGGAAAAATAGGGGGAGAGAAAGAAGACAGGGAAGGATCTTTATCTTGAGAGGGAACAGACCTTCCTGACCTCATCCACCTCAGGTCCCAGGTAGTCGAAAGAGGCCCTAGGGAGGGCTCTGCTCTGCTAGGGGCAGGGCAACAGAGGGCTAAGGCCAAGTGTTCCTGGGAAATGGTCTGTCTCCCCATTCTTTTTCCACTTCCCAACTCCTTCCCTCCCCTATTGCACATAAGATCATGTAAACATGGCCAGAGGCAGTGCCCAGGACTATAATGAGGCAGATTAATATGTAAACAGAGGTGAGGCTAGGAGCTAGTTGCAGATACCCAGCCTTCTAGCCAGAGGCCCATATTTTTCTGAAAAGGGTTGGTAAGGGGGGGAAGGGGAGCGAAAAGAAATGGGCCCCAAACTTTGGCTCAGATTATACAGCAGGGCAAAGGTCTTTAGCTACCCTCCAACTCCTCCCCACACACAAAAAATTTTAGGCCTTGAAAAGCACCCAGTCCCCCCAGGACTCTGCTCCAAGCCTGGTGGTATCCAGTCTTCTCCCTTCCACCCAACTCTCTAAGATCAAGGTCACTGGAGCTGAGTCTTGCTGTGCTGACGTGGAAATCCAGAGACAGGTAGTGGTAGTCTATTAAGACCAAAGGCCCAGATGAGCTCATCCCGAACTGGAACGTAGGGCGTGACCTTGGGGTCTTCAATGTCTGACTAAGCTTTAAGGGCTCCACAGCAACCTGCTTCAGCTGCCTTCATGGCTATTGGAACAAATTGTTGTCATCTACCCATTTCTCTGGGGAAATCTTCACATGCTTGAGGTAGACATCTCTCTAACTCACTGATGGGTTTGAGGCCTGACAGTTACCTTCAACATGGTTTAACCTGTCTGCTGATACAGTTGACCTAGGTGGGCTACTGCATACGCTAAGGTTTCTTGGAGCCACAAGTGAGAATTGGGTGAAAAGTAGACACCAAAGATGGATAAGCAGCCCTGAAAAGGGCTCAGGAAACCCTCACAGCAAAGGTTCTAGTCCTCCTGAAACATCCCATACCCCCATTGGTACCTACAGAGTGATGAGAAGATCTAGATAGTGATCCTCTGTGAGGGGCTTGGTTTTTTAAAATTTATTCATCTATTTACTTTTAGCATTCCTTTTTTAAATTTTGAGTTCCAAATTCTCTCCTTCCCTCCAGCCCTTTCCCATGCATTGAGGAGGCAAGCAATGATATCTATTATACATGTGAAATTATATAAAACATATTTGCATATTAACCATGCTGGCGAAAAAGTGAGAAGAATAAAGTGGGGGGCGGGGAGTATGTTTCAATCTGCGTTCAGAGCTCATTGGTTCTCTCTCTGGAGACGGATAGCATTTTTTCACCATGAGTCCTTTGGAATTGTCTTGGATCATTGTATGGATCAGAGTAGCTAAGTCTATCATGGTTGATCATCATTATAACATTGCTATTAGTGTGTACAATGTTCTCCTGGTTCTGCTCTCTTACCCCTGCATCAGTTCATATAGTTCTTAACAGGTTTTGCTGAAATCATCCCCCTTGTCATTTCTTATAGCACAATAATAGTATTCCATCATAATCGCATACCACAACTTGTTCAGCCATTCCCCAATTGATGGGAATCCTTCCGTTACCATTTCTTTGCCACCACAAAATGAGCTACTATAAATATTTTTGTACATATGAACCATTTTCCTTTTTCTTTGGTCTCTTTGATGCAGACCTAGTAGTGGTATTGCTGGGTCAAAGGGCATGCACAGTGTGATAGCCTTTTGGATATAGTTTCAAATTGTTCTGCAGAATGGTTGGATCAGTTCACAACTCCACCAACAGTGTATTAGTGTCTCTGTTTTTCAACATCCCTTCCAGCATTTGTCATTTTCCCCGGGTATGAGGTAGTAACACAGAATTATTTCAATCTGTGGGAGATCTATGGGAGTACATGGATAAAAATGGCACAGGACAAGAAATGGATAGAGATACTATGCAGTATAGTGGAAAGAACACTGGCTCTGGAATCAGAGGACTTCAGTTTGAACCCTGCTTTTGCCATTGATTAGCTACATATCTTTGGGGCCTGTTAGAGGCTAAATTTCCTCATCTCTAAAATGAAAGGATTGGACTTATATAGTAAGTTTGCAAAGTACTTTACACACATACACACACACACACATACACACATACACACACAAACATATTTGCTACTGCAAAATGTTTTGTCTCCCTATGTATTATATCCTTGATAGCTTAGTTAGCTAGTTAGATGATAGAACATTTATCAAAGTACTATGTGATAGGTGCAGTGTTAGGTCCTGGGAATACATAAAAGCAAACTAGATAGTTCCTGCCCTCAAGGAGTTTACATTCTAATGGAAAAAGACAACACATAAAGGAGTGCTGGAAGGTGGGGAGGAAGTATAGTGGGGAGTCCTGGGTGAGGAAACTGCAGGGGTAACCTGGTTCTGGATTAGAGAAGACAAAAAGCTCACCTATCAGAGGTGGAGAGTGACACTATGGTGATACCTGAACCTTATAATGATTCTTTGTGGTACATATTATAGGTATTGTTATCCCCGTGTCAGAAATGAGTCCCTTCCAGCTGTGAATCTGTGATTAAACACAATCAGAATTTCGAAGCGATCTCAGTGACTCTCTAATCTAATCTATACCTAGGGGAGGAGAGAAGAACCCCCAACAATATACCTGAGGGGTCATCCGGCCTTTGCTTGAAGATTTATGAAGAAGGGGAACCCACCATCCTGCGAAGCAGCCCAGTTCACTTTGGAATAGCTTCAATCATTTGATAACTTTTCCTAATATCAAGTCCAAGTTTGTCTCCTTTGCAACATGTACCCATTGTTCCTTGTTCTAACCTCTGGGGCCAAGGAGAACAAATCTCAGCTCTCACTAATAGCTTATCAAATACCTGAACACAGCCATCATGCCCATTCTAAATCTCTCCTTCAAGCTAAACATCCCATGTTCCATCAGTCTAAATTCTTGTGGAATGAACCTCTGACTTTTTATCATCCTAGTCAACCACCTCTGGATACTCTCCAGCTTATCAATGTCTTTCCTAAAATGGGGCACCTAGAAGTGAAGCAAATGCCATCTGACCAGGGCAGAGTGTAGTGGGACTGGCTCTTTCTTATTCCTAGATGTCATCTCTTCTAAGATCTCTTCCAGTCTAAGATCACATTAGCTTTCTTGGCTGCCATACCATCTGACTTAGATCTGAAAACCCAGAAGTTGGTGCATCTCTGGTAACTATGTATATTGTGATTTGGTTAGACAGAAATGTTGATATGTTTATATTGTCTCTGTTTGTAATTTCTATTTGTACTTGCTCTGAAGTTCAGGGTGCTGCCTTTTTCCCCTGAATTAAGTGAATGGTATATGTATGTTTGATCAAAGTAAGATTGTTAACCCCTTTTTCTTAAATAATAATGATAGCTGACCTCTATATGGTACTTTAAGGTCTACAAAGCACTTTAAATGGATTATCTCAATTAATCCTCATAAAAATCCTCACAGTAATCTAAGGTAGGCACTATTATCATTCCCATCCTACAAATTAAAAAACTAAGTCACCCAGGATTAAGTGACTTACCTACGATCATACAGCTAATAGATATGCTGGGGCAGGATTCGAACACAGGTCGGACTCCAGGTCTGACCCTTAATCCTCTATACTATCTAGTTACCTAAGGGGGCACATTCCAATGCATCCCTCGAAGGAGTAAAGATGATATAAAGATCCCTAGAACTGCCATTCCTGTCCCATCCTATTCTTATCTGTCTTATTGCTTTTGCTCCTCTCCAATCCTTCCTTCTTCTTCCTCTAATAGTAACAAAAGACAAAGAACTTAACTCTAAGAAATTTAAAAAATTTTTTAACTCATAGAATAAAATAAACATTTCCATAACATAGTACAATAAGAAAGATGATGTACATGATAACCAAGTGAATATATGCCATGTAATTATAAACTCTCTAGCCTTGCAGAGAATAAGAAAAAATTACCAGGAAAAGGAAAAATCGTTCTATCCTCTCCTAAACCATAAAGCCAGAAGGAACAAAATAGCAAACAAAATATAGTGAAAATCAAATCTTGCTTACTAATTTTCTAGAGAGATTTTGTTGACCTTGGGAATTTAGTCAAATAACTAATGTACCTTTGGAATAATGCTTATCCTCCCAATCTGCCAAGGTTAACAACCTTGGGGGTCATCTTCATGACTCCTCACTATCTCTCATTCCCCTCTGCCCTGCCCCCATCTGATCTATTGTCAAGGCCTGTCAGTTTCACCTTCCCAACATCTCTTCCAATAGGCCTCCTTCTCTGCTCTGACACTGCCACCACTTGTTCCAACAGCCTGTTGGTGGGTCTCCTGTCTCAAGTCTCTCCCCACTCCAATCCATCTTCCATTCAGCCACTAAGGTGATTTTCTCAAAGCCCATTTCACACACACCCCACTCCCCTACTCAATAAACCCCAGTGACTCCCTATTGCCTCTAGGAGCAAAAGGAAAATGCTTTGTTTGGCATTCAAAGCCCTTCATAACCTAGCCTCCTCCTACCTTTTCAGTCTTCCTTCTCTTTAAACCCCATGCCCTGCTCTCTAGTCCAATGACACTGGCCTTCTGGCTCATCTACAAACAAACCCTTCCATCTCTCAATTCTGGGCATTCTCTCCAGCTGTCCCTCCTTTTCTGTGCCTCCTGATTTCCCTGGCTTCCTTCAAGCCCCAACTAAAACCCTACTTTGTCTAAGAAGTCTTTCCCAATCCCTCTTAATTCTGGCACTTCACTCTGTTAATTTTCTCCTATTTATCCTGCATACAGCTTGTTTGTACATGTTTGTTTGCTCTCTCTCCCGTTAGATTCTGAGATCCTCACGGCCACACACTGTCTTTTGCCTTTTTATTTTTGTATCACCAGCCCATAGCACAATACCTGACACGTGGTAGGTTCTTAATAAATGCTTATGACCTGAGAACAGAGTTAGATGTATAAATATAATTTATGTATAAGCATAATAACATATTTAAATATAGTAAATATGGATACCCAGTGTATTTGTGTATAGGTATATTATATGCGTGTGTGTCTTTATCTTTCATCTATCTTATGCTCAAAACCAAATCTTAAGTTCTATACAATTAAGCTGAAATGGGAGTATTAGTAACAGCATTTTAAGGTCTGAACTGAATAAATGACTTCATTAGATAAAGCTATCTCTTAGTCCAAAGTTGGCTTCAGATACTTACTAGCTGTGTGACCTTGAGCAAGTCACTTAACCCCTGCAAAAAATAAAAAATAAAATTAAAAATAAATAAAAATAAATAAAAATTTAGTCCCTTTCTTTTGTCTTGCATTGGTAAATATTCTGAGTCTAATTGTAAGTTTTGCTTGAATTGGCATATAAGATAAAGACATGAGATAAGTAAGCTAAATCAGAAAAAAAGATGTTTAAGCATTCTAGCTAAGAAAGCATTTAGTACTTTGGGGAGAATGACTCTGTCACAGGGGCCTGGCTACTCACTCGTTAGGACCAAATACTAAGATCACAGATTTACAGCTGGAAGGGACCTGAGAGGACATTTAATCCAAACTCCCTAATTTTAAAGATAAAGAAACTGATGCCCAGAAAGCTTACACAGCTTGCCCAATGTTACATAGATAGTTGTGACAGAGACAAGATTTAAACCCAGGTCCTTTGACACCAAATCTAATACTCTTGCCACTGTGCCAAATTACAGATTTTTCAGTGAGTCCTTCAAATATTCTTGTACAAATTCTTGAATAAGTGAGAAATTCACCTAATACCCCAAACAGAACAAGTCATAAGAAAGAGTGGATTAAAGCTGACAGGGAAATAGCCTTGGCACACTTTGCTAAGCATACGTCAAAACAACTCATGTTATAAAAGCTATCGATGATGCAAAGGACACAGAAAATGACAATGAAGATGAATTTCTAGAGGGTGAGAAAACCCTTCTGGAGAAGGCTGCTTCAGCTTTTGATTCTCTAATTTTATTGCAAGGCAGCAAATTTACACTATCCAGGAGGTTACAACGTAATGTGGATAGATTTTTTTAAGAGAAAGTATCCCATAGTCAGCAACTACAGCCCCTGTGTACATTACTGACTTCAAATCTACTTGTTTAGTCTTTTATCTGAGGAATCACAGTACAGTGGAAAGTTCAGTGGATTGAAAATCAGGATACCTGTGTTCAAAACCCAGTCTTGCCATTTGTATGATCTTGGACAAATCACTTCACTTCCCTGGGCTTCATTTTTCTCTCATCTATAAAATGAGGGAATTGAAGTAGATGGTCTCTAAGGTCCCTTTTATTTCTTGACTTAGGATCCATAATCCTATTATTTCACAGAATCTGTATAATGGAAACTATCCAACGGTGACAGTGATGAAGAAAGCAAGTTTGTCTATACTGGGTTTCTTTAATTAAGGGAGGCAGAGTGATGCGGTTGAAAGGACACTAGATTCAGAAGACCTGTATTTGATTCTCATCTGGGCCATTATTTGTGTGACCTTGTGTAAGTCATATTTTTCAGTTTCCTTAGTCGTGTGATAGAGATAAGGATTTTTCCATTAATCTTATCCCATTGGCATGTTGCCAGCTCAAAGGAAGTAATAATTTAGAATCCTAGAGCTGAGAGGGACCTCAGAGTTCATAAGATATATCTCCAGGCAGAAGCCAAGATACCTTGGATAACAGCTCAGGACAAATGATCACCCAGCATGGAAGGGGGAAAGACCTGCCCATGATTATACAGATAGCAGGAAGACCTGGAATTCAAACCTAAATCTAGATCTAGAGCTAGAAGGGCCCCGCTAGAGGACCTCTTATCCAATCCCATCATTTTACAAATGAGGAAACTGAGGCCCAAGAAGGTTAAAAGACTTTATGACACAAAAAAAGTGTCAAAGGTAAGATTTGTATTTGCATTCTCTGACTTCAAAGACAATGTTCTTTCTATCAATTAATATACCAATCAATTTTCTTCACTCAGGCTGAGAATTGTATACTACATTTGAAAAAAAATCCATCAAAAACAATTGATGTTTTAATCACCCGGAAATTTCTTCATGCAAAACTTCATTTCCTTCCCAAAAATCCAGACAAATGACGTGTTACTCTAAGTTTACTAATAAAATGGACAAAGTAGAATTAGCTTCTTTGTCCTTTTTACAAGGGAGTTCAATAGGGAATATATATGAGTTTTTGACCCAGAGACAAGGAACACACAAACTGGTGGAAATGGGCATATGGGCCTGCCTAGTGACAGGCCCTGGGGACATGAGAATAGATTAAATTTAACAAAGATTTATTGATTTTCTACTAAACTCATCTGGAATGAGATATCCGTAGGCTGGGAAACCTCTGAGAGGCTAATAGGGTACCAGAGTTCATCTTTGTTTCATCTGAGGCAATTCTAAGACATAGAACATCATGTTTTTAGTTACTTCATTTTGGCCCTCCACTAAAACACTGGGGACTGAAGTTTCAACCTAATATAGGACACGGCCTGTGTTAGGTGCTATGCCTACCATATCCTAACTGTGGACACTCATGTTCCTTATATTCAGAAGTGTTCTGGTAAATGTTTAACAACCAGCTCTCTTTAATATAAACACACCCACAAATACATGACACACTTTGAAATATAATCTGCATTTTTTACATTTTCCCCATCACTTTCTTAAGTCTAGAGACAATCAACAAAACAATAATTCAAGCCCAGATTTGTAGTATTTGCCAATTTGAGTGTCTCCAGTACATCTGTGCTGATAGTGAGCCAAATTCTCTACTCTTAATGGAATTTAAGTTGCCTGAGGGCAAGGGTTTTTCCACTTTTGTTTTTGTAGCTCTCTGGAACCTGGCACAATGCCTGGCAGCTCAGGAAACACAGAATAAGTACGTGTTGATTGATTTATTATGTTAGTTTTAAAAGCTTTTTTAAAAGCAATCTATCCTCTCCTGCTTCAGGCTAGATTTAGGAGCAGCTGGGGGCTTTCCTTACTAGGGGACATTGCTCATAGTAGGGACAGAGTTATTCTAACTCTGGAAAGCAACGTCCCTTAGACTGAACCAAACTCTGTCTTCCTTGTCACAGAGAATAGGGATCCTAGTGATCCATATGAAATTCATGGAGGCATGACGAGTTGCTAGACCTAGCCAGGGAGGTTAATCAAACTATGGATTTTAGTCAAAATTCATTTCACAATATGTTGGCTAATTTTCTACAAGGAAAAGAATCAGCAGCAAGCCTTTGAATGTAGGCTAAGGTAGCAGAAGATGTGACCTGTGATCATAAAAGCTTTCCAAGCCCATAGAATCAATCGATCATCATTTATTAAGTACTTATATGTCAGGTACTGAGCTAAGCTCTGGGAATCCAGTAGCACTTAGTATAATGCCCGGTACATAGTAAGTATTTAATAAATGCTCTCCACTTAGGCTTTCATTCATTCACCAATGCTTTGACAGTGATTTAGACTCACACTTTGGGTCAGTTTCACTGTCATCATTCTGCATCTACCGCCCCTAATCTATTTCCACAGTTTCCTAACCATCAGGGCCATCCCAAAATGGAAAGGACCGCCCCATGAGGTTCGTCGTCACTTTCAAGTGTTTAAGCTGGATGACCATTTGTCAGGGATCTTGTACTGAGGACTTGTCCATCAACAGGCATTGAACGACATGATCTCTACGGTCCCTTCTAATTCCAAAATACTCTCACTGTGTGTGTGGGAAGAGGTTTCCCAAGACAGAGAAGAGGAGAGTAGAAATCTGGCAAGATATCTTAGGGAGGAAAGAGAAATCTTGGTTTGTAGAGGAAATGGCTAGGAGACTTTGCTCACATTGATTTGATATCCATGTTTCCTTCTTTCAAGTAGGGAAATGCTGGTCTCACAGGAAAAAAAAAAGTTCATTCCCCCTCAGTGATCACCAGCAGCTGGGATAGATCAAATCAACACATCACAGCCATATGCATGGGGTCTAGAGTATTTACTCATAGTTTTTCACTCTGCATCTCCTAAAATCACTTTGTTCTTTTTCCTCTCACAAATGTGCCTCTCTACCCACTCCCCCATTCTTCCTATTTGATAACGATATGGGAATATACTTGAAAAACAAAAAAAGATTCATTAAAAAGGAATGTGAGGTTCCAGAAAGAGGGTTGGCTCTGGTGTCAGAAGACCTGCATTCAAATCTCATCTCTGGTTCTAGTTACCTATTTCATCTTGGGCTTTATCTTGAGACGGCACCTCCTTGGGAGTCAGTTTCCTCTGGACTAGATGGTCTTTCAGGATCCTTTTAGCCCTACATCTATGATCTGAAGTTCAGAAGGGTGCAACAGGCTTATGGCAAAAAAAAAGTTCATTTCCAGATTTAGGCTAAGAATATATACTAGCTAGAGCACCTAAGATGTATGAGCCATAGGATTTATAAATCTCAAAGTGGCATGGGGCATGATAGTGGTTTTCAAGTATTTAAATATCTTCAAAGATGAGGGATTAGGTTTGGGTTTTGACCCCAGGAAACAGAACTATGTGCAATAAGTAAATCAAGAGTTTTTTATTAAGTGCCTACTCAATTCCAGGCACTGTGCTAGGAGACAGGGATATGAATATAAAGGTGTGTAATATAAAATATAAATATTGATTTTTATAAATATAAAAATTCCTACTTTCAGGGAACTTGCTCACTAAGCAATAGGTAGAAGTTGCAAAGAGGCTGACTTATGCCTGAATTTAAGGAAAAACTTCCTAACCTTTAGAGCTCTCTCCAAATGGGTTGGGTTCCCCTCAGAGAAAGTGGGTTCTGCCATCCTGTCACCATATTGCTCCTCCTACCAGCTGTCCTTGGTCCCTGTTTATTGATGATATGCTCTCTCAACTGAAGTCCTGAAATGACAGATTACCAAGATCATTCATTCCCTTTCTTACCAATGCTTTTGCATAAGACAAACCTTTGCATCACGGAGGTAATCTCTTAGGATAGGATAGGGTTCATAAATGGATGAGATTTTTATCAGCTGTTGGTCAGAATTCAGAAGTGAATCCTGCTTAAAGACTGACAGCCCAAGGAGCCCACCTGCCACCCAGTCTTGTTTTAAAGGTCTCGGAACAGGATACTTTCCCAAGTTTACATCATTCATTTAGGGCTTTCTGGCAGGAATCTGAAATAACTTATAAACCTAAATTCATGTCTCTGCCTGGAGTCAGGGATCCTTTACATGCTCCTTCTGGAGCATCATTTCCCAAAGCTCACCAGAGAACAGGTTTTTCAACCCCATAATGTCAATCCAGCCTTGGAAAAACACTCTGGTTTATTTACACTGCAACTAGCCACAGAGCCAAAGATGACTGGACTGAAGCAAAGGCCAACCCTCTTCTGAGACTTAGGGCTTAATGATTTACAAAGTAGGAACTGGGAAAGGGCTTAAAGAGCAGTCGGGATCAAATCATTAGGCTGGAAGATCTTGTCTGAAATTCCTGTTCCCTGCTCATGGCTGCTTCTTAGAATGTAGGCATTTCAAAGAATAGTCATTCATTGGGGGAGGGGAGGGGAAGGTGTAGATTCCAGAGCTTTCTTAATTTTGAAGGGACTACTTAGGTTTTCATTAGGCACTATTCTGCCCCCTTTTGGTGGTGCCTCTAGGCTCTGTGGTACAATGGGAAAAGCATGGGCTCTGGAGTCACAAGAACTGAGTTCAAATCTCCCCATTGATATGTCAGGTGAGGTTGGTCAAGTCACCTGACTCCTTCAGGCCTCACTTTACTCATCTGTAAAAACAAGTTGGGGCTGTAGTAGATGACCTCTGAAGTCCTTTTCAACCCTAGATCTGTGGTTGGTGATCCTTCATCTCACAGGCAGCTAAGATGGTACAGGGGATAGAGAGCTGGGTCTGGAGTCACAGAGACTTGAGTTTGCATCCAACCTCACTAACTTGGATGATTCTGGTAGCCCCTGTCTGCCTCAGTTTCTTCAACTATGAAATGGGATAACAATAGCATATTGTGGTGAGGATCAAATGAGATAATAAGTGTAAGTGCCTAGTACACAGCAGAAATTTAATTAATGCTTGTTTCTTTCCTTCCAGGCATGTGATATTTCCCTCTGCTACACCAACCTTCTTCCTTCCACCACAAATCCAGTCAAAATGTAGAGATCCTGTGCACCGTTCTCCAAGGGTCCTGCTATTATTCGGGGACAGTTGGCTAATCCGACCCATGCATCCATGCTAATGTGATAAGCACTGATGGTAATTTTATTTGTGTGTGTGTGTGTGTGTGTGTGTGTGTGTGTGTGTGTGTGTAACCAGGATTTCCCACAGGAAATTTTAGGCACTCTGAGAGTGTGATGATATTAGAGATGGTAGTTGAGTTGCTATTAACTTTTCATTGGGTCTCAATTCATTGCATGTGGGTAAGCAATCTGAAATCATTGTCAGACCTACATTCATGGCCCCTTTGCCTACAAGTCAAACCAGCACTACTAAGAAAATGAGTTAATGTGACCCTAGAACGGATAGAGGATTAGAAGGAATGGTAGAATATATTTGAAGATATGTATTGGGAAATACCTCTAGAGCTGAGATGCTATAGTATCAAGCTTGAGACAGCATTGTATAATGGAAAGAGAACTGGATTCAGACTCAAGAAACCTGGGTTTGGAAACTCCCTGTGTGGAAACTTCTTCCACTGATACAGCTGGGCAACTTCTTTGCAACTAAGACATTTAGTTGCTGTCCAACTGTGGGAAAGTTACAGAATTACAGACTCTCAGACTTAAAGGGACCTTGGAGTACCATTCAATGCATCCTGACCAAGAAACCCTTCTTACAACACCTCCAACAACTGGCCAAGCATCCTTTGTCTGAGGACTTCTAATAAGGAGGAAAGCCACTACCTCCCAAGCTAGTCAATTCCCTTTGGGATAGCTATTTGGTAGGAAGTTGTAACAACAATGTTGCTAGCAGCTGCTGTGGGGGTGTAAGACCAATAACACCAGCACACAGGATGGCTGCTAGTACAGGTTCTTTGATCTGCTTTTCTAAGGAAAGCAACTTTAAGGGGTTTACAATCTCACTTTAATTAAACATACATATATCATTCACTTAGTTCAGGGGGGAAAATCAGCACCCTAAACTTCAGAGAAAACACAAACAAAAATTACAAGCATAAATTATATAAACAGAGCAAAGTAACACAAATCAACAGACAAACTTCTAGCTGTCTGACCAAGACAATACATACGTAGTTATCATAGAGGGAAGCACCAACATCTGGGTTATTAAAGTTGGGGAGGAGGCATGGCTTCTTAAGGGCTACCCAGAGTCTAGTCTGGCCAAATCATAGGAATACTCTTCCCATGAGTAAGCCCCCAAAGGAAAATGCTAACTTCATATCATATATACCCTGTTTAGGGCCCTGAGACTTAGCATCTACTTAGCAAAAGGGTGTGGGAAAGATCTTTAATTACAACTAGCATCACATATTATATATTGTTTCCAATCAATGACTCTTGGTTCAAACAAAGGCAAGACTCATCAAAGGCACTTGATTGCCTTAGTGCTGAGAAGCACTCCAAAACAAAAGACAACAAAAAGTCCCATTTGTTTGCCATTACAGTTTTCCCTTATGCTAAGCCTAGATTTGCTTCTCTGAAGTTTCTTTGCTTCTAGTTTAGTCCTCTGAGGGCCAACCTTCTTCCTGAGGAGAGCACTTCAAACTTGAAAACAGCTATCATGTCTCCCCTAAGTTTTCTCATCTCCAGGAGAAACAACCCCAATTTTTCAAAAGATCCTCCTGTAGTAGCGAGCCTTTCTGTAGTATTTTAAGGTTTGCAAAGCCCTTATTATATAAGTTTTCTCATTTGGTTCTCACAACAACCCTGTGAGGCAGGTGCTATCAACATCACTACTTTTCTGGCCAACGAAACTGAGGCAGAGAGAGGTTGAGTGACTTGCCACTACTATGTGTCTGAGGAAGGATCTGAACTCATGTCTCCATGACTCCAGTCCAGTGCAATCCACTTTACCACCCAGTTAACATGGTCATATAGCATGTCATAGAACCTCTCTGGTCCTGACTCCCTACTTAACTGCCTACCTAACAGGATTGTGTGGGGAAAGCACCTTATAAACCTCAAAGCTCTCTATAAATGCAAACTGTCATTGAATAAGGCATCACTCAACCCAAATCCAGAACCTTCAGCACTTATTCTCTGAATGTAAATGAAAAGGAATTGGAAGAGAGACTAGAAGACTGGAGCCTGGTTAATGTCAATAAACCAATACTCATACTTGACAATGAATCCTGGAAAAGTTCTAGAAAATTATGGTTGTTACAAAAAAGAAGTGATAACTGCTATGAGGGGGTAGTGGAAAAGATAAAGAGCTTCGAATCTGTAAGTCAACAAGTCAACATTCCTTGATTAAGCCTTTACTCTATGACAGTAGCTGTGCTGAGCAGAGAATACAAATGTAAGCAAAAAGAAAGATAGTCCCTATCCTGTCCTCATGGGGCTTACATTCTAATGCAGAGGTGTCAAACGTGTGGCTGGCCCCACTTCTGAAGCCCAAACTATCACAAAATGTACTTGGGAAATCTTGAACAAAATTTTTTAAAAATGCCATAGGACAAGGATAATGTTAATGTCTGGTTTTCCAAGTCAATATTCAGCTGGCAGGGATCCTGAGGTACAGCTTAGTGGTCACATCTTCTATTCGAGTTTGAGTCCCCTATTCTAATATGGAAAGACAATCCATAAAAGGAGGTTTTGAAGGGGAAAATCTTCCATTGTGAGAAGCTGCTGGTGAAAAAAAGAAATCCAAAGAGTCAATAATGGAGCCCAGTAAACACGGCTCGGCTGGGCGCTTTCCTTAAAATGGAGGTTACAGGAGGAACTGATCAGTCAGAGGAAAGGGTGGCAGGAAAGAAGGGATCTTCCTAGGTGAGAAGGTTCAAGTCCTAGTTCTGTCCCTTCTTATTATAATTATATATGCTTATAACATAAATCGTATGTAATACATATGGTATATTATTATAATCCTATACATATAATTAGTGATCGATGTCAAGTCACTTAAGCTCTTTGAGACTCAGTTTCCTCATCTGTAAAATAAAGATAAAAACAATAATATCCGCCTCACAATGTTGTTGTGAGCATCAAAGGAGCCAATGTTTATAAAGTTTTTGAAAAATAGTGTGCTATATAAATGTGACCTGTAAAAGCACTATGCAATCACAGTACTAGCTAATATCCTTTTGAGTTCACCAAGAATGTCATGTTAGACTAACCTCATTTTTTCTTTTCTTTTCTTTTTTAAGCAGAATTACTAGCTTGCTAGATCAGAAAATTCCATTTGGATTTCAGCAAAGCAGCAGAAAAATTCTCTTTTAAAATGCCTTAAAATCATAGAACCATAAGATTCTGAGTTGGCAGAAACCTTAGAGAAAATCTAATCCAGTCCTTTATTTCAATTAATTTCAACAAACATTTATTGAGCATTTTCTGTATTCAAAGTGCCATATTAGGTGTTAAGGATTAAAATAATAAAATAAGATATATTCCCTGTCCTGAAAAAGCTTGCTATCTAGGAGTGGGAGTAAGACAAACACAGAAGTAGCATTATGCTATTTATATCATGCTAAAGATCTAGGAGAGGTCCAGCAGAGTGGTCTGAGACATTCTAGATGGGAGAAAACATTTATTACTGGGGTGGGGGCAGAGTGGATCAGAGCAGGCTTTCTGGGGGAGATTACCACTGACCTCAGCCTTGAAGGAAAAGGATTGAAATAGGTGATCTAGCTAATCCAAGTATGGAGGGAGAATATTCCAGGCAAGATGAATTATCATAGGCTGCAGGAGAATACAGTTAATTGGGTTAATAATAATAGCATTTCTCTAACTCTTTAAGGTTTGCAAAGCATTATACATAAATTCCCTCATTTAATCTTCACAACAATCCAGTGAGTTAGGTGCTGTCATTATCTCTATTTTACATATGAGGAAACTGAGGCTGAGAAGTTAAGTGACTTATCCTGGGTCATATATCTACTATGTATCTGACACAGGACATGAGCTCCTCTTCTTGACTCCAAGGCCAGCACTCTTACCCACGGTTCCATTTAATTGCCTTCAGAAAAATTTGGCTCACCACTAATAAACAAGGTTGATTGATAAATTGGTGAGGCTTGGTTGGAGATCTCCAGGTGCTATAGGCTCTGTCCTTAGCTCTCTGATGTTCAATGCTTTTATTAGTAACATATGAAGGCATAGATGGTGCCTTTATTGGATGAATAAGCATGATAGAAGAAAGCAGTCTTACTTATTAAATCTCTTCACCAGGCAAGATAAAAAGAGAGCTATGTTTTAAGAGTGGCTCAGTCTAGAGTCTCTGCCAGGTCCCAGGCTAGAACCTAAAAGGGTTTATAACCCTAATGGTGTTAAAATAAAAATCTGAACACCCTCAGTTTGGGGGTAACTAAATATGGAAAACTCCACCCTGCTAGAACATCTGAATAATGGTGAGAATTCTAATTAGAACCTAGCGAAACCTAGATTGTGGAGTTTTGTAAATATGTACATACGGTTTCCATTATGTGTAACGAATGGAATTTCATGTCTAAGTTTCCAGTTCATGACGTGGGGAGACAGGAAGGGAAGGGTCGGTATCTAGACTGGGGAGGAAATATCTCTGAATCACTAACTTCATAGCAGATCCATTAACAACTTGATTTACTGGCATCAATGTATGTAGGTGGGATGGAGGGGAGTGAATTCTCATGAAATTAAAAACTCTCTCAAAGAAACTAGCATCTAATGATTAAATATGGGACTATAGTTTTCCATCAATGAGGCTTAAGTAGAGGGATTTAGCAGGCATTACCTACCAGACTTCTATGAAATACAGTGACTGAAACATGAAGATTAGGCCATTTTATGTACTTGAAGTCATGCTGTTTATTCTGGTTGAGGACCACGGCAGAAGCCACTTTAACAAATAATGCTTAAGCTAAGCATTCAGGGATGGCATGTTCTTTACAATTCGATTAACTTTCAAATCTCAAAATGTTAGTGAAAATGGAGCTAGGGATCTATTTTTTCCAATCCTGTCTTATTAAACATAGCTATTCCTTATACCTTGCACTCAGAAATTAGATACCTGGAGTTCCAGGCCTGGATTTTTCCTCTCATGATTTTGCATAAGACACTGTGCCTTTATTTTCTCTTTTTCAAAAAAGAAACACCTGTCTAATGCATAGGACTATCATTGGGAGGAAAAGTTGATAATGGTTAAAAATTAATTTCACAGTATAAAGATGTACATTCTAATCCTAATGAGGATACAGAAAAAGATGATTTTAGAATATAATAGCAATATCTTGTGAATCTTAACAATAAGCTATCATTAATTAAGATTAATAATTAATTGTGATTGATGATTAATAACTAATTAAATAATTGCAATTAATAATTAATTAAGATTATTAATCTTAATAATAAGATCATGATATACAATCTTTCTTCCTATGAACTTAAAATAACTTTCTGCATTGTCTGAAGCAATATAATATCCCTAATAATTAAGAAAAATAACAGGACCTCATTTTATCAAATTGGAGAAGCCAAGATCTAAGTAATTTACTTGAGGTTTCACAGCACAAGATAGAATAAATGAACTAATTATTTCTTCCTTACCATTGCCCCAGTTGAAAATTATCAAACAGGACTTTCTATGACTTGGGTAGCACCTCCCACCCTGACCTCTCCACACAGCCTCACCAAGTTCAACGCTCAGCTCTGTTGAACCTTCCCAATACCAATACAACATTTGACTGAAACAAAAATTTGGCCCTCTGATCAAGAAAAGCAAAAGTGCTAACAATTTGTACCTAGGACAAGTGGCAAATAGAAGTAGGAGCCTAATTCAGGTAAAGAGATGGTGGAGACCTACAGCCGGAGTAGGGAGAACCAAGCTACTGCCAGAGAGTAAGGACAGCGATGAAGAAGGTGGGGCTGGTCCAGGGGGAAGCTCACCCAGGCTCTGGTTACTACCTGGTTGCTAACTAGATCTAAGTTGTTGTTTCTATGCAGTTAAAGGACTAGCATTGCAGTTAAGGAAACTTCAAAAAAACCCTCTATTAATCAGTCCTAGCTAATGATTCTGAACATGAAAATGATGACCATCAGCATGCTAATGGGAGCGTACCTGTGTAAATGCGCATCTGTACAAAATGTGATCTGTTAAAGCACTATGCAATTACTAGCTAATATTCCTTTAAGTTCACCAAGAATGTCATGTTAGACTAACCTCAGTTCTTCTGACCAATTTTGTGGTGCTTAGGCAAGCAACGATCAAGGAAGGAAGCAGTTAACAGAATTATCTCTGATTTCAAAGGTAGAGGATCTGTACTAGAATTCTGATTCTTAGTCTTACTAGTATGGACTTACCTTGGGCAGCTCTGGACCTCTATCTCCTTGTATGTGAAACAAAGGAGTTGAATGAAATTATTCCAAAGTTCTCTTCCAGTTCTAGCATTCTGTGATTCTGATGTGCAGAAATCAAGTGGGATTGAAACTCTCTGTACAAATGCATGCTGTTAATGTTTCTTTTAATCTTTTAAAAGTAGGGCAGTGTCATGGAAGAAGGGCTGGATCTGGAGTCAGAGGACCTGGAATCAAGCCTTGATTTTGCCACTTTCTCAAGTCTTACCTTGAGTAAGTTACAACCTCTCTTAGCCTCAGTTTCTCCTATGTGTCAAATGAAGGGGATCAGACTAGGTGGTCTCTATGAGTCCTTTCAACTCTAAATCTATAATGAAAGCTATTAAAACATTTTTCTTCCTCTCTCACCTCTAGTGGAAAACAACTCCACTTAGCAAAGGCCAGCTCTTCTCTGCCCTGCCCTAGCACATTAATCCATTGCTTTTTATTGCTCTAAATGAATTTCCCCTTTGATTTCCCTTGAAGTGTCAGTAAACAGCTCTTGCACTTGTTCTGTGCCCAATAAGAAGTTCATTCTTTCTAATTAGACAAAGCAGGGAAGTTGTTTGGAAAGGCTTTTCTATAATGTATGAAGGGAATGTCAACGCCAAAAATGAAAAACAGAGCAAAAGAAGCTGTAATGTGGCAAAGTGAAATCTCTGCATTATTAAAGCCAGATGTATATGGTTATAGAAATTTCTTCTTCCTGTGCTGCCCACAGCAATCCTCCTTGGAGTGCCTTCCTCCAAGCATTTGGAGGTCATTTTTTTTCTTGGTCTATAGAGTTGCTCACAGCTGAGCTTTGTATCTCCATTCCCCAGCATTCCAGCTATTATTTGCCTGAAAGCAATGGTGTGCTGATAAAATGTTTAACAACTGGCTCTCCAAGAAAAAAATGTTAGTACAACACACTTTTAAGTTTAGTCTTATTAAAATTTTTTCATCACTTTCTTAAGTCTAGCTCAGGAGTTGACAAACTAAAGGAGTCAGTAGGCTTTACTTGACCACCAAAAGGTTCCATGACCAAAAACAAAAACATTAAGAACCCCTTTTTTAAAGACTGCAGCTTTCTGCTCTTCTCCCAATCCTAAAACTCTGTAATTCTCCCCTCCAACATCCCTTCTCTCTAGGGGTCATCCATACACCACACATTCAGACAACTGTTTAGAGTACTAAGCTCCTTTTATTAGGATGTGAGGAAATCTCAGGGGAGTAAGTATCTTTGCAGGCACAGAGATGGTTCTTTGAGTATAGTTGGATACAGTTTCACACAGCAGTCATTTGTTTACATCCATCTTTCTGCTTCACTTTCAAGTTCCATCACTACCTCTCCCCCAGTCCAAACTTGAGCCCTCTGTCTCCTAGCTTCTCTGGTTACTGAGAAAGTAAGCAACTTCTAGATTTTTTTTCTATAATCTCATATTTAAGCTCTGGTTAGATGACATCCCAGACCACCCCCAAAAAGCCCTAAACTATGGATGATGCCTCCCTAATCTGCCACTTAGAGAAATCTCCCCCAATCTAGTCTCTCTTTTTCTTTCCCTTTATGCCTAGCTAGACAAATTCATTACAGTGGCTGTTTCCTGTTTCTCGGACTGTTTGCTCTGGTCAGAGAATGTACACTCCATTTTTTTACTACCCTTGAAACCTTTCCACCATTGATCAAATCATTCTGTTTTCTGACCTCCAGTTTCCCCTAAGAGCATCCTGTTTCTTTTTTTTAAGGATTATTTCCACCCTCCCTTGCTCCCCAACTCCCCCACCCAGCTCTCATATCCTGGATATCCTTGACCCTTCCTGTGCCTATCAAACAATCCTTAATAACGACAAACATCAACATGTCAAAAACTTCTTGTTTATACCATGATGGCCCTTGCCCCAGTTAGATGGTAAGTTTAGATACACATACATAGGGGGCTGGGAGTGGATTATAGAGTTTTGCCATAATGAAGGGAGTAGTCAAACTAACAATCCAAATACAATGTATAATGCAGAAGTTATTTATACTTGGTTTTGGCATACCTCCTAGACTTATATTTTTGCTTAATATTAAAATTAGTTTGAGTTCTCTAACTTCACATTGATTTAAAACAGGGGACAGCTGGCCAGAGCAGTAGCAAGGAGAAGCCATTCTGAAATTGAAAATGCACCATCGATTAAGTAAATAAGCTACATATAGATAAGCAAGATTTGACCATGTAAATTGTAAAATACATATATACACTACAATGGGAGGGCAGATTTCCTACCAGATGTCCCATCTGTTCAAAGAGCTGATCAATGTGTAACTTACAATTTCATTTTACGAGAGTGACAGTGGAAAAAAAAGGCGACAGTGATAGTAGGAAAAGGGGTACATGGTGAGTCAGGAGATCTGTTTTTGAACCCTGCCTGACAATTACTCTGCCCATGGGCAAGCCATTGAACATCTCTGAGCATTTCTTCTTCTGTAAAATGGAGACAACGATACTTGTATTCCCTCAGTCCCAAGCAGGAGGAGAAAAATTCTTTATAAGCTTTAAAACACTATATAAATGGGTACTATTATTATTATTATTATTATTATTATTATTCTTCAAACCCTGTTGGATAGCCCAGATTTACTATAGGAATTCTTAGCTACCTGCTTACAATTTATGTACTGTCTCATGTTCCTAGACTTAGAATCTTAGTACTGAAACATTGCAGAAGGAAATACTAGCTTTGTGAGGCTTCACAAAAATTCCCCCAAAAAACCCTGAGAACAAGGAGAAAGACAAAAAAGAAAAGAAAAATCCAGTAGATTCCTAGAATCACAGAATTTCAGGGTTGGAAACCACTCAGTGGCCACCTAGTCCAACTCATATTTAAAAAAAGAATACCCCATACAATGTGTCCGGCAAGTGGTCATACAATCATTATTTGAAGACCTTCAGGAGCTCATTACCTACTGAGTAGCCTATTCCTGTTTGCCTAGTGCTAAAGAAAATTTTCTCCACATCACACTTAAATTCATCTCTTTGTAATTTCCATTCATTGCTCCTGGTCCTGCCCTTTGGGGCAAAATAGAACAAATTTAATCCCTCTCCCATGTGACAAATTTTTAAATAACTTGAAGACAGCTATTGTGTCTCAACTGAGCCCTTTCTTCTTTAGGTTAAATGTCACCATTTCTTCCAAATGATCAGCATATGACATGGACTCAAGGTTCTTCACCATCTTGGTTTTCTTCCTTGGTCCCTTTTCCAATTTACCAAGTCAACAAGTGTTTATCAAGCACCTACTATGTGCCAGTTATTCTGTTAAGCAAAAAACCATCAATGCTCTCAAAGATCTTGTGGTTGTTGTTAAAATGTGTCATCTAAGGCTGACCATAATGCTCCAAATGTGGTTTGACCAGCATAGAGTGCAGCAGGATTGTCATCGTTTAGTTGTTTTTCAGTCATGTCTGATTCTTCATGACCCCATTTGAGATTTTCTTGGCAAAGATACTGGAGCGGTTTGCCATTTCCTTCTCCAGCTCATTTTACAGATGAGGAAACTGAGACAAACAGAGTTAAGTGATGTGTCCAGGGTCCCACAGCTAGTAAGCATCTGAGGCCAGATTTGAACTCAAGAAGATGAGTCTTCCCAATTCCAGGCTCTGTACTCTATCCGCTGCAGCGCCACCTAGTTGTAGCAGGGCTATTACCTCTTTATTTCTAAAAGCTATACCTCTTTTTAAATCATAGAATCAGATTTAGAACTGAAAGTGACCTTAGAAGTTATCTGGTCAAAATGCCTCATTTTTACTGGTCCAGGGAGGTTAAGTGATTTTCCTTACATTACAGAAGTAAAAAATGACAGTATTTGAACCCAAGTCCACTGGCTCCAAATTCAATATTTTTTCCACTGCATCACTTTGCCTTTTCATGTGACCCAAGAGGGTATGTGGCAAGAACTCTGGAGTCAAGGGCCCCAATTCAAATCCTCCCTCTGATACTTATTACCCATGTAACCTTGGGCAATTTACCTCTCTTCTCTGGGCTTCATTTTCCTTATCTGTAAAGTGGGAAGTCGGATCAGATGTCCACTGAGGTTCTTTCCAGCTCTAAATCTGTGATCTTATGTCATTAGCCAAAATGGACATGGGATCTGAGGGATGTTCTGAAAGGCAGCTTTCAGAATTAGGGAACCATAGATGGACAGGACCTGGAATACTGTTTTCCATTCTGGGTACCACATTTTATGAAGGACCTGGACAAACTGGAGAGCTTCCAGAGGATGGTAAACAGGATGGTGAGGGGACTTGAAACTATATACTATGAGGATCATAAGAAATGTTTAGCCCCCAAAAAGTAGACTTTGGAAGTCCAGGTGAATGGCTTCAAGTATTTTAAGGACTGTGCCATGGGATCCATTCAAGGCTAGGCTGAAAAGCCACCCCCTACAGACAGGCATTCCTGATTTCCTTGTCTTTGAGCTTGGGAACATGAGCTGTGGGGAATATATAACAGCCAAGGAGGAGCAAAGGACCAAAGCAAATGTTTGGATAATCGATCCATGCATCACCCATAACTTCAAATAACCCCAAGGAAACAACATTTTGATGAGTTTGACTCCAATGAATCAGAAACATTTGACCTGGATTTCTACTTTAAAAGGTTGAACTTGGGGGGAAAAAAGGAAGAAAAAGTCACCTGGGGGTTCATTCTGGGGAACTTTGAATCCACAACCCCATACCTGAGAGGGTGTTTGAAGAAGCTCTCTTCCTCCTATTTTTCATCCCCAACACTCATTGGTTCTTCTGAATTCACATTCCTCAAACCAATTTCTTAGTGAGACCTGAGTTTCATATCAGATTTACTTGTTGGAAGTTTATCTGAACCTAAAATTTATACTTGAAAATGGAAAAACTCTCAGGGATGACTCTGAATAAAAGGGTTGGAGAAGATCTGTACTGTCCCTTCTACCTTGAAAATTTATGAATCTACAGGTGCCCTATTTACTCCTAAAAATTATGCCTAGCCATTGCTGTATTTGGAGTTGGAGGACCTGGGCTCACATGCCAGCTCTGCCGGGCATTATCTTTATGATTTGGGCAAATCACTTAGGTTCTGAGTGGCTCAGTTTCCTCATATGTAAAATGAGATAATAAGACTAGCTAGCCTCATTTCAGCTCAAGATACTCAATAGCTTCTATGTCTCCCTTTTCCTAACAACTCATATATATACATATATATATATATATATATATATACACATATATGTATGTATATATATATGTGTATATATATATATATGTATATATATGTGTATATATATATATGTATGTATGTATGTATGTATGTATGAGTTCATATGGGGCTACCTCTAGATCTTTTATGTGTCATGAATCCCTTTGGGAGTCTGATGAAGCCTGAGGACCTCTTCTCAAAATAATTTTAAATGATTATTTTAAAAAATTTAAATTTAAAAATCATTTAAAATGATTAAAATAAAATGTGTAGGATTACAAAGGTAACTAATTATAATATGTCAAAACTCAGTTATTAATTTTTTTAAGTTCATACACCCCAGGTTAAGAACCCTTGCTCTAGAGGTGATATTATTTACTGAAAAGAGTCCCGAATGAAGAATTATAGGAAGGGACTTACATTCTAGTCTTGGCACCTTGGACGTGTTGCTTAATGCCTTTGTGCCTTAATTGACTCATCCGTAACATGACGGTCTAGATGATGTCATAAATTCTTCTCTAGCTCTATGAGGAAGGAAATCAAGCATGGCCCTGAGATGCCCTGAAGGGCAGGCTCATGGACTGCTTAAGAAAGATCTCACAATTCCTGCCCTGGACACCAGGATTCTTAGTTAAATGCCAAAACCTTACTCCATGTTCTTAAGAAAGAAACTTAAGAAACTTGGCTCAGGAGGCTTCAGGGTCAACACTGCTGAGGCAAGGAAAACTGCAGCCGAAGCTCAGCGATGGAATTTCCTTTAAAAACCTCTAGACTCCCAAATGGAGGGTTAAAGTGCTAGGGTATTTTTACTATGGATCCACCCTCACTGCGATTATTATATTCCTTCTTCCCTCTCCTCCTCGGCTCATTTGTGTAATTACTACCTCCCTCACCTCCCCCAGCTCCCCCACCCAAGCTTATTTGATTCTTAAAGGAAACAGCCCAGTACAGTAGAATGAGCTCTGACTCTGAAGATACAGGCTGGCTCCACCCTCAGCTCTGAAGGGTACCATCTAGGTCTTCTTCAGTAAGTCTCTGTTAACTTCCCTGGAACTCAGTTTCCTCATCTAAAGATTAAGAGGGTTGGACTAGATGGCATCTGAAATTGCTTCCAGGAAATCAATAACCTGTGTGATCTTCTTGTCAAATACATGAAGCACATAGATATATCTATGCTCAGGGTTCTAGTCTGGGCCAGAATGATGGCCTACATTATGATTTGATACTTTTAAAAGAGGCTACATTAGTCCAAACTTCACCAACCAAAGTTTCTCCATTGAACTAAACCTGTCTTCCTATTTTACCTTTCCCTAGGAGCTGGTAACCCTCCTTTCATTTCTTTTTTATTTCCTTTTTCTTTTCTTTTTTTGTAGCTAGTAGCAGGAGTCAAAAATGGAAAGCCAAAGTAATTGGAAATCTATACACGGCGCTCTCTGAACAGATCTGAAGGAATAACCTAGAGAGAAATACCCCAAGAGTATTGATTCCAAGTGATGAGAGAGCCCAGCTGGGTTAACAGGGTAATTTATGTCAACAATCCTTCAGGGAGGGCCACAAGAATTATGTCCATGCTCTTTTGTCAACAGCTTCCCCTACCCTGATGTACAATTAAGAGACTAGAATATTAGGTTCCCTTCATTTAGTGAGGTTACAAGGCCATAGGCAAGGTTTCACTCCCACTACTGCTGTGATTTATTATAGAAATCCAGAGTGTTGAGAGGAAGCCCACAGGCAGACGTCCAAAGAAACCAAAGGAAAACAGAATCTTCCTGAGGATATAACACTTAGGCTCCACTACTGTAAGGGTCTGGGATTTTTGTCAGCGTGGCTGCTCCCTCCGCTGGAATAGATTGTGACCCTTCTATGACTTAGGAAATTTAATAAGTTAACATAGCAAAAAAAATCATTTGGTGATTAACTTTTTTGATGATGAGGCTCTCTTACTTGGCTGGTCTGGTCTTCAGATAATAGACATGCAGTCTGTTACCAGACTGGTACTCACAAATCCTTTCCAGAATATTAGCTCTTGGCAAAGGATGAGTTCTACTGACAGCCTTCAGGAAACTTCAGGTCACCTCCATGCCCCAATGAGCCAGCCACCAGAGTGGAACTTTAGCAGAGGAAACTACATAGCAATTATAATGCTGCCAAGGCAGCCAGGTGGTATTGGTTGGTTGGCTGTCCTTCATAATCGAAGAGGACCAAAATGACATCACTGTGTTGGAGTCAAGGTACGATGTGTCCAACTGTGGCTAATCAGACCAATATGAGCTCTGAAGGCTCTACCAGAGGTCAGGCACAAGTAGTCCACATGAACATTTGGAGTGGACATCTTTCTAAATTTGCGCATCTCACGTTTTTATGAGCTACTACAATTCTGCTTGGCTCACAGACCCATAGCACCTTCTTTGATGCAGATACACTATGCTGGGTGGTCCTTTGCCAGTGTCTCCCATGTCTCACAATCTATTCCAAAGTTCTTCAGAGAGATCTTGAGTGTGTCCTTGTAAACGTGTATACTAGGTGGGGTAGTGGATAGTATTAGACTTAAAGTTAGCAAGACCTGAATTTGTATTCTGATGCAGACACTTACAAACTCCATGACCCTGGGTGAGTCAGTCAGGCAACATGCATTTATTAAGTGCCTACTATCTGTCAGGTAATGTGTTACCTGCCCGGGATGCAGACAAAGACAAAAACATGGTCTCTTACCTTACTGGGAACATATTCTAAAGAGGAGGAGCAACACACAAACTACTATGTATGTACAAGATATATAGAGTGTCAGTTTTCTCTCTGTAAAATGGGGATAATTACAGTACCTGTCTTACAGGATTGTTGTAAAGTTTGCCTGAAACAATATACATAAAGAGCTCTGCAAATCTTAAAACACTATAAATGTTAGCTAGTACCCTACCTGTCTCATAGTATACTCTCACCAACACAAAGCACTTTTCAAACATGATTTTTCTCAGTCTTATTTCTAAGAAAGAAAAGTAGAAAATGAGTATTATCTGATTCAACATTGCTGGTTTTTCCCCCCTGCTTCTGCTCCTGTTGTTTCTCACCCTTCAAACTTGACCAGCAGAGACCATGCCTGTTAAGAGCTAAGCCACTCTGCTCTGTACTCCCTTGAACCTTGTGGCCTCATCTTTACCTCCTTGATTTTCTTTCCTGTCTGCTGCTCATGTACCCTTTCCTTCCTATACACCCCTTTTCTACCTCTTTCTCTGAAAACTATAATAAAATCAGGTCTTTTGCCTCTGGAAAGGACAAGTCAGCGGACTATCATATTAATAACTGACTATTTTTGTGACTTCTCAGACTATCATTCCATTCTGAGACCACCACTCCCCTACACATGTTGTCTCCCCCAATTACAATGTGACTTCTTAAGGACAAGCACTGTTTCACTTTTAAACTTCTATCCTCCATAAGCAGTCTACTACACTCTCAGATTGCTGTAACTCCTAAAGTATTTTTCCTTACTTGGATACAAATTCAACCTAATCTGGTGGGTGGGAATCAAGAGGAAGATCATGGCCTCCTTCCCTCCTACAATGGGACCCTATTTTCAAGAGCTACCAAATCAAATTATTCAAGCTTATTCCAAACTCAGAGCATTATTGGGTTCCTACTCAATGTCTTTAAGCAAAAGCTGGAAGACTTGCTTTCTTTCTTTGCTTTCTTTCTTCCTCCCTTCCTTCCTTCCTTTCTTTTTCTTCCTTTCTTTCTCTCCTTTCTTTGTTTCTCTTCTTTCTTTCTTTCTCTCCTTTCTTTCTCTCCTTTCTTTCTTCCCTCCCTCCCTCCCTTTCTTCCTTCCTTCCTCCCTCCCTCCCTCCCTTCCTTCCTTTTTCTTCCTTCCTTCCTCCCTTTCTTTTTTTCTTTCTTTCTTTCTGTCTTTCTGTCTTTCTTTCTTTCTTTCTTTTTCTTTCTTTCTTTTCTGCTTCCACAAAGGATATCATGTTATTATCTGCAGGTACTCTGCTGGAAGGAACGAAAATTTTGACCTCTGAAACCTTTTTTTTCTTAAGGGCCATACCTTAAACCTAAATCACTCTGGCTATCATTGACTGACCAACAAGAGGTCCCAGGTCAAGCCCTACTTGGTCATTGTTTGGGCCTGATTGGCTCAGAATGCATGTAAATAGCAATTATTTCTGTTTTGACCAGAAACCCTGAGGGTCTTCCCCTCTCAGACTGATTTTTTTTAACTAGGTAAAGAGGCCATTTTCTACCTGAATTCTTACCTAGCCTTAATCACTGCATGAGAGTTGCCTCAGTCAAACTGAGACCTGTTCACGACCTTAGCTTAAAAAGGCCAAAATTTCCCACTTCATCAAGGGCCATCTCCAGTTGTCCTGACCTATACTTCACCACTGGACCCAGATAGCTTGGAGGAGAAAGGGAGGCTGGTGACTTTGCACTCACTTAAATCCAATTCACTTGCATATCATAGCATCACCTCCCTGATGTCATGGTCCTCTTCGAGAATGAAGGACGAACAAACTCTGTATCTATCCCCAGTGCTCAGCACAATGTTTACTATGTAATAAACACTTTCCTTCCTTTCTTCCTTCCTTTCTTCTTTCCTGCCTTCTTTTTTGCCTTTCATCTTTCCTTCCTACCTGCTTCCTTTTATTTTTCTACCTTCTTTCCTTCCTTCCTGCCTCCCTCCTACCCTTCCTTCCTTTCTCCCCATATGGCAAAATAGGATCCAATACAAATATAAAGACAAAATCAAATCCCATTTATATGGGGGAAAGGGAAGGATAGTATACTTTTTTTCTGGTGTATATACTGGCCTAAATTGTGCATAACCAAGGTAGAACAAAGGCAAGGTATTCCTCAAGGGGCATCGGTGACTCTCATTCATTTTCACTAAGTTCTATCAAGTATACATAGTGGAGATGGATTGGATTGCCTCCGAACATAACTGCCTTGGAGCTGGGCAGGCACTTTGCCCACTACCTGGAAGCCAGTACCACTGTATATAAGGTGAGGGACTGTGATACTGTGATATGTGTCTATTGGAAAGTTAGCAGGTGCTGCTACCTTCATTTCTAGTCTACTGGCTGTAACTCTGACAAAATTATCCGCTCAATAACATGCAATGCCTCCTTGACTCCACCATTCCATACTCTATCCCTCCTATGTCATTGTGTATCCTCTCTGACCAACACAAGCAACACCACTGGTTTTCAGTATTATTTTCTAACACTTAACAGAAAAACATATACTCAATAGGGAAGATGTTTTATTTTGTATATTTCTAGGCCATAAGCAACGGCAGATAATCCATGCAATGTCATTCCTCCCTTCTCTAAACCAGCCAAATAGCAGTCCTGCCAACCAAGCTGTTTGGCATACTTTTATGGATATATAGCTCATAATTTTAACAGAAAATGGTACAAATCAGTTTTAATATGAAGAAACATGTATGGACATATGTGCATTTTGCACAAAGAACCTGATTCTTACAATGTAGTTGTTACATCATCATTACTTACATAAAAGAAAGAAATTAACTATTTTGAAATAGAAGCAAACAGATTCAGACCACCAGCTAATCAATCACTGATGTTAAACATTCTATTTTTAGCAGTTCTTTTCCCGTAACAGGGAGGTTCTGAAATTAAAGGTTTAGAGGCAAAGATGGAATACGAGAATCTTTAAAACTATAACCAACATCTTTTCACTTTTAAAATCCAAAAATCCTTTGTAGTTGATTCACTCTACAACCGGAGATCATCTTTTCTTGCCTTGGTGAATTTGACACGTCTCTGCATGCAAATATCGTGGAGGGTATTTTTAATGGACCCGTTGAAAATAAGTATTGGCCGATGGCAAATTTAGAGAAAATTTTATCAGTTGCATCTGTGGTTCAAAAGTAACTAAACTGTGCCTACCCTTTGACCAAATAATACTACTACTAAGCCTATACCCCAAAGTGATCAAATAAAGAGGGAAAAGATGTGTATATATGAGTGTATGTGTGTGTGTGTATATGTGTATGTGCATATATAGTAGCATGATCACACCAGTCACAGATCATGGGCCTCTGAAAAACTTTGGTAATCTCAGCTGCCCCAAATCAACACTGATATCACATTTGCCCCCAACATCAACATTTGGACTGTGGGGTGCTCCTAAATAAAATGTTTTTATATTTCATTTTTTAAATATTTTTTTATATTTATATTTTAAAAAATTATTTTCTTTTCTCAAATCTTTTTACTAAGGATCTCAAATCCTGAGGGTGGTTAAGTCAAGAATACCGGAGTTCAAATAGCTGTGTGGCCCTGAGCAAGTCAGTTAACCCCTGTCTGCCTCAGTTTCTTCATCTATAAAATGGAAATAATGATAGCCCCTCCCCCTGTGGGGATCAAACAAGATAATATTTCTGAAATGCTTTGAAACAGCAAAATGCTATATAAATGCTAACTATTATTATTATATAATATTTTGGTGAGATCTGTTCAGTCACAAAACTACCTTTAAAAAAGCCGCTACTTCCCTTCAATCATACAAATCAATTTGCGGTGAACTAACAAGATTATAGGGAAAATAAATAGCCTGATAAACAGAACAGAGAAACCACTGTATTAGATCCTAATAACACTAGCTCCTTTTCCATGGACGAGTTCATTACCAGGCAAGATGATTAACCTACATGACAGTAATTTAGTCACCTGGATAATATTGTCAAAGCAATTTGACAGCCCAGTTCTAGTTTCCTTGTTAGCACATCTCTGACCTACAAGAGATTAGAGGAACTTAATTAATTATATTACAATCTTACTAAAAACTATTAGCAGGACCTGAGACATAATACTCATAACCAATGTTCTGCTCTTCCTGCTAGGAAGACAAATGTGACTCGGCTTCTGGGACTTTCTTAATGTTTTATTCTTTCACATGGTTTATGTACTGATGAACCTTGATGACAAAGTATAATCAGAGCAGTTTTCTAAATCCCTTGAATGAAACAAATGAATATACATAATCTCCCTCTGGTGCTGAGTGAAGTCCATCTGTTCTCCCCTAAACTGCCAAGTCAGCACAGGAGTGAGTTGGCCAAACGGCATCTACTGCCATAGATATTTGTGGTAAGCAAGATGTCGCCAACCTGCTCTCACTAGGGTTTATTTTCCTTGTTGATCTGGGTCAGGTTTTAGTGTTTTGTCATTTTGAGGGTCTGGACATCCTGGAGGAAAAAAAAATGAGGTCCATCTGTCAGCCAGCAAGAGACTCTCTGAAGAACGTGAGCATACCACTGTCAGATGGTATTGTTTTAGAGTAGGGATATAAGTACAGGTCTCGATCCTTTCTTTAAAATAGAGATAATTAGCCTTTTCTAAGTGGCTCCAGTGGCTCTCCTCCAGGATCAAATGCAGAATCCTCTGTTTGATGTTCAAAACCCTTCATCACCTGGCCCTATCCCACCTTTGCCGTCTTTTTACACTTTTCTCTCTTCAATTCAGGGATACTGACCTCCCGGCATTTTCTCCGACTGTGTACAATGCCTGGAATACTCTCCCTCTTCAGCTCTACCTGCTGGCTTCTCTGATTTCCTTTAAGGACCATTTAAAATTCCATTCTCTATAGAAAATCTTTCCCAACCCCTCTTAATCCCAGTGCCTTTTTTCTCCTATTTGTTTGCTTGTGGTCTCCCGTAAATTGTGAGCTCCTCGAAGGCAGGGACCATCTCTTGCCTCTTTTTGTATCCCTACAGTGCCTGGCACACTGTAAGCACTTAATAAACATTGAATGACTAAATCATTTTTCTGAGTACTTATAGAGGATTAGGTGTAACATTTCAGATCAGATAGGGCAAAAAAAATAGAACATCAGAAGCTTGGTCAGGAATGTACCTCCATACTGTAGTATTGTTTCTGCAGTCAAATTGGATTCAACATACATGTCTGAATCAGTTTAATTCACCAAGTACCTTTTGCAGGAACAAAAATTATAGTAATATGGCACAGTTCTGCAAGAATTGTGATGTAGAGGCTAGGAAGGAGCTCAAAAAAGAAAAATACTACAAGCAACTAAAAGGATTTTATTTATTTTTTTTGCAGGGGGGAAGGCAGGGCAATTAGGGTGAAGTGACTTGTTCACGTCATACGTCTAGTAAGTGTGTCAAGTGTCTGAGGGCAGATTTGAACTCAGGTCCTGTGCTCCACTCACTGTGCCACCGAAGGATTTTCTTTTAAAACAATGTTGGGAGCAAGAAGAACAAGGGAAGGATAAGGTATCTGTTTGAGGTAGATGGGAGGGTGATATGAACAATTGTTCAGTTGTTTCTGACCCTTCCTGACTCCATTTGGGGTTTTCTTGGCAAAGATACTGAAGTGGTTTGCCATTTCTTTTCCCAGCTCATTTTACAGGTGGAGAAACAGAGGCAAACAGGGCTAAATGACTTGCCCAGGGTCACACAACTAGTAAGTGTCTGAGGTCAGATTTGAACTCAGGTCTTCCTGAATTTAGATCTAGTGTTCTATTCGCTGTGTCACTTAGCTGCCCAAAATAGAGATAGACCCAACATGAACCCACCACACAGAGATTAAGATTCTAAAGCTCTGCCAACTGAGCTAGCCCAGCACTCTTAAAAATCCATTGACTTTCTCGGGCATCCTCTTTCTTGACCTCTCTGCAGCCTCTGGCACTTCTCAATTTGTTGTCATTGTTCAGTCATGTCTGACTCTTTGTGACCCCAGGGACCATCCTGTTCACATATTTTCATGGCAAAGTTACTGGAGTGGTTTGACATTTTCTTCTCCAGTGGATTAAGGCAAACAGAGGTTAAGCGACTTGCCCAGGGTCACACAGAAAGTATCTGAGGCAGGATTTGAACCTACATCTTCCTGACTCCAGGCCCGGTACTCCATATGTTGAGCCACCTAGCTGCCTAGACACTACTAAATTTCTATTTTACTTTGATGTTCTCAACCAAAGAGGAGTATTTCCAAAATGATAAAGATAGAACAAACATGGTTAACTAAGAGTAGAAATGTGGGATATGTGATGAGGAGGTAAGAAGAGGCTGCCTTTAATGAGTTCAAATTACCTGACATTGACAAAATTATATCTCAAGGTACTGAAAGATTTTGCAGATATGATCACTGAATTGTGATCCTTTGTCTTTGAGGAATCATGGAGAATAAGAGTAAGAAAGCATTATACTGATTTTCAAAAAATGGAATAAAGATGGATGTTCAAACTATAGCCCAACAAGATTTGTGTCAATTATTATTTTTGTTTAATTATAGTCTGGATATAAATGGGAGTACATTTAAGCACAGAAAAGGGGAAGATGTAATCATTAAGAGTCAACATGGCATGACAGTCATGAAGAACACAGACTGCCATCATTTCATTTTTTGACAGAATTTCTAGACTGTGTAGATTCAGAGAAATGTCATGTGTATAATACACCTGCATTTCAGCAAGGCATTTGATGAAATCTCTCACAGTATCCTTGTCAAAAGAATGGAAAGATATGTGCTAGTGCAGGGAGGTAGATTTGGAATTAATTGAATGACTGGGTCCCAAACTGATGTCAGCTTGGATACCAATCCACTAGTCCTACTCTGTTCAAAATTTTTACTGGTGGGTGAACTAATAAATGGTATGTTTATTAAATCAGCAGGTGATATAAAGCTATCACCTGATAGAACTAGGGATTTTTTTAGCTTGGAAAAGAGATTTGGAGGGGACACGATTGTAATGTGAATTTGGAATGGTTTATAGATTTAGAATTAGAAGGAAATTTAGAGGCCAACTACTTCATTTTACAAATGAGGAAACTGAGACCCAGAAGGGTTAGGTGACTTGCCCAAGGTCACAAAGGTACTAAGTGACAAAAACAAAATTTAAACCCATGTCCTCTGACTCTGAATCCAGCAGTCTTTCTGTTGTTCTAGGAAACCTCTCCCGTTGTCTTGTAGATGACAAATTGGGCTTATTCTACTTGGCCCCAGGGGTGAGAACTACAACCAGTTGACAGAAGCTCCAGAAAGGCAGATTTCTGCCCTCATATAAGGAAAAACTCCCCAACTATAAAGCTGTTAAGAAACGGAATGGGTCATGTCAAAAAAAACAATGTGTTCTCTATCACTGTAGATATTGAAGTAAATGACATTATAGAGGGAATTTATATTTCAGTGATCACGCTTCAGGCTGGATTAAGGATCTTCCCAACTCTGGAATTCTTTTGTTTTTATGCTCTCTCATGTGCGGATGACAAGGTATTTCCCTTAGTGTACTTCACACTGATCGGACCCATACTCAAGTGTTATGTCTTATCCTGCACACCATACCATAACTAAAGAGGAATGTGAAGAGGACTCAAGGGTGAACTAAAATGACAAAATGGCTAGAATATAGGTCATGAATTTGGAGTTGAATATCAGCAAGTCCAACCTCCTCATTTTATACTTGGGAAAACTGAAATATGTGGGGATAAAATGTCTTGCCCAAGGTCAGACAGCTAGGAAGTGTCTGAAGTTGTATTTGACCTCAGGTCTGCCTGTCTTCAAATCCCATACTCCAACTGCTATACCACATTGACACAACAAGACCTAAGGAATTGGTGTTTCTTCGTATGAAGAAGAGGAGGCCAAAGAATAGACCTTCACTCAATTTTCTTCATGAGGCAGACAAGGGCTGGGCAAAGGAAGGTCAAGGAAACAAGTGGAAGATCTTCTGAGGAGCCTGGTCATACCAGGAACCATGTACTAAAGGGAAATCTGGGGTTTGGAGGGAGAAAAGGCATTGAGTCTACATTTCAGGGACTAGAATCATGGTAACCCATACATGAGGGAGGAAATCACATTGAGAGTCAAGGGGCTGGGTGATGAAGTCTAATTAGTGGGATCTAGAAACAGAGTCCATGTCAGGGTTCAGAATAAGGGAATCTAGTGATGCTGGCAGCTGATTTGAGTATATCTGTGAAGCATGACTGACCACCAGCATCCAACCTCTTCTGAGCCTGCCAGTATTGGGACCTTGATCCTTCATATACATGGTTGATGATTCTTCATATTTTAGCTTAAACTTCAGTTTTAGGGATTTGGTCTAGCTATAGAGAAGTCATCTCTACAGTAGGGGAGGGAGGAGGAAAGGAAGAAAAAGAGGGGAAAAAAGAAATTTACATGATAACTATTAAAAGGAATAGCAAGTAGTACATAACAGATTTGCAGTTTCATGTAAAATCATCTTTTTAAATTCTACTATGTTATGGAAATGCTTGCTTTATTTCATAAATTAAAAACAAAATAAAATTATTTTTAAAAAATCTGAGAAAAAAAGACATCCTGCTAGTGTAGATTGTTATATGGTGAAATAGATTATCCAAGAAAGCAATGGAATCTTCTCTGGAGATCTTTAAAAATAAGATAAACACTAATCAGTTTTGGATTGTTTAGTGACGGCTCTTTAAATGGGGGGAGAGTCTAAATGTCTTCTTGAGGTCTTGGTAAGCTCAACAAAATGCAACTGATCTAAATTAGTTCCATATCTAAATTTCATTGAAAGAATCTTAGTCTTTTTGTTTTGTTTTGTTTTTACACTAACAAGCATTTCCTTTACAGCTATAAGGGATATACGACAATTACTAAGGGAACTTGCCAGAAAGTTTTTTAAAAAAGGATAAGCAGATAATTTTCTGAGATAGTTTTTAGTACAGTTTAGAAGTACTCTAAAGCAGGGGAATGGTTTACCATTATTGCAGTTCTCCCATTGGGAATATAATAATAACATGGCACCTCCCCATCACCTCTCCACCCCCTCACCTTCCCCAATTCCCACCCCCTCCTATAACCTGGAATGTTAATTATATTGTACTTGCTTCTGGAAAGTAAGGGAAGAAATAGTCTAGTGCCATTTTTTAAAATCTTTTTTCAATAGGCCTATGCTGACATGCAGTAGCAACTCTTTTCTGATCTGAAAAGCTTCCCCAGGCCGGTTTTATGTATATTTCTGATAGACTTATGCCTGAGAATATGTCCATTTCTGCATTCTCCATCTCCCTTCTGGGTCAAACTGGAAAATGAACACAGTGAGTTTACTAAAAAAAGAACAATCATCACTCAATTCTTCTTTACTGGGTCTATAAATCAATGGCATTTTCAAAGTCCAAGATACATTAAAAACCTGCACTTAATGGAGACATCATAAACCATTAACTGGCCCCTTCCAAAGTTCAGCTTAGACCCAGGAGACATTGTTGGACTTAACTGTGCTGCTCACAAATGTTCATTATTATTTTTGGATAGGCTATTCTATAATCTTGAAAAGGATATATATATACACATATATATGTGTGTGTATACACACACACACACACACACACACACACACACACACATATATACATACATATACGTATATATATAAAAGAAGAGATTTTCCCATTGGAAGAAGAAATTGCAATTTATTAGAACATCCACGAACCACAAATCATAATATCATAATTTAAATCTGCAGAGGAGACCAAGAACAGCCTTGATGATTTTCCCCCTATGAACAAAAGAATGAAGCCCCCAGTAGGTGGTCCAGTGGTTGGCAGCCTGGAGAAAGGCCACACAACCAGATGTCATTGCTTGAGGAAAGAAGTTGTGCAGGTCCACACATGAGCAGAGGGAAAGGATTAGGGAAGGGAACAAGGAACGAGTGTTAAAAAGGAGAGGGGAACATGGAATGATTCCCACCAAATCATAGATGCTAAGCAATTACCAAGAGAAGGCAAACAATCGTGTAAATAGAGTATTGCTCATACAAACTTTATAGTTTCGTTTATTTCTCACCCCTCATCAAATCCTAAAGAACTTGGGTTCAACAAGCATTTATTGAGCATTTAGTATGTACCAGATACTGGGGATATAAAGAGGAACTCACATTCTATTGGGGGAGACAACATGTACATGGATAATTAAATATAAACTATAGACTAAATATAAAGTTATTTGATTTGGGGGACTATTGGAGGAATCAGGAGAGGTTCCTTGTAGGAGTCAGCACTTGAGCTGAACCATAGAGGGAGCCATGGATCTCAAGAAGAGGGAGATCATTCCAAGCATAGGGCAAAATAAGATACTAGTCTTAAGGGTAGTTATTGTCTTCTCCAGGAAATTGGTCATAGTCTGTGGCTACATTGTTTGGTGGGAATTGTTCCACATCCTCCTCTCTCCTTTTTCCTATGACTACAAAACTATCTCTCTTAGATGAGTGGTCTTCTCTGTAAAATGGCTGTCATACTCAATGGGCCAATCCAGTCCTTCAGATCATTAGTCTCTTTTTTATTCTGTTCTGGTTCTCTGGGTAAACCAGAGGAGGTCATCACCTCAGCACTACCACTTAAAATGGATAGATGACATTTACCACTAGGAGGGGACTGTTAAGCATTCAGGACCTTACACCACAAAGGACATATCTAGTTAATGCTTGATTATTTATGAGTGGATTTTCCATAGAAAAGTTTTCATCCTGGCCCACTTTTTCTCTGCCATGACAGCATATTTCTAGGCCACTTCCCCTTCTATAACCTCAAGGAAAACAAATTAATATTAGTCTAAGCAAAACATAATCTGGAAAGTAAATCTACTAAAAATAATAATAATATTACATTCCAAAGTGATTTTGCTGTGAAACACATCATGACTGACTTCTTTCATTAGAGAACAAATAATAAAAGGATGATCGGAAAAGTATTCTAATTAACACTGGGATTAGTCAGCAGCAACCCAGTTCTGACACTAACTCGCTGTGTGTGGCCTAAAGCGACTCACACCTCCGCATCTGGAAAAAGAGGTTAGATGAGAGAATGTAGAATGAGGTCAGTAGCACCTAAAAGGGTGGAGGAGAGAAATATTCATAACCACCAGACCTTGAAACAAGCGTAAAAAATGCTAAGCAACAAATGGCTTCCAAAGCACAAACAGCATTTGAAGTAGGCTGACCAGTTTCAAATGGCAAATAACATCCTAAGGCTCAGTTCATTACATCATGAGGTCATGGATTTGAGAACTGAAAGAGACCTTATAGAACATTATTCTCCTTTTTACAGATGAGAAAATTTATCACAATATTTAAATCAACTATTTCTCAAAATAGTCACATTCCAATTGAAGTTTTTTCTCTAATTACAAGGCTACAGTCAAGGCTACTGTGAGGCTAGGAAGTGAGGAAAAGACTTGATTCTCCTACACTTGAAGCTAGACAAAAGGTACATTATTTACCCTGTCAAAAGCAGGCACCAAATCTGAGATCCTGAGATTCCCTTTGGCTGCCAACCTAATTCATTAACAACCCTAGAGGCTTCTTTTTTCCCTGATGTCACCAGTGAACTCTCACCACCTTTTTTTCTCTTAGGCATAGAATTCCCCAATTTTCAGAAAGAAACTTCACCCAAGAAAGAATAGTTCTTACAATATTGTCTGTAACTTGGATGCAAAGGGAAAATTTCACCCAGGCAACATGGTAAATATTTTCTCCTTAAGGTTGGAACCAAAGAAGGTTTAAGAGCCCGGAGTTGAGCGTTAGAGCTCAGTGTGTTATGCAATATTAATCAAAGGTAACAAGATGCAATATTAATCCAATATAGATTGATAGCTATATAGTGAAAGCTGAAAATTCATCTTTTGCTTTTGCCTTCTGTCCAGTATACTGGGTTCTATAGGTATAGTAGAGAAAACAGCAAACTGCAGGGAGCAGGGAGCAGAAGCGAGAACAGGTGGCATTTTGACGCTTGTATGGAAGATTACCTTGGGATGATGCCCATAATAACAGGACTACAGGAAACAAGTGAAGGAAATGGCAGCTGATTGCCTTGGCAGCTCCATGAAGGTATTTAAGGGGCCAGGGAATGGGAAAGTTGCTGCCGTATCACTTGGATCAAATTGACCTTTACTGGATGAAAGAGAATTTAGCGAGTCATTGTAGTGAACACAGGGAATAAACAAACAGGAGAGACAGGAGGGTAGAGAGACAGGGTGAAGATATAGGACCTGTGGAGTTTGCCCTTGGCTTTCCTCACTGTGGTGCATGGGGGTGTTCAGGAGTGTCTATGCTGGTCCTGGATTGTGGCTAGTGGTATTATAGGGCCCACAAAAAGAATGCCAAAATGGAAGCAATCACCTACTGACAGATTCAGTTTAGTGCTTGCTGCCTATCCAAACTGCACTAGCTGAACTTACTTCTTTCTTTTACTTCCCTAAGGAAGAGTAGCCAGCAGTGGACATTGGGCATCTTGATTATCCAACAGGAGCCCATTCAAATAAGCAATTTAATTCAGCAAGCATTTATTAAGTATCTATCATATCCCTGGCACTGTGCTAGGTTCTGGAGCATATAAATACAAAACCAAAATAGTCCTTGCTCTCAAGCAATTTATACCCTTTTGGGGAGAAGCAATATATACACACAGAAAAAAAAAGATTATTGATTAAACACCAATTAATATTGGGGGGGAGGGTGGAGATAAGGGAGGGAAGAATTGAGGAAATCAGGAAAAGCCTCTCGTAGGAATTGGCATTTGAATTGAACCCTTGAAAGAAGATGGGGTTCTAAGAGGCAGAGGTGACAAAGGAGAGCATTTCTAGCATGAGAAGTCCAGCCAACCTGTGCAAAGATGTGGAGATAGCAGGTAGAAGGTAATAGACAGTGAACAGAATTTGAACATCTTTTAGGTGGGTTAAAAAGTTGTCTTGCTGAAAGTCCTTGGTCTTTGAGCTTAGGATCCATTGAGGGAGGGTTTAAGAAGATCTGGGGCGCTGGCACAAAGCACATCAGAGGGGCATTTACAAAATATGAGACTGTGGGAAGGACGAGTCATGGGACAAGAAAGGAGGTGAATAAATTGTGTTCTGTCACATCACAAGTACAATTTGGGGATGCCAACATCCCACTGAATCCCATCTGTGACTGTTATCTGTCTCTCCCATATTTGGCTCCACTTAGGGCCTAGCTAGAGCTTGAGGGTTAAACATCAGGGTCCAAGAAGCCTGAGCAGTAGTAAGTGGGACTTGCTGTTTGACCTGTTTGACACGTCTAAACACTAACTGGCCTTGGTTGCTCCCTCTTGTCCTACCTCAACCTTCTTTTTTTTAAAGATCCAGAAACATTTCCATTTCAAGGATAAAATGGGCCATTTCATCTACTGGGATGTGGCATGGAAAATATTTCTCAGCCTGTTTGGAGAAGATTATTCAGGCTTGAACAGAGAAACTACCTGAAAAACATGCCAAATTTTCTACCACATCAGCATAAGGATAGGTATAATTATAGTTTTCAAATCCAAATTTGACACCCTGAAAGAAAACAAAGTTCTGGTTACTTATTGTATCTCTTCCATAAAAGAAATTCACTGTGTCCCAAGTTTAGCACTTAATGAGACATATTAATGGGCTACAGAAAATTAAAATTGCCTGAGTCTTCCTTTTAGGGACAGATTAATTTCTGAGATGGAATAACTATTACAAGCTAGGGAATAAAGTCATTGGGCTAAACAAAAACCCAGCTCTTTTACTGGACAGCCTTTTGGAAGGTAGCAGACAGGCAATGTGGCGATAAAGAATACAGTGCTAGATTTGGAGTCAGGAAGACTTTGGAGTGCCCACCTCTGGCACTCATTAGCTATGTGAGCATGGTAATTTACTCTCTCTGAGACTCAGGCAAATCACTAGGACATCTACTAAGTCATAGATGGGCTGGTGGAAGGGGTCACCATGATGATTATAATGAGTAAATGAATAGACAAAGGACTAGACCTGTGTTTTTCCCATCATAGGGAACAACCTGTGAGGATGTTCTTTCTACCAGTGCAGGGCAGTACCTTCTCTGAAAATTAAAGTCTTAGAGACTTGCCTAGATCACTGAGATCAAGCAGTTATACAAGTGAAGACTTCACTGGAACCTAGGTTTTCCTGGCTTCAGCGATAGTTCTCTATTCACTATTTCCTGCTGCTTCCTAGTAAATAAAAACCAAGTGATACTAGTGATGTGTGGAGAGCTGGGGGGATCAAAAGGATATGTTAGTTGAGCTGAGCTTTGAAGGAAGCTAGGACTCCTAAGGCCTGGGAGTGAGAAAGGAGAGAATTCCAGGATCTGGTATCAAATCAGAAATGATTATTATACTGGAAGGAGGAATTTTTGCCAAGATACAAAAAACTAAGTAACACCATGAGTAAGGGAGGGCTGGTGGACTGAAGGTCTTAGCCACATTTAGCGCCAAACCTGAGCTTATGGCTTCTCTTTCTTGCCATATATAATAGACTAACAGGCCATTTTCTGCAAGAGCAGCAAAAGTCAAAAAGAACTGATCTTAATTTTAGCAAGCATAGAAGGTGAGGAAAATGTTCCAGGGACCTGTGATGATTACATAATACTTATATTCCTTCCAGTGTCAATCAACAGATATATGCACACAAAATGCTGGTTGGTTTCCCTGCTAGGGCAACTAAGTGGTGTAGTGGATAGAGTACCCAGCCTAGAGTCAGGAAGATCTGAGTTCAAATCCAGCCTCAGACACTTACCCTGGACAAGTCACTTCACTCTGTTTCCCTCAGTTTCCTCATCTGTAAAATGAGCTGAAGAATGAAATGGAAAACTGCTCCAGTATCTTTGCCAAGAAAACCCCAAGTAAGGTCACGCACATGACTGAAACAATTGAACCATAATAATTCCTTGCTGGAGGAGAAGACGGAAAGGCTGGAGGAATGCCTTTCTACTATCCAACTTATTAGAAAGAATGAAGCATTCCTTGAATGAAGAGAAGAAAATGTTTCTTGAGGGAAACAAAGTGAAAAATAATCTAAAAGCAAAGAATAGACTCTAACCCTTTGTCAGCAGGTTGGAGGGTGAAAGAATGTGACACGGGGAAGAAAGCCAAGAAGAAAGGGCACTAAACTCTTGGAGTCACGGGGCAAATTTTAGGTTCTTCTCAGAGACAGTAGAGCTAGGCTCTCTGAGGAGGATGTAGCTTCTGATGCTCCACAGAGTGATAAGGAAGATCCAAAATTTCAGCCAGAAAGACCCATCTTGCTGTAGTTATGGGAAGAAATGAATCCTGGTGGTCGGCAACTCAGTGCTGAAGAATAGTAAGTGATACACACACACACATATATATACACACATACATACATACATACGTATGTGTGTGTATATGTATATGTCTGTGTATATATATGGCAATAAGTTCTAAATCTAGATCCTATAAACAAAAATGAACAATCAGTAGGTAGTCCTAGCCCAAATATCTGGAATATGACTGAGAGCCTCTCAAGGTGTGTCAGACCTAATGACCAGTAGTCACTTCTGGTGAAATGATACTTCAGTGGATCTGTGATATTACCAGAAAAACCTAGAAAATGTCTTTTGGAAACGCAGAGTCTTTGGGAGGAAACTGAAGACTGTAGGGAATGTTTTCATCACTTATGCCAGTTGAAGGAAGGGGCTTTGGAAGGAAAAGGAAAAAAATGATAAAGAAAGAAATGGTTAAGAAAATGGTATCTGAAAAAGGAACCTGGATTTCTGAGCTAGGGCTTAAGACATAGACATTACAAACATTTGGACAGAGAGACTATGGCATCACTCCAGAAGAATATATTTTTCCATGCAACTGTGAATCTGGTCAAAAAGGCTTTCAATTGAATATTAAGGGGGAAAAATAAAGAAACTGCCTACCTAAATCTACAAAGAGTACTAAGTAGGATATAGAGAGAAGAGTAGAAGTGAAGACCAGTGATGCACAGGAAGCAACATCCAGAAAGAGGAACATGACCTCTAATAGGACAATAGGGACCGGAATTGTGATTTCATTGGTTATAGAGAACTCCAGGGTGAAGAAATCACCCCTAACAATGTAGGCTGGCACCCTCTCTGCAACTAATAGTCTTAGAGAGTTGTCTTAGTACACTGAGAGATTAAGTGACTTGCTCAGAGTTACATAGTCAATATGTGTCAGAAGCAGGACTTGAACCCAGGACTTCCTGGCTTTGAGGCCCATCATCTCTCCACTATGCCACTCTGCCTCTTACTTCAAACATCTATACACAAGGGCACCGTGAACTAGAGATGATGATGCACAGAGGTAACTTTGAGACTTGATGGATTTTAATTCACGACTGGAGTAGGTAATAGAAAGGAATAACATATCTAAAAGGAACAGAATAAATAAAAGAAGTGGCTGAATAGAGTTATTAATCAAGAAGAGAGGAAATCCAGGAACCTGAACAAGCAAACATAGCATAAAGCATCTGGATGAAGACCAAAGGACAAGCCATAATATGGTGTGAATATATTACAAACCACCGGACCAACAGAAGGAAATGGATGACAAGTTTGAGAAATATCAGAAACCTATCCTGGAAGCATGATTTAGGAGAAATGAGTGACTTCAGCCATACAGTCAACTGATGGAACTCTTGCTCAGCTAAAAGTTGACCAATACTAACTCTTGATCTGTTTGGCCGATAATTTCATGCTTCCAAAGGCAGAGGAAGTGACAGAGGGAACGATCATTCTAGATCAGATTATGACCAACAAGGAAGTAGTTGATGAAGTAGAAATTATGGGAATCTTGTGAAATAAAAAGAGAGAGAGAGACTACTGCATTTTAGAGTCTCCTATCCTTAAATGACAGGCATGCCTGGCATTCATGCTGGAGTAGATTTGTTTTTTTAATTTTTTTAAAATTTCATTAATTTTATTCTGAACTCAAGAAATAAAACAAGCATGTCCATAACATAGTAGAATAGGAAAAAAGATGATTGTACATGAAGCTGCAAATCTATTATGTACAATAGACAGATTTCAAAGAGTTCAGAGAAGAAATAACTAGTACCCCTCAGAATTCTAGAAGGAAAGTAGGTCCAACAGCAATTGGGTGCTTTCAAGGATGCAGATATCCTGGTGCAAACCCAGATGATTTTGTTAAGGAAGGAAAAAGGATCTATCTAAAGAAATAAGGAGGAACCACAGGGCACTTTTGGACCAACTTAGATTTTTGAAAGATTTGAAGATGATAGAAACAATGGTAGGTAGGAACAGTAGTATGGTCTCTTTAGAATAGCATTAGGAATTTTCTGTTGTTTTTCAGTTGTGTCTGACTCTTCATGTCCCCACTTGGGGTTTTCTTCATAAAGATACAGGTGTGGTTTGCCATTTCCTTCTCCAGCTCAATTTACAGATGAGGAAACTGAGGCAACCAGGGTTAAGTGACTTGCCAAGGGTCACACAGCTAGTAAGTGTCTGAGGCCAGATTTGAACTGAGAAAGATGAGTCTTCCTGACCCCAGGCTTGGCACTCCATCCAGCAAAAAGAATGATCAAGTCCAAAATCAACTGGGGTTTGCAATGAATGCCTAAAACAACACAAAAAATGGTTTCTGTTTTTGCTTTGTTTTGCTCTGTTGGGGCTAAAAGAGGAAGCTCAAAGCAGGAATAAGACCTTTGTTTGGGTAAGATAGGACAATGAAGTGAAGGCAGAACTACTTCATTCCTCTTTTATTTGTCTTTTCTCTCCAAAGGAGAATCATCTTTAGAAAAAGAAGTGTATAACAAAATGTTTAACAAGGAATTAAAAGATAAAGAATATAATTAAAACACCTAATTGCTTTTAGCGCATTTAGGACACCATGTCTAGATGAACTATAGCCCACACTTCTGAGCTTGTTGCTGGTTGTCTGGAAAAATCATGAAGAAACTCAGAGGTGCTACAGGACTGGCACTAATTTCAAAAAAGAGAAATGTGGCTGATTGTCTAAAAAATAAACCAGTAAGGTTGACTTTGATGCCTTACAAAATTCTGGAACACATTATTAAAGAGATGATTTATAAACATTTAGAATGGGAAACAGTGAGCATTACAAAATACCATAGGTTCACCTACAATTAATCCTACCAGTTAAAACACATTTCCTTTTTTTGATAAGGTTACTAGACTGACCAATCAGAAAATGTTATACACATATGTATATAATAACCTTGTGGATAGATGGATAATTGTAGTTATTTCGATTAAGGATAGACACAAAGAAAGGTGAATAATGGAATGATGTCAACCTTTTAGGAATTTTCTGGCATAGTGAGCTTCACAGTGTTCTGTCCTTGGATCTGTTCAGGGGATAATAGACATAGACTCGGATGATACCTCAGATATCATCTAATGCAATATTCTTATTTTATAGATGACAAAACTGAAGTCCAGAGATTAAATGACTTGCCTAGGTCATACAAGTAATAACAAAGCCAAAGTCCACTAACTTCAAATCCATCATACATGCTGCCTCCTTACTCAACACTTTTATCAATGACTTGGATGAAGAAAGAAATGACCCACTTAACTAACTAGTCTGTGAGTGACACAAAGCTGGGGAAGACAGCTAAAAGCCCAGGTAGCAGGATTAAGAGCCAAAAAGATCCTGAAATGCTATAATAAAGGTCAAATCTAAGATGAAATTTAATGGACTCGAATGACAAGTCAAAAGATCAAATGCATCAGATCCCTATCTGTCCTTGGTCCTACACTATTTAATAGTTTTTCAATTTATTGTATGAAAGCATACGTAGTATGCTTATCAAATATGCAAATTATACCATGCTGAAAGGGATAGCTAACACATTGTATGACAGCAAGAAGCAAAAAGATTTCAGTGCACTAGAATGCTGGATTAAATCTAAGATACAACAGAAATAAATGTAAATGTACATACGTGGGTTAGGACAACTAGGTGGTACAGTGGACTTACCTTCCTGAGTTCAAATCTGGCCTCTGACACTTACTAGCTGTGTGACCCTGGGCAAGTCACTTAACCCTGTTTGCTGCCATTTCCTCATCTGTAAAATGAGCTGGAGAAGGAAATGGCAAACCCCTCCAGTATCTTTCCCAAGAAAACTCTAAATGGGGTCACAAAGAATCAGACATGACAGAAATGAATAAACAATAACAAAATATGTGGACTAAAAAAATAGTCAACTTCACAAAGAAAGATGGGGTAGATCACGGCTAGACTGAAAAGTTACTGGGGTGGGAAGTGTTTAGTAAACTATAAAGCCATTTTAGTGAATAGTAAATAATGGTGGCCAAAAACACTAATGAAATCACAGTGTCCAGATTGAGGAAAGTGATGGTCAGACCACATCTGAAATATTTTGTTTAATTCTGAGGGCCACGTTTTAGGAAGGATTTTGATGATTTGGAGTACATTCAGAAAAGTGTGGTTAGTATGGTGAAAGGACTAGAACCCGTGACATATGAGATCAGTAGAAGAAACTGGGAATACTTAGCCTGAAAAAGGAAAGACTTAAGAGGAAACTTGACAGCTGTCTTCTAGGGTCTGAGGGAGTGTCCTGTGTAACCAAGATTACATTTGTTCTGCTTCTCCTCCATAGATCAGAACTAGGAGCAAAGCATGGAAACAGCAGGGAGGAGGTTTTAAACTTGAAGTAAAGAAAATCTTCCTGGTAATTTGAGCCGAAAATGGAATGGGCTCTCTCGGGAGATAGTGGCTTTTCCCTCCCTGGAGAGAAACTTCTAAACAAAAGGCTCTTCTTGGAGATGATGAGATAGGATTCTCAGTAAGGCATAAGTGGGATTATATTGCCTTGGAGATCCCCTCCAATGGTCAGTCAACAAACAGTTACCAAGTGCTTACTTTCTGCTAGGCATTGCACTAACTACTGGGGATACAAAGAAAGGGGAAAACAGTCTCTACCCTCAAAGAGTATATATTCTAATTCTAGTGCCTTCCCTCTGTTAATTATGTCCTATTTATCCTGGATGTAGTTTGCATGTTGTCACCCCTATTAGATGGTAAGCTCCTTGAGGGCAGAGATTGTCTTTTGCTTCTTTTTGTATCCCCAGTGCTTCACACAGTGCCTGGCACATAGAAGGCACTAAGTAAATGTTTGTTGATTGGTTGATTGAGACAATATAGAAATAGATACATATGATCAATAAACATTTATTAAGCTTTTCTCTGTGCCAGGCACTATGTGTGTGTATATGTATGTGTATGTGTGTGCGTATGTATTCACATCTATACACATGTATACATATACATACATACATTGTGTTGTATACATGCATATGTATATGTATACAGACACATATAGTCTATACAATGTAACTGGAAAGTAACATGAGAGAGGAAGGCATTAGCATCTGGGGGAACTGGAAAAGACCTCCAGCAAAAGGCAAATTTTGACCTGATTCAGGGGGTAAAAGAGAAAGTGTAGCCAAATGCTGGAAAGAGTGATGAGGGAAATGGTGTTGTTGGAAGGGAACCACATCTCAATGAAGTCCAAAAGATAGAATGAGTGACAAAGAAGGAGGTTTAAAATAAAGGAAGTTTGTTTATTGTGGAACGAGTATTTCAAAGAGCACAAGGGACAGCCTAGGCTGATCTTGAGTGAGACATTGTGCGGGTAGGGTTGAGGTGGATAGGCATGAGGGTACAAAAAGTTAGATCAACAAAGCATTGTATTTTGGCATCCCTGGGTTCAAAATCCCTGGGATAAGGCAAATATAAGGGAAACTCATTCCTTGTATTGAGCTGAAATGTGCCTCTGATTCTGTGATTCTGTAATCACAGGATAAGTGAATGAGGGCTCTACAAGTTAATAAAAAGTAAGATCAGTTAATTTTAGTAGATTCCAACATGATTCAATAGTGTGACATAATAGAAAAAGAGCTAATACTACTTTAGTCTACGTTAATAGAAGGAAACTGTCAAGTATGAAGGCAGCCATAGTCTCCCTGTACTCTGCCCTGGTCAGACCACATCCAAAGGATTGTGTTCATTTCTGTGAACAACATTTTAGGAAGAGCACCGAAAAACCGGGCTGTGTCAAGAGGAGATTGATGAGGGAGGTCAGAGGATGTGAAATCACGTCAAATGAAGATTGGTTTAAAAAACTGGGGATGTTTAGACTAGAGAATATTTGACTGGGTATATGATAGTTATCCTCAAGTATTTAAAAGACTCTTAAACAAATTAGAGATTACACTTATTTTGTCTTAGAATAAACCCTTGCCATGAATAACAATGAAAAATGGTGGGACCATGGGAACCCTCTAATGGAAAAGAATTAGAGAACTTTTTTTTCCTGTTTAATACTTTGTTCCTTGCTTCATTATCAGACTGTCAGCTGGACCCCAGATCTCACCTCTCCCTAACCCCATTAAGCTTTGCTTTGATGCTAGTTTTGTGATCCTGCTGCTATTTCCAACTTTAGCCCACAATCTATAATCCCGGTTATTCATCCGGACTGCTCCCAAGATCATTCTGCTCCTCTTCCTGTGCAAGAACTCAAGAACTTCCCAGCAGCAGCCGCCTTGTCTCCTTCCCAAATTGGAAGACATCAGCCCGTGCCACTGAACCCACCTAGGAAAATTCCTTCATAGATCTCCAACTCCAGCTGCTTTGACTGGGAGTTAGAGGAGCCTATGGGGAAGAGGACGGAGGAGAGTCGGGCACTGAGTTTTTCTTGGCCCCAAGGAACAGAATGGAGATGTTGCACAAAGGCGGATTTCATCTCAATACTAGGAACAGTTTCCTAAGAACTGGAGCTATACAAAAGTAGAATGGGCTGATTTAGAAAAGTTAATAATAATAGTTAACATTTAAAAAATAGCTAACATTTATATAACACTTTAACATTTGCAAAATGCCTTAAGTATATTCTCAGAATAATGAGAGACAGTGTAGTATAGCAGATAGACAGCTGGTCTTGAAGCCAAGAAGACGTGGTTTCAAATCCTGCCTTTGACATATACTGGCTGTGTGAGCCTAAGCAAGTCACTGGACCTCTCAGGGTCCTAGGTAGCTCTCTGAGACTATCAGTTGAAGAGAAGGTGCCATTCTGCTTTGGTAGAGGGAGTTTTCTCATTCAGGAGTTTCCTATTCCTGTGAAATCATAGCTCTAGGCTATCTCTAGCCTTATAATATAAGTAATGTAACATATATGTAAAATATAACATAATGATGTCATCTCAAATTAGTTATCTGTCTCGGGAGGTCTTCAAGCAGAAGCTGGATGACCAATAGTCCAAGATGTCATACAGCAACCTCCTGTTCTGGTACAGGCTTGACTAAATGGCTTCTGACATTCCTCCTAATGTTGAGGTTCTTTCCTTCCTGGGTTCAATCTTCCCTTTAACCATCAAACTAAACCACTAGCCTAGCAATTCATTAAAAGATACACTTCATAAAACACTTGTTTTCTCCAGGTTTGGCCTTTCTCACTCCCTCATCTAATTAATAATTCAGTGTCCTGGTTAGAATAAAGATGGGACCAAAGGACTAAGCTAAAAAAATTCTCATATAAACTAGTTTGCCTTAGCAGCAGAATTAAATGGGTCAAAAGTAAATTAGATTCTATATGTCAACACTCCATGTTTTTTTTAAACCTGCTCACCCACTGTTATAAGCAAGGTTGACCTCAGCCATAGAGGGAAGAGGTGGGTTTTTTGTGCGGTATGATTTGAAGAGCAATAAATGATAGATAACATCATCCCCATAAGTTGGCTACAATAAATAAATGAAATAAAAAGAATAACTCCTATGGGTTAAGCCATTATCCAGAAAGCTTCCTTCCTCCCTGTTAAGATGCTGGGGTTGGGAGGGGCAAGACATACAACAAGGGAAAAGGCATTTCTTTCTAATTACAAATAACAGAACCCGCCACAGATGGAACAGAGGACTGGTGCATTTTTATAGGGAAGGTAAGACAAATTTGAGTCTGGAGCCCTGGAGAAAGCCAAGCACACGGGTGGTGCCACAGTGGCAGACAGTGGACAGCAGTGGGCAGCAAGAACACAGAGAGGGCCTTGATGAGAGGAGACGGAGCAGTCAATGAAGCAAGGAGAACACTTACAACATTTGCCCAATTCACATTTTAGCCTAGAGCCGGCCCTAATAATAGAACGATTCAGTGGAAGATACTTCTTCAAACTCTTTGACCTTAGCAGCCACCCTAAAGTATGTTCCTCTCCTTTTACAATCACCCAGGACTCTACCTGGTAGGTACGGTTGGCAAAGCCTCCATCAGACCAACATTCTAATTAAATTCTAGGGGCCAATTTATGCTACAAGCTCTTCCTGCTTGTGGACTACCTGTGCCTGTGGCTAGTAAATCCAGTTTCCTATTTCTCTAATCCCAGTGGTTCAGAACTACCATCTCTGTTTAAACTGTCTTTACCAGGGGTGGGGAACCTGCAGCCTTGAGGCCACATGTGGCCCTCTAGGTCCTCAAATGTAGTCCTGTCAGTTAAAGGGCCACACTTGAAGACCTAGAGAGTCACATGTGGCCTTGAGGCTGCAGGTTCCCCACCCTGGTCTGTACTATCCAACTCAGCCCTACGCCCTCCTCACTCCTATCCTTATCTACCTCTCCTTCCATTACATTTTCTGGAACCTGCTCTGAGTTTACTAACCCTGAGTTAACAAACTCAGCTCCACCATCAATCTCTTTGTTTTCATTCCTTCCACTTCCTGCTGGAAGGAATGGCTTTCCCTAGAGATGTTATATTCCTTAGTTTTGTATCCAATGCTGCTTTTTTTTCTCCTGTCCCCAGACACATAGGCATGAGTGTTGGTGTATTTTTTCCTACCATTCCTACCACTTCCAGACCTCTCTCTTCAGTCAAGACTCGGTCACCTGTCTACTTTTAAAGTTCACCCTCATCCAATTATGTCATCATATCCAAATACCATTTACTGTTGCTGAGGTCCCTTTCTCTTCACTGCAATGACTTCAACACTTAACTCACTAACATTCTTCTCCATCCTGAATCCTACCACCGTCTTTGGTGATTCACCGTGATGATCTTTCAAACAACTTCCTCCCCCAATAGGAGCAGAATCACAAAACTGGGACCACATCAAAGATTCTGACTTCTGTCTCTACCTCAGCTAGCCACAGGAGCAGTCACATCATAGGCTTCGTTATTTCTTCCAAACTGCTCGATGCCCATGTTCTTGAACCCTAAAATTCCCTACTTTGATATCGTTTTCTTGTCCTTCCATCTCTCCCACTCACTGCCTCCTTCCTCTTGAACCTGCTCTTCATTCTCATGGGACCTCAGTCCCTTCCCTCTTCTCCCAGTCTGACACCAATGTTCTGACTTAGGTTCCTTCCCTTCATAGTCTTGGTTTAGCAAGTTATCCATTTCAACGAGTCACTATTGAAGTCTTTGACTCCTGTTCTTACATTTTTCCCTACACTGCTAATTCTCACCCCTAGGATACCTCCAGCTCCTTCCTTCTCTTCTTTTCAAGCCGTTGATTGCGGCACTCGTTCAAGCATTGTTTGCCGCATTTGGCCCTTTGTCTGTCTCTATGACCTATATTCCTGCTACTCACCTTGGCTTATCCTGTTGTCTATAATTGTGCAGGAGCTTCTCAGCTATATTCCCCACTCCTTATTGCACCTGCCTAAAGTAGCAATATTTTTATTCATCTAGGATTGATTTAGGGGCATCATGATAGAGGCAGGCCTGGATTCAAATCCTGCTTCAGACACTTAGCAGATTTAACACAGTACCTGGCACATGGTAGGCACTTAATAAGTGTTTATTGAATTAAATGTGTTACCCTGAGCAAGTCATTTAATCTCTCTGGGCTTCAGTTTCCTCATCTGTAAAACAAAAGGGTTGGACTCAACCACCTTGGGGTCCTTTCCAGCTCTAAATAGATTATCTTATATTCTAAACCTATCTCCTCAAGTCTCACCTATAAACTCTTCTCTCTCAGTAGATGACCTTGAATGAGACAATTGACTTCAGTACTAAGATCCTTCATCCCCCATTCTCTACTTCTCAAAGCTGCTTATCTTCAACCCCCTCCCCTCTTAGAGGATAAGATGGCTAGCCTTCGTTGTTGCAGGGGAAACCCTACCATATGTGCCTTAGAGATCATCCTGCGCTTTGTATTTCTTCTGGCTGCGTGCTCCATCAGACATTCCCTCTCCTCATCCTAATTCTTCCTTCCATACCAGATCCTTCTCCTCAGCCTAGAAATGCACTTATGTTTTCCCTATTGTAAACAAAGTTTCCCTTCACCTGAAACCCCCTCAAGCTACCATCAATCAATCAACAAGAATTTATTAAGCTCCTACTAAGTGCCAGGCACTGTGCTAGGTGCTGGGAATACAAATACTCTAAATGAAACAGTCCCTAATCCTAAATAAATACATGCAGCATAAATATAAAGTGAATAAATGTGAATATATACAAAATAGTTGAATACAAGTCAGTTTGTGAGGGAGGACACTAGCAGTTGGAGGATCAGGAAAGGTTTCATGCAGAAGATGGTGCATCTTAAGGGAAGAGAGAGACTGTAAGAGGTAGAGGTAAAGAGGGAGAACATTCCAGGAACAGGGGACAGCCAACAGCAACACTCAGAGATGGAATATGGAGTGTCGTGTATGAGGATAAGTGATAAGGTCAGTTTGGCTAAACTACAGAGAAGTAACGTCCAATGTCTAGAATGATGGGTTGGCATTAGGTTACTAGGGACTTTAAAAGTTTCTCCTTTAGTGTTAAATTTCCAGAAAGAGTAGTTGATCTTTAATTCATCCAATTCATTGCCACTCATTCACTTCTCAACCCCTGACTTTGGCAAACTGACCCTACCTACCCCTTCATTGAAATCTCCCTCCTTAAAATCTACAATGATAATCATTTTTGTAAAAATCCATTGGTCTTTTCTCATTTCTTCTCCTTCTTGACCTTTCTACAATATTCAACAACATTGACCACTCCTTATTCTGGATACTTCTCTATTGATTTCCATAGTACTTCTCTCTCCTGGTTCTCCTCATACCTCTTCCTTGGTCTCTTTAAAGGGTTCATGTCATCCTCCCACCCCAAAGTGTGCCCTGAAAAGCTTGTTCTTTGGTCCTTTCCTTTTTTCTTTCTACATGCTGTATCAGTAAGGCAATAAAAACAATGTAGATGATAATTGTCAACATGCCTATGTAGTTCTGTATGGCAAAGTATGTAAGACTCTCCACATAGAAGGTAGAAGAAGTAAACCATGTATTCGGACACCAGAGAACTGTATCCCACAAGCCATTTATCCAATCTATCACAGCAGTAAAGCATTCAAAACGCAATATCACAACATGGAGCCTCACCATCCCAAAACCTCTTCGACCCCCTGCTGGGGTCTTCCCCCAAAATAAACTCATAGTACAGCTAAGTCAGCCTGTTCAGCTCTATCATGACGGCAGCCATTAGCAGCCATAACTGTTCTCTCTCTCTCTCTCTCTCTCTCTCTCTCTCTCTCTCTCTCTCTCTCTCTCTCTCTCAGCATTTCCTGTGACATAACTTCCTTTTCCTTTCAGGAATCTCCTCCCACCACATGTGACTTAGACTTCCTGTGATGTAAGCAGGTCACATGGTCTATTAATGGGTGGGAAAGATCTTCAAATCTAAATTGCTACCACACATGCTAATGCTAGGTGATGTCATCCAAGCCCATGGATTCAATTTTGATTCCTCTGCAGATGACCCCAAGATTTACCTATGCAGTCCCATTCTTTACTCTAACCCCTTATCCTATTTTACTCTGCTTTTCTTAGTGTCCTCAACACTTAGTGCTTGACACACAGAAAATGCTTAATCAATATTTTTTTGACTGGCTGACTACTTTGAGCGCCAGTCTAACGATGTCACCCGCATACCATCCAGCTGAATGTTCTTCTGGTATTTGAAACCCAGAATGTCCAAAACTCATCCTCTTTCCCCTAAATCTTCCCTTCTGCCTAACCTTCTTATTTTTGTAGTAGCATCACTAATTATCTAGTCTCAAAATGTCAGTCATCCTCAGCTCTTTCTTTTCATCACCCATCTCACATCCAATCAGGTAACAATGTGTGGGTATTACTTTTATAACACCTAGAGGCATAGGGGATCGAGTACTGAGCCTGGAGTCAGGAAGACCTGAGACATTAGCTGTGTGACCCCGAGTAGGTCATTTAACCTCTATTTGCCTCAGTTTCTTCAACTGTAAAATGGGATAACAATAGCACCTACCTCCCAGGGTTGTTGTAAGGATCAAATGAGCTAATACTCGTTAAGCACTTAGCACACAGTGTCTTGCACAGAGCAGGCACTACATAAATGCTAGCTATTATTATTATTAATATAACACCTCATGCATCAATGTCCCCTCCTTTCACAATTCCACTTTACTTTATACTTTGTCATCTCTTGCCTAGAATACTCTAATAGCCTAACTGGCTGTCGTACAATTTTCCTTATGCATGGGCTTGCCCATCAGAGTCTCCCTATTGTCTATAGGATAAAAGATATTACTCCTTAGCCAGTTATTTGAGGTCCATGTCTTGGTGCAGTGGAAACAAGATTAACGTTAGAATCAAAAGACGTGGCCTGCCTATGATACTTCCTACCTTGTGACATTGAGAAAGTCACTTAAGTCCCCTGGGTTTTAGTTCCCCCAGCTACAAAACGAGGAGGTTAAACTGGGTGACCTCTCAGGTCTTTTCCAATTCGAGATCAATGATCCTTCCTTTCTAACCTTGTTTCACATTTCTCCTCTTCATGTATCATATGTTCCAGACAAGTCAGATAGCCATGCTATTCTTCGGTCTCTTCTTGCTTACTAATGACACCCAAGCAAAGATGTTTACTATGTTACTATATAGTAAAAAATACCAAGCATTTGGATATACGAGTCCAAGCGAAAGGCACAGATTCTTCAAAGGACACCTTGTGACTACAAACTGCCCAAATTATGGGCCTGAGATGTTATTTTTAGAGAAACACATCTGTAAAAATGACTCTGCTCAAGTGCTATTTAACACTGACATCCACCAGGTAATTAGAGGGATACCGAGGAGCATTGACCTAAGCTGGGCAGATGGGGTGTACACATCCTTGACACTTCCTTCCTGGTTATGATCCCTTGGGAAAATCTGAATCCAAACACAAATGTCCCTCACACCCAGCCTTCCTCAAGAAGAGACAGCTCCAAAATAGACCCGACAAATATGGATCACACAGGTGCTTTCCTACTTAGAAGACTGTTAAAAATGGGTTTCCTCTTCTACAGTTTCCATTTCTATAGCACCCTTCCTGCATGTGGCTAAAAGTGCTCTTACCCTTTTACAGCCCTCTGGTATGCAAGATTCTCATGAGCTAGGAAAATTTCTTCTCTAGATTCCATCGATCAAGATCACAGATGGACAATTACTGCAGAGCAAGCCTGGCAAATCCCCATGATGACAGAGTTCCCTAGGTTAGCAGTTCATATTGTAGCCTCTCATTTCTAGCCCCTTGAATAATGCAAAAGTTAATTAATGAATAAAAAAGCACTTACTAAGCACATGTTATAGGCTAACCAATGTTCTAAGTGCTAAGGATCAACTCCAAAGGCACTGCAAAGTACGAGGATACCAAAAACATGGGGAGGGGGGAATCCTTGGACCTTATTATTACTCGAAAAGGTAATGGTTATTAGAATATGTCTAATCTTTAGTAACTATTGACCGATATGCTTACTTTCGTATCTACACAAAACTTTAAGGAAAATAGCCTACATATCTCTTGAAGATGTCCACGATGAGAAAAGGCAGACTTTTTTACAAGTGTTGCTCCATAGTAAACCAAATCTTTACAATCACATGATCAAAATAGAGAATATAAGATCCCACTGTGCTAATTGTTGATTTTTTTAAAAACCAATGTTATAGGTAGAAGAAAAAAATCCAACTACATTTTAAAAGCTCACCTCCAGTAAGGTGTATCCCATGCATATGTTAAAATCATATAATATTCCTTAAAAGGTGTGACAATGAGCTAATTTTGTTCAGTGACCTTCTCATTATTAATGCCAAACAGGGCATAAAACAGATTTACCAAAGCTATTTGCTTGCATCATGGAGGAGGTCTAGCTCAATATCCAAATCAAAGAAGAGTTCCCTAGAGAGGGTAAGGCTCTCTAGATGTTCCTCTTTATGGTTCATATTGTGCCAAATGCATCAAGCCCAGGAATAGTAGAGTCTCTTAAATGAGATTCTGATTATTCAAAAAAAACAGTTTGGTTTAACTATCCACATAAGAAGAAAATGAAGTGGCCAGACTAAAATATTATACATGGACAACCAATAGTGCCCATGTATCAGTACATATATCTCAGACATTGCAAAATGAATAATGAGCTAGACTGGGACTTGAACAAGAGGAAGAGAAAAGATTGAAATCACCTTTGGAAAATAGCCTAATTCCTTTAATGTTCCCAACCTTCTCCCTGAAACTAAAGTCCATCTTTTAAATATAAATATTCTTTGAATTGATGTCGTATGTCTACAAGTCCTGAAACATTACAGTCGCCAAAGAATTGAAGTTGAGGGTCATTCAGAGCCAATGGAAGATCAGGCTACATAACGCGTTACAACTGAGGGACTGTGTAAAAGAAGGAGAGTAGATCATATCATCAGAGGAAAAAAAGGTAATCCAGCCACAAAGCAAGAATGACAGATCTGTGGTCAGTTATACTCCATTGTCATCGTATAATAGCAAAAGAATATAAGAAGGCCCTCTCCTCCAATTGCAAATGTATGGTTCAATACGGACGAGAATGACACAAGATGGGCACCATGTAAGCTGAACGGTTAGAGGGAATATCCACAGTGATGAGACCAGACATCCGTTGGAGTATTCAAGCCTTGGAACTTGAGGTCCAGAGAAGAGAAATAAATGAGTGAAAATTATATTTTTGCTTCCACATCACGATGAAGAGTGAACATAAAGAGACTACGGACCCTATAAAAAGGATGAATAGTATGACATCCAGTTTGGGGATGGCCATAATGTATTTCACAGTACCTGGGGGATGGGTAAACACTAAGCCAAGTCCCACCAAATTAAGTGGAATGATCAGTCTCTCCCACCTTCAAGATCAGCTAAGTAGTCCCTTTGTGCTACTTTGTATTGTAGTCATGTGTTCCCTTTAGAGCATAAATTATAGTAAACACACCTATGCCCTCGGTCCACTTTTATTCAGTGATGCCCAGAAGAAAACCCCATCTGCAGCTGATTACATGACAGTTCAGGTTCTCAAAGGAAACAGCTCCTAGGTACGTGCAATATGGTGCCACATCTGTGCAAAAAGGTAGTGCAAGGCTAGTTGTCTACATCCACTATGTGCCTGGCATCACACTGCAATTGTTGAGGAAACAAGGTACTATCTCTTGTTCTCCGTTTCTGGGTCTCTTTAGGGTTTGGGGCCTGTTATATAGCCATGGGCTTACTTGCAGGATGGTTCCCTGGCATACGGCCTGTCTATGTGGCTTTCACAATACTTCTTACATTACACGGGATGTGGCCCTTTCAGGAATATGTAAACGATATTGCCAAGGAAGCAAAAGCCTTACAGATTTATTTTACCCGCACATATAGTTTTATTTTAGAGGGGAAGGAATAGAAGAATGGGTGTGGAATCTCCCAAATACGGGGTTTTCCTTTTTGGTTACATTAGACACAACAACGCTTTCTTAAATTGAAGGGTAGACTGTTTACACAAACTAGTGTTTATAGGGATCCTACGGGGAGGGAGTGGTACTTAAGTAGGGTGCTCACTTGTAGTTGCACGTGAGCTATTAAAACTTCCCATGATATAGGACCAATTTCACTATAAATAAGCTTTCAATCAAAACTGGAACATTTTTGGTACTGCTGGTATGAGAAAGGAGACACAGACTCCCCATTGGTGGAGAGAAGACTGAGCATGACACTGTGTAACTGCCTAAGGGAAAGAATTGGTACAAGGGCTTCTTAGGAGAGAGACACATGGGGCTCCAAGAGACTTTTCAGGAGAGACATTTGTAGAGAAAGAAAGTCCTTGGAAGCAGCAGACACATAAGGTTTCTAGCCAGGCTTTGCTAGTAATAAAGAACAAACATCGGCTTTTGGTAGAGAACAAGGTCATGAACAATCAATGTGCTTCTGATTTCCAATTTAGAGACTTTGGAGACTTTCTGGGGTGATATCAGCCCCGCCCCCAGCCCCTTTTTGTTGAGCTGAGGGATGAAATGGTTGGAGTACAGGAAGATTGGAGTTCAAATCCAGCCTCTGATATGTGCAATCTGTGTAACCTTGGGAAAATTACTTAATCTCAGTCTGCCTCAGTTTTCTCATTTGTAAAATGGGAATAATGATAGTATATATCCCCCAAGGTAGTTGTAAGGATAAAATGAGATAACATTTGCAAACCTTCAAGTGCCGTATAAATGCTATCATCATCATCTCATCTCATATTTAAGGGGGGCAAATATATAAAATTCTAGTCTGATACCCATTTTAGAGATGGGCAACTGAAAAAGCAAGCACCCAGTCCAGGCCCCTCTGCTAAAAAAAAAAATCTCCATTTCTCTTAGAGAGGAGTGGATCAGATTTCAGAAATATATCTTCATGCCACTCCATGAGTCATCGGGCTATCCATTTATGCAATCCACATGAATGGACATAATCCACATAAAAACACACACATATCTTACATAGCAGTTGCCTTTAAGAAATTCTTTCCTTTATAACAATAATGCTTGTGTCTCCTATTTTTCATTCCCTACACTTCAAAGATTTCTGTTTCCTTTTCTTACTTCCTGGGAGTTGAGACAAATATTTTACCCCACCCACCCACCGCCCTCTTGCCCCAGACAGCCCAAATTTGGGGACTCTGAAGCTATAACTTTCTAGCCAGGTTTGGATAGTAATAAAGAACAATATTGGGTTTTGATACAATACAACAAAGTTATGAACAACCAATTTCAAAGAAATCATTACTGTGACTTTAGTGTATAGGCTCAGCATATGTGTATTGTTTGCCTATGAGAGGTAATACTGAGTGAAGAAGACCCATGAAAGTTTAGCTGTCCAATAACTTTTAAGAATCTGTTTCCCGATTGCCACTAGAGTGCATACTCCTGGAGGGTAGGGACCATTTTTTGGTATCCCTATCGCTTAGTGTAACTCCTGGTGTACAATATGGCCCTGATAAATGCTTTTTGATTACTTTGTTCATGAGAGAACAAAACTAAAGAAGAGTGAACAAACACCTCAGCTGTCATTTTTATGAATTACTGATGGTCAGAAAGCAGAATGTTCATTCTGTGTAGATGTTAAGTCAACAACAGCTTTACAACATCATTAAAAGGGAGGGAGAGAATGCACACTCAAACAATGATGTTATGAGTCTTCTTTTCAATAGAAACTAAGCTGTACCAAACCTCTCCTCTGGTTTAAAATAGTACAGCTAAAAAGAGATGAGTGACTAGGAGACATGAATAGAAGACTTCATTACTCTGGGAATTGGCGTACACCTGAATAAAAGTCAAAAAGGAAATCTGCCCCTCCCTAAAAACATTCCTTACCTAAGGGGCTCCTCCCCAAATCTGCCTCCTCTTGGCAAATGACACTAGGGCTAAGAAAGAAATTGTGACTCAAGTACAGAAAGTAGCAGATGGGCTACCAGAGTTGAAAGTTCAACATTCATTAGGAACCGACAGTGGATTCAAACCTTGTGACTTTCAGTGTTTTCCATCCCTATGCTGTACTTATTGTCTTAAAAAAGGAAGAAAATGTGGTCAAGAGTGAACGTTTAAATCACTGCTGTTGGTTCATTTATTTAAGGCTCACACTATACATTTGGGTTTGCAAGATTAAAGGAGAATTTACTTTCTGAAGGAGGCAAAAAATGTACCTTTAACTTTGAAAGTTTCAAAAAACAATGAAATATTTTGTCATTTATCTTCTACCTTCTCACCATTCTCTAGATGAACTACAATATGTTTGTTGGAAAGAATAATTTTTGGCACCCTAGAAATTTATTCCTCTTGAATTTATGTGTAATTCATGGCCCAGCACCTCAGTCTCTGGGCTTATAAAGACTGGATTCAAACTTGGTGGGTTCTAAAAAAACAAAATAAAACAACAACAAAACTTCATGGCTTGTGTTGTCCTTCCTAAAGTTCCTACGGGAAAATTTCAGAACATAATTCAGGCTCAGGACTCCAAGGGCTCCCAGATCCTATCCAAGCATTCGAGGTAACAGAACACATCAGGTATGGGATAGCCTTTATTCCATCCCACCCCCCAAGAAAATGCAAAACCACTGAAAAACTACTTATAGTAACCTCAAAACAATTGTTTCCAATCTCCAGTGATTCTCACCACTGTTTTTTGGGATCTTACAATCTTCCAGACTTACACTACAGCCCTGAGGATTTAGACTTCCCTAATAGAAAACATCCAAAGACTCTTAAGATTTTTCCAGAAATCTGGGGTTGAGAACTCCCTCCACTGGAACTGTGCAGTTCTTCTTTTTCAGGCTACCATATATCGGGCTAAGAAACTTCATAAGAACTCTCCCATGGCCTCTCCTTTCCTTCCACAGGGTCTCCTTTCAGGCCTCTGATTTTATTGCAGTAATTTAAGAAACATGTGCCTCTGCTATAATAATAAGCTCCACAACTATGGCATGCAATAGGAAAGAAGGAAGTAAGCATTTATTGAGCATTTACCATGTCCCAGGCACTGTGCTAAGTGCTTTAAAAATATCATCCTCACAACAGCCCTGATTAACCCCATTTTACACTGAAGAAATTAAGGCAAGGAGAGATTACATGACTTGCCCAGGGTCACCCAGCTAGGAAGTATCTGAGGCTGGATTTGAACTCAGGTTTTCCATACTCCAGGTACAGCAATTTACCCACTGTGCCACCTAGAAATTAGTCACTTTGTTTCTTCTGTATGATTTATGCTAACTTTAAAACTTTCCATTTCTTCAAAATGGAAAATTCAACACAAATCTTAACATAAATAACAAAGTTTGGGTCAGTTTCTACCTACAGGGTGTATTGAGTAAACAGAGCTGAGATCATATCTGATTTCAGAGCCAGGACATGAATTAGAGCTGTTTCAATGACAGTTTAATTTGTTTGCCAACATTTTTACTGCTAGTGGAATGGAACTTATTAGAAGAGCAGAAACTCGGGAAATGACCACAGGCGCCAAGCCAGCAGATATGTAGATTCCATGACTTGACATTTCTAAGGTTTGCTGAGCACCAGCAATACACAAAGACCTAGAGTAAGATGATGATTCTGTCGAAATCTCTTTGGAATAATAGCACATCACGTAATCAGAAGATGAGTCTAGGCCAGTAATTCAGTCTATGGTCAAGTCAAAAGTGATTTGGCACATAAGAACAGCAAAAAAAAAAAGTCATTAAACAAAACACCACAGCAACTACCTCCGTTGATGTCCTTCTAATCATTAAACATGAAAGCAGCTTTTTCCAGTATCAATTTCATCTTCATCCAGGGCTCCCCAGAGTACAATTAAAAACACCCTTTTACTTATTTTTGCAGTGTTAGTTGTTAATGGACACAAAATCCATAACAACCATAAGGTACATTACATAAAACGCAAAAGAAGAGGTATTCAAGGTAATGATCTGACGAGGTGGAATGGACAGAGCTAAAAACCTTTCTGAAGGAACTATATCATTTGGATTGGAAATTGAAAGAAACCTACGGGAATGTAGGTGGGATTGGGAAGGCTCCCTCAGTGATTTATAGGCAGATGCTTTGTGGAAAAGCCAGCCAGATTTTTAAATTCTTTAAAGAGGTACAAGTAGGGCAGGAAAATCAGGGCTTTACATCAGGGAACTAAAATTTAGAGGGTGCTGACGGCAATTGAATTCCTTCAGTACTTTGGAAGCAACTGACCTAGCAAGAATATTTTATCAAAATAGGAAACAACCAGAAGATGCTTCTTCCCCCTGGGGTTGCTGCCTCAGTGAGATCTTCTCCAGCTTTCATTCCTTCACTTGTGGCAATTCACTAAAGAGCAATGGCCTCATGGTATCATGGTATCTCCAGGCCTTCAGAGGTTTCTTTCCACCAACGGGCAGTGTGCTTCTCCTTAATCCAGGGCTCTGTGTCCTGTATGTGAGGCCCAAAGTCTCTGTCTGAGCTTTTCCTGAGGTCTCTCCCCAAAACTACATTTGTCTTTAAAATTTAATTTGAAGATATCTTTTGCGCTATTTATTCTGGGCACATTTTGTGGTGCCAGAATTACTAGTTGTGGCTCTGATTCAATAAGCAACAAACCTCCAGCAACTAAGATAAAATATGCCAGCACATGACTTCCTAATTCAATTCCAAAAATACAGAGAGTGCTTTCTATACGTGAGGCTCTCGTGACAACACAAAAATTAAAGGAGCTTGCAATCTAGTTGGGGAGATGAGTTTGATCTTTTGTCTTTCTGCCTCAAATTTCTTTAATACGATGTTGTTGTTTTTGTTCACTTATTTCCAGTTCTTCACGATCCTGTTTAGGGTTTTCTTGGCAAAGACATTGGAGTGCTTTGCTATTTCCTTCTCTAGCTCATTTTGCAGGTGAGGAACTGAGGCAAACAGGGCGAAGTGACTTGCCCAGGGTCACACGGCTAGTAAAAGTTTGATGCCAGATTTTAATTCAGTAAAATGAGTCTTCCTGATTCCAGGTCCAGCATTCTATCCAGTGCACCACCTAGCTGCCCTTCAATATGAGGTGGAATATGACACATGCCATTGAAATAGGCAGCAAGTGTGGCATTGCTTCAGAGCAGGAAGAGATGATATATTGCTCACATGATCAGGGAAGATTCATAAAGGAGGTGATATTTAGGCTAGGACTTGAAGGATTGCCACCTAAGGAGTTTGGGTTGGGAAGAAGTGACGGTCATGATGATGATGATAATGATGATGACAATGATGCTAGTAACATTTCTTTAGTACCTGCTATGTGCCAGGCACTGCTAAGTGCTTTATAATTATTATCTCATTTGAGTCTTACCATAATCCTAGGAAATAAGTACTATCATTATCCCCATTTTACAGATTAGAAAACAGAAGCAAAGAGAGGTTAGATGACTTGCCTGGAGTCACATAGCTAGTAAGTATCTAACTTACTAGCCCCAGATTTGGGGCTCTATCCATTCACCACCTAGCTGTCCCAGATGAGGCAATCACAGCTGGATAGCAAGTCATCTGAAAAAAATCTAGGAATTATAGTGAACTACAAGCTCGATATGAATCAATACAGTGGCATGGCAATCCAAAAACGCAAAACAATATTAGGTTGTATTAGGAAAGGCATAGGTTCCAGAATATGGAAGATGGGAATCCCTCCGTACTCTGCCCTGGTCAGACCACCTCTGAGCCTCACATTTTAAGGACACTGATAAACTACAACATACTTAGAATAATTAACCAGAATGGTTCAAGGCCTTCAGATCGTGCCATATAAAGATCACAAGAAGGAAATGGGGATGTTTAGCTTAGAGAAGAGGGGACATGACAGCTGTCTTCAATTATCTGAAGGACCGTGGTGTGGAAGAACCATTTGTGTTGCTTGAGTCAAAAGGGCAGAACTGGAAGCGACGGTAGCTACAATGAGGCAGACCTAAGCTTTGTGTAAATAAAAGCTTTCTAATAATTAGATCTATCCAAAAATGGCACAGACAACCTTGGAAGGGAGTGGGACGCCCCTCCCCAGGGGTCCTCCAGCAAACCCTAGATGTACACTCATCCGGGATGATGTAGAGGAGATTACTATTCAGTTCAGAGCTGGATTGATGGGCCCTGAGATTTCTTCCAACTCCAAGAGTGTGTAAACTTGAAAGTGGGTACCCAAAAGCTTTCACAGCTGCGTGCAATTTAGCAATGCTGTTCTGGCTGTATTTTGAGGAATGCCCCTGTTTCTATCTTCAGAATATGAAAGGAAGAAGGAGCCTGCAGAAGTTTTTGTTTGAAATGGTGATGGAGACTTGACAAGGTGTAACCTACCAGGTGTGGAAAAGCCACTTCAAAATACTCTGCACTTCCTGAAAATAATCCCTTCCCTTGCTTGTTTTACTCTGTCAATTCATTTTGCAGAAAAATGATTCTCTCCTCCACTAAGAATCTCTGAAAATTAGTAGGGTAGAGCAGCAATGATGAAGATGTTGCATGATACTGGTTAAGTTTTTTCATCACCTCTTTTAAAGGGGAGCCATCAACCAGTCAGAAATCAGACTTTCACACATCACCCATTTCCCGTGAAAGGAGAGAATGCTATCTAGACATCAGCAAAAATGGCTACTCTCCAGATTAGGGAAAGAGATATGCTTTCCAACCAAAAGTCTGGCTCACATCTGGACCATTCAACTCCTTGTGGACATCTATCTACACAGGCAATTTGGTGCAAGAAGCTGCAAGAATGGAAAATTATGGTGGGTGAAGGAATCTTGTAGACAAGAGATGGAAAAACATTTGAGCCTCTCAGATAGACAAATGTGTAGAATCTGTAGGAGTTTAGGAGTGTTGGAGTGTTTAGGGGTGGGGAGATGAGGAGAGGGAGCCTTCTGATTGGGGCCTTCAGCTGTATTTTTTCTTAAAATTAATTAATCAATCAATTGAACCAATCGTTAAGCATTTCATAGCACCTAGCACTGCTCCAGGCAGTGTGCCAGAAACTGGGGATACAGAGACAAAAAGTAAAGACTTTTGACCTCAAGGAGTTTATATTAGAAAGGTATGGGGAGGGGGCAGGCAACAACATGTACATGTGTAGATATGAAGCACATAAAAAATCAACACAAGGTAATTAGTGGGGGTGGGAGAAGCCCTAGCATTTGGGGAAGAGGGGAGTGGTGAAGATGAGGAAAAGCTTCATCTAGGAAGTGTTATCAAAGATGAACATTCAAGGAATGTATGGATTCTAAGATAGTGGTCTCCAAAATTGGGGCCATGGCACGGCCCCAAGGAGTGTGTGATCAATCAATCTAAAAGTGGGAGGATGAGTTTCATTCTATTCCCCCGGTGATAGCCAACATGTGCTTGTCTCTAATATAATCATGTCAATCCACCCCCAACAGCACCCCTTCACTTTACCCCATTCCTGCTTGGCAAGCTTCCAACCTCTCCCTTGTAAGCTAGGAATTGGCCTCTCGGGCCAGCTATAACCTAACCACTCCCTAGTACTCACAACAGCAGCTGTGTAGATGCCTTTGGGAAATAACCTCTTCCTCCACCCCAGCCAAACCCTTCTCCCCAGATCTTCCATCTGACTGTGGCAGGTTCTGCACAGTGCCCCCTGAAAGGGCAGGCTCTGCACAGTGCACAGTGAGTAAGAGCCCCATCCCCATCCCTTTTCATTTTTGGGTTAAACAGAGTGAATTGTACAGAAAGAGCTAGCATAGATAAGCTGCCATCTGGATCACAGACCTCTTCACATCTTTTCCCAAAAAACAACTTCTCTTCAGATCTTCCCTATCTATTGCTATCTAAAAAAACCACCATCCTTCCAGTTACTCACATTCATGACCCAGTTGTCATCTTCAACTCCTCATTCTCCCTTGCCCCACATAGTCAATCCGAGAGCTGGAGGACCCGGGAAACAAGAACCTAGTAGATGGTCCAACAAGGGACCCTGAGTTTCAAAAAGAAAAGGACAGGGAATCTACTTCTCCCCATTACAGAAAATGAAAGAAACTCTAACAGACTGAAGTTGCAGGAAAGAATAGTGCCTTCTGTCAAAAAGACCCATGACAATCTATTAGCATGGAAGCTGGAGACTGTTTCATTCACTGTATTTTTATTCCCAGCAGTACCCAGCACAGTTCTTGGTACAAAGTAGGGACTTCATGAAGACTTGTTGTTTGATTGATTAGTAGAACTAGGTCCAGGTGCTATGAAGGGATTCGATAATTTGAGTCAGATAAATCCACTGGTGGAAAGATTCTTAGAAATCGTTTCTCTATAAACCTGCCCTCTTTTATATTCCTATAAAAGCACCTGTGGAAAAATCCCTGCCTTGTCTCCACTGAACCAAAGGAAAAGGAAATTTTCAGCACCTGTCAGGACAGGTCTAGTGTGCTCCTATACTAGAGAGATGCCAGCCATAACTGAGGTAGAAAGAATAACATTCTCATAGTGGTTTTATAGAGATAAGAAAGAAGGCGTATGAATGATGCTCACTGACTTCCTTCCCATTATATCTTTTAATAAAGTGTAACTGACTTCTAAGTTCCCTTCCAGGTCTAAATTCATGATCTCATGATCCAATGACAATCTGTGACTTTTCCAATCATTTGGATCTTCCTATCTTTCAGATATTTTGCAAATCAAGCTTTAAAAGTTGTAATTCCTCCAAAACCATTGCAGCCATTCTTCATGACTTAATTTCTAAATCGCCCTTTCCTCTTCCTCATGTAGCTTGTCAGATATTAAGTTATAGACTTCACTCAAATTGATAATAATATTATATGATGGTGGAGATAGACTAGTGATGGACATCAGAGGTCATCTAGTCCAAAGCCCCTCATTGTATAGATGAGGAAAATAAGACTCAGAAGTCATAAAGGGAATGAGCGTTAGGGGCAGAAAGAGAACCCAGGTCCTCTGATTCTAGGGTTAATACTCTTTCCACGTGTTAAAACAAAGACTGAGCTGTTTTATTTTTAATTTAATCAGTTATATTATAAGGAGACATATTCTTTCCCTAAAAGCACCACACTACGCAAAATCATGCAATAAAAACCACAGGGCTTATGGGAAAAATGGGGCTGGGCTACAATGCTCAAAAACATTGTCAGTGGGGAAAAAAACTGTCATCAGAGACCTAAAAAAAAAAAAGATACAAACCTAATTTTATAAAGGAAAAAAGCATTGTTTTACATACATTAAATGGTTAAGAAATACATAAAAACTACAATAAGTGGTGGTGGCCTGGGCCTGCAGTGGCTGCTGGGCCTGCACAGGATTCCCAAAGAGGTGGAGCTGGAGGGAGGGGCCTCAATGGCTGCAACTCTGGGCCTCAGGCAGATGTGGTTCAGGCCTCCCCTGTCCCTAGCTGGGACTGCTTCAGAAGATATACAGGGTGTTCCTAAAGTCTGGACACATAAGCAAAAATGCATATTTTCAAGAAATGAAATGAATGAAATTTTCAACAACATTTTATTTAATTGGAATATTAACAAATAACATCTTCAATATGATTTCCATCATTTGCGATGCAAAGGTTGTTGCGCTTTGAAAGATTCATATGGACTTGCTGCAGTAACTCCACATTGACATCAGTTTTAGCACATTCACTCTTTATGCGTTCAGTCAAGTGTGTTGCATCTGTGATTTTCATTGAGTACACCTTCTCCTTTAGCATACCCCAGAAAAAGAAGTCAAGGGGGCTAAGGTCTGTTAATATTCCAAATATTTCAAAATATGCATTTTTTCCTATGTGTCCAGATTTTAGGGACACCCTTGTCAAAAATCCAAAGTTTGGTTGCGGAAGTGGGAAGGGTTGCAGCTCATGAGGTAATGGGAAGTGGCACAGTATTCTGTATTTGCTCATTGTACCTGCAGGAAAAAGTTCCAGTCACCAGTCACTTTGAAACAAACTTGAGTCTCTCAAACAGGCATTAGAACAAAACTGACTATTTGTGTCACTCCCTCCAGCTACATCTATAAGGACTAGGAATCATTGGACCCATCAGCGGAGTTTCTCAATGAACTTCCACGAGATCCTAGATTTAAAGCCAGAATGGACCTCAGAGGACATCAAATTGAATCCCTTGATTTCACAGGAAACTGAAGTCGAGAGGTGATTGCACAGGTATGACGTGACGAACAAAGATGGCTTTCTGTAGACTTGTTTACCTTCCCTGTTTCTTGCTGTCTTCTGAGGCTGTTCACCATCTTCTGCCAGTTTCCATTGTGTTCCTCCTCCTATCAGGGCACAATGAATTCATCCTCTTAATCAGTGTTTACTTTCACTGCCATGGCTTTTCCTTGGCAAGAAGGTCAAGTGCTTGTAAGCTGAGGTAGTTTCTGGGTTCATTTGGTTTCCTCGTTATGACATCTTCTTTTCATTGTTAGCAATCTAACTTCTGTAAGAAATGGTCATGATCAAAATCAATGGTTTTTATACATTTTTACATCTTTCTTTTCCTCTCAAGCTAGTTTGAACAGGTCAAGTTGGAGCTATTATATAGTATCCACTCTCCATCTTTGTGCTTTCTTCTGCTTTGATCTTGACCATTTGTTCAAACTAGTCAATCATCTGATGGCACAGATGGCTGATCAGAAATGATTCCTTTTTGTTTTTGTTTTTAGAGACTGGATCTCACCACATCTGAATAATAGGTCTCTTCTAGGGTGAAAGTACAGTGGCTTCTGAAAAGCTTACCTTAGTTCAGCCCCCCATCACCTCTCACCCAGATGATTTTAATAGCTTACTGTAACAACGTTACTTGTGGCTACTGTGGCTGTGTAAGGCCAACAACACCAGCACACAGGAAGGCTGCTAGCACAGATTCTTTGATTTGCTTTGCTAAGGAAAGCAACTTTAAGGGGTTTACAATCTCACTTTAATCAAACAGACATATATCATTCACTTAGTTCAAGGGGAAAAGCCAGCACCCTGAACTTCAGAGCAAATACAAACAGAAATTACAAACAGAGAAAATAACACAAATCAACAGACAGGCTTCTAGCTGTCTGACCAAAGCTATACATATATAGTTACCAGAGAGAGAAGCACCAACATCTGGGTTTTCAAAGCCAGGGGACTCCTTAATGGCTACCCAGAGTCTCCACACCAACACTCTTTCAATGAGTGAGCCCCAAATAAAATGCTAACTTCAGAATGTGTATATTTTTATTCAGGGTCAGAGCACTTCACATCTCTTGAGAGTTTCACACTTCTTGAGGCTTCACACCTCTCTAGGATTTCACACCTCTTGTGACCTAATTAGCAAAAGGGTGTGGGCCTTTCTACAAACAAAAGCAAGACTCAATCAAAGACATTCAATTGTCTTAGTGCTGAGAAACACTCCAAAACAAAAGACAACAAAAAAATCCATTTTGCTTGCCCTTACACCTACTAATTGTTCTCCCTGCAATTCTTCCTCAGTAGAGCTGCCAAACAGGTTTTCTTAAAATACAGATCTAACCATGTCACTCTCCTACTCCATAAATTCCCAGTGGCTTCTAGAATAAAACATGAACTTTCCTGTTTGTCTTTTAAAACCTTCATAGCCTGACCTCTACCCACATTTCTAGCCTCATTGTATATTACCTTATAGTCTAGCCAAACTAGATTTTTCCTGCTCCTCACCATGGTATACCATGTACCATCTCTGTCACTCTGCACTGGTCATTATCCACCCTCCCTAGAATGTACTTCTTCCTCATCTCTAGCTCAGAAAATCCCTTATATCTTTGTTTTGGCCAGAAACCCTGAGGGTCTTCCCCTCCCGGATCTATTTCTTTTGAAGAGGCCATTCTTTGCCTCATTTTTTTATTAATCCTTAATTACTGAATGGGCACTGCCTCAAACTGAGATCTGTTAAAGACCTTAGCTTGAAAAGGCCAAAGTTCCCTCTTGCATCCTGGGCCACCTCCAGTTGTCCTGATCTATATTTGGTCACTGGACCCAGATGGCTCCGGAGGAGAAAGTGAGGCTGGTGACTGCACAGGCCTCCCTCACTTAAGTCCAATTCGCTTGCATGTTATGGCATCACCTCCCTGATGTCATGGTCCTCTTTGAGAAGGAAGGAGAAACAGCAGTAGCAGCAGAAATCATCTCTTTTTTACTAATCACACAGCCACCACCTTAGTTCAGTCCCCTATCACCTCTCATCTGGATGATTTTAATAGCCTACTAATTGCTCTCCCAGCCTCAGGTCTCTCCTCACCGCAATTCTTCCTCAATAGAGCTGCCAAACAAATTTTCCTAAAGCACATATCTGATCATGTTACTCCCCTACTCCGTAAATCCCCAGTGGCTTCTAGAATAAAATATGAACTTTTCTGTTTGTCTTTTAAAACCTTCATAGCCTGACCTCAACCCACATTTCTAGCCTCATTGTATATTACCTTATAGTCTAGCCAAACTAGCTTTTTTCTGCTCCTCACCATGGTAAACCATTTACCGTCTCTGTCACTTTGCCCTGGTCATTATCCCCCATCCCAAGAATGTATGTCTTCCTCATCTCTATCTCAGAGAAGCCCTTATGTCTTTCAAGAAGAGGCTCAAGCACTAACATCTACATGAAGCCTTTCTTGCTTGCTTCCCCAGTTCTGGTGTCTCCTTCAAAAAGTGTCCTTGTATTTTGGTGTATTTGTCATCCTTCCTTCCCCCACCCCAGTGGAATGCAAGCTCTCTGAGGGCAGAGGCAGTTTCATTTTTGTCTTCATATGCCTAGAGCTAGGACAGGGTCTGGCATGTAAATGGCATCTAATAAATGCTAGATCATTGGTCACTTGACCTTGGTCAAGTTCAGGGGTGGGGAGCCTGTGGCCTCGAGGTCACATGTGGCCCTCTAGGTCCTCAAGTGCAGCCTTTGACTGAATCCAAACTGCACAAAACAAATCAAATGGATTCCATCAAAGGGCCACACTTGAGGACCTAGAGGGCCACATGTGACCTTGAGGCCTCAGGTTCTGCACCCCTGGGCAAGTTATTTAGCCTTCCACAAGCCTCATATGTTAAATGATGAAGTTAGCCTGGATGGGCTTCTAAGGTCCCTTCAAGTCTGTGATCCTATATGCCAATGATTTTGTCCAAAACTGTAATTTATTTGGCATGTGTAGTTCCCAGCATGGAAATTTCTTCCACTGATACAGATCTGATACAGTCTTTAGAGGTGGTCTGAGGGCACTAAGAGATTAAGGGACAGACTCAGTCTATGCTCCTTATTTTCTCTAACCCTACATCTCCAATCACTTACCAAATTTGTCAATTGTACCTCCATAACACATTTTGTATCCATCCCCTTTTCCCCACTCACATGACCACTGCCCTTGTTCAGATTCTCATCACATCTTACCCTGTCTGTCACAATAGCCTCTTAATTGGTCTTTTCCCTCAAGATTCTCCCCTCCAATCCATCTTCCATACAGCTACCAAGATGATAGTCTTAAATCACAGGCCAGATGGTGTTACTCTCCTGCTCAATAAACCATGATGGCTGCCTATTACATCTAGGATCAAATGCATCCTCCTCTGTTTGACATTTAAAGTCCTTCCCAACCCGGCTCCAATCTGCCTTTCTAGGCTTATTATCGTTGACTCCTCCTCATGCTTTGTTTGGTCCAAACAATGTCCTTGCTGTTTCATTCATTTCCCCCCTCCCTGCCATTGCACAGGCTCACCTGGGCAGGCTTACAGCAGCTCACCATGCTTGGCATGCATTCTCACCTCTAGCTGCAGGAATTGCTAGTTTCCTTTAAAGTCCAGCTCAGCAAGGCCTCTCCTAATCCTCCCAGCTGCTACTGCCTCTCCACAAAAGTTGTCTTCTCTTGATTTTTGCATATAGTTATGTGTGCATAATTAATAACCCTCTAAAGAGTGTGAGACACTTGAAGGCAGGAATTGCTTCATTTTTGTCTTTTTACCCCCAACACCTAGTACAGTGCCTGACAACAGTAGGTGCTTAATTAATGCTTGTTGATTGTCTTGCCTTTACTTTATACAGCCCATAAATGTGTCAGGCAAGATGTGGATCCAGGATTTCCTGACTCTAAGTCTGTGTAGCCCTCTGTTCTAGTCCAGACCTGACACAGCCTAGTCCAGTGATTCAGACTTAGGAAATGAATAAAATAAGACACCTCTACCATGTCTAACAAGAGGACGTTTGTAGAACAGCAACATGGAAAGACCGTTCAACGAAGAGACAGCATTGATTTGGTTGGGTGCTACTTCCTTGTCCCATGCTGCTTGGTGTACCTGGTCAGAAGCATGAGGTAAGCCTGAGAAGCCCACAACCCCTTTGTGGGCTGGGATTTTCTACTTAGGTGACCAGGAAGATGTATCAACAGTCTGAGCCTTAGTAATCAAATCCTGAAGATAGTTTCTTTGCCTTTTAAAGAAAGAAAGAACTAGCCTAATCTACATAGTAGAGACCTTAGCAGATAGTGGTCCTCCCTCTATCTACTATATCCAGCCATATAGCCCATTTAATCCATTAATGCCAGAAATGATAAAAAAATAATAAAATTCTATGTGTGATTTTTTTCACCATTCTCATTTTTAATATCATCATTTGTATCATTAGCGTGACACATTTTCGTCTGAGGGCTGCTAGGTGGTGCAGTGGATAGAGTCCTTGGAAAGGAGTCAGGAAGACTCATCTTTCTGAGTTCAAATCTGGCCTCAGACACTAGCTAGGTGACCCTGGGGAAGTCATTTAACCCTGATTGCCTCAATTTCCTTCCCTGTAAAAAGAGCCATAAAAAGAAATGGCAAATAATCCTAGCATCTTTGCTAAAGAAAACCCCAAAGGGGTCACGAGCAGACACGACTGAAATGACTAAACAAAATTTTCTCCTGTAAGGCAGAAGTCTCTTTCCAAATACTAATTTCTTCCTAATGCTGACATTTTACTACTGAAATACAATATGAGCCATCATTTGTCACAAAAGGAACATGAGGGGGTCCAGGCAGCAGGGTGACTGGCAAGAAAAAGGGAGTCGAGAGAGAACAACTTCCTTGTTCTGAGATATTTTAAATGGGGGGATTTGGGGGATTTTGCTCCCCTTAGCATTATTTCCAAGCCCAGAGCCACAGGATCCTAGATCCAAGCGATGGGAAGCCATTAGGCAGCTCTCAGATAAGCACAGATAAAATGCCAAATAAATTGGCCATTTGCCCTCAGACACAAAATGGTGTCAGCTATCTTGTTCTGTGTAGGGAGCACCTGCAGACTTACTATATTTGAAGAGATCAAGATGCTACACAAGGAATTTTAAACAAAGGTTGTTTTTTCTTGAACATTCCTTAAATGTGACCCCGAAGATATTAGTAAGACCAAAATGAAAATAAAAGATAGATATAGAGGTGTGAGGATCCCAGTTCCAGCAAAGAAACAAAAGACAGGCCTCTGTGGTATCATAGGGTTATAGGGTATAGAATTATCAGAGACCTGAGAGAGAAAAGTATAGCCCAAAGAGCACCACACAAAGCTTTGCATAAGATCAAAGGGCATGGGCCAGGAGCCAAGTTGCACCCCAGTACCACCCAAAGATAATGCTGGGGTTGGGCTTATCATTGACTCTGGCCTGGCTGGTTCTATCGCACAGACTCATTACTTCCCGGTTTGAGAGTAGAAAAGGAATGAAGGTCAGAAGTGAAAGTGCATAGGTAGAGAGTGAATTTTCCTGAGAAAAGAAGTCTAAAATTAGTAACTAAGAATTTGAATTATGGAGTTGAAGGACCACAGGAGTCCATAGTGTCTGAGCTGGGAAGAGAATCAAAATCAGGATCATGGTAGCATTCTAGCGGGCTAAGAAAGAATGCGGTCTGGGGTCTGGCTGTAGCTATTTGGCACTGAGGTAAACATAAGGCACACAATATAGCAAGAAGTGTTGGTCACCCCTCGGCCTGCTCCTTGACTTTTCTCATATTTCATCTTGTAATCCTGAGCTCTTAAATAATCCAAAGGCATGTTTCCATATTTTCTCATTAATCAATAAAATATTAACATATATTTAAATTAGTCAATTAGGCTCAGAATCCCAACTCTAGTGCGTTATTATTCTTTTAAGAAACTGAAGAAACTTCCTATCCCAATGATAGTTACTCATATCTCTCTATCATATACCCCTTCAACTTTTAGAATTAAACAAATATTAAAATTCCTGACTATATAATATTTTATTGATAAAATTAATAAGATAAATAATTATTTAAAATATTTTATTTATAAGAAGTATCATAGCCAGAGTCACATCAAGCCCTCAATGGGTATGCAGGTGATATAACTTCTAAGAACATAGTCTCACGCCATTTAGTTAATATTTAAGATAACAAAGTCTCTTTGCAAGAATGCTCTCATCTTCTTTGTAAAATCATTTTACAATAGCTTCGTGAATATCTCTTCATCTTGTTCCTCTTTCATCTCCAGCCATTATAAAAGAACAATCTCTCCAGCTTCTCCTAAGCCCGCCTTCCTCATTGTCTGTCTCCAGACTCACTCCTGATAGACTTCCTTATGATGCTTTAAAAAAAAACCCAGCTGACAGTTGTTTCTCCTCATCTTCTTTCTTTCTGTCTTCTCCATAGTTTTTTTTTTCCTCATGGATCATCCTAGATGAAAGCTAACTTCAAACAACCTCTCCCTAATACCACAGTGCCTCATAAATGATAACCATAACTATATCTTTTATCAGCTGTCCTTAAAGAGATAGTAGCAAGCTAGTAGCAGGTAAGCATTTAGTAAATGCTTCTTCATCTGTTGTCCATAGACCTGCAAGGAGTCCGTGAATAGTTTTCAGTGGGTGATGGTGAACTTGGATGGAAAAAAATTACATCCCTATTTTCACTAACCTTTGGTTTCCTCTTTAATGCTTCATATTTATTTTATGGGATAGCAAGGTGGCTCAGTAGATAGAGCGCTGGGCCCTGAGTCAGGAAGACTCATCTCCCTGAGGTCAAATCCGGCCTCAAACACTTACTGGCTGTGTGACCCTGGGCAAGTCACTTAACCCCGTTTGCCTCAGTTTCCTCATCTGTAAAACAAGCTGGAGAAGGAAATGGCAAACCACTCTGCCAAGAAAACCACAAATGAGGTTATGAAGAGTTAGACATGATTGAAATGACTTAATAACAGTTTATCTTATGTGTTTAAAAAACATTATTGTGACAAAGGGTCCATTGGCTTCACAATACTGACAAATAGATCCACGGCATGAAAAAGCTGCGCTATAGAAGTAGAGGAGGCTTCTTAAAGGTTAAAATAGGATCATAGATTTACAGACGAAAAAGACCTTAGAGGCAATGAAGTTCAACCCTCATGTTTTACAAATAAGGAATCTCAGGTACAGAAAAGCAAAGTTACCCTCCCAAGGTCACGCAGGTGATAAATGGCAGACCCAGGCTTCAAATCCAGGTTTTCTACATTGCTCCAAATCCAGAACGTTTTCCATCACTAATTTCAAACTTGACAAAGAGCTCTCTGTTTTCTGCATTCAGATGTTCTGTGGTTAAAGGCATGTTGTTTTGTTTTGTTTTGTATTGTTTCAAGCTATTTGTCATTGGCCCAGCCTTCTCTGTTTTTCCTATTGCCAATCACCCCAATTATCTCCATGGCAATGGCTAACTCTAACCAGTGGCAGACACTGCAAGGAATCAAGTTTCTAATTCTCTGGGAACCATCAAGACAGAATCATAAAATTATATAGATACAAGTGGCCTTAAAGTTCTTATAACACAATCCATCCCCTTATTTTAAGACTTGTCCTGGTTCTTTCCAAGATGGCTACAAATGTGCTCAGATATCTCTAATCATGAAAACAAACAAAAAAGCTTACCTTTGACCCTTTTAGTCTATCTAGCTATCACTCAAAATCTGTGTTCACTACCAAATTTCTTTAAAAATGGTCTCGAAGAAGTAGAGGCCCCCACACATTTTTAAGAAACTCCCTAGGTCTGCATCTGGACCATATGAACCTAGACCTTTATTCTGAGCCATAGGTTACACTTCTGTCCTTGTTTCCTTCTCCTCAGTACAATTTCGGCAATCTCCTCCTTTACTATGAACAATCCAGTCACTTCTGGGTATTTGATCTCTACCTGACCCATCATTTTTGTACTTAACTGAATGGGGGACAACCACAAACCACTTTCCCCAGACCAAGGTCGTAAGAATCTCCCACAATACAGGCTCTCCCTTCCAAAGTGCCTTTAATTTCCAACCTCTCAGCTCCCTTGGTACAGAATTACAAAACCAAGTGTTTCAACCTTGTATTGGAAAAAGTGTTAACTTGGTGATCTGTGCTGTGTTTTCTTTGGAAAGAAGGAATCATGAATGGAAAGCTTAAAGGCAGTTCAAATCAGGTTAACACATGTTCTTGGCTGGAAAGAATCTTTAATTTCCTATGATTGATATAGCACATTCATTCAAATGGCCCCCGTGGTTCCTGGCTCATAAGATTTCTCCAAAGTTTCCAGTACATCCAGCAAGTGGAATTTTTTTAGACTAAAATGCCACCATGGATTACATAACCAAGAAAATGGAAATTCCAACTTCTCAGACCCTGGTATTTTGGAGACCGTGCCTTAGTAATGGATTAAAACCTGCTTGTTTGTTGTGTAGTTCAGATACTTAAGTCAAGAGCAAGGGGTTGATGAGTCATGAACCCATCTGGCCATCTGATGAAGCCTATGGACCCTTTCTCAGAAGAATGTTTTTAAATTAATAAAATGCATAGGACTACAAAGGAAGCTAATTATATTGAAATAAAGGTACATTTTTCCCTACCCAGGTTTACAGACTCGTGGTTGGGGGGTGGGGAGAGGGATCCTGTGGAAACTTGGTTTAACTAATTTTATTAATTAGAAACATGGCCCATGTATCAAGGAAACCTTCATTGCTAAAATGAGGGAAAAGGACCACTTAAGCAAAAAACGCAAAATGCAGGATTCTTTCTGTCTGATGAGCTTGAAATAGGTGCTGTTCAAAAACAAGCCTTACTCTTCTCATCACAAGCCCTACCCTACCATAATAATCTTCCTCAAACTTAAAAAAAAAAACCTCCAGTGGTCTTGAGTATAAGTGGAATTTTTTTTAAATTTCAACTCATTTGGTGAAATATATATTTCTCTCTTTTTTCCTCTGGTATGAAACATATTTTTCTTTTTATTTCTCTGTTGGGAACCTTGTGCATCTCAGTCTTATGTCATCTGAAGCTTGTGTGTCTTTACAGCTTTTGATAACTTTTCTCCTAAAGCCATGAAAATACCCATAAACTTACCTGGCTCCCTGAAGTCAGATATTGAATCGTTGCTTTGGAGAGAAACTTAGAGATCATCCAATCCATATTTCTCACTTTACCAGTTGGGGAAATTGAGGGTTGGGGAAGGTGAATTTACTAAATAAGGTCCCAGAGTTTTTTCCTTTGACCCTTAGCCTGTGCTTTTTGTACTACATCATGGTCTTTCCATTATTCCATTGAAATAGAAGCCAAGAGGCTTATTTCTCTTTTCCGAATGAGTGATGCAACTGAATATCTGGGTTGGAAAATTCCTGTGTCTAAGTATGCTTGGGCATATCTCTCACTATCTGGACAGCGATGAGACACGTAGTAAAAATGAGCAGGGCTTAAAATTGCTGAGATGGGATAGTAGTCCCCAAGATCTCAAATTTACTCCTTGTTTGTTTGAGGTTGTGGACAAAGTGGAAAGTACAGAACAGATCTAGCACTTTCTAGTTATTGACCTTAAAAAGACCTGAGAAAATCATCTTTAGATCCCATGGAAGAATGAGGTAATGTTTGGAGTTTTTTTAATGCTATTGAAAACCAAAACCTAGATACTCATTGTTTTTATTTTCTAAAATTCAACTTTATTTTATTTTCAGTTCTCAGTCTATTACTGTATCTTAAATATGAAAAGGACACTCTTTGTAGGACCTCCATTTTCCAAAAATATTAATAATAGCTAGCATTTATGTAGCACTTCAAGGTTTGCAAAGTGCTTTATAAATATTATCTCAGTTGCTCCCCACAAAACCTTAGAAGTAGAGGCTATTATTATCCCTGTTTTCAGATCAGAAAATGAGTCAGGCTTGCCCAGTGTCATGGAGCTAGTAAGTGTCTGAAGATGAATCTGAACTCAGGTCTTCCTGACTCTGGATCCAGGGCTCTAACCACTGTACCACCTTGTTGCCCTCCAAGATAATTTGAGAACCACAGAATGTTCAAGTGATGGAGGGTACTTCTGGTCTCCTTATTTCAATCTATCTATTTCAGACTATATGTCCCAAAATATTGGTCTCCCTGTCTTCAGTCTCTCCCACTCCAATCCATCCTCCATTGAGCTGCTAAAATGATTTTACTAAAGTGCTGGTCTGACTATATCCCTTTCCCCGCTCCCAACCCCTATAAGCTCCAGTGACCCTAGGATCAAATATAAAATCTTGTTTAGTGTTTAAAGCTATTCACAACCTTGACCCTTCCTAGTTTTCCAGTCATCTTTTACTTTTCTCTCCTCCGCATACTTCTATAATCTATCTGCACTGGTTTACTTGCTGTTCTTCACACAAAATACTCCATCTCCCAAATCTGTGCACTTGTACTGGCTGACACCCTTGCCTGAAATACTCACGCTCTTCACCTCTGCTTTCTACCTTCCCTCTCTTCCTTCAAGACTTAGATTAAGTCCCATTTTCTTTTATTAGTTTAATTAAATTTAAAAAATTTTTCATATCCAAATTCTTTTCCTTCTGCCACCCCTTGCCCCAACCATTATGAAAGCAATCAATATGATACCCATTATACATATGAAATCATGCAAAACGTATTTCCACATTAGCTATGTTGTGAGGGGGGAAATGGCAAGAGAAAGAAAGAAAGAGGAAAAAATGCTTCATTCTGCTCTCAGAGTCCATCTGTTCTTTATCTGGAAGTGGATAGCTTTTTTCATCATGAGTCCTTTGGAATTGTCTTGGATCATTGCATTGAACAGAGTAGCTAAGTCTGTCATGGTTGATCATCCTTACAAAACTGCTGTTATCATATACATTGTTCTCACTTCACTTTGCATCAGTTTATATAGGTCTTCCTAGGTTTTTCTGAAACCATCCTCTTCATCATTTCTCATAGCACAAGAGTGTTCCATCACAATCATATACTATAACTTGTTCAGTCATTCCCTGATTGGTGGGCATCCCCACCATTTCCAATTAATGCCTCCACAGAAAGCTGCAATAGATATTTTTGTACATATGAATTCTTTTTCCTTTTCTTTGATCTCTTTAGTAGTATTGCTGGGTCAAAGGGTATGCACAATTTTATATAGCTTTGGGCATAGTTCCATATTGCTCTCCCTAAAGTTGGATCAGCTCACAGCTCCCCCAATAATGCATCAGTGTACCTATTTTCCCCCATCCCCTCCAGCATTAGTCATTTTCTTTTTCTGTCACCTTAGCCAATCTTATGAGTGTGAAGTGGTACTTCAGAGTTGTTTCAATTTACATTTCTCTGATTATTTGTGATTTAAAGCATTTTTTCATATGACTATTAATAGCTGTGATTTCTTTTTCTGAAAACTGCCTGTTCAGATCCTTTGACCATTTATCAATTGGGGAATGTAGATACTCATTTATAAGATATTTTTGACAAAGGTTTGTTGATTTAACTTGAGGTCAATTAGCCCTAGGCTACATAAAAATGGAGAGGCTCATCACTGGAAGTGATGAGCAGGTAATGCATTCTTAGACCAAGGCAGATGTACAATCATAAAACTGGGGGTGGGAGTGGGGGAAGGGCCCCTTTTAGATTATCCAAGCGAAATCTCTCATGATGGAGGGCATACAAACATGCACAAAATCACAGATCATTCAAAGTAAATAAAAGTCTCTAAAAGAGAAGAGAAAAATCTTCATCTTAAATCTTGAGAAAAAAAATAAAAAATAAATAAAAATTAAAAATCTTGAGATCCTCCCAGCCTTGATTTTGTGGGTTTAAAAAATGCTGCTGACCAGATAATGTAAGTTCACACATCTTCATATGTGAAGGCCTGAGTATTCATGCATACAAAAATAAACCAAGTCCTTTCATTCCCTCTTAGCCCACATGGCCTTCCTCTCAGACCAGATGTTGTTTCAGGTTTTTCAAAGCCTTTGTAATGAATCATCCTCCAGCCTAAGCACCAGGGAGCTGAAGACAAATAGAGGGACATATCCCCATTTCTTAGCTATTATTTTGTCCTGGTATTGAACATTATTAAAATTTGTTGTCTCTAGTAAGACAGCTTAAATGATGGAGATCAGTGCAAGCTAAGTGGAAATATTTTTGCCTGCCAGGCAAGATTATAATAGAAGATCATTCATCATCAGCCGAGGGAAAACTTGTGGTGGCATACATAATTACTAGGAGAATACTAAAACCCTGCACTTCTCCGGTGTGGTTCATTGGGTGATCTCAAAGCAGTTCCATGCTACCATTAATAAAATATCATCACTTTATGAGGAGTCCAGATAGGGAACATTCCCTAGCCTGAGATAGAGACCTAGAAAAGCTAAGAAAGTTACTAATGAAGCAATTCAGTCAGAGACTTGAAAAGAAATCTATGGCTATTTCTATCCAAGGGCACGGTCAAGGGGAAGGACAGCTGGATTTGGTGTCAGACGACCACCTCTGCATCTTATTACCTCTGTAGGCTCTGGCAACTTGTTTCATTTCTCTGGGCTTCAGTTTCTTCATTTGTAAAATAAAGGGAAAAAAGGTAAACTAGATGGTCTCTAGGGTCCCTTGTAGATCCAAGTCTATAATCCTATAACCCTGTATAACCCCTCTAGACTTCATTTTCCTCATCTGTAAAATGGGGACAGGGAGACAGGTTGGATTAGATCAGGGATTCTTATCCAGGGGTCCAGGAACTTTTCAAAAACATATTTTATAACTGTATTTTAATGTAATTGTTTTCCACTGTAATCTCATGTACTTTATCAATTTAAAAAACATCATTCTAAGAAGGATCAGTAGGTCAACAAGCATTTATTAAGCACCCACTATGTGCCAGGCACTGTGCTAAGTGCTTGAGATATAAAGAAAGGGAAAAGATTATCCCTGCTCTCAAGGAGCTCACACTCTGATGGGAGAGACAACATACAAGCAACTGTGTATAAACTCTCTATATCTACAGGGTAAATTGGAGATAATCAATAGAAGGAACACACTAGGTACTGGGGGAATAGGAGCTGAAGACAGCCAAGGAAGCCAGAAGAGGGAAGGAACTAACGTTAAGGGGGATCAGGAAAACCTTCTTGTAGAAGATGGGACCTGAAGGAAGCCGAGGAAGCCAAGAGGCAGAGATAAGGGATTCTATAAGCTTCACAAGGCTGGCCAAGGGGGCCATGACACCAAAAGGGTCAAGAACTCCTGCACTAGATGGCCCTTAAAGCCCCTTTCAACTCTAGGTCTATCATGTTACAATAGACAACATCTCTAGATGAGACTACATTATGGCCAGAGTTGGGAGAGTGGGACTGTGATCTGTATAGCAACGGATCAGACATGTCTTTAAAGCAGGTCTCTACCCTCACCATGACACAGTCTTTCAAGAACAAAGAAATCGTGAATAACTCATGGTTATATGGTACATTATAAAGTGCTTTCTTCACTATGGCATGTTGAAATAGTATTACAAGTATTATTATCTCCACTTTGTAGATAAGAGGAAGCTGTTTCTCAGACTGAGATTGCTAAATAACTTGCCTACCAATCAGCAGATTCAAACGCCAGTCTTCTCATGCCAAACCCAGTGTACTTTGCATGACACCATTTTGCTTTTGGTAACTATGCATGAGCAATGAATTGCGTCCCCAAAACTACTCACTGGTTATTTGCTCTCTCTGGGACATGTCTTTAAATACAAATTTTGTTGGAGTTACTGCTTGTGGGAGGGCCTAACATGTTATACTGCTGAGAATATAGAAAGGCAGATAGATAGATAGATAGATAGATAGATAGATAGATAGATAGATAGATAGATGTAGCTATAGAAATATATAATTTGTAACATAGACTTATCAAACAGAGGGGATATCTGAAAAAGGAGCTATTTGAAAACTAGTTCAGGAAGGGGCTAAGAGAAGGGAGGAAGATGTCTGGCCATTATGTAGGACAGGAAGCTGACTGCTAAGGAGATGGGAAGCTGAATGGGCAAGGGAGGTGATGTGCTAGGCAAAAAGAGTGCAGAGAAGAGTGAGAGTGTCATGTCATCAGATCTCGGAGCTTCCACTTCAGAATCTGGGGGCCCACTTTGTCAACCAAGGGAATCTACATGGATTGCATTACACAGGACAGGCTTCAGAAGATCATAGAATCTCATGGTTAGAAGTGACCAAAGATCATTTAGTCTAATCCCTTGCTTGGTGATTTTAATCCTTGCTACGACATCCTTGACAAGTAACCAGCCAACTTCTACTAGGATGTTTCCAGTGATTAGTGTTCTAGAGACTTAGGCAAGGTCACCATGGGAAAGCTTATTAACTATTCAAACTTTCTCTACTTTCATAAACCATTCCAGTGACCAAGCACCAATGAAGGATCCTTACTTCACTAACTCCCCGATACATCCATACATCTTCATGCCAACAGCATTGTCCAGTGTCAAAGATAAGTGTCAATGAAAACTATAAACTTTTCCAAGACAAGATTGTTGTTAAGTAATAGCAAAAGGCTCAGAAAATTGCCATAAAAAGTCTGCATTCTTAACTTTTTTCCATGTCAGTTCAATTTCTTCATAGATAGGAGGTCCTCTGGAAAGTTCATTTTGCAACAACTCATGTGACTGAAATCCTTATCCTTCACTCATTATATTTGACCTTCTCCACATTCATCATCCATTGAATACTTCCAAAGAGTTTAAAAAGGCAGAGTTCTCTCTACATATCACACTGGTTTTTTTTTGTATTGGCAGCCTCAGACGAGTGTAGTAGACAGAGGGACTGGACTTGGAATCAGAACAACCTATGCTCAAACTGCCTCTTACATGCTGGCTAGATGAGCCTGGATATGTCATTTAGTCTGTCAGAAACCCAAGAAACTCTCTAAGAATAAATTGAAAAAAGTCACTAATCTGTGTTGAAAGAGGGATAAAATCACAGATCCAGCACCACTTCTCTCCCTCTCCCCTCTAAAAAGTAGACAGGGCCTAGCACAATGCCTAGCACATATTAGGAACTAATGAATCCTTTTTGAAGTGAATTTAATTCTAGAAAGTATTGTTTCCCTTCAATGTTGATATTAATTTAACATTCATAAAAATATTTATTAAGAATTTATTATATGCAGAGCATTGTCCTATGTGTCCCCTCATGGAGCTTACAGACTAAAAGGGGGATAAGACACAAATATAGATAACTCTAATTCTCTATATTATATGATTAGAGTTTATGAAACAAAGAGCTGCTTGAACCAATTATTGAGAAGGAGATTGGTGTTAGAGCAATTAATAGATTGTTCAAACTGGAAAAGACCTGTCAGAACATTTAGTTTACTTTGTCTCCCCACCCCCTTTTCTATGAATCAGGAAACTGAGGTCCTGAATAGGTTAACTGAGGGTCCCAAGATCACATCATTAGTGACAGAGTGCAAGTCAAATCCAGTCTGTTCAAAAAGTTCACAAAAGAGATGAAGGATACTAAGAGTTTGTTTCCTGAGGGGCCCATGGTTTATTAGTTCAATCAATAAACAAACAAACATGTTAAACACCTACTATGTACCAGGCACTATGCCAGGAAATGGAGATACAAAACCCCTCAAGGGACTTATACCTGATCCCTTGTACCACCAATCTGTAGAACCGAGAGGCACTCACCTTTGGCATTTCAACAATAGATGGTCTGGGGATGGAGGTATGGAACATAACTGAATTGCAGTCTGGCTCATCATCTGGGAACACAGGCAGTTCCTCAGGTACAGGAGTAGCCTGGGCAACAGCATGGTTACCTGTACTGCCATTTTTCTCTGAGTAAGTACAGGAACTCGGCTTTTCCTCTAGGATTTCCTCCGGTCCTCCTGGGTGACTTTCTTGTCCACTCGCTTTAGCCAAAGGCTGGACGTAGATGGTGGAATGGGCATCAGCTGGACTGGATTGATCAAAGGGCACATTATCCCTTGTGTTCCCAAAGCAGGTGAGGAGCGCCGAGCAAGGAAACGGATGCATTCTTGGAGCTGGAGATTTCAGTCCTTGGGTCAGCCTTGTTTTCCACATTGACACTGAAACATTGCTAGGTTATAAAATCCAATGGAGAAAAAGAAAATATTGGGGGGAGTATGAGCAAAGTCAAGGCATTATGCCCAGAGTTCCCATAAGACTTCTCTCATTCAGAGACAAGAACATTAGAGACATATCCCTAGAGTAGACACTTGAGAAGTCAAAACAGAAGTCTCTGGTAACTGGCTGGTTATACTCCCTTGTTAGACCCTGTGGATAGGATTGCTATCGTGAATAACTCTAATTTTACTGGGCTGTTCCATGCTGTTTGCTGCTGTTGTCAGCGGGGAAAGAAAATTCTCTGTGAGGTACGCTGTTTTCTTGGGTTACAGTGCCTGAGCTGGACACAAGCAACAGTGTTAGGTGGTGCTGAGTCAATTGCCTTGCTGCCTCGGGTTACCTTGGAGGCCTAATGATAATGTAGCCTGATAACATCTGCCATAATAGCACAATGTGTGTGTATCAGTAACATCATAACAACAGCATGGCCCTCTCCTGTTACGCCCCCTTCAAATATTTATTTGCCCAAACAAAACAAAATTTAAAAAAATAACAAAAAAAAAAAAACCAGAAGTTGTATTATGTCCTAATGAAGATTCTTTAAACAGAGTGCTTGGCGAAGCTTGGCAGTTCTTAAAGCAGGGGGTTGAATTTTAAGCCTTTGTTAGTTGAGAGCCACAATTAGTCCTGGTGTCTTAGCTGCTTTTCTAGCTATTTCAGGCTTCTTGGTCAGCTTATGATCAGGCTTACACAAATTTCCCAGTTTGGGAATTCCATTCCATGTATGCCTTGGCCACCTGAAATGGCTCTGGCTAGATCCCAGCCCTTTTTGAGGAACTTGCTTAATTTTTTAAAACTCTATTAATATCTTTTGTTTTTATATCTTCATTTCCAAATATATCCTCCATTCCCCCCACCCTGGTCATTTCCTCTTTTCTCCTGTCTCCCTCACTCCCAAGAGATCAATCTCTTATAACAAAGAATTTTAAAAGAGAAGTTAAAAAAAGAACAGTTCAGCAAATTTAACTACTACAGCTCTGGAGTTTAACAGTATGTATCATGTTTTATTCACACAGTCCTCCATTTCTGCAAAGAAGGGAGAGAGGTGAATTTTCTTCTCTCTTCTTTGGTCTAACTTTGATCATTATAATTGCTTGGCATCAATTTTTGATTTTTAAAAATTTATGTTGCTATAGTTACTGTATATCTAGTTTTCCTGGTTCTAATCTCTTCATCTTGCATCACTTCATGTAAGTCTCTCCATGCTTTTCTATATTCTTCATCATTTCCTATGGGTTAGAAACAATCCATTACATTCCTGTACAATTAATATCTATTTATTTCCAGTTCTTTACTACTACAAAAAATGCTGCTACAAAATTTTGATGTATATAGGACTTTTCTTCCTATCCTTGACATCCTTTGGATGTATATCTAGCAGCAAGATATCTGAATCGAACAGTAAAAACAGTTTAGTAATTTCTTAGCATAATCCCGTATTGCTTTCTAAAATGGTTGGACAAATTCATAGTTCACCAACATTGGATTACTATGCCTGTTTTTCCCTCAGCCCTCTTAAACATTGACTATTCCCATCTGTCATCATTTGTTCTGTTTGTCAATTTCCAAGGTATAAACGTTCACATTGAAACTCTAACAATTGGATCGCTCAAGCTAGTTTGAGCTGGCTCCAGCACACCTCTACTCTGAGCCCACAGACTTAAAATACCACATAATCCACTTCTGGCACCTCTCTACTTCTCAAAGATTTATATAGTCTCTACAATTTATAATATTTCACTGAGGCGGCGGTGTGGGAATGTGGCGGAGGCAGCAGGGATAAAAGTTGGTATTTATTGTTCCCACCACTGGAGCACTGAGTGCCTCTTGCTTGTTCAAACCTTTTGCTGTTTTACATTCTGATCCCACAGTCCTACCTGCTCTGTTAGGGTCTCTACAAGTCTCTGTGCGAACTTAGTTCAGAGATTGCTCAAGGTTTCTATTTCCCATTCCCGTTTGGCTTCATTTCCCAACATGCCTGGGAAAGTATATTGTCGTTTATTTCTTCACTCCCCCAATTCTCAGTTCTTCCAATTGAGCTTGGGGTTAGAGGGATAGTTCTACTTTCCCTTCCCAAGCTTTTCATAAAATGGCATACTTTGTTTATTTTAACATTCATTTTTAAAATTGTGAGTTCCAAATTCTCTCCCTCTCACCAGCTGCTCCCTCACCTATTAAGATGGAAAGTAATATATCATTTATACATGTGAAGTCATGCCACAATATTTCCATATTAACCATGTTGCCATACACAAACAAACAGGAAAAAAAAATAAGAAAAATAAAGCAAGTGAAAAATGTATGCTTTCTACTGCAGTTAGAGTCCATCAGTTTTCTCTCTGGAGGTGGATAGCATTTTTCATCATGAGTCTTTTGGAATTGTCTCAGATCATTGTATTGATTAGAGTAGCTAAGTCTTTCACAATTGATCATTATTAACAATATTGTTACTGTGTACAATGTTCTCCAGGTTCTTCTCACTTCACTTTGCATCAGTTCATATAAATCTTCCCAGATTTTTCTGAAACCTTCCCTCTTATATCTTATACCACAGTAGCATTCCATCACAATCATATAACACAACTGGTCCAGCCATTCCATTATTAATAGGCATCCCCTCTATTTCCAATTCTTTACCAACACAAAAAGAGCTTCTATAAGTACTTTTATACATATGAATCCTTTTCCTTTTCCTTTGATCTCTTTCGAATACAGACCTAGTAGTAGTACTGTTGGATCAAAGGGGACTCACAATTTTCTAGCCCTTTGGGCATTGTTCCAAATTGCTCTCCAGAATGGTTGGACCAGTTGATAACTCTACCAGCAGTGCATTAGTGTACCTGTTTTTCCACATCCCTTTTGTAATTTTGCTTTTCTGTCATGTTAGCCAATCTCATAGGTGTGAGGTGGTACCTCAGAGTTGTTTTAATTTGTATCTCTTAATCAATAATGATTTAGAGCATTTTTTCACATGACTACTGATAGCTTTGATTTCTTCTTCTGAAAGCTACCTGTTCATATACTTTGAGAATGGTTCTTATTTTTGTAAATTTGGCTCAGTTCAATATAGATATAGATGTGTGTGTATATATATATAAAGGTTTCATTTCTCTCATATATATATATGAGAGAAATGAAACCTTTATCAGAGAAACTTGATGCAATTTTTTTCTCCAGAAGGCAGAGAGCCTTCCTTCTTATTTTGAATGCGTTGGATTTCTTTTTGCAAAAAAATCTTAAATTTCATGTTATCAAAATTACTCATTTTCCTTCCTATGATCCTCTCTAGTTCTTGTTTGGTTATAAACTATATCCTTATCCATAGATCTGTCAGGTAAAATTTGCACCTCAATCATGTACCCATGTTAATCTTATCTTAGTCTATAGTGTGAAATCTTGGCCTTTGCCTAGTTTTTGCTAAACTGCTTTCTAGTTTTCCCAGCAATTTTTGTCAGATAGTAGTTCTTGCCCCAGAGGCTTGGATCTTTGAATTTATCAAACGCCAGATTACTATGGTCATTTATTAATGCATATTGTGTGTATAATCTAGTTCACTGATCCACTACTCTATTTCTTAGCCAGTACTAGATTGTTTTGATGATTACCACTTTACAATATAGTTTGAAATATGACCCTGCTAGGCCACCTTCCTTCTCATTTTTTCATTGATTCCCTTGATACTCTCCACCTTTTGTTCTTCCAGATGAATTTTGTTATTTTTTTTCCAAGCTCTATAAAATAATTCTTTGGCAGTTTAATTGGTATAGCACCAAATGAATAAATTAATTTAGGTAGAATTGTCATTTTTATCACATTGGCTCAACCTACTGATGAGCAATTAATATTTATCTATTTGTTTAGATCTGTCTTGTGTGAAAATTATTTTGTGATTATGTTTATATGGTTCCTCAGTTTGTCTTGGCAGGTAGAGTATTTTATATTATATACAGTTATTTTTTTTATTTTTAATCAATCTTCTTATTTATTTTTTGCCACATTTTAACTTCTTGACTGTCTCCCTCTCACCCTCCCCACCCTGCTGTAGAAGAAGCTACCACTTCACACAGATTTATAAATATATGTAAAACCATACTATGCATACTTCTTTCTCTGGAGGTGGATAGCATCTTCCTTCATTGGTCCTTTATAGTTGATTTGAGTATTTATAGTACTCAGAATAGGTTGGTTGTTCATAATTATTCTTTGAATAATATTGCTGTTACTGTATACAATGTTCTCTTGATTCGGCTCACTTCTCATTATTTCATACAAGTCTTTCCATGTTTTTCTAAAATCAGCCAGCTCACCTTCTTACAGCACAGTAGTATTTCATCACAATCATATACCACAACTTGTTTAGCCATTCCCTAATTGAAGGGCATCCTCTCAATTTCCAGTTTTTTGCCACAACAAAGAGAGCTGCTATAAATATTTTCAAACATATAAGTTCTTTTTCCCTAATGACCTTGGGAAACAGACCTAATAGTGGTATTGCTGGGTGAAAGGGTATACATGCAGTTTTATAACTTTTGGCATAATTCCAGATTGCTCTCTAAAATGATTGGATCAGTTCACATTTCCAATTAATTGTATTAATGTATAGTATTATTATTATTTAGTATTAATATATAATATAAATACATAAAAGTGAATTAATGCCCCAATTTTCCCATATCCCCTCCAACATTTGTCATTTCCCCCTTCTATCATTTTAGCCAATCTGATAGGTGTGAGATGATATCACAAAGTTGTTTTAATTTGCATTTTTCTAATCAATAGTGATTTAGAGCATTTTTTCATGTGACTACATATAATTTTGATTTCTTCACCTGAAAATTCCCTATTCATATCCTTTCACCATTTATCAATTGGGGAATGACTCATATTCTTATAAATTTGACAAAGTTCCCTATATATTTGAGATATATCACTTTTATCCAGGAAACTGTCTGTAAAATTTTTCTCCCAATTTTCTGCTTTCCTTGACTACATTGGTTTTATTTGTATAAAATCGTTTTACTTTAATGTATCAAAGTCATCCATTTTACATCTCACAGTGCTCTGTCTCTTGTTTACTCATAACTTTTCTATCCAAAAGTCTGATAGGTAATATGTGCCATGTTCTTCCAGTTTTCTTATTATATCTCCCTTTATATCTAGGACATGAGTCCATTTTGACCTTATCTTGGTAAATGGTGTGAGATATTGACCTATACCCAATTTCTGCCAGATTGCTTTCCAGTTTTCCCAACAATTTTTGTCAAATAATGTATTCTTATCCCAAAAGCTTAAATCTTCGTATTTGTCAAACACAAGGTTACTATAGTCATTTGCTGCTGTAAATTGTATGTCTACTCTTTTTTACTAATCTACCTTTCTATTTCTTAGTACCAGATAATTTTGATAATTACTACCTTATAACATGGTTTAAGATCTGGTACTGCTAAACCTGCTTCTTTTACTTTTTTTGTTAGCTCCTTTGAGATCCTTGACCTTTTGTTCTTTCAGATAAATTGTATTATTATTTCTTCTAGTTCAGTAAAACAATATTTGGTAATTCAATGGGGATAGTATTGAATAAGTAGATTAGTTTAGGTAAAATTATCATTTTTATTATATTGGTTCTGCCAATCCATGAACAATTAATATTTCTCCAGTTATTTAAATCTGACTTTATTTGTATAAAAAGTGTTTAATAATTATGCTCATGTAGTTCCTGTGCTTGTCTTGCAGGCAAACTCCCCAATATTTTATATAGTTATTTTAGTTATTTTAAATGGGGTATTCCTTACTATTTCTTCCTGAAGCATTTTATTGGTGATGTATAGAAATGTTGATTATTTATGTAGGTTTATTTTCTATCCCACAATTTTGCTAAAATTATTAATTGTTTCAATTAACTTTTTAGTTGAATCTCTAGGATTTTCCAAGCTTATCATCCTATCATCTGCAAAGAGAGATAGTTTTATTATTCCATTACCTGTTCTAATTCCTTCAATTTCTTTTTCTTCTCTTATTGCTATTGCTAGCATTTCTAATACAATATTGAACAATATTGGTGACAATGGGCATCCTTGTTTTACTCCTGATCTTAATTGAAAAGCTTCTCATTTATCCCCATTACAAATAATGCTTGCTGATGGTTTTAGGTAGATGCTTCTCACCATTTTAAGGAGAAATACATTTATACCTATGTTTTTGAGTGTTTTTAATAGTAATTAGTGTTGTATTTTGTCAAAAGCTTTTTATGCATCTATTGGTATAATATATGATTTTTGTCACTTTGTTATTAATATAATTAATTATGTTAATAGTTTTCCTTGTGTTAAATCATCTCTGCATTCCTGGTACAAATCCCACTTGGTCACCATGTATAATCTTTATGATATATTGTTGTAGTTTCCTGGCTAGTATTTTATTTAGAATTTTGCATACATATTCATTAATGAAATTGGTCTAGAATTTTCTTTCTCCATTTTTTTCTCTTCCTGGTTTAGGTGTCAGCACCATATTTGTTTCATAAAAGGAGTTTGGTAGGACTCCTACTTTGTCTATTATTCCAAATAATTTATTTGATATTGGAATTAGTTGATCTTTAAATGTTTGGTAAAATATTTGTAGTTATTTTAAATGGAGCTTCTCTTTCCACCTCTTCCTGATAACATAAAGAAATACTGATAATTTATATGGTTTGTTTTATATCCTGAAACCTTGCCAAAAATGTTAATTATTTCAGCTATTTTTTTAGTTGATTCTCTAGGTTTCTCTGAGTATAACATCATATCATCTGGAAAGAGTGATAGTTTTGTTTCTTTGTTACCTATTCTTATTCCTTCAATTTCTTTTTCTTCTTTTATTACTATAGCTAGCATTTCTAGAACAATATCAAGTAATAGTAGCGACAATGGACACCCTTGCTTCACCCCTGGTCTTATTGGGAAGGCTTATAGTTTATCCCATTTTAGGTAATCCTTGCTCATGGTTTTAGATAAATATTACTTGTCATTTTAAGAAGGCTACATGCATTCCTATGCTTTTTGATAGGAGTGGGTATCGTACTTTGTCAAAAGCTTTTACTGCAGCTAGTGAGATAATCATATGGTTTTTGTTGTTTTTGTTATTGATACAGTAAATTATGCTGATAGTTTTCCTAATATTGAACCAGCCCTGCATTCCTGGTTTAAATCCCACCTGGTCATAATGTACGATCTTTGTGATATATTGCTGTAATGTCCTTGCTAGTATTTTATTTAAATATTTTGCATCAATATTCATTAGGGAAATGGGTCTATAGGTTTCTCTGTTTTTGCTCTTCCTGGTTTAGGTATCGACTTGTGTCATACTTGTGTCACTTGGCTTACTATTTGTGTCATAAAAGGAATTTGATAGGACTCCTTTGCCTATTTTTCCAAATAGTTCACATAGTAATGGAATTAATTATTTTTTAAATGTTTGGTAGAATTCACTTGTGAATCCACCTGGCCTAGGGATTTTTTCTTAAGGAGCTCATTTATGACTTGTTCAATTTTCTAATTTTCAATTTTCTAAGATAGGATTATTCAATATTTTATTTCCTCTTCTGTTAATCTGGGCAACTTATATTTTTGTAAATATTCATCCATTTCACTTAGATTGCCAAATTCATTAGCAAACAATTGGACAAAACAACTTATAATCATTCCTTTAATTTCATCTTCACGGGTGGTGCATTTGCCATTTTCATTTGTTATACTAATAATTTGGTTTTCTTCTTTCTTTTTTTAGATCAAGTTAACCAATAATTTATCTATTTATTGGTTTTTTTTTCATAAAACCAGCTCTTAGTTTATTTATTAATTCAATTGTTTTCTTACTTTCAATTTTATTTATCTCTCCTTTGATTTTTCAGGATTTCCAAGTTGATGATTAATTAGGGATTTTTTATGTGTTTTTCTTTCCTAGTTTTTTTAGCTGCATGCCCATCTTGTTGATTTGCTCTTTCTCTTTTTTTATTGATGTAAGCATTTAGGGAAACAAATTTTCCTCTAAGTACTGCTTTGGCAGCATCCACAAATTTTGGTATGCTATTTCATTATTGTCTTTATCTTTAGTGAATAATTGATTTTTTCTATGATTTGTTCTTTGACCTGTTCATTTTTTTAGGATTAGTTTATTTAATTTCCAATTTATTTTTGTCTATATTTCCAAAGTCCTTTATTTAATGTAATTTTTACTGCATTGTGGCCCCAAAAGGATGCATCCAATATTTCTGCTTTTCTGCATTTGATTGTGAGGTGTTTATGCCTTGAGACATAGTTAGTCTTTGTGCAGGTGACATGCAGTTGAGAAAAAAAAGGTGCATTCTTTTCTACTCCTACTCTGTTTTCTCCAAAGTTTTATCATATCTAACTTTTCTATAATTCTATTAATCTCCTTAACTTCTTTATCTTATGGTTAAATTTATCTAGTTTTGAGAAGGGAAAGTTGAGGTCCCCCACTAATATGGTTTTACTCTCTATTTCCTCCTGTAACTTATTTAACTTTTTCCTTAGGCACTTAAACGCTCTGTCATTTGGTGTATATGTGATTAGTATTGATATGACTTTATTGTCCTTAGTTCATTTAACCAAATGTTGTTTCCTGAATATCTTTTTAAATTAAGTCTAGTTTTAGTTTTGTTTTGTCTAAGATCATGATTACTACTCCTGGCTTTTTTACTTTAGCTAAAGCATAAATCTGCTCCAGTTCCTTATTTGAACTATGTGTGTCTTTCTATTTCAGGTGTCTTTCTTGTAAACAATCTATGGTTAGATTCTGGTTGCTAATACATTCTGCTATCTGCTTCCATTTTATGGTTGAGTTCATGCCATTCACATTCCACAATTATGACTATTAACTGTGTATTTCCCTCCACCCTATTTTCTTCTGTTTATCTTTCTCTCTCTCATTTTTTACCCTATCTTTTCCCAAAAGTCTGTTTTGTTTCCAACCACTGCCTCCCTTTATCTGCTCTCCCTCTTATTACTCCCCTTTTCTTCTAGTCCCTTCCCCTCCTACTTTCCATATGGGTAAGAAAGGTTTCAATACCCAACTCTGTGTGTGTGTGTGTGTGTGTGTGTGTGTGTGTGTGTGTATTCTTCTCTTTTTAAATGAGTTCAGATGAGAGTGAAGTTCAAGCTTTACCCACCCTTCCCATTTCTCCCTCAATTGTAAAAGCTCTTTCTTGTGTGCCTCTTTTATGTGAAAAAATTTCTCCCATTTCCTTTTGCCAGATCATCCCTCTTTCCCATTATTCCATTTTTTTAGATCATCCCAACATGATTGACTTCCACCAATACCCTCTGTCTATATAGACACCTTCTAAATGCCCTGATAATGATAAAGTTCTTAGGAGTTGCATATATTATCTTCCCATATAGAAATGTAAACATTTTAACCTTGTTAAGTCCTTTATGATTTCTCTTTCATGTTTACCTTTTATGTTTCTCTTCAGACTTATGTTTGATTGTTAAATTTTCTATTCATCTCTTGTCTTTTCATCAGGAATGCTTAAAAATCTTCTAAATGACCATTTCTACTCCTGAAGGATTATATTCAGTTTTGCTGAGTAGGTTATTCTTGGTTATAATTCTAGCTCCTTTGCCTTTGAGAATATCATATTCTACACCCTCTCCTCCTTTAACATGGTAGCTGCTAAATCTTGTATGATCTTGATTGTGGTTCCATGGTACTTGAATGGTTTCTTTTTGGTTACATTCAATATTTTCTCCTTGACCTGGGAACTCTGGAATTTAGCTGTAATATTCCTGAGAGTTTTCATTTTGGGATCTCTGTTAGGAAGTGATGGGTGGATTTTTTTCAATTTCTGTTTTGCCCTCAGTTCTAAGATATCGGGGCAATTTTCTTATGCAATTTCTTGAAATATGATATCTAGGCTGTTTTTTTTTTAATCTTGACTTTCATGTAGTCCAATAATTCTTAAATTCTCTCTCCTCAATCTGTTTTCCGGGTCAGTTGTTTTTCTGATAGTTCACATTTTTTTCTCTTTTTTTCATTCTTTGACTTTGTTTTATTGTTTCTTGATGTCTCGTTGAGTTATTAGCCTCAATTTGCCCAGTTCTAATATTTAAGTAATTATTTTCTTCAATGAGCTTTTTGTACCTCTTTTTCCATTTGGCCAGTTCTGCTTTAGGAGTCGTTTTCATCAGAGAAGTTTTATACCTCTTTTGCCATTTGGCCAATTTGGGTTTTTTAAAGTGAGATTTTCTTCAGTATTTTTTGTGCCTCTTTTACCAAGCTATTAATTTTCTTTTCATGATTTTCTTACATCTCTCTCACTTAATTTCTGAATTTTTCCTCTATCACTTCTATATTTTTTAAAAAGTTCTTTTTCTTTTCTTTTTTTAACCTTTTCCAAGAATTCTTTCTGAGCCTGTGTCCAATTTGCATTTTTCTTTGAGGCTTTGCTTGTGGGTATTTTAATATCAGTGTCTTTTTCTGAGTTGTGTCTTGATTTTTCCTGTCATACTTTTATGGTCAGGCTCTTTTCCTGCCGTTGTTCACTCATTTTTCCAGCCCATTTCTTGAATTTGAACTTTATGTTAAAGTTGGGCTCTGCTCACCTGTGGGAGGGGCATTGTCCCAACCTTCAGGCTTTTTCTTCACTGTTGTTTTCACAACTAGTTCTGGAGGTTTATAAAATTTTGGTGCTTTCAGGTTGGTGTGTTCCAAGGAGAGGTGTCATCACTGTATCCACAAGTACTCCTCTCTTCCCTGAAACTGATCTGAAATAGTGTATGTGAAATGGAGTTGCCAAATACTTCACAGTCTTGTTCCCAGAACTTACACAGGGATCTTCTGTCATCTCTTTCTGAACAGTTGTCCAATCCCTGCATTACCTCTGGGCCGAGAGCTCCCAAAGTTGTCACAGCAGCTTCCAAGGCCTACAGCTGGTATTGCTGCCCTGTGTGTTCTGGGCCAGCCCTGACCCCAATGTCACAGACTTCTTCTTTTGACATCTTAAGTTGCTTGGAGTGGAAAAATGTTTCACCCCAACCTTTTGTTGGCTCTACCACTCCGTAATTCAATTTGAAACATTATTTTAAAGTTCTTTGTAGGGGAATGTTGGGAGAGTTTGTCTGTAGTGCTTTCTCTACTTTGCGCTCTTGGCTTCATCCTCCCCTACAAGCTTTTCTACCTTCTGTCTTGCTTCAGGGAACCTGGACTGGGTTATTCAGATTATACCAGGCTTCTTTGAGAAGACTTCTAAAAGGGAGAAGAAAGGGTCAGTTCCTCCTGACACAAACATCTGTAACCAAGGAAGAAGGACTCTGTTGAGAAAGAGATTTTAGTAACCCTGCTTCACAAGGACAGTGTTCTGTGAACATTTTAAAAAATCTGGACCTGTGATTTCATCCTAGTGTGAAAACTCCCTCCACCATTGCAGTAGTCTCCAGCTGGAGAGTTTCCTTAGGCAGTAAGAGGTTCAGCAACTTGCCTATGATTGTATGGGCAGTATGTGTGTACTTGAATCCAGGTCTGACTCCAAGGCCAGATCTCTATCCCCATCACCATGCAGCCCTTCTGTGTTTATAAAGATGTTATTAGTATTATTTTGTCATTATGTAAAGGAAGTTATCCCTCACAGAGAGTCTCTTGGGGATGTTATAAAAATTTCATACTGTAATGGTTTTACCATTAATAATTGCTTTCAGGCCTTGTTTTCATGACATATTACTAATTTATTTGTTTTCTGGTTTAATTTAATGCTTGAGACATTTTCATAGGCCCAGACAGGTGGTAGGTATTACGTGGTTAATCTCCAATTTCTGAAAGAAAAAATTGATTCTCTGAAAGCTCATGCAACTACCGCAAGGTCATATAGGTCATGCAACTGAGGAGGCTGACCAAGATCTCTGATACCCTGTCTAGATTTGTGCTTTCATTAGACCATGAAAATTGTGCAACAGCCTTGCTAACATTTGTGCTAGAAATTAGTTGTTAAGCATTGCTCTGGGTGAACTGAGCTTCATGGTCATATTGTAATACAATAGCGCTGATGGGGATTAAGGCAGAGTAGAGGAGGCTATAACTGCTAGGATTAATCATTTTATCAAATGCGTCTTCCTTCTTTAGTTCAATTAATTCGATTCAGCATTTATTTGGTTTCTACTGGAGAAGGAATCAGCAATCCGTTCCAGTATCTTTACCAAGAAAATCCCATGGACAGTATAGTCCACAGAGCCACAAAGAGTAGGACACAACTGAATAACAACAAAATCACGCAAAAAACCCCAAATATTAAAATACAGTTGTCAATTTTTTTTTAAGTTTACAGACCCCAAGGTTAAAAGTTCCTACTCTAAGACGTTAATACATAGGAGGAACTCAGAGTAGCACCAAGACAGAGGCATGAAATAACTACCCTAAGGTCACACACATTGTAAATAGAATTCCAGCCTGGTTCCTTTGAGTCTTAAGGTTTTTAACACAGTACCATCCAACTTTTGGGAATATTGATGTTTTATCACACAGTTCCTTCAATTTCATGCCCACCACTGTCATATGTTTATTTTGTTGAATTAAAGTAAATTACAATTTTGTTAATCCCTCCAGATAGAATTAGAGATAGCTTGGGATATTGTTAAATCAGGATTGAGAAACACAGCTCTGGTATGTGCCTGGCCCAAGCCTGCTCTGCATTTTCAGGAATCTCTTCGTCCTTAGCCATTTTGAACATACATGTCAATGTCCCTTGCTCACATAGTAATATTTGAGCCAATAGGAAGGGAGAAAAAACAAAGTTGTTTCTTCTTCCTACACAATAACAAAGATGAATGAGAAATTCAAATTTTTGAATTACTGTTAAAAGGAAAGGTGGTTCCCATGGGCCAGGCTTTACAGACCAACCACTCAGGTTTGGCTTTCAGAATAGTGACAGAAATGACACTGTCAAGTTCTAGAGTTTTAGACGAGTCCTGACACCTGCTTCCAGTAACATTCTTTAGTAAAAATGAATCCTGGGGGCACACTCATGGAAGGAATGTTGAGACTTTGGGCAAGCTGCAAACTGCCCCCCAGCTTCGCAACCCAGATATTTGTGTTTCTCTGGCCTCCATACATTCTGATACCTCATGAGTTCAGTGCAAAAGTAGAAAAAGATGAAGAAAAGCATATGGGAAAGCATGATGCGTTAAAAAAAGAAGACTAGCAGCCAAAGACTATAGACTACCAAGAAAACTCATACCTTTAGGTCATGAACACTTTCTTTGAGAAAAGAATCAGACAGGCACCCAATAACTTCAAAAAAGTGAAATGTTCTATTTTAAGACAAGAAAAGATTAGTTTCTGATTTGGAAATTATTGCTGATTCAGTTGTTTTTGTACATCAAGACCACTAGTTTGTCAGGGTAAAGATCAGAATTAGCAAAAAGAAAGAATAATAATGAGAAATATATGGCACAGAATCAATTCTGAACTGTTTTTGAAAAAGTGACCAGTAATGAAAAAATGGGAAGTGTATGTTAGAAATGAAATATATTTATTACAGTACTTTTACACAGATATTTAATGCTGTAGATCTATTGCTGCAAGACCAGAAGAGCTCAGAAAATGCATTAGTTGCTAACCCTTTGACTGACTTGCCAAGTAGAAAGAGGTGGTGGCCAAAGGCAAGGCCACTTTAGAACATAAATTCATTTGTGGAGTATAAAATCAGTTTAAAGAAAGCTTGGGAAGAGATCCAGGTTGGGAACTGCTTGAAGACATGTACTTGCTTTTGCCATTCTTGGTGTCCCCAATGCTTAGCGCAGTACTTGGCACAGAGTAGGCAGTTAATAAATGTTTATTGGTTGACTGCATAAAAAATGAAACTTCAAATATATGGAGAACTGAGTCAGATTTATAAGAACACAAGTCATTCCCCAATTGATAAATAGTCAAAGGATATAAACGTTTTCAGACGAAGAAATCAATGCTATCTGTAGTCACACGAAAAATGCTCTAAATCACTGTTGATTAGAGAAATGCAAATCAAAACAACTCTGAGGTACCACCTCACACCAATCTGATTGCCTAATATGCCAAAAATAAAGGAAAATAATAAATGTTGGAGAAGATATCGGAAAATTGGAACACTAATGCATTGTTGGTGGAGTTGTGAACTGATTCAACCATTCTGGAGAGCAATTTGGAACTATGCCCAAAATACCCTTTGATCCAGCAATACCACTACTAGATCTGTATGCTAAAGAGATCATAAAAAAGGGGAAAGGACCCACATGTACAAAAATATTTATAGTGGCTCTTTTTGTGGTTGCAAAGAACTGCAAATTGAGAGGATACACATCAATTGGGGAATAGCTAAACAAGTTGTGGTATATGTATGTAACGGGATACAACTGTTTTGTAAGAAATGATGAACAGGTGGATTTCAGAAAAACCTGGATTTACATGAACTGATGCTGAGTGAAGTGAACAGAACCTGGAGAACATTGTACATAGTAACAGCAACATCGTTCAATGACCAATTTTGATAGACTTGGCTCTTCGCAGCAATACAATTATCCAAGACAATTCTAAAATTCTCATGATGGAAAATGTTATCCAAATCCAGAGAAAGAACTGTGAAGTCTGAATGCAGATCAAAGCTTACTAACTTCTCTTTCTCTCTTTTTTTCTTTCTTTCTCATGGTTTTTACCATTTATTCAGATTCTTCTTTCACAATATGACTAATGTGGAGATATGTTTAATATGATTGTACATGTACAGCCTATATCAAATTGCTTGCTGTCTTGGGGAGGGAGGAGGGGAGGGAAGGAGGGAGAAAAAAATTTGTAACAAAATCTTGTAAAAGTGAATGTTGAAAACCATCTTTTTGAAAGTGTAACTGGAAAAAATAAAATACTATTAAGTGGGGGTAGGGAGAAATGAATCCTAACATTCACGAAGCCTTAACTGCATGATCCTTCTTGACTTTTGTATAAATTTTAAATTGTTCTCATTTTCTATTCCTTTAACATTAACCTGCCCAAACATACATGCCCACATCTAACGATGCAGGAGGCAATTTCAGTGCTCTGGGGTGTTCATGAACAGCAAGCACATCTTTATTTTTTTCTGTTGGTATGCACCAGTACACTTACTGGAAAACTAGTAACATCTGCTGGCAAACTTGTCAGAAGTCACACATCTGCCCTGATGTGTGTGTCATCCTTGAAGCTATAACCAAGTGTGGAATAATAAGTTCAGACACGCATTCTCCTTCTCCTGCTCTTGTTAAAAATGTCTTTTTTCAGTCTGTCCTGCCAATTCTTTTCATAGAATCAAAGACCATCAGAACTGGAAAGGACCTTAGAGGTCAATTATTCTAATCTATACTTGTTATATAACTTCCTGGAAAGTCTTTCAGCTGTGAGAAGGTACGGACCAGGAATCAATTAAAGTTCATTGATATGACAAGTATGTCTGACGTTTTGTTTAATTCCCATAGTGCAGAATTAACCATTGCAAGCAATTACACTTTTGTTCCTGTCCTCTTGGGTTTCTAAAGTGACTCTCTTGTTTTGTCCAGACCTATGATATCTCTTATGTAGGAATCTATTGGTGAAGAAATTCACTCTATCAATGCAGACTGGCATCTGATTTGTGACTTACAGAGATTGAGAAAATTATCTGGAGGCATTGAGGAGTTAAAAGACTTACCCAGGGTCTCATAACCAATATGTGTCAGAGGCAAGATTTGAATCCTGACTCTGAGGTCATCTGTCTATGGAAGAAAGAGTACTGGATTTGGCATCTGAGGAAATGGATTCCAGGCTCTGTCCCTTACTATCTGACCTGTGTGTGTGATTTGGGGCAAATCATTTAACTTTTTAGCCTTCAGTTGTAAAATGAATGGGTTAGATTAGGTAGCCTCTCAGGTTCCTTCTAGCTCTAAATCTTACAGCCGTTAGCAAATTTGGAAGTAAATGTGTGGCAAATTTTATTCTCCTCCCAGCCCACTTCCTGGCTTCTGAAGTTCCAAACAATGTTGTTACATTCTGGAACTTCCCTGGGGGCCTGGGGCCTCCTCACCCTGGAATATCTAATCACATTGGGGCCTTCTCAACCCAGAAGATCCTTTGGTGAGGCCCACCCCCTTCTCCCACTTATGAGTTCCTTCTAAAGTCTCAGTTTTGTTGAGGGGCCACAGGCCTGACTTCTGGACTTCACAGCCTTGCGCCTACTCCAAATACCTTCCCCCTCGTCTCACCCCTCACTTTTGAGCTTCCTTTGGTGTGTTGTCTTATCCCATTAGAATGTAAGCTCCCCAAGAGCAGAGACTGTCTTTTTCACTTGCATTTGTATCCCCAGAGCTTAGCACATAATGGACATCTAACAAGTGTTTGTTTCCATCCTTCCTAATGAAGAGCAATTTAGATAACCTGAAAGTTTTAAAAACTATAATCTTATTTATTTTTACTAGAATATTAGAAATCATGTTTTGGGGGGGAGGAGAAGGGGAAGGATTTGATCCATGAATATAAGAACATGAGGTGGAGGCTTTGAGTGAATTGGGTATAGAGGGAGCCACCAAATCTGCCTTAGAATCACATCGCTGAGGCAGCTAGGTGGCACAGTGAATAGAGCACCAGCCCTGGAGTCAGAAGGACATGAGTTCAAATCCTGACTCAGACACTTGACACACTTACTAGCTGTGTGACCTTGGGCAAGTCACTTAACCCCAATTGCCCTGCCTTCCCCCCTCAAAAAAAATCACATTGCTGTTGTTATTCAGCCATTTCCAATCGTGTCTGACTCTTTGTGACCCCATTTGGTGTTTTCTTGGCAAAGATACTGGAGTAGTTTGCCATTTCCTTCTCCAGATTATTTCACATATGAGGAAATGGAGGCAAACAGGGTTCAGTAGCTAGTAAGTGTCTGAAGCCAAATCCGAATTCATGAAGATGAGTCTTCCTGACCACCGGGCCTAGGGCTCTATCTGCTGTGCCACCTAATCACATAGGACTTCTATACATGAAGATCTTATATAAGGCCTTAAAATGAGTACTCAGTATCACTAGATCAGTCCCATGATGTGAGGGCAAAGGGAGACCATGTAATGCACAGTACAAAGAGCATCAGCCTGGGATTAGGAGACCTCCATTCTAATTTCCCAGATCTGCCACAAATTAGCTGTGTGACTTTAGGAAAATCAATCAACCACCCTATCCTTTCACTTCCTTATTTGTAAAAGGGGTGTACTAGTTGCTTCACTGCCATATGGTCAGAAGAGCCCCCAATTCCATGGTATAAAATACTACCAAACGATCCCATTTCCAAGGACAATGGGAGGATAAGATCAGCCCCCTACAGGACACTGAGCTAAAGTAGGATATTTACCTCTCCAACAGAACAAGTTCTCCAGTGGTCTCAGGAGAACCATAACTAGTTAGGATGGGTTAGCTGGAGCTTTGTCCCATGGCACCAAAATTTAGAGGACATTGACAACACTTGCTGTCCTTCAGCCTAGAAACAATTGAACTTCACTCCTAGTTAGCAAGAATAATTCGCTAAAATAAGAAACAACTAGATATTACACGCTTCTTTCCTGCAGGAGACACTTCCCAAGTGAACTCTTTCTTGCTTACCATCTTTCCTCCCCATCGGTGCTGGAGGCTGGATTTTTTGCCAGTTATCTCTGGAACAAAAATTCTTAGTGGTACCTTTCAGTTATCAGGAAAGCAAGAATTTCCTGTTGCCCCAAGGATATTTGAGTTGCTCCAATAGCAGCAGCTTAGTCCTTACTCACAGTCCTAGAAATCTTCTTAGAGCTCTATTGATGGAGGGTTAAGAAGTAAAATTTCTGAGTTGTGGCTCTTGCCAGCAGCATGAGTGCTGGAAGTTCCTATGGTCATGATTCAAGGTTGTGGAATTAGGACTGGGATACGTCATTATTTCTTCTCCCCTTTTCCTACCTTCTCTTCCACTCCTCACACACCCCTCATATCTGGGTTCAGAGCTGTCCTGTCACAGAACATGGGAACTCTGTAGTCACTAGGATGCTCTGGCCTGACGAGTTATGATCTTATGCCTTTAAAGCCACAACAGAACCACATCGACAGAGTATCATAGAGCCACTGGAATCTTAGAGATCACAGAGTTTAATCCTCTTGTTGTGAAATAAGGAAACTGAGAACTAGGGAAGTAAAAGTACTTGCCTGAGGGTCATACCACTAGTAAGTGGTCAAGTTAGGGTGTAAATCCAGGTCTTCTGGATCATGTGGATGCTATTTCTATTATACCCCTCCCCCACCCCAGCCTCCATCCAATAGACTAGAATTATTTTCCTCTGCCTGGTACAAATCTGTACCCTTCCTCTGGATTCTCTTAGCATATAAGACATCCCCTCCCCACTACCACAACATAATGATATTTTCCCATTCCATATACCTAATTGAATGATTCTTGGAGAAAAAAAATTCTATTTTTATTTGAAGTTACGTTCTACTTGCAATTTTTGTCATTTAGGTCTTATTTATCCCAACTATAATATTATTCATGCAGACTTCCCAATACTCCCATTGAACATTTTCACTTTCTCAAGCTTTCCCAGAGCCCTCTTTGTGGCTCTTTCCTTCAGTCCTATCACACTTTACCCTGTGTTATTGACACATATACAAAAACTTCCCATTCAACAGTCAATTCATGTTCATGTCATTTCCTTAAGAGCAGGGACTGTACAAATTTTTTGCCTTGATCTCCCCAGTGCCTAGCACATGGTGAGTGCTTAATGAATACTTGTTGAATGAGTATTACACAGATAACGTTGTGTTTTTTCCACCTAATGGACCAACATGGTTGCAATCAATATATAAAGAGATCAAATCACTTTGCTAATTTCATTTCTCCAAAAGTCAGCACAGCAGATAGACCCTTCTTTTGATAGGTTAAAAAAATCCATCATCATTTAGGCCACAAACCTAGATCTACAATATAAAACCAATATATGGATTGGATTGTATAGTGATGGTACTAGGACTGTCAGATGTGTCTCCTGGGACTTTTTCTGCAAATAATGATATTGCACACTTTGAAACCTGGGTGGATTTATGAGATCATCAGTCCTTGAATTTCCTATACCAATAGAAATCACAACCCATCTACATGTTTTCATCTTATGAGAGAGACTTGTGTTCCTGCCCTACATAAAATCCTCCACAAGGGATCTACCCAACATGTTGGAGCCTTCCTATAAATCTCTTCCTTGAGTGAATTCAGACTGTCTACACCTTGTTCTTACCACAAGACCAGCTTCCCTATTTTTCAAATCTCTGATGACAAATTTTACACTGCTTTTCCTATGCGATGCTTCATTTGTGATATGTTGCAGACCACCAGGCATCCCTGCATTGATCTTTGAGTGAATCTTAGCCCAGTATTATGAGAGGCAGCATGACATTGTAGCTCAAGCATGGGAAATGGAGTCTGAGAGAACTGGGTTCCTGCCGCAAATGCTTTCTAGCCATGTGATCCTAGGCAAGTGATTCTGCCTTTTGGTACTTCAGCTTCCTCATCTGTAAAGTGAGAGGGTTGGGCTCAAAGGTCCTTTCCAATTCCAAATCTCTGATCCTATGATTCTATGATTCAGAACCATAGAATGCTGCTAGAAATGATACTGATGTTGAAAAGACAGGCTTTTGCTTGAGGCAGAAGCTTGGAGTCAAGTGAAGCACTGTGCAAATCCAAAGGCAATCCAACTAACTCTCTTCCTCCTGCTCAGTTAATGCTCATGGTCCATCGGCACTATCTATAGAATAGCGAATAGAGCAATGGCCTTAGAATCAGAAAAAGCCAAGTTCAATCCTTGCCTCAGACACTTATTATACAGCTTGTAACTCTCTGAGCTTCAGTTTCATCATCTATAAAATTAAAATGATAATAGCTCCTACTTCACAGGGTTTTGTAAGGATTAAATAAGTTCTTATAAGTAAAGCTTTTTACAAAACCTTAATGTGCCACATAAATTATATGTATAGCATCTAAATAATATATGTGCATATGTATACATACAATATATAAAAACTAAATTATAAATTAACTCAACCTTTTTTAAGCATTCACCCTTGCAATCACTATGCTAGGCACTGTAGATACAAAGACAAAAATTAAATTGTACTTATCCTCAAAGAGCTTGCATTCTGTTGTTTGTCTTGTTGTCTTTATTGTTATTATTAACTGATGGACTCCCTCTATGGATCACCATATGATTATAAAATAATAAATGATGCCATCATCTTTTGATGATGAATATAATCAGATCATTGCGCATCTTGCAGAAGCTTTTTTCCCATCATCAGTTGCCAGGGCCTTATATGATTTTCAAAACTGGGTAGCCGAATGGTATTCATATATACACCTTCTTGCGTTTTTTGCTCTCTGCTCGTTACGATGTGCATATATATATGTGTGCAAAAGAGATACGCTTTATTTCTGCTAATATTTTATTTAAAATGTTTACATCTATACTCATTAGGGAAATTGGTCTATAATTTTCTTTCTCTGTTTTGACTCTTCCTGGTTTAGGTATCTGTAGCAGATTTGTATCATAAAAAGAATTTGGTAGGACTCCTTCACCTATTTTCCCAAATAGTCTATGTAGTATTGGAATTAATTGTTCTTTAAATGTTTGATAGAATTCACTTGTAAATCCATCTGGGAGTTGACATCCTTTATTTTTAATAGAAACTAACATTGGTCTCATCTTGTTTCAGTTCTTTTCTGCACAATGTATAGGGCAATCAGGCTAATTCATACTTACTTTAAGATCTGTAAAACTTTTCCAGAGCATCAGAAATCAAAGCAACAAACATATTACACACCTACTGTGTACTGAACATTGTCCTAGGCAATCAGGGAGGTACAGAGTTCAGAAAAAAAACCAGTCCCTACCCTCAAGGAGCTTACTGTCTACTGGAGGGATAAGACATCAGAGAAGATAGCTATAGTGCTATTAACCTCTCTGCCTGTGCAACAAACTACAAAGAGCATCAAGAAGCAGATGCCCTCTGTCTACAAAGAACGGGCATCTAACTCCTTGTTCAGAATGTAGCCTGTTCTGCTTCTCATGGACTCCAGGCTCACAAATTTCATGTAAGGAGCACATAATTTTCCATAAATATTTTAGAGTTTGACCTACAATTTAGCTTTAATTGATTAAATATAATTATATAACTATAATTAACTATAATTTAGCATTAATTGAATTCCTTAGTTTCTGAAAAACCTGGTAGTTTGTAGGAAATAAAGCCAACATGAGAAATAGTCCAATTGGAGGGCTGGCCTTGGAGTTTAGAGTTTAGATGTTAGCATTCTGTAGCGAAACTCTTATGGCCCTGCCCTAGTTCTAGGCATAATTTTGTTGTGGTTGTTCAGTCATATTTAGCTTTTTGTGAGCCCATTTGGGGTTTTCTTGGCAAAGATACTAGAGGGGTTTGCCGTTAGCCTTCTCCAGTCCATTTTACAAACAAGAAAACCAAGGCAAACAGGGTTAGGTAACTTGTCCAGAGTGACAGAGGTAGTAAGTGTCTAAGGCTGAATTTGAACTCGGGTTTTACTGATTCCAGGCCCTATCTACTACATCACCTAGCTGTTCCATAGTCATGATACAAGACAGGGGTGGGGAATCTGCAGCCTCGAGGCTAGATGTGGCCTTCTAGGTCCTCGGGCGCAGCCCTTTGACTGAGTCCAAGTTTTACAGACCAAATCCTTTTATTATGGGGATTTGTTCTGTGAAGTTTGGATTCAGTCAAAGGGCTGCATTTGAAGACCTAGGGGGCCACATGTGGCCTTGAGGCTGCAGGTTCCCCATCCTGGATACAAGATTCTTTGGGAAGAGCAGCACTTCAGCTGGAAAGGAAGCAAATGGTTATAATGGTGATTAAAGCACCAGCCTAAGGAAGCCAATTGACTAATGAGCTCTAGCGTAATATCTCTTATAGATGACAAATGAGCAAACTACATTTTTTAAAGTAAGCAAATGGGCAGGTCAATAAAGGCAGCAGCTCAGCAGAAAGAAAGCGCCAATGCAGCAGTTTGAAGGCAACAAATAGAATAGACCAAACCAACACTATTTTTTTTTGCCCAACTCAAATTGAACAATTAGTCTGGTGAGAACTTCCAACAAGGCAAAGATACTAGAGGGGTTTCCCTTAAAAAAGAATTCTGGAATGTCAAGAGCATTAGCCCTGCATACTGGAGTAGAGAAGAAGGAGACAAGAGGTGGAATTTGGCCAAGTTTTGAGGCCACTTGAAAACTGTGGTTTTGAGCAAAATTTTAACGTCTCTGTTTATGAACACTGACTACTTAAAGAACATGATTTCCTGTTTTGAACTTAGGGAGGGAAGACTTTAGAAGACCAAATCTGGAGAGAAACCAGAAAATTCTTAAAATCCCCTTTCCTATACAGCAGCATTTCTGAGTATTAAAAAGTGAATTTGAATCAGTAAGTATGAATTTAATTTACTACAATAAATTCTTGATTGACTGGAGCCTTGCAATTTTCCTCTTTAAATAAAAAGAGATAAATAAACTATATTGTGGATTTTAAAAAAACAGATTATAGCATGAATCAGCACAGTCAACCCAATCTCCCACCTTTTCCCAGATACATCTAAAATACTGTACAATGAGAATTAAAATTCATAAATATCCCTTTGAGGCACTGCCAAATCCTCAATCATCAATATTAAATTATGTTTAGTATACTCTTTCTTAGATAAGCTACCATATTTTGTAAAGATTTTCAACTTCACTGGTTTAAACAAAATGAATTCTCTGGTTGAACATACATTAGCCAGAAAGTTAAAGTGACCAGAAAACTCATTTTCCCAAACATTCTGATTAGTTGAGGTTTTGTTTTGTATCAGGGACCCCATCCCCACCATGCATTTTCTCATAGGAAATGTTGGGGTTTTTTTGTTTCATTTTTAATTTCTCCAAAGTTTTAATATCACTGACCAGGATTTGCAAGTTGTTGACGGGGAATCAATTGTTAGCATATTCCGCACCTTGCTGGGAATCCTAAAGAACTAAAGAACATGTTGGGAAGCCAATAAATTAGAGATTAACGACACAAGATTTCAAGATCAGTAAGTCTGGATAGGGAACACTCCTATATATGATCCAACTTTCCTTTACATTCTCTCAGGGTTAAAAATGAGTTACTTCAGAGATTAGAATATAGAATTCTGTCAGGACATCTTAATCTAGGTCCGGGTTTTACCACTAACTAAAATAAATATTTGCAGAATTGAACTAATATTTGCTGAACTACCTGTCTGATCACAGGCAAGTAATTTAATTTCTTTGGGCTTCAGTTTTGTCATCTGCAAAATGGTGATCACAGGATGAGCTAGGTGGCTACGACACCAAGCAACTCAGTAACATTACTTATAGGACTCAATAGGGCAATAATCAAATTCTTTCTGATGTAATCCCCTAGAAAGGGTAGGTCTGGAGCAGCTAGCAGCACAGTGAGTAGAGCAGCAGCCCTGGAGTCAGGAGGACCTTGAGTTCAAATCCAGCCTAAGACACTTGACACACTTACTAGCTGTGTGACCTTGGGCAAGTCACTTAACCCCAATTGCCCTGCCTTCCCCTCTCCGGAAAAAAAAAAAAGAAAGAAAGAAAGCGTAGGTCCTTTCTAGGAAAAAAAAATGTTTTTGTGGTGTCTAGTCTTTAAATTTATCATTGTATCAAATACAGCCTCAGAAGCTTCCCAGCAGTGCCATGATGGGCAAGTCAGTTAACTTCTCAGCCTGTTTCTTCCTCTGTGAAACGACAGTGATAATGTCACCTGCCTCACAGGGTTTTCATGAGCATCAAACATGATAATATATGTATGGAGCTTCACAAAATTTATAGCAACATAGGAATTAAGTTGCTATCACCCACCATCATCATTATTATTATCTGGGAGTTGACTACAGTGCCTTGGCATTGAAATGCCTTAAATATTGCTTATCATCTCATTAAGTCCAGATTTCTTGGTTTTTCTTTTTCTAATAATTAATAGAGCTACTTATGAGTGTCACCCACTGAGGCTTTGGCTGCAAAGGCACTCTACAAACGCAGCTCTGTGTCACTTGTGGAAAAAAGGACACAATCACAGGATCCTAGAAAGGTTAGATAGAGACCCTGTGTTTCTTCCCTTCTTCACCTATGCTAAAAAAAGGTGCAGCAAGGGCCGTCAACCAAGCCTTTAGCAAATGACTTTATTCACTTAACAGTCATTCTCTGTTTACTGATCCGAAACTTTAACTGAAAATTATAAAACATCCACTCAGGCGTGTACACTGCTGCAGGGAGGTTTTATGAAACAGATATGTTCTCAAGACCACCAAATCACTGCTAAAAATGAGGAGGGGAGGTTTACCCAAGATAAAAAAAAAGCCTCGAATTTCTCCTACTTTCTCCAGCACTGGAATTTTTGAAAGTGCTAAGACACATCCCAATATAACCCCACAGGCCCTCCCTCCCCACCCAACCACTTCACTCCATCCTTTGTCCATCTCTTTGTTATATCTGATTGTATTATTATCAGCCACTGAATTCTTAATAGCTAAGGAGTTGCTGCTGAATGGAACACTGAAGGGTAACTTTAAAGCTATATTTATACAGTCGTACAGCCCAAATGATTAATAAATCATTAACTTTTAGGCCATGTGAAACCAAGTAGATGAGTTACCCAATGGCCAGCCTCATAAGTCTAGTTTGTGGCCTGGCCTCCTTCTATTGCTGCCCTGGAAAAACTCAGGGACCTAAAGAACTGTGAGCTTTTCTTCCCTTGCCTGCACAACAAAAGACTGTTTGGATAAGATAGCATTAACTTATTATACAGTTTTCTATTACCAAGTCTTAGTCATGCGGCAGTAATGAGGAATCAGCTGAGGCAGGGAGTCAGACAGGGACTTAATTCTCTAAACAATGGCAGCATTCTACGTCTGGCTAACAAAGGAGCAGCCATGGACCTGGATGACAAAACAATGAGGATGTCAGACTCCGTAATGGCCAAACTCAGAACAATGCCTTTTAACCCACTGCCGCTTATGTTTCTGGAACACTCTGTGATAATTCATCTAGCATTTTGCTGCACTAGAAAATGAGCCATTTTTTAAATTAATTTATACAACACACCTGTGACTCAGGTGTAACTTAATGTCTATTTAAATAGCAAAAAGGGAATAAATTTATGGTTACATTTAGAGGATTAATCATTAAGTAGTTATCAAGGGGGGGGGCGGAGCTGGGAGGCAGGCACTCCAGACTCATGGTTTCATTGGTGTGATTAAATACTGATGTGAAAATCAGCAATGCAGACTGACTTCTCTGTTAATATATAGCTTCAAGAGAATACTCCTGCGGGACCTAGAGTTTCACCGATTTGCTTGTTGTCATATAGCTAGTATGTGTCAGAGACAAGACTTGAATCCAGTCTGGCCTGTCTTCTATTACATTTCTGTAACAGAAAAATAAATAAATAATAAACTTCTTTAACAGAAAGGAAACAGGGGAGATTAAGCAATTTGCTCCAAAAATGTGCAATGAATGAATTTATAGCCCTTGAATTCTACCAGGTCATCCAGAGTACAGATATTGTATTCATATTTTATGGACTGGGGGATTAAGATTTAATTTAACAAGTATTTAAATACCTACTATGTTCCAGGCACTGTGCTAGGAATGGAGATCCAAAGACAAAATCAAAACAGTCCTTGCCCTTAAGGAGCTTATATTTCACTGTGTGGCAGATAGGGCTGGGGCGGGGGAGAGGAGGACTGTCTAAAACATGTGTATAGATAAGTAAATACAAGATATAAACAAAATAAGTAAAACAGGATGATGGGGAGTGAAAACTGGAGAGATCATGAAAGGCCTCTTGTAGGATGTAATACTTGAATAGAACCTTAAATGGAAAAGATGGGTTCTAAGAAGGTGAAGACAGAACATCTCTGGCATGGGAGAACAGTCTGGACAAAGGCATGGAGGCAAAATGTTGAATTTATTAAGCATTAATATTTAATAATTAATTATTGTTAAATAGTTAATAAATACGGATGCAATTATTAAGTACCTACTATGTGCCACACAAAGAAAGGCAAAAGGCAGACTCTGCCCTCAAGAAGTTTACCATTTAGCGGAAGAGACAATGTGCAAACAGCTACATCCAAACAAGATGTATACAGGATAAACTGGAAATAATCAACAGAGGGAAGGCACTGGCATTAAGGAGGATCAGGAAACCTTACACTAGGTGGGACTTTAGCTGAGACTTGAAGGTAGCCAGGAGGCTGAGATGAGAAGGGAGAGCATTCCAGGTACTAGTGAAAATGCTCAGTATTGGGAAAGGTTGTATACAGGGAACAGCGTGTAAGACAATTTTCTGAAATATAAAGTTTGCAAGGGGAAACAATTTGTAATCAGTCTGGGGAAGAAAATGCTGGAGCCAGATTGAGAAGGACTTTAAATACCCACTATAGGAGCTTGTGCCAGCCTTTATGCAACCTGTCATTAAATGCCTGATAAAGGAATTCGTGCCAGGCTTAAAGACCAGTGGCAGACCAACTACAAGGCTATTGCAGTAGTCTAGGCCAGGAGTGGGAAACCTATGGTCTCAAAGCTACATGTGGCCCTCTAGGTCCTCAGGTGCGGCCTTTTGACTAAGTCCAAGTTGGGGATTTGTTCTGTGAAGTTTGGATTCAGTCAAAGGGCTACACTTGAGGACCTAGAGGGCCACATGCGGCCTTGAGGCTGCAGGTTCCCCACCCCTGGTCTAGGCAGAAGATGATGAGGGCCTGAACAAGGTCGGTGGTCATGTGGTTGTGGAAAAGGGAACTGATAGGGTTGGGGGGAGAGAAGGCGAGAATGAAGAATGGGTTGAAAATGACTCCCAGTTTGCCATTTAGAGCTGGAAGGGACCTCAGAATACATCAAATACAACTTCCTAATTTTGTAGTTGAGAAAATTGAAGTCCAGATAAGTCATTTAGGTCACACAGCAACAGAGAATGGGATTCAAACTCAGTCCTTTTATACCAAATTGAGCAATGTACCATACTACACCACACTGAAAACATTTAGAAATTAACTGCCTTGTCCAAAGTTTCCTAATGAGTTTGTGACAGATCTCAAAGTATACCCTCATGGAGGCTGATTCCCAAATTGCTATAATTACTCATGGATCTGGTCTTTTCCCTGAAAAGGGAGCCCAATATAAAGAAAAGAACACTAGACAGGGAGCCAAAAGACCTGGGTTCTAATATGCGCTCTGCCACTCATTAGCTGAGTAACCTGGCAAGTTATTTCTTTCTAGGCCTCAGTTTCCTTTCCTTTAAAGTGAGGGGTTTGGACTAACTCAAATGAAATAGAACCTACAAAGTGCTTTGCAAACCTTAAAGCATTATATAAATGCTATCTATTCTTTTTAGCGTTCTTAAGCTCTAGTTTAGCTCATGGCATCTACTTCACTTCAAATAAATCTCATCTAAGTCCAGCGGGCAAGAGCTTTTCAGTAAACTCTATATTGCCTGAGGAAAAGCATCAAATTCAGTTAAAGAAACTATCCTCAAAACTCTGAAATTCAAAATAATTGTATAATTCAGGTTCTCCTACAAATGAAACTTCCATGAAAGTTACCCCAAATTCAAGGCATGCTTTGGATCATCATTCACTCAAAACCCTAGCTTAGGAACCCCCACTAGCGTTCCTTTTATCATTCTAATCAGAAAACAGACTATTTCAAAGCAAAAGACATTTAACATGTCAACCAATCGATCAACAAACATTTATAAAGTGCCAGTAACTGTGTTAGATGCGGGGGATTTAAGAAAAAAATGAAACTCGCTCTGCCTTCCAGTAGTTTACATCCTAATGAAATAAATAAGAGAATATTTGCCCTCCCCCAACAATATGCATGGGTATAAATGGTCCCAGAGGTCACCACACAATGGATGAAAGAAAGAATACACACACAGAAAGTATTTGTGGCCAGGAAATTTGTGGAAAGAGCTTTTGTGTGAAGGACACAATTGGCCAGAGTGGTGAGAGCTAGAATCTGTTAGAACTCTTCTCTGACTCCAAAACTGCTACTGGCTCCTTCCCTCATAGCGCTGCTGATGTCACCCAGCTGGTCATCCAGCGGTATCATCAGTCTACAGGCTGAACACTAGGCAGTACTGCTGGTCTCTTTTCTGCCCTGTTAAGTCATACACACTGGTCCTCTATAGCCAGGCTGCCCTCTGGCGCCATCTGCTGGCTTTTCATATCTGGACCTTTCTAGATTTTCTCTACTGCTCTCTGCTACTACCTGCTGGTCTTCTGTTGAATTGCCACTATTTTGGGTGAGAGTGTGTGTGTGTGTGTGTGTGTGTGTGTGTGTGTGTGTGTGTGTTTTATGTCCCTCTCCTACAGGTCTGACCACACTGTCTTCTTTCCTCAGTCATCCTCTCTATCTTACTGCAAAGACTCTCCCTGGCCCTCTCTTATATACATCCTATCCCTTGGTTCTTGTATATAGGCTATTTGTATATATTTGTTTGTTGTGTCCTCCATTAGATTGTGAGCTTCTTGAGGGTAGGGACCGTCTTTTGCCTTTTTTGGAGGGGGAAAGCAGGGCAATTGGGGTTAAGTGACTTGCCCAAGGTCACACAGCTAGTAAGTGTGTCAAGTGTCTGAGGCTGGATTTGAACTCAGGTCCTCCTGAATCCAGGGCCGGTGTTCTACTCACTGCACCACCTAGCTGCCCCTTGCCTTTTTTTTGTATCCCCAGTGCTTGGCACAGTGCCTGGTATATCTTAACCATTTATTGATTGACTGATTTCTTTGGCTCCCATGGTTTCAATTTTCTACCACAATGCAGATGACCTTGTAATGGCAACCACACTGACACACCCAGGATGGCTGCTAGTGCAGGTTCTTTTATCTGATTTACTAGAAAAGACTGCTCAAAAAGGTGTCAATAATCTTCTTTTAATTACATGAAATATAAACAGAAAAAAATACAGAGAAGAGAAATACAGACCAACAGACAGGGCTTTACTGCTTGAATCAAAGCAAAACTGCCATATATACTTTACAGTCACCCCTGGATCGAGAGAGCCTTTACCTCTGAGCAGTCCGGGAGCTCCGAACAATATGACCACTCAGAGTCTCAACCACGGAATCACAAGATCCTTATTGTAAGCAAGCCCGCAAAGCAAAAAGCTCACCTCTCAGAATATATACTCTTTCAGCTAATAGACTCAGAGCCAGAAAGCATCACAACCCTCCTGACTCGGTGCCTAATTAGAGATTAACAAAAAGTGTGTAATCCTTCCTACAAGCAAGCAAGTTTCCCTTAATGGGCTCTACATGAGGCCTATGGATGGGCAGGGAAGATCTTATTCCCCATTAACCTTACAGACCTCCAGATCTATATATCCAGACCTAGTTTCTCCTGAACTCTTCTATCACCACCTCTCTATGGGATATTTCCAACTCAATGTTCTATAGACATCTCAAACTCATCATGTCCAAAAAGGAAGCCATTATCTTTTCCCCCAAGCCCAGGCTTCTTCCTATCGTTCTTATTTCTGTTGAGAGCACCACCATCCTTTCAGTTACCCAGATTTGCCATCACATATTTTCACGTATGATCCTCATTCTCTTACTCTCAACATTCAATTAGTTACCAAAGCTTGACAGGGTCATCTCACTGGTATCTTTTATATCAGACCCTTTCTGTCTAATCACATAGTTTAGATTCCCCTCATCTCTTGCCTAGACTATTGCAATAGCCTTCTAACTGGTCTACAGACCTCTAGGCTCTCCCTTCTCTAAATATTTAACACAGGTGACAAAATTATATTCCCAAAGCACAGGTCCAACCATATCACTTTCTGGCTTGAAAAGTTCTCGTGTCTCCTTATTTGCCTATTTGGCATTTAAAGCTCTTTGCAATCTGGCTCTAGACTACCTTTTCAGGTTGATTACACATTCCTCCCCTTTGTGCCCTCCACGTTCCAGCAATATTGGCCTATTTGCTTTTCTTTGTAGACAGCATTCTATCTCCCATCCCCAAGCCTTTGCATATGCTTTCCTACCATTCTTGGAATGTTCTCCCCCCTCATCTAGGCCTCTCAGGATATAGCTTCTTTCAAATCTCAGCTCAAATGCCACTTCCTACATGAGCCTTTTCTGATCCCCCAGCCGCTAGTACCTCATCCTTCAAGTGAAGTTGTATTTAACACTTATTTGTATATGTATTTTCCTCTCCTCTCATAGAACAGAAGCTTAACGACAAGGCCTGCTTTATTTTTAACTTCAATCGCCAGCATCGAATATAGTGCCTAGCACATAGTAGGTGCTTAATAAATGCTTCCTGACTTATTGATCGTTTGATTGAATGCCTTCAAGTCTATTTGAGCTGCCACTGGAGTGCAGTTCCTTATTTTAATTAGAGTGAGAACATTCATTTCAATATTTTTCCATTCCCATGATGCTAATCATGTTTATGCGGATCCCCACCTCAGGATCCAAAACTGAAGGAGCAGAGCTGTTCTGGTGACTTTTAGTCCTTCATTTCCACCAGCAACAAAAGAGCTGTTCTACCTAACTCCTGTTTTCAGTGTCCTCCCTCCCTCACGTCATCAGGTCTGTATTCTTTCCTGTGCTTCCTTACTATCTTCCTTCTGTTCATCAGGGATCCAATCTGCAGGTGGCCTTTGCATTTAGCTAACCCTCAAGATATCTCAGATGAGGTATTAGTTAATAAGGGGCAGCTAGGTGAGTCCACCTTGAAGTCAAGAGGCCTTAAGTTCAAATCTGTGCTCAGACACTATCTGTGTGACCCTGGGCAGGTCATTTAACCTTGTTTGCCTCAGTTTCTTCATCTGTAAAATGAGCTAGAGAAAAAAATGGCAAACCTCTCCACTATCTTTGTCAAGAAAACCCCGAATGAGGTCATGAAGAGACAGACACAACTAAAGCAACTCAACAACAAAATTAGCTGATAAAGTTTTACTTACCTTAGGTATCTGGATTTTAATCAAGTTCTTACTTCAAGATCTGAAGTGATTTAATCTTTTATTACAAAATTCTGGGTATGCCTAATTCTGGGGACAAAGTGGAGAAGAGTTTTTTTTCCTAGTCCCCGGCACTTGCCCTGCACCCTTTCAATCAGACCCAGGAAGTAGTCTGTATTTCCTCTCTGTGAAAAGCCAGCCCTGGAGAAAATATACTTGGAGAAAAACGTCCTTTCAAAAGAAAGTATAATGAATTGTATTGGTGAACAGTAGTAGCCATGGCAGCATTCAATTCAGAAGCAACCTTACAAGAAGCAGAGCCAGGCCAATAATGCGACAGACTCAGCATTGGAAGAAGCTTTCATCCTGTGTAGGAAACAAATCTCTTCTACGATATCCCTGAATGGTGACAGTCCATATTGAACTCAAATACTTCCAATGACTGGGATTTCGGTACTTCTTTAATCCTCTAGATTTGACTCTAGGAATACGAGTTCTACCAAGAAAGAACTAGGGAAAGGCTAAAAGTGAAGGGGAAGGGGTGAGGAGGAATGGGAAAATCTGGGACATCAGTATAATTCAACTTTACCTTGATATTATGAGTTCAGGGAGATGGTGACCCTAAATTATACCTCTACATATATTGCCTCAAGTAAAATCTGAAATTTTACCTTAAAATAGCTGGAGTGTCAGGTATTGTGCCGAACACTTTGTAAATATTATCTCATTTATTATTTTTACGTATAATTGAGAAAAATTGTCTTGAAGGGTAGGTGGTATTATGATCATCATTTTACAGTTGAGGAAGCTGAGATAAACACAGGTAAAGTGACTTGCCCAGGGTCACACAGCTGACAAGTATTTGAGGACAGATTCAAGCTCATGTCTTCCTGACTCTGGGCCCAGAATCCTATTTCATCACCTAGCTGCCTTAAGGCTTCCTATCTCTAGTAATCCTAAATTCAAATGTCTTTGGAGGAATGACATATTAAATTTAGCTAAACTTTAGAAAGTTAACCCATCCCATAGGTACAGCCTCCCCCACTTCTCCTAGTAGGCAAGTGAGTAGATACTGAAACAGAATGTTGCACACTCTTCCAGGCATACTCTGCGTTTTGGTCAGGTTTGCTTAGTACTTTTCTTTGTCATTGAGGGACAGTTTTATGAGAGTAACGTATAAGAAAATGGATGTGAGGTCAAAAAGAAAGATATCGGTAAAGCATTTGTAAAAGAAAAGTAGAAAAAGAAAATTAATACTTAATCTAATTTAGTCATCAGTAAAGCCAGGCCTAGTAGTAAATAAAAGCGACAGGCTAGGGGGAAGAGAGGCACAGGAGGATATTTTTTAATATCATTTTTTATAATCACATAATATATTTAATGCCAGAGAGTGCCAGGCCAACAGCCTGTAGGCCTCTGTTTTGTGATGTCGAGTGACACGTGTCACAGTGAATGCTCCAGATTTCTAGTGAGCAGTAACATACAAAGGATCCGATATTTGACCCTTTCCTTAGTCACAAATGCCTTGCTCTGGCCATTGGTGAAGTAACAGGGTTTCACCTACAGTATTGTTTTCCAACCTAGCTGAGATAGAAATCCTTCGGGACTAGTGTTTTCTGATAGAAAGAAGGATAATAGGTCTATGTCAGGGGGTCTTAATCTTTTTTGTTGTTGTCCTGGATGTCTTTGGCAGCCTGGTAATGCCTAAAGGCTTCTTCTCAGAATTAAGTTTCTAAATGCATAAAATAAAATACAGAGGATTACCAAGGAAATCTGCTATCCTGAAATAAAGATTAAGGGCTCCTGCTTTAGAGCATGGTGTGCTCCCCAGGGGCAGCAGAGGGTGGTCTTTAACCATCCGGGGATTAGGCACATGAGGACCCTGGGGATCTGAGGAAGGAGGATTCAAAGAGGAAGCAGAAAGGAACTGAAGAGACATCCAAAACAAATTTTGCCTCGCTTTATAATTCCACGTGCACCAGAACTACTTAATTAGTTTTGCTTTGTAAAGAAAGGAAGCATTTTTCTTCTTTTCTATGTTTTTCTTTCCCTTCTCTTGCCTGATTCACCTAGTACAGTATTGTGTACTCACTCAGGAATCAACAAATATTGTTCGACTGACTGTTAGCAGATGGTCAGCAGGTGTAAATGGGCCAGCCATGTGCCTTGACACCCAAGCCAGGGAATGGAAACAGAGAAAGGATGAGGAGACACATGATTCCCAAGTGGAAATGTACAAGTGCTTCTCAGTGTTCTGATCTCCTTGCAGAGAATCCCCATTCCCTCCTCTTCTTCACTTTTAGAGCCAGATTCAGTTCAGCAAATACTTGTGCATACGAAGTTAACCATTAAATATTTGATTAGCAGAGACTTGTGTTCCAGTTTTCTCTCAGTTTGCTCCAGGGCCTGAACCCAAGCCAGCTTCCCCTGCAGATGACTCACGAGGATCAAAGAGTGAGAAAACCTGTTTGCTGGTCTCCTGCTGCTAGAATGGGGGTGGGGGGGTAGAAGCTCTTTATATAAAAATCATTCCATAGGGGTTGCTGTTCACAGGAGGGGGGCCAGGAGCTACAGGCCAAGGCTGTGGTGAATAGTCAGGCACAAGCCTGCTTACCGCCTAATCAGAGGCATTCTATGGAATCAGATGCAGGCAGCAAAAATCATAAGGGGCCCAGAAGCCTTAAGAGAGAATGATTCTCTGCTGAGTAGAGGATGAGCAGGGAATGGAGTAGGCATCATAACTCACTAATGCAATGGTCTGCATTTGGGTTTTGATGAATTGTTGCCATAAATGCTCTCTATTCCTTTCCCTCTGCCCTGCACTTACCACGTGTATCCACCCCATGCCCTAGCATCCTCCTCCCCAGTCTGTGTATTCAACCTATGGCTGTTTGCCATTGACCCAATGATGACTTGGAGTGAAAAAAAACCAGGATACTGATCAAAGAAAGTCATGTGTTACAGTCAGAGACTCAAAATCTGTACCATGAAAAAGAGAAAGAGACAATGAGATATCACTTTTTGTCTTGGCTCAGACGGCCTCATTTTCTCTTAGGCTATGGCCCCTTCTGGATCAAAAAATATATATTCAAAAATTGGGAAAGTAGCAAAGTAGATCATTTGTCCTGAAATTTCATAATAAAACCTCTTCAGGCCACCCTGGTTTCTCCTCAAGTGGGAATTAGAAAAATAGAACTTCTGAGGTGGTAAGAGCCTCAGATGTAATCCAATTCAACTTCCCACCCAAAGGAAGAATGCCATCCAAAATTTATGACAAGTGGTCATTCAGTATCTTTATAAAAACAGCCAGGGATGGGGAAACTCACTACTCGCCAAGACATCCTATTCCCTTTTGGAAAAGCTCTACTATTCAGAATAGTTTTCCTTGTATTGGGCCAGAATCTATCTCCTTATAACCTCTACCCATTGGTTCTAGTTATAACCTGTAGGACAGTGGTGTCAAATTCAAATAGAAAAAGCGGCCACTAATCTATACATAAGGATGGCTGTGGGCCATATATTGACCTAGAAAACCACATATTAACATTATCTACATTCTATTGTATTTTTATTTATTTTATTAAATATTTTCCAATGACATTTTAGTCTGGTTCAGTTGTACTTGGGGGTGTTGTGAGCCACAATGCAGCCTGTGGGTGGTATGTTTGATCTCTTTGCTCTAGGATCAAATAGAATAAACCTAATCCCTCTGTCACGTGACAACCTTTCAAATTTTTGAAACCAGATATTGTGTCCTCTGTACCTCTTTTCCAGGAATTTCCAGTTCCTTCAACTAACCCTGGATGGCATGACTCTGTGCTGCTGACACCATCCTGCTTGTCCTTCTCTAGACACGCTCTAGCAACTTGTCAACGTCCCATCTAACATGTAGCATCTGGACCTGGACACAGCATTGGACGTATCATCTGACCCAGCACAGAATAGAATGAAATTATCTGCATTCTTTAATCTAGACATGCTATTTTTATTAATATACTCTAAAAGAGTATTAACCTTTTTGTAAATATGTGTCATGGATTTATGTAGAGGCAATGAGGCAGCATAGAAGATAAAGATTTGGGCCTGGAGCCAGGAAGATCTGAGTTCAAATCTAACCTCATATACTTACCAACTGTATGTCCCTAGGCAAGTTCCTTAACTGCTGTCTGCCTCAGTTTCCTCGTCTGTAAAATGGGAATGATAAACGGCATATTCCTCCCAAAGTTGTTGCGAGGATCAGATAATATTTCTAAAGCTCTCAGTGCCTGGCAAATGTAGGTACTTGATAAACGCTCATTCCCTCCCTCTCACTAAAATAACTAGGTACTTCTCACATGACCTGCTTTTTAGTCACACCACCCCCATCCTGTACCTGTGGCCTTTTTTTTTAAAGCTTGCTGTAAAAACATTACATTTAACCCAATTAAATTTCCACTTGTAAGCTACAGACCAGCCTTCATTCCCACCTGTCAGGATCTCTTTAGATCCTGGTTCCGTCATTCGATGTATGAGTTATCCTTCCTAGTTATCCTTCCTAGGCACAAACTGGATAAGCACTCTAGGTATGCCTTCCTCCTAGCCAATGGTAAAAGTATTGATGGGAGCATTGCCAAGGAAGAAGCCCTGGAGCTCTCCTCTCCCCACTGACGTTAATCAACCGTCTCTGGGCGCAGCTCTTCAGCCAGTTCTGAACCCACCTTACTCTATGCTCCAGCTGGCTCACTAGGCTGTCCTGAGAAATTTCGGGCTTCAGTAAACCTTGATAGGGTCCCTCGCACAATGACTAGCTATGAGACCCTGAATAAATCTTTTCACTTCTCTGACCCTCAGTTTCCTAATACGTTAAATAGGAATATTAATATCATTCAGCTTAAAGGGTTGTTTTGAGGACTAAATGAAGAGGGCTTTGCAAACTTCAAAGCTAAATAAATTTGAATTATTATTATATCATTGTTATTCTGACCTACTAGTCTAGTAGTCAAAAGACGAAAATAGTTTAGTCTGAGAGTCATGATAGTCATGATTGTGCTATCCCATAATGATCCCTCTCTTTTCAAGGGGCTCACAAGTCATCCTTTTAATGGTCCATTCGAGAATTTTTTTTCAAAAATCAAGGTCAATTGGGGCAGCTCTGTGGTGCAGTGAGTAGAGCACTGGCCCTGGAGTCAGGAGGACCTGAGTTCAAATGTGGCCTGAGACACTTGACACACTTATTACCTGTGTGACCTTGGGCAAGTCCCTTAACCCCAATTGCCCTGCCTTCTTCCCTCAAAAAAAAAAAAGAATCAACGTCCATCTCTCAGACCTATAGGTTTTTTTTTCCAGATCTATAGTTTTAAGTATCTTAATTTCTTCTCTCACTTGAAAATCAGGATAATATTTCTCCAGCCCCATTCTTGAATCACCTCTCCTGTTCTCTATAATCATATCTACAACTCTTTCAGCAGCCTGGAATATAGTTTGTCTGGACCAGGTGACTTGATCTCATTGAAGGCAACGAGGTACTCCCTTCTCATCTCTTCGCTTATCTTGAGCTTTGGTGCTCCAGGGTGAGAGGCACAGAAGAACATAAAATAGAAGGCATGAAGGACTGCATTATTATATACGCATTAGATTTGGACAAGGTCCCTTTCTCCCCATAGTTAATTGACTTTTATGCACCTGTTGATCAATCACCTTGTATTCCACGGCACACACTGCTCATCCCCCAACGGCCTCAGTGATCGACACACAAGGCCTTGAGTAGCTTTCAAATTCCATCAACCAGTTGGATGCCCTAGTAGTTTGGCTCTGAAGGAAACCGAAATGATTATGGGCTCATAGATCTAGAGCAGTAAGGAGCCTCAGAAGTTATCTAGTCAGCTACAGATGAAGAAATGGAGGAGGTGGGGAATCTACAAGGGGGAAAAAGGATTCCCAGGACCAGAAGTTATACAGTGGCCCTCAGCCTGATATGTTCTCTACATGTGTGCATTTCTAACCTTTGAGTTTTAAGCTTGAGCCCACTCTACCCAGAGACCATGTGTGTGCAAAAAAGAGAGTGCTCCCACATTTTGGAGAATAACTTCCATCCTTGCTATAACTTCTAAATAAATATCCCCCTGTAAAACTTAATTGAAGTCATGTTTGGTTTTTATAGGGTAACATCGGTAACATTAGTAATAGAAATCCCAGTCCAGTGGAATCTTGAGGGGAGCAGTAGTCAGTTGCCCTGTGGAGCCCCAAGCTGTGAATATGGATAGGAGTTGGAAGAGCGAGGCCCCAGGGGATGCTATACCTGATTTGGGAATCTTTCCCTAGCCTAATGTCACATCTGAATAAACTCTGGACTTGGTGACCCAACGCAAATCTACCCTCTAAGAGAAATTATTATTTTCTATTATATTAATAACCAATTATTAAATTGGGATTGAGGTTTTTCTTTCTATTTTCTCTTTCAGGGAGCAGCCCTTGCAAGTCATTCAGTCAGTCCCCGAAGGACATTGCTATTAGATGAAATTGCCCAAATCCTCTGCATACATGCTCTATGATCTTAGGCAGGACCCCACCAACTAGAAGATCTTACATACAGAATCTAATCTAGCTGAATTATTGCCCTTAGGAAGTAAGTCTATGCCCTTGTAGCTCCCCACTACGGTCTAGGGGAACCTAGCTTACAAATGAAAAAAACACCAGAGTGGTCTGGGTAGAGATGGATTCCTTTGTCCACATTGCTGGAGGCTGCTGAGTCTCATCATGATCAAGTCATGATCATGAGCAGGAGGAGCTGAAGACTTTTAGCCCACCCCATCATCAATATGCCCATTCCCTCATCAATTGTTCACTAACCAGGGTTGATTTTCACCTGTCAGGGACATCTCCTTTTCTAAAGGTATTTAAGCATCCAATGATCTCCATGGTTTTGTCTTTGATTACTGAGATCACTGACTATCAGTTTGTTGATTTTTTGTTACCCTAATTAATAAATTTATTATTAATAACCCAGAAACTCTCTCTCAGGCTTTTCATTCATCTACTTCCCCTTGCCCCCAAAATTCTCTGCATTCCCTGCTCATCTACTTCTCTGATGTTTTAGTCTTGAGAATTTCAGGTTTAGAATCACAAAATTACAGTATGTGAGTATTGGAAAGGACCTCAGCATCTATCTATTTCAACCCATAAATGAAAAGAATCCTCACTTCTAAGGAAAGGATTAAAGAAAGCATTTAAATTAACCCATTTCTGCATGAGAATCTCCTCAATAATATCCCCCCATCAGTTGGTGCCCTAGCCTTCATTAGAAAACCTTTTGTTGTTGGGAACCTCACCAACTTCATTCTATTTTTGAATATCAGAATTGTTAGAAAGTTTTTCTAAGTAATTAGTTTTTCAAATTGCTAGGAAGTTTTTCCTTAATTGAACTGAAATCTGTCCTTCTGCAATTTCCACCCATTACTGCTAGTTCTTCCCTCTGGGGCCCAAATAGAACAAGCCTTATCACTAGTCTCTATCATTTCCTTTCAAATACTTGAATATAGCTCATTCTGCTGCCCCTCTTATCTCTTTATCTTCTTCAGGAGAAACCATTTCAATTGCTTCAACCAATCCTATTTGGCGTGTTCTCAATACATCTTCACTAGCCTAATCATATTTTTCTTGACACCTTCCAGTTCACTAATATCCTTTTAAAAATAAACCAGGAAATGAAAACAATATTCCAGATATGTACTGACCAGGGCAGATTATTACCTCCCTCATTCTGGACATTAAACCTAAGGCGATATCAAAATTTCAGAGCAAAGTTTATGCCAGTGGATATAATCGGCACAGATCTCTTTATTGGGGCATGAATTTCCCATATGTCCATCTCTCAGCATTACAAGTTGCACGTTTTCAGTGTGTGGTCTTATCCAGTTTCTTCTTTGGAGGCTCTCCCTTTTATAAGTCCATTCCATTCCAAATTAGTAAAGTCTAAACACAAAAATAACTATAAAAGGGCCAGATGCCCTCTGAGGCCCATAGCCATGCAGCTCTTAACACCAGTGCTTTCTGAGTTCAGGTTTGATGTTGAAACAAAATAAGGCATTTGTAAATCATTGAACAGTTAAGGAAAGTTTGACTTGGCCCTAAAACAGCAGGGATATGCAACAAGGAGACAATGACATTTAACTTTTTTTTTTAATGAAACTTCCCTTTCCCGCTGTCTCCATATAGAAACATTTCTGGTCACCAAAATAGGATAAGGTGAAAGGCATGGTGGTCTTCAGAAATCTACCAAATCTGAGGGGCCCAGATTTCATATGGTTGGAACTTTTTACAGCTTTAGGTGACCAGGAAGCTGCAATGGGGAAGCCAAGGTCCTAGGGACAGCTTTGTTTCTTTTTAGGCAAAGCTAATCTCACTGGGGTAGCTAAGTGGTACCAGGCCTGGAATCAGGAAGACCTGAATTCAAATCCAGCCTCAGACAGTTACTAGCTGCGTGATCCTGGGCAAGTCACTCAACCCTGTTGGTCTCAGTTTCCTCATCTGTAAAATGAGCTGGAGAAGGAAATGGCAAACCACTCTAGTATCTTTGCCAAGAAAACCCCAAGCAGGGTCATGAAGAGCCAGTCACAACTGAAATGACTGAATAATAAGTCTTTATTGAAGGAGGGAAGAAGAAGCCTAGGCCTACCCCTATGTTGTGGGTTGGAGGAAAGAAACTGGGAAATTATCACCAGTAATACCTAGTAAATATTAGTCCTATGAGAGATGTGGAGCTTAATTTCAGAATACCTGCAGTTGTTCATATTGTCCAAGTGATCCCATAGCTACCAATAACAGAACTGGTACAAATTAGACATTGGTGGACTGTATTGTTTCGGAATATACCATACGTGCTGGCCATGTCTGTCATGATGCCCTGAAGCATCAGAAATGGCAAAGTATACATGGCATTACACTGTAATCACTGTATTCCATCTTTAATGCAGTACAAAAGGCACTCAGACATCAGAGGGTCCTCAATCGGGTTAACAATATGAGGTGTCTGCCATCAATGAGCATACCAATGAAATACTATCAATGAGTGGGCACAGGTCTCTCAAAACATGACGGGGAATGGATCTGATATCCAGATGGTTCTATACTTGATGTTTGGCAGTTAGTGCTGTGTTATCAATGCAATATAACAAATATGGAGGTTTATTGTGAAGGAGCATCCAAAATCTTGATAATTTTTTTTCTAACATGACCTTGGCAATTCACTGCAAAATTGACCCAAAAAAACCACCATGGCTTTTTGGAAATAGGGACAGTGTACAGATATATTCCCATTCTACTGGAAAGCCTAAATACTGAAATGACATTTTGAAAATGTAGGGTCTTTTTTATCTTGGGGACCCCAAAGTACTCATTTCTTTTAATAGCATTAGCGTTCTGTAAGAAGACAAAAGAATTATCACTGTTGCTATTTTATAGGAGAGGAAAAAAAGGCAAAGGAACATGGGTAAAGAAACTGCTGTGTAAACGAATGTCATCTAGTCTGAAAATGTTTTTATAAATGATCATTTGGGCCCTTGAAGCAGAAGCCTGTAAATCCCATACACGGGAATTACTTGTCATTGTATACATCTATATAATATCATTGGATCACAGAGTAAATGTTTCAAGGGCCTGAGAGTTCATATAATCTGACACTCTTCATTTTATAGATGTGGAAGTTGAGGAACTCTGGAAATCTAGATTGTTTTGTATTTTTATTTATTTCGTTAAACATTTCCTGATTACATGTTAATCTGTTTCAGGCAAGGAGTTTGACACCTCTGCTGTAAGATGTGAGCCTAAATGCCTTTGCTGCCAAATTGTAAACCAAATTTCCCAACTAAATTTGACAAGTAATGAATCTTTTCCCTGTTTTAATTTTCTTTAGGTGTATTATATATTTATGTATATTATATATATATATATTATATATATTATATGTTTGAATGTCTGGTATATTTACTCTAATTTCATTCATCTATTTCTTCATTTTCCCCACTAAGAGATGATTTTGATGACCACTGCTTTGTAATAATATCTTAAAATCTGAGAATGCAATACCATTTCCATCACCTTTTCTTCTCAATGCACCCCATTGATCTTCTTTTCCCCTTGGTTTCCCACATAAATTTCATTACGTCTTTGTCTAGTCACAAAAGAAGTCCTTCAGTATATAAAAATAAAAACTATTTTGGAGAATTTTGCTATTTTAATTGTGTTAATCCAATCCATCCATGAGCATTAACTGTCATTTCAATTACTTATTTTGGTCATTATAGTTTCATAGTTGTCCTTGGAGCAGTTTTAATGAAAATAAATTTAAGTCTTTATGACCTTACTAAGAAAACAATGAAAGCAAATTACTCTTCATATTTTTGTTTTTATCACAATATCTCATTAGGTCTATTTTTGTATAGTGGAAAATAAGGAGACAGAAAAGTTAGGAATGAGCATACTATGTCAGATAAAGTACAATTAATAAAACATTTAGCATTTTTGACTTCCAAATTTTAAGATTTTTAAAAATAGATGTTCTGGGAGTTAAATAAACCAATGTAATATAAAACCATATAGTTATTGTATATGTAGCCATTTTTGGTTTTGCTCATCATGAATATAAAACATGATGACTTATTAGCCCATGAAATTTATACTGTACACATGTAGGGTTATGTATCCGCTATATGAGAAGTGATCTAGCTAAGTATAGTGGGACACAGCACCACTAGGTAACAGATTCTTTGACCCTGGCAAGCCATGAAATAAAGAAATGTGCAAATATCCTTAGTCCTTTGGTTTTTTGTTGCTGTGACAATGGCAGAGTGTTGGAATAGGGGGCAGAGGATACACAAGGTTTCAGGCCATGTATAAACATTAATTTAATGATTGATATTCTTACTATAAAATTCTTGTCCAATGACCAACTAACTGAAACACTACTAGTATAACTGAACCATGCCACTGATAGTCTTCTCAATATAAATGAAACCAAAAGACACAAGGAAGGCTCAGCTAAGTGGAAAGATGGCTTGCAAGTTCTTTGAGGTGAGACAACTAAATGAGTTGGTTTCATTGCGAGCCTAAAGATTTTAAGCATCTTTATTTCATGAGATACTAAGTCATCATGTTTTATATTCATGACGAGCATAAACAAAAAGACCACCATGGAGATAATTAGAGCTTAAGTTGCAACATTTACTGTAGCGGATGAGATAAAAAAAATTCCATGGGGATGTAATAAGATCTTTCAAATCAAGTTAACCAAAAAATTAATGCTTGCTAACATCAACATAAAAGTGGACATAGGGTAGGCCAATGAAAAATATCCTGGAAAATGATCCAAGACTAAAAAATTAATAAGGCTAAGGCAGATTATTAAGCCTGGCACTTCTATATCATGAATTCTAATATCAAGAAAAGTCGCAAGTGAGCTAGTGAGTGCTGAATAACATCACAAAAAAGTTTACTACATCAGTTTTATCTTAACAAGTAGTAATAAGTGACCACAGATGTGAGTATCATTTCCAGATCATCTGTCCATGTATAGACAATCACTTTATTAGAACAAAGGTCAAAATCAGTATTGAAAGAAAAGGGGGGAAAGAAGATATGGCAAGGGGGCAGGTAGGTGGCACAGTGAGTAGAGCACTGACCCTGGAGTCAGGAGGACCTGAGTTTAAATCCGGCCTCAGATGTTTGGCCTACTTACTATGGGCAAGTCACTTAACCCCACTTGCCCAGCCTTCCCCCCTCAAAAAAAAAGATATGGCAAGGAACTGACTTCTAATGCCCCACAGCTCTGAATTTTGATCCCATGATCCTAGAGGTGAAAGGGACCTTAGAAGTCATCTAATCTAGCTTCCTTCCCCCATCCCATTTTAAGATCAGAAATATGAAATGACAAAATTCTGATAATCAGGATCCTCTGACTCCAAAGTCATTGCTTCTATACCAGCACAAATGCCACCTCCCTGTCCATGGTCCTTCCTTCATCACTTGCCAGCCAGTCTCTCATTATCCAAGGAGGAAGCCCCAGCACCAAGGCTCCTCCTTCATGTTCTTACATAGGCCCAGGAATAGCAAGTTCCTGCTTCCTTCCCAGCACTTGGGACACAAAGCTATTCCTTCTTTCCTTTTAGTCCTTCAGTCCATCCAGCTCTAGACCTTGGTAAAATAAAGAATTGTTGAAAAATTCCTAGATATAGAGTTAACTGATTTGGGTTTGAATATCAGCTCTGCTGCTTACTCTGCTCATACCGGGCCTCTGGGTCTCAGTTTCTTCATCTATAAAATTGGACTAAATGATTTCTAAGGCTTACAAAAGCTCTCCTGTTCCTTGGGAGTAGGGGAGTGGGGTGTGGATTAGCAAGTACTTCTTTTCCCCATATGCCAACTCAAACTTCATTTGTTTTCATTAAGTCTATTTTGTACCCAGCTTAACATTCTTATTTCCACGTCCTTTGTTTTCAGGGATTCTGAATAAGGGGATTGGGGGGGGAGGGAGAAAAAAGTTGCTAAGAGGTAGTGAAACTGATTTATAAAGAAAAATTAAAATCTAAAAATAGTACATCTGTCTTAGCAAGCCAAGCCAGAGTTAAATGATAACTATTTACAAGTATTTGAAAGCTATAAATAACATGGAGGAAGGAGACCTATTTAGTGAGCTCTAAGGAGTTATAACTAGGGGTAATAGGACAAGACTAAGCAGTGATAAATTTAGGCAGAGAGCAGGAAAAATATATAGTACAATCAATAACTTATAGTAATTTCCCTGCGGAAAGCCACTCTGAACAACACCATTTTGGATGACCTAAAGAGTATTATTCCCATGGGCTAGTTTAATATTCTAATGAAACTTATTGAAATACCTCACACTAATTTAAATATGTACAGTAAACGTATTTTGTTCCAAAACAGACATGGGCTCACTTTAGAAATAAGCTGCATTAAAAACAAAAAACAAAAACAAAAAAAGAATATTGTCTTCATCTCCAAACCAACCCTCACCTTTATACTTGGGGACTTCAATATACTTAGGATCATAGCTCTAGAGTTTGAAAGGACCTCAGAAGCCATAGAGTCCAATATCCCTTCATTTTACAGATAATGGAACCTGAGGCACACAGAGGTTGACCATTTGCCCAGTGTGACATAGCTAGTATCCTGATTTGAATTCAGGTCTTCCTATATCAAATCCACTGTTCTATCAACTATACCACACTGCCTCCATGGGCATTTATTGATGTCCCCTCAAATACCGTGTCTTCTTACTCATCAACCTCTTCAACTCACAAGAATTGTACTTTCACTACACTTCAGCTACACATTGGGATGGTCACACCAATGTTCTACCTCTACAAGAAAGAATTCTTAAGTCCTTCAATCTGATCATAACTTCCTACCTTTCCCACCTCTCCTTGCTCTTCCCCCTCTACACCTGTTCCACATCCTAACACAATCTCCAGTTACTCCATCCCTTCCTGTTTTATTGGATCATCACCCCTCACTTGCCTCCCTTCAAAATCCTGATGACTGATGACATCTACTTTGCATTGTCATCTATCCCAGGACCCCCTTATCCCCTTTTCCTATCACTAATCTCCATCTTTTAACTCCCCCCCAGATTACTCCTAGCCCTGCCTTCTCCACTCCTATTAATCAAAGAGCTGTTGGCTGGCAGTGGAGGAAGTAACATTACCATGTTAAGTCTACTGAAAATTTATGTTTTCTGATTTCAACTGGGTCCTCTTTCTGAAGTCTCACAGTCACCACAGTATCTAATTCAAAACTTCTCTTCTCTCTTTAAGGCATCTATACAACCCTTCTTCCCCTCTGCTACCCTGTCTCTTTCTTCTCCCTGCTTCTGCACTTCAAATTACTTTAACATCATCCCACCCTCTCCTCCTTTGCTCCAGTATCAGAGAAAGAGGTGGCCCTTCTGGCCAATACTAACCTCTCTCCTTTTGTCTTTGATTCCATCTCCTCCTGTCACATCTAGGAGTTTGCCCCTTGAACCATCCCATCTCTCTCTCTAATTTTCAATCTTTTATCAATTTATCAGTTTTCCATCTCTTCTTATCATACACTCACTCCAATCTCATTCTTCAAACTACTCCCTGTTCTGCCCACAAGTATGCCCACTGCAATACATTTCTATCCTTTGGCCTGTTGTCCTAATGGGTGAGTCCGTGATGGGGATCATCATTTTTTGAGAGGCTTCAGCCATGCTCACTTTGCTGCCAGCTCAACCCATTCTCTGGACTGCTCCAGCTTCTTATGCAGCATCCTTACTCTTAGTCTCTCTTCCCTCTCTTAATGTCTCTTCCCTCCCCCCCCCCACTTTCCAGCTGCACTATACGGGGAGCACGGGGAAAATAAGCAGAGTTGGGAAATGGAATGTCTGGAAGGATAGTAAGGAGGCCAGTGTCACTGAATTGCTAAGTACACAAGGGGACAGAAAATATAAAGAATAAGAAGACTGGAAAGGTAGGAAGGGTTTTAAAGGTTATAGAGGGTTTTAAAAGCCAAACAGAGGATTTTATATTTGATCCTAGAGGCAATAGGGAGTCACTGGAGTTGATTAAATGGGCAAGGGGTGCAACAGGGTCAAACTTGGATGTTAGGAAGATCAATCTGGCCTCCTCTGAGTGGAAGATGGACAGGAGTGAGGGGAGACAAGGCAGGGAGAGTAACCAGCAGGTTACTGCAATAGTCCAGGCATGAAGTGCCTAAACTAGGATGGTGGCAGTGTCAGAAGAGAGAAGGGGGAGTAAACAAGAGACCTTATGAAGGTAGAAATAACAGAACTTTGGCAACAGATTGGATATGGGGGTGAGAGAGAGTGTGCACTTGAGGATGACTAGGTTGTAAATCTGAGTAACTGGAAGGATGGTAGTACCTTAGATAAGAATAAGGAAGTAAGAAAGAGGAGCAGGTTTGAGGGAAAAGATCTTGAGTTCAGTTTTAGACATGTTGAGTTAAAGATGTCTATGAGATAGCCAGTTTGAAATATCCAATAGGTAGTTGGTGATGTGAGACTGGAGGTGAGGTTAAGGCTAGACAAATAAATCTGAGAATTATTTGCATAGAGATGAGATCTTCAAGTGAACTAGCATAGAAGAAGAAGAAAAGAGAACCCAGGAGACTGTGGGAGGCCTTTGGAGAAACCCATAGTTAATGGACATGATGGATGAAGATCCAGAAAAAAAGACAGAGGAGGAACAGATAGACAGGTGGGAGGAGAGCAGTGTCATAAAAACTTAGGTTGAAGAGATTGTCTATGAGGAGAGGGTGTTTGACAATGTCAACAGAAGCAGAGAGGTCAAGAAGAATGAAAATTTAGAAAAGGCCATTAGATTTGGTGATTAAGAGATCATTGGTAACTTTGGAGAGAGTAGTTTCAGTTAAGTGATGAGGTTAGAAGCCAGACTGTAGAGTTAAGCAGAGGGTGAGAGGAAATGAAGTGAGGGTATTAGTTGTAGACAGGATTTTCCAGGAGTTTAGCCAGAAAAGGAAGGAGAAGGTATTGGATTATAGATATTAGGGATGGACAAATCAAGTGAAAATGTTTTGAGCATGGGGAAGATGTGAATGTGTTTATAGGCAGTAAGGAAGTAGCCAGTAAGTAGGGAGAAATGTATCTGCTGAAGATAGGATGGAATGGGATCAGTTGTGACTGCAGAGGGTTAGTAGGGATAAAGGAGAAGCAAGTGGCAGAAAGTCTCTTAATGCCTCAGTGAGAAGAAGGGAAGCAGAGAGAGCTAAGGGCAAATGGCCCTAATATTCTTGAGTGAAATATGATACCAGGTTTTCTGCTGAGTGGGTATGGGTTGGGAGATCATGGCATGTCTGAGGAAAGGTGAAAAGATTTAGAAGAGCTTCTATTGATAAATGGGAGTAGTGAGCTGAGTAGGAAGGTACAGAAAGATTGCCTGTCTGCAGTAAAGGCCCAGTTGAGATTATATAACAAATTTATAATGGACCCAGGTAACACAGTTCTGTCATTCTTTCCAGCTTCATTAAGTAGTACGTGAGTAGGAGTCAAGGCAGCAGATTATAGAAGTAATTCAAGGCTAAGGTTTGGCAGGACAAAGTTTTTGATAGGATAAGGGGTCAAGAGATTCAAGAGAAGAGGACAGAGTAGAGTTGAATTGGCTCAAAAAGGGAGAAAGATGGAGAAGGGAAGAGAGTGTAGCTACCACAGGGTTAATAGCCTGGGAAAGAACTGAGAGACCAAGAGACAGGAGATCATAGTGAGGAGGAAGAACAGATTTTATGGTTGCAAGACAGAGGAAGAAGTGGAATGACAGCAAACTGTGATAATATAAAGGAATTTCAGAGTTCATGAACACAAAAGTGGTACATTTATTGGTGATGGCAAGATTAAGGGTACACCCATTTCTGTGTGCAGCTGAGGTAGGGTGCAGGAGTAGGTCATGAGAAATGAGTAAGCTAATGAATTAAGTTAGGGTATTTGAAGGAGTCTCAATATATGAATGGTGGTGATGAGAAGCCTAGAAGTGGCATTGGGAAACAAGGAATATTCCAAGTCCCCCAATGTGGCCACTGAGTTGGTGGTGATGATTGAAGGTGCAACCAGTACTGGAAAGGTAGCTGAGAAAGTTGTGTCATCAGGAGAGAGTCAGGTCTCAGTGCCTACAAGATAGAGTAAGAAAGAAAAAAGGTTTGAGATGAAAGCTAGTTTGTTACCTATGGACCACTTAACTCTGGCGTGTTATGCATTAGTTCCATCTCTGCTGCTTAGAAATATGCTGGTAAACCATCCCAGTATCTTTGCCAAGAAAACTCCCCAAAATGGGGTCATGAATAGTCAGACATGACTGAAACAACCAAACACGAATATTTATCCAAAAACAAAAACAAAAAAAAAATGACCCTGCTATTCTCTCAAGCTGTCATTCTGTCTTTTCTCCCTTTCATAGCGAAACTCCTAGATAATACTGTCTGTATGTTGCCTCCATTTTCTCACTTATTCCTCACCTTCACTTCTAAATCCTTCAAAATCTGATTTCTACACAACTTCTCCACTAAATTTTTTTAAGATTGCCAAAGATTAGAAGCAGCATGAAACAGTGGAAAGGCACTGACTCTAAAATCAGAAGACTTAAGTTCAAATCTCACCTCTGACGCTCATTACCTCTGTGACTTTGGGCAAGGCGCCAACCATTTGCTAATTGCTTAATATGAGCCAGGTGCTGCACTAAGTTCTGGTGATACAAGTGAACAGAGATTCCCTGCCCTCAGAAAAAAAACAACTTGTATTTTAATAGGGAAAGACAATAGCAAAAGGGAGCTAAAAAAAATTGGAATTGAGCGAAGATGGAGAAGGTCCCCACAGGAGCTGCAAGATGTAAAAGACCTGAGAGCCAAGAACAGAGTTTGGAGGAAGATTGAAGGATGGCCATCCTCGATCCCTTCCTAAAATGAAGACCCTTGGAGGAACTCACCATTAAGAAAAAGGGACAAGAATCTGAGGGATGTTCAGGCAAAAAGGCCCTAGGGCAAGCCTCTTAATCATCCTGGGCCTCAATTTTCCTATCTGTAAAATAGAGTTGGAATAAATGTCCCCTGAGGTCCTTTCCAGTTTTAGATCTATAATCTTGTGATCTCTATCGTTAAATCTGGTGGCATTTTCTCAGTCATCCTGCTTTTCTTGTATTGTTTCCTAAATTGTTTTCTGAGGTATGTTCCTCTAGGAGACCTATAGTCCTTAAATTGTTTCTTGATATCCTGTCCTCAAGATCAATCACTGTTGCTTCTAGATCATATATTTTTTCATCATTATTGCATTTTCTTCTTTTCATCCAGATTATCCTTTATTTCAGTATATTTATATTCCAAATCTGTTGATCTTCCCTTCCCTTCTTTGGAGAGACTTGGCATGATAGTCAATTTTTTTCTATTCTGCTAATTTTTTCTGTTGTGCAGGCCATACATTTTGATATTTATTCCCTCCTAACTTCATTTTCTTGTAGTTTTCATTTTTTCTTTTGAATAATTCTGGAACATTATTTTGGGGCTCCATGTTCTCTTGGGCAGCTAGGTGATGCAGTGGATAGAGCACTGGCCTGGGCATCAAGAAGACTTATTTTCCTGAGTTCAAATCTGGCCTCAGACATTTACTAGCTGTGTAATCCTATTGAACCCTATTTGCCTCAGTTTCTCATCTATAGAATGAGCAGGAGAAAGAAATGGCAAACCACTCCAGTATCTTTGCCAAGAAAATCCCAAATGTGTTCGCAAAGAGTCAGACACAACCGAAAACAACTCAACAACAAAGCTCTCTTGAGAATTCAAAAGATTCTGTTTCTTCAGGCTTGGTTCAATTTTATTTGTCTCATGTTTAGAAAAGTTTGCAAACTTTTCAAGGTTTTAGTACTCATCATTCCTTCTAATTCCAATACCTTCTCTGTTGATTTTTTTCTGTTTGTGCTCTACTTTTTTTATAGAATTTTCTTCTTGAAATTTTTGGTGGTCTCAGCCTTTTTTCCCCCTTATACTCTACTGTCATACTTTCTGGCTTCTCTCCCTTTGATGGTGGGAAGGCTCACAAGACTAAACTTCAACACTGCTTTAGCCTCTTCCAATACTGAGAATTTACTTTCCACCAGCTTTGGTCCCTGCCCTAAGTAGTTTGTGGAGGACAGGACTAACTCCAAGTAGATTTAAATCCCCTTTCCTTCAGTGCGAATGAGGCCACACACACGGCTCCCGGCCCCAGTCCCAAAGCACAAGCCTATGGGTTGGTTCATGTGACCTGCCAGAGCATGGAGGCTGGTGAGGGAGGGATACTGAATGAGCACAATAAGGATTTGGAAGGGCTCCTTCATGAGGCTGTTACTTCATTGATACTTCATTTCCTTCTTGCTTTCTTGCCTTGTGAATTTGCCTATGATTGTTCTACTTCCAGCGCATGATTATTCTTTTTTGGGTTTCTTAAGGGACTGGAAAAAAAGATCTAGTCCTCCATTTTGTTGGTAATATGACCCAGAAATTTCAGTTTTCTTTCTTGTCTTCTCTGCAGCATTTAATACTATTGATTACCCTTTCTGTAGATTCTCTCCTCCCCATGCTTACATGATACTGCTGTCATAATTCTCTTCTACCTCTCAATTCTTTCTCAATTTTCTTTTAGGGTTATTATCCATGTCTCACCTCCATGTGTAGAAACACCTTAGGACTCATTCCTGTGCTCTCTCTTCTCCACACTCCTTTGGTGATCTCATCTGCTCCCATGGATTCCACTATTTGAAAGCAGATGCAGTCATTGCATTGACTCAAGAAGTGATCAATTTCCCTTCCTTGAAGATCTTCAAGCAAAAATTGGATGAACACTAGATTGTCAGGTATATTGTAGTGAGGATTCCTTTGTTGTATGGCCTAGATGGTCACTCAGTTCCTTTCCAACTCTCAATTCTATGATTCTGTGACTCTGAAATCTAAATATCCAGTTCTCATCTCTCTCCTGAGATAAAGTGCCTTATCTCCAACTGCCTGCTTAATATCTCTATCTGAATCTCATAAGGCACCTCAAAATTAGCATTTCTAAAATTAAATTCATTTTTTTCCTTCTTAAACATATCTTTCCTCCTTATTTTTGCTGAAGCACTATCATTCTTCCAGTCACCCAGAATCTCAACCTAGAAATCATTTTCCACTCTTCATTCATTCCCCCATATTCAATAATTACCAAAGTCTTATTGATTCTACACATACAACATCTTGTGCATCCTTTTCTCCAATCACACAATAACCACTCCAATGCAGATCCTCTTCTCCCGCAATAGTTTCCTAATTGGTCTCTTCATATCTAGCTTCTCTCCACCCCAGTCCACCTGTTGCAGTTTCATGATTTGTTATGGGGGGGTCATCTTGAAAGAATTCATAGCTTCAGACCACCTCTAATCCAAGAAGAGGCATTTATTGGGAATGATGCCTGCATTGGGCTGAGATCTGAGAGGAACCAGCAATTTAGTAAGACAAGACAGGCAAACTTATAGTGTAATGATGCTGATTACACAACAAAAATGATGAATACTATTTAAAAGGCAGGAGCGATTTAGGTAATTAAGGGATTAGGTAATGGGGAGGGGTCCCAGCCTCAATGGAACTGTACATGTGATTACCCACAATGCATACAGAAAAAAATCATTTGGGGGGCTTGCATGTATGATAATATTATAATAAGCCTCTCTATGTCATAAGTTCACCTAAAGGACAGCTTTTGCTATTACTGCGCAGGTGCCTACTTAGGGAAAGTCTGTTCTATTGTTTTGGCCTCCATATCCTGCTCAGGCATCCTGGTGGTGCTGCTTTCTGAATGGCTGACTATAGTGGTCCTGTCTGAGACTAGATGGATGTGGTTGTGGTTGAGTGCACGGACTCACCTGTTGTTTCTGTGGGAAATATGAGGAATGGGTTTGGGGACAGCGGCTAGCTAGAGGCAGTGGCTGGGATCCCATCACATGGACATGCCTGCCGTTCCAGTGAGGCAGGAGTTTATGGACATGCCTATTGTGCTGATGAGGCAGTGTATATGAGGAAGTTAGGATGTTGGGGATAGGAGCAGTGGGCCTGCTGTTCGGTAGGGCCTATGATTGAGTCTTCAGGCCTGTGGTGTGGTTAAAGCCAGATTGTGTGGTTAAATCAGGACAAGCTTCTGTTCAGTGGAGCCCATAAGGAACTTAGAATACTGGAGCTGGAGGCAGCTTTATTGGGATTCCATAACACACACCATACGGTTGCCAAATTGATATTCCTAAAGTCCAGGTCTGATTCTGTCAATTCCTTACTCCAGAAGCTTCAGTGCTTTTCCCTTTACTCTAGCTTAGAGCCAGATTTTGAAGGGCCTTAAATGTCAAACAGTTTTTATTTTAGCCTACTTTTATAGGTGATTATATATCCTCTCCACCCACCTCACTTTATATTTCAGCCCAGCTGGCCACTTGCCATTCCCCATATATGACATTCCATATCTCAGCTCCATGCTTTACAACTCTTCAACTCTGATTCTTGGAACCCACTGGCTCTCATCAAGGCTCTACTCAATGTCATCTCCTGATTCCTCCAGTTGATAATACCTTACCTTGAAATTTGTATTTATTTTGTACTTACCTGTGTACAAATTGTTTTCTTCCTCTAGAAAATAAGTTCCTTGAGAGTGGGTACTGTTTCATTTTTATCTTCATTTTTATCTTTTTATCTTTATATTTCATTTTATCTGGTGCTTAGTGTAGTAAAGAGGTGCTTTTAAGAAATATTTGTTGAAATAAATTTAAGCATAAAAAGATCCACTTCTACTATATTTTTAAAATGCATAAATTCAGTATAAAGTGAGGTGTTTTGTAAAGGATGACAGAGGTTTTAAACTGGTGATGCTTAGCCCTTGCAAAAGGTGTTTTATTCTAAGTGTTATGCTACCTTCAGTAGAACATTTGGTCCAGGAGATTACCAGTTTTCTGGTATATGACATCCTTGCTACCTAACTAGAGGATTTATTTGCCTGTAGAAACTCTGGAACTGGAAATGGAAACACAAAGGATCATTTCCATCTGGGAAGTTTTCCTTCTACTTTCCCAACCCCTGTGAAAGTGTAGACAAGAACCAAGTACACAATAGATCACCAAAAGAGCTCCCCTTAAGGAAATGAGTGGGTTTTTTCTTGATAATTTTTTAATCCCATAAGACTTTTGAAACTATTGTTTGTGGTGGATCAAGTAATAACTTCAATTCTCTGACAATGACACAGTAGTTTTCTTATTTTTATGCTGATATTTGAATGAACTAAGATTTCGTACCCTAAAATTCATAAAATGGCACTTAGAAGCTTATGCCTCCACACTAAAAGTCAATTTAACATTGTGTCAAAAGTACATCTAAACATGGCCAGTGTAGGAACTTTTCTGCTGGATTAGGCAGCTATGCATTAAAAGCTTTATTTTTTAAATTTTTAAATTTTGCTCATTGGGGGATGAGGATAGGGTAATTCAAGAGACAGATTAATAAAAAAAATTTTCGAAAGGATATTTATGCCATGTTTGTCACAATATAACTTACTGTTGTGGAGTGGTGGTGTCCTGAATTAAAATTCAGGCACTGAGCCACAATGCCAAAGAGGAATGGCAAAAATGCAGTGCATCATCTTGCTAAGTAGATTTAAAAAAAAATATTTCAATGTACTGCTCTAATGGGGTAAGACTGCTACTGGTATTCCTATCAATGGGAATGGGGATGAATGGAAAGTATTTATTGAAAAAATAACATGTATGAGATTTAAAATGAACATCATTAATATTTTTAAATAATTGAACTGCTAAGACACACATGCTGCATATTTTTAAAAAATATACCTAAGTAGTGACCATGAAGAGCAAAAACCTAAATGGCTTGGTTCTGTCAATAAGACAAATATGGATTGATTTTTTTCCAGTCTTGTTACACATATCCAACCAATGTGTATTTTTATTTAGTTATTCTAGATCTCTTTAGTTTGGCCAACAGATTAAGAAATGTCACAAAATTATCTGAGGAAAATAATTTTATAGCAGCTCCTCCAAATCTGCTATTTTAGACATCAAACATATCAAAGACATATAGTTATATATAGATTTTAAATGTGAGGACACTCAATATTTGTGAAACTCTGGGTAGGGTTTTGAAACTGTCTTCAAAGTGATTATAAAATAAAGTGAATTTTTTAAAAGAAAAATTGACTCTTTTTCCCCTAATTCCAGTATTTTTGACTAATGGTTAATGTCAGAATGGGAACAAGGCCTCTTTGGTGAGTACTCATAAACCCTATAATGACTTTCGAATACCTCAATTTTCCCCTCTCTAAGAGAGGAAAAAGGTGATGCTTTCCACATACCTTAGGAATAAGTTGTGAGAGGGGAAAGTAAGCCAAAACACTTTGATATCTTCTGGAAGGAACATGACATTTGCATACACAGTAAATATAAGGCATCTAACATTGATGGCGTTATTCATAAAGACAAATAATGTATTCTGAGACCAGGGCAAACAAGTATGATACCTGTGCCACAAGCTGTCTGGTTACATCGGTAGCTCGTAATTCACATTGTTTAAGGCCAGAATGGTCATCATCTTGATGATATGCTAATGTAGCCACTTGGTTCAAACTTCAATCAAAGGTCTGATCTTGGACTTGAGGATGTGTACTTGGGTGCCAACTTTTTAATAAGATCCACTAAGTCTGCTTTTTCGATGCATGCCTTGCACTCTTCTCCCCAAATGTTGAGAATCTTTTTCAGTTCAGCTACTTTCATCTTCGATAGATCCACTGATTCTAAATCCAACTTCTTCTCTGGAAAATTAAAAAAAATCAAAAGATAAAACCCTTTATGGGGCAAAGTTTATCTTTTATTATTGTGCTACATCTAAGAATATTCAAGGGGGAACTGGGAAAAGTTCCAATTCTTAGAGAAACAATAGAGACAAGACTAAGGAAAACATATCCAAAACAATGGCAATAACTCATATTCAGTAGTATCTGAGCTATATTCAGTCCCTATATTCAGTACATGCACTGAACTACACTAAATTCTAGGGATCCTAAGATGAAACCAGATATGATTCCTTCTATCAAGAAGCTTACACTGTAGTAAGGGGATAAGACATACATAAAAACTGTACACTTAGCACAGTATCTGGTAGGTAAGTAGGCACTTAATAAATGTTTATTTACCGAGTGACTGACAAATAACTATAACAAGATAGCAATTGTTAAGTATGTGGGAGGAGCCAAACACTCAACATTTTCTACTTTTTCTAGTTTCCTAGTCTTTAACCCTGGATAATCACCCATCATCTCATTACTCTATTCTAGCTTCTGGGCAGTCACCAAATCTTAGTATCTCAACCAAAAATCGTAAAAATCAAACTGATACCACCCAGTATAAATTTCGGGCATATAACTTTACTTCTGTGTAGCATTTCTTATACTTCATAGTTATAAACGCAATATTAATTTTTTGAACCCAAATATAAAATAAAATAAAATTTCATCATATTTAACTCACCCCAACATTTTGGTTTCTCAAGATCTGTTTGGATCCTGACAATCATCCAACATGTTAGTGATTGTTCCCAGGTTTGTGTCAACTGAAATTTTGATAAGCATGCTATTTACGGTTTATATAGGTCCTTGCTAAATATACAGATCAAGCCCTGATCTTTCTTGATTGCCCCGGGAAGCATCCTTTCCAAGTTGGCATCAAGCTATTAATGACTACTTTTGAGCATACATTTAACCAGTTCCAAATCCATCTAAGCACACTATTATGTTGGCTATATCTGACTTTGCCACAAGAATAGCATGAAATACTCTATTAAGCACATTCCTTTTGTGAAAATGAAGACATTTTCCATTCTCTAATCCAGTGGTTCATGATCTTGAAACACTACTGACAGAGGTTTTCACTAACAAGAAAGAATTGATTGCTGGGGTGAAAAAGATAGCAACATTGCTGGGGAAGAAGAGCAGGTACTGACCACTCTATATTAAAATGTGTGATAAAGAAGAAAGTTGGGCATAATGTTACATATACCCGAGATTTGGGGAGAGCAGATTTCAAAGGGTCCAAGGGTCAAAGTGGACTTTTTGCATGGGATTTATAGTTCCTCTTGCCTTTTACATGAACTTAAATGTTAAATTTTTGTGTAAACATTTAGGGCCAGGGGTTTTACTACTGTCTCCTTTCTTCGATTTTCAGGGCAGCTAGGTGGCGCATTGACTAAAACAGTGGGTCTGGAGCCAGGAAGACCTGAATTCAAATTCACCCGAGACACTTACTAGCTGTGATCCCAAGTAAGTCATTCAATCTGTTTGCCTCAATTTCCCTAACTATATAATACGGATAATAACAGTATCTACCTCCCCCTGTTGCTGTGACAATCAAATGACATAATAATCATAAAGCACTTAGGAGTGCCTGGCACATAGTAAATGCTACATAAATGTTAGCTATTATTGACTATTATTATTTTGCTTACTATTAATTTCCAAGTGACTTTACTACTCTTCTTTCTGTGTTACAGAGACTCTCTGTGGTAGCTATCTTAGTGAAGATACATAGGGCATTTTCTCCCCACCTCACCCTTTTTCAATTAAAGCCCTTTTGATTAGATTTGTATGACACCAGAAAAAAAATCTTCTTGCTAGTCATTGTCTGGTGCACTTCATCCCTTTACCTTCGATGGGCACCCTGTTCAATTTATTGCTCAAGACTTTATAATCTTTGGCAATGCTTCCTCAGTATCTTCTGACAGTATCGTTTGTACCTACATCAGTCATGAGAAGGAGGTAATTTTCATTTGGTTTTGACAAGCTTTGGGAGGTTCTCTGTCAAGTCTTGGATATGGTCCATGGGAAGACAACAGACTATTGTTCTTATCAGGTTGACAATAGCTGCCTCGGTACCCCTAAACAGGTGACCACTACTTGTGCTTCAGTGCCTTAGTGATCACTCTTTGACATACCTTAGTTGACTTCGGGCATAGTGAACCATCATCCATTTACTTCATTTTTTTACATTTCTTTAACTTATAGCAAGAATGCCAATGTGGATATAAGACAGTCCCTCTAATAATAGGTGAACCATCACTGGAGGATCATTGGACAAAGAGCTCACATTTAGAGCACCAGGGATCAAATTACTATTTGTAAAAAGTCTAATAACTGATTCATAGACTCTTCTCTCTTCCTTCCCACTACCTTGTCACTGTCATTTCAGCCTGAGGGCCATTCATATTTTTATCAGTTTCATGGGCCATCTAGTTCCCCCCAAGATAAAAAAGAGAACATTGAATTTTAAAAATAAAGATATAAAGCGTTCACCAATTCTAATAAAAAATGAATTGGAATCAAAACAGAGTTGGACTAGAAAGATTAAGGCTCTTCCAGAAATTTATTCAGAAAGGTATCTTACTTCCCTTTCTTCATCAAAAGGTGCTTATACTCAGAGAGCTTCCCCACCTCTTTTACCAAAAAAAGTGCTAAGCTTATTGTCCCAACTAAATGATACTTTCATAACCTATGGACTACTCTAGACCTATTACATTTCCTCATTTGATGGCTGACCTAATAGTTCAACTTTGCAGAGCTTAAACCAACAACTGACAAGTCACCCAACTGTGCTCAACATTAGTTTTCCTGCTAACGATGGGCAGAAAGAAAGAATGTAAAAATGTAGGCATATCAAGATAAGTAGTTTCAGGAGGGAGATTAATTTGCATTAATTAACTGCTTTCCTGGCACTCTGCACCAGTGTGTGTGTGTGTGTGTGTGTGTGTGTGTGTGTGTGTGTGTGTGTGTGTGTGTGTGTGTGTTTGCAGATGCCCACACTCAGGCCTTAGTGTTTGACATTAAGAAAAAAGAGAGGAAAGACGGCTAAGAGAAGCTAATCCTCTGAACAGGCTTGTACAGGTACCAGGCTCATTTCTCTGGTTCCCCAGGGGCTTCTTTAGTAGGCAGTCATTTCTCCTCATTAATAAGAGACCATTTGATACTGTTTTGCTTATGTAAGGGTCTTGCCCTACTTCACTGAAGTTAAAACCATTAACATTATAAACCTAACACAAAATAGCAGTTTATAATCAGCAGCCTAAGAGTCAGAGGTATCATTAGGCAAAACTGTAAAGTAGGCAGATTATCATTGGTACCTCCCACCTCACCTTTCTGTACCCCACACACCTTTCATGGTGCTCCCGCCCCAATGTACCTGATCTATTCATGCTGCCCCTGATTATCTAGGACCCTTTTACTGATGCTTGCCTTTCTCGGGAAATATCCGGTGTCACAGACATTTCTACTTTCTTCCCTTAATTAAAATAAGCTCTCAGAAACCTGTCTCTGCATCTTAGGAGTTGAAGAGAGCCTTAAAGATCAAATACAGCTCATTTCACAAAAAAGAACACTGAGCTTCAGAGAGGTGGAAAAGACTTGTCCAAAGTCAGGTGTATACCTGCTTGGGGACCCAGGCTTCCTCACTCCCAGTTTAAGATGCTTTCTATTATAAAACCATCTCATCCTCCAAAATCGAAAAGGGCAATCAGCTCTTCAAAGCTTTCGGAGATTCTATATGATTAGAATACAGTGGGCACTGAAAATCTTAAGATCTGATTACATAATTCACATTCCTACCTAGCACAATATCTTATGCATAGTAGATGTTTTATGATTATTTATTGAATTGAAGAAGTGTTAGTGATTGATAATAATTAATATGTTCACTTTCTAGATGCTTCCATGACAGCAGAAAACATTATCTTGTTAAGAAAACGGTTAATATAATATTAACAATATCTTAACGGTTAAGAAAAAAAAGTTATTCTGTGAAGTTTGGATTCAGCCAAAGGGCCACACTTGAGGACCTAGAAGGCCACAGGTTCCCCACCCCTGTCTTAACCTATAAGAATTAAATTGTAGTGGAAGCCTTTCAACAATTAGGCCCAAGCTACGAAGATACTTCTGAGTGAAGGAAAGTTTCCAGAACAACTACTTACACTGTTGAACTACGCATACCTCTCCTTACTAAGAGTTCTAATCTCCTGAACAATAACAGATGCACTTTCTAGCTTGATGTGTCAAATGTCATCTGTCACAACTTGTTCTTTCTGTTTTTCTTGCTAAATGTGACTTTTGCCTGAAGCGAAAGTTGGTTTTCTATAAATAACCTGATCCCTACAAACCTAACTCTAGTAAATTAGCTGGGTTTCACATGGAAGGAAGGCTTCCTCCCCTTTTATGTCTTGAAAACTACATGTATTCATAACACAAACTCCCTGAGGGCAAAGGCCATTTAACTTTTGTCTTTGTATCCCCTGTAGAAGACAGCACCTAACATAGAGTAGTTGCTTACTGATGGACTAAATTGCAAAATTTTGTCTCTCAGGGTTATAAAGAGCTATAAATACATTCTCTTTGGATGATTATTCCACTTCAGTTTTAGCAAATTTCAACAAAGATTTATTAAATGCCTAAGATATGCTAATCAGTGAGAGAGATACAAAGATCAAATGAGACAGTCCCCATGCTCACAAAATTTGAAATCAAGTAAGGAGAGATGAAACATACACAAATAGCTATAAAAACATAAATTGATAGATGGTAAGTTCAAAGGGAGACTGGGAGAATCAGGGTTTCATGAAAGAAATGGCATTCATAAAAGTAGGTAAGAAATTTCACTTGGCAGAGGGCATTCCAAGTGTAGGGAATGGTATGAATAAATGCCAATTGGAATAAGGTTTGGCAGCACCATAAGACATGTGGCCAGGAGTAATATGAAATAAAAATGGAATGGTTTGGTAGTCCCAGATTGTGAAGGGCCCTGAGTGTTAAGCAAAGGAATTTGCATTTTAAGAATGCAAATAGTAGTCAATAGGGAATCATGGAAAAGTTTTAAGCAAACCAGTGACATGACCAGATCTATGCATAAAGAATATGTCTTCATGGAGAAGGTGTCATTTGAACAGGATTCTAAGGGTGAGCTGGAACAAGATATGTTCCTTGAGGAGAAAAGGCTTTGCCTCCAGCCAACTGGGGATGCTGACATAATAGACATTTTACTCTAGTTATACCATATTTAAGCTCGCAGATCTGACTGTCTATCCTCTTCAGCTTCTCACAAATCTTTATTGCTGGTACATGGGCACTCATGGGGCGAGTGACTTCACTTAGGATCTTTGTGGCTGCATCATTTGTTGCTCCAAGATAATAGCACTGAAAAAAAGAATCAACCCAAAATCTTTACAAGATTAAATAAAATGAAAATTAGAATAACATAGTAGCTCAAAGATTGTCTCTAGCGATGAGAGTGGAAATAACTTGGTCCTTACAGTCCAACCTTTAAAATGTTTAACTCTTATGATCGAAGACATCAGAAAGATAAATTATGTGACAACTGTGGTCATTTCTATTATAAACTGTCTTGTTTCAGGAATCTACTATATATATAGCATCTTAGGTAAAAATATAAAAGTCAAGGTACTCGATGGAGAGATTTAAATGATAAAAATGTTTAAAGTGATGGCAGTTTCATATTTTCACATGTAAGTGGTAAAGTTCCCTTTACAAAGCAAATTCAAAGGATGCATTCTCCCTTCTCTTAAGGAATTTAATATCTAAAATGGTTCAGTGATACAAGAGAAGATTTAAAATGTTTTGTTCTTATTGTCTAAACCTATGATTTCATCCATATAGGAAACTAGTGGTGTGGAAACTTCTTCTACCAATGCAGATCACCACCTTGTCTGTAACTTAAAGTCTTAGAAAGTTGCCTTGGGACATTGAGAGATTAACAGACTTGCCCAAGGTTACTCGGATGGTATGTGTGAGAGGCAGGACATGAATCTAGGTCTTCCTTACTCTTAAGGCCCATCTTCTATCTAGTATAACATGCTGCCTTTCTTTACAAAAGGATATACAATAATATATATACACATACATGTATATATATGCACACACAGAGCAAAAATATATAGACATCTATGCAAACACAATTTTTTAAAAATGCAAATGCAATGTAAGTATGAATAGTAATGTAAGATGTTCAGATTTTGTAAAGATAACTTCAGCTAAAAAAGGGAGCAAAGCCTGCAATTTTCTTTCCATAATGACTAGTCTTGCCCAAGGGGAAACAGTCTAAGACAAGACCACTACCCGGGATCTTCTGATCTAAAATTAGACAAATCAGAAGACTAAGGCTGATTTTTTTTATTGATGCCTAGGAGCTATTTTGAACAATAGGTAACCTGGGGAAAAAAGAAAGCCTCCTAGTCTCAGATAGGCATCTAGGATAGCTACTGTCGCCCTTTACAATACCAATACCAAGATTTTGTCCATTACCCAACCACTTTGTATGAGAATTGATCAATGTGACAAAGATGTGCATCTAGCTCTAAGACAATCATCTGCAGAAAGTAAACTAGAGGTTGGAAGTCCTCCATCAGATCTTAGCATATCAAGAGAAGACTGCTACCCAATCTCAGCACACTGGAAAAGAGAACCTTCTCTAGACAAGGTGGATTCGTGAGGAACCCTGATACTGAAGGCAGCTTTCAAGTGAATTGGCTAAACAGAAACTCTCAGGCTATTGGGCATCAAGCCCTATGTACTTAATCAGTTTCTTAATCTTTCTGGGCCTGAATCTTCCTTTGTAAAAGGAAGGGGTCAGACCAGATGAGCTCCAAGGAAACTCATCCTTAAGTCCTGCAATCTTATGGTCTCTTCAAATGTTCTTCCCTCCACATCCTACCCCCTCTACCCTCAGTCTACTTGGAGAACAGGGAATGAGACTGAGGATAATGAAGATTTTGTGCATTACCTAGCCAGACCCAGGGAGGAGAAGGAAGATTGGGTCAGAGGTCTTAGAAAGATAAAACCGTCCTAAACATCTGGCTTGGATGCCTTCTAGCCACCCTCTGACATCCCTGGGGTATAGTCCACTAGAGTATTCTAGATAGCGTAAATTTGCTGAAATTTCATAAGCCCAACCCAAGTGAATATCCCACAACCTTCAGTTAGAAAAAATGTTAGTTGAATTGGTGGATGATGGAGATTTATGCCCACAACTTTAACCAGAACAGAACATATATATCACTAAGCATAAAACTTTATTAAATGGCTTATAAAAGTGGCTCATGATCTGTAAATCAAGGACCCTGATGGCTTCACATGGAGAACATTGTCATTTTAATCTTTATTCAACTCCAACAAAATATGTAGCATGACTTAATAGGATAAAAAATACCCTTCTGTTGGATGAATAAAGGTCTCTCAGATACATGTATCACCTTTTTAAATATATGTAGATGCTGCTGTGATTAATAAAATACAAGTTAATTTAAAATTACTACTTGAATCACTAATCAAAGTCTTTTTTGTCATTTATATTTTCTCAATCAATAATTACATATTCTATAAATAAATACAACTAAACCATGAGAAGGGGATCCCTGAATTTTTTAATTAAAAAGAGATATTCATACCCAAAAAAAGTCAGGAAACAGTTGACCTTGGTTTAACAGTTTAGAAAGCAAAACCAAACTGATTCCTAAATAAGTGTAAATATGATTTGTTCCATTTTGTTCAAATATTCGTTTAGAATTATTCTCCAAACTGGATATGTCTGAGACAAGCATGCATGCAGCTCAGATGACAAAAGAAGGCCATCATTAGAAATGACAAAATTAGCAGTCATCTGCAAGCAAAAAAAAAGTGAAAATGAAAGGTGAAAAAATACCATACCAGACGATTTTCTTTTCCTTTGGAATCTAAACAAATGCTGATTAATTCATTTTCTATCGTTTCCTGGGAAAAGTCAACACCTTTGGCTATTAAGGAGCTGTAGAATCTTTCCAGAAATTCTTTACATACTAGGAAGAAGAAAGAAATTATATTTGTATGCACTATTAAAAAAACACACACTTACATATATTCCATGGAAGACAAATCAACATAATCACTGGTCTTTGTTAGGAGTGTGGATTCAGGTTCTGTCAAAATTGCTTTCAGGCATCTAGTTAGTAACTTGGCAAATTACTCTTTGAACCTACAGTCTGCTGAAAAGCAGAAAGGTTTCTCAAGGCAAGCCCTAAATTTAAAGAAAAAAAGATGTTGATAGGTTGGAAAGGTGGTCTGGACCTAAAAAGATGAAATTTAATAGGAAGAAATATAAAGTCACATATTTGGGTTAAAAAAACTACACAAGTATAGGAAAGGAGAGATATTGCTAAAAGGCATTACATGTAAAGAAAGATCTAAGAGTTTCAGTAAACTTAACTCAATATGTGTCAAAGTGTAAAATAGCCAAAAATCCTAATGTAATAACAGGCTACATTAATGGAAGCAGAGTGTATCCATGGTAAAAATGATAGTCCCTCTGTACTAGGCCTTAGATCACATCTAGAATACTGTGTCTAGTTCTAGGTACCAGCTTAGAATGAACAGGATATAGTACTTTCAAAACATGACTAAGATAGAAAAGTGACTCAAAACCATGCTACATGTGGATTGGTTAAAGGAAATGGGGATATTTAGCCAGGGGAAGGAAATATTTAAGTAGAATATGATAATTATCTTAAAATTTGAAGAATTACCACGTAGAAGAGGCATTAGGCATGTTCCACGTGACCCTAGAGGTTCAAAAAAAGATCAAAGGATGGAAATTACTGAAAGACAGCTTTCAAATTAATATAAGAGGAAGTTTCCTAAAAATTAGGGCTACCCAAAAGAGAATAGTCTAGAAGAAATTTATGGAAATTTAAACAATCAAACCTCATTATGTACTTAACCTATCTGTTATCATGAACTTCAGTCTGTCACCATTTATCCATAGGAAGGAAGATAAGAAACCAGAATAGAGAGCCTACTTTACCGGACATGATTCATGTTTGGGTAGGGTTAGATGACTGCTGAAGTCCTTTTCAACAATAATATTCTGTGATTCAGAATGAAATAATGATGTCTAAACTAGGAATTCTTTTCAATTACTAATTAAGAAATATTTTGAAGCACTGTTTTTAAGTAAAGTACTATGCTAGGTAAAAAGTAGAGAAAAAAGTTTAGGTAAAATATAGTCTTTGACTTCATGGAATTTACAGAATAGTGTGAGGATTCAGCAAGTGCACAATTAACTTTTTCGAGGATCTGTAACTTGATCAGTGAGGATAATCCCATCATAACTCAGTAGATGGTCTTCAAACTATTTAGAGTCAATCTGGTGATTATCCTCTCCAAATTTAGCTGGGCCAATCCTCAGAAAGCACAGTCATTTTTGACCCATAATTTAAGCCCTTCCAGCTTAGAAGGCCCATTATAGCTGGTGCTTTGCTCTCATAGCCTTTGAGACCCCAAGGCAGCTTTTACCCAATGATGAAACTTCAGAAAAGTAAGTCTTAATTCCAACAAGTATCTGCAATTCTTGTATTTAGGGCCGCTGGATAGGGTAGAGCATAACTGTGACATTGGTAGCAATGGACTAACTGCTCCAGGTAGCTTCCTCAAATGGACAGTCAACAGGTATGAAAGAACCAAAACAGAAATCAGCCTTAGCAAACTGAAAATTCTAATAGTAGCTCAAGTCTTGGGAAGGAAATTCAGGACAGAAAAATTGGCTAACTCAAAAATCCCTCTCTACTAAGAGGGATGAGTAGTAGCCACAATTGAAGCTACTTCTGTTTGCAGTTTTGGTTCCTCATAAATTATTTTTTTAAGTGTGCCTTAGGTTTTACATCTGTAAAACAGGCAACTTATCAAGGTTGATCATCTTCTTTACAGATACTCTTCCTATTCCTCCCACATGACATTTCATCTCCTGTCTTTTTTTTTAAACAGATGGTTCAATTTGTCTGAAATATAGAGCATGTTAAGGGGGAAAGGTTGGGAAGGTAAGTGGGAGTGAGGTTGCAAAGGGTTTTAAATACCAGAGAAGTAAAATTTTGGAAAATTGGAATTGTGGATCATAATTTTCCATTTATAAACTCTAAAACCTCCACAAAACTCCATGGAGGTAGCCTTGGGACATCAAATATTACACCAGCAAAACACAACCTTCTATAAGTCTGACCAAGCTATAAAGGCTTAAAGCACTGCCTTGTCAACATAATGTGTCTGCTGTCCAAGGGCCAACCTATCTTTGTACAAAAAAACTAATAAACAACCTTCTGTTCACTAGGAAATTAACTCATGGAGAACAGAAAAGATAAAAAAAATGTCCTTCCATCCTGTGTAGCCTCTTTGTTCTTCTACATGGTGGTGGCAGAGGGGAAGAGACATGCTTAGAGGGCACTAAGAATTATAAAGTTTTTAGGGCGTCACAAATATTAATTTAACTTGTTATATGTGAAACCTTTACAACTGATTCAGCATTAGAGAAAGTCAAATTCATCTATACTGACATTCTTACTGTGAATGATGAAAGTTGCAGTGAAATGCATTGATGGTGATAATGGAGTTGGTTTCATGGTGCACCCGGAGAGAACAGAAAAATCCAAATGGTTACTTTATCTTTCAGCGTTCATAAGGGGACCACAGTAAAAACAGCTGCAGCTTATTTACCAACATGCATTGCAAAGGATGAAAAAGTAGAGCTAGCCTATGAAAAACCTGATAAATCCTCCAAATCTAGTCAACAGACAACTTGACACACAATGAGGCCATCTAGTTCAACTCCTTTATTAAATCCTATTCAATTCCACAAGCATTTTTTAAGTACCAGATATTGTGCTAGGCACTGAAGAATCAAAGACAAAAGGGAAAATGGTTCCTGCCCTCAGGGAGCTTGCAGGCTGGAAAAGGGAGATAACATGTACGTATATAGGTATAAACAAAATTTATAAAAAATAAATACAAAGTTATTCGAGGGAAAGGCATTAGTAAGAGGCAGGGGAGAAGTTTGGATCAGGAAAGGTTTAAAAGAAGGCAGTATTTGAACTGAACTTTTAAGGGATTCTGGGAACTGGAGGTAAGGAAGGAATACATTCCAGGCATGGGGGGCAGCCTATTCTAAGGCACAGAGAGGGGAGTGGGACCTTCATCTGTGAGGCCTGTTTGACCGGACTACATAGAGGGGGGAAATGTATAAGTAAGGGTAGAAAGATTAGTTAAGACCATGTTGTTAAGATCTTTAAATGTTAAACAGAGGAGTTCATATTTGATTCTAGGTAATAAGGAGCCACTGGGAATTTATTGAGGAGTGACATGGTCAGACTTGTGCTTTAAGAAAATAATTTTAGCAGTTTTGCTCAATTGTGTTATCTTTCTAAAACTTTTTTTCCTCCCTCTACCATTTCTCGTTGCTTATAAGGTAATACCTGTCACCATCTTATTTCCTAAGACTGTACTCTAAACTGGTACCATGCTATCTCTGTCAAGGAGATCAGATATTTAAAGGTTTCCAGGCTCTTTTGGTCTTTTTGTTGTACTGATTAATTTAAATTTTAATTTCTTTAGGAAATAATAATAGTCTGTGTCAACGTTTGTCATTTTTTCCATTTCCCAGAGGGGCCTCAATTGCCTACTAAATATTGTCTCCATTTTATTCTTTCAAATCAGTTTGATACTGATTTGGGGCTTTATTCTAACAAGTTAATGGTCCAAATATACAAATACCTCTGATTAGATAGCTCCTATATAATAAGTCCTGTTATTTTTGTGACTTTTTATTGCTCAGAATATCCTAGACCTTTTTTCTTCTCTTATAAAACTGTTGTGATATGTAGGTGTGAAGATCCTATAGTCTACAAGCCTTTTTGTCCTCTCTTTTCCTCCTCAGTCATTTTTTTCTAATATACTTTTGCTAGCTATCCTATGCCTACCTTTTCAGGGAAGTCATCATTAAAGTACATGCTGATTAAATTCAGAGGGTCTTTTTGAGTTCTTCATAGAATCTCTCTACCTCATTATTTGCTGTAACAGATCCGTTGCTGATGCATAGGCTACAATTAATTTCATGGTCTTCTTAATAATTGCTAGCATTTATATAGCACTTTCAGGTTTTGCAAAGCACTTTACATTTATCATCTCATTTAATACCTTACAAGGTGACATTGGGTCTGTTCTTATCCTGTGTTGGCAACCAAAAATGGGCTCCTTAGCACTTAGTCAACAAGTGCCCTTGACTAGTTTGGCTTTTTCCCCTGAACTGAATGCTGTTTGTATGTTGGACTGGAGTAAGCTTGTCGGCCCCTTCACCTTGCTTCCCTTGCTTAAGCTGATGGAAAGAACCTGTGCTTTCCCGGTCAACCCCTTCACCTTGCTTAAGCAGATTGAAAGAACCTGTGCTTTCCCCGGCGTACCTTACACCCCCGCAGAAGCCGGATGGTTAAAAGCAGCTCCCGTTGGAGCCAGAGGCTGCTATAGCTACAGCCACAGCCACAGCCACAGCCAAAGCCAAAGCAGGAGCTGCCAGTGGCAGAGCTGACCTACGGGAGGAAGCTGAACAAGGACTTCAGGCCAGTGGGTAATCTTTTTACCATAGAGGGGGAAGCATGATTTTGCTTTATGCAATCATGCTTCTCTGTAGCCTCCTGGTAACTCTTTCAAGGCGTACTTATTGGGCCTGGAAGCTTTTGATCAATATATCAAAATGGGGTTGCTGGTTCATGGGTTGGTTACTGTGGAGCCTAAATATATGTTTTGATTCTTCTGCCTTCTACTTTGAGAGTTTCTTATATCCGGCGGTTCCGAACCTTTCAGACATGTATATGATCCTCTTTGAGATTATAAACTCTGCCCTCCTAATGCATATCCCCATGAAGAAACTGAGACTGAGAGATTAAATTTTCCCAGGGTCACACAACTAGTTTTTGAGGAAGGGTTTGAACTCATTGAGTTCTATCTTCTATGCCACTTAGCAACCTACCAAGGCTTATCATAGACACCATAATATGAGATTACCAAATGTCCTGTGAAATGATGTTTCTTATTTCCCTCACATGCATGATAAACCCAACTCCCTTGCCTTCTTTATTTGTCTCTATAATGAGGACCTGTGAGCCATTCCATTCAGCTTCAACTTCCTTTTGTCTCCTGGTTTCATTTACTGTGAGAACATCAAGACTGATACAGATGACCATATCATAGTCCTGCCTAAGAAGATTCAGAAGTATCCTAAAGTTATCTTTAGGATAAAATTCCACCTTTCCAAACTTCACACACATTATCCCACTCACTGAGTCTGTCTTCTAGTCACCTTGGCCTACTTACTGTGCCTGTACATGACAACTGATCTACTGTCTCCACGCCTTTGCACAAGCTGTCCCCCATTATTAGAATGTACTCTCTCCTCACGTGAACTTCTTCATATCAAAGAGACTTAATCTGTTGTCAGTTCAGTATTGCAAACCTTTGCAATATGGTAAAAATCTGCCAAATTTCACTCTACTGTCATTGCCTCCAAGAATACAGGGTTACATCCACATAATGATGAGGTATCTGGAATAGGACCTTGTGTTTTCGAAGCTTCTTTCAAGACTCAGCTCAGTTGTTACCTATCTTGATCTCCACAGTTGTTGGGTTATTCACTTTCAATCCCTCTCCCTAATTACTTTGCATATTTTTATATTTCCTTACTTGTATGTATACTTTTTCTTCCCAATAGAAGGTAAAGTCCTTGCAGATAGGGACTGTTTTGTTTTTGTCTTCCTGTCCTCAGTACCTTGCATTGGGTAGTATATAAATAAATGCTTTTTGAATGAATGAAAACCCTCAAATATGACCAGTAAATTCTATGGGTAATAAGAAATTGCTTGTAAACCTTAAAGTGCTAGATAAATGTGAGTCACTACTAGAATGAGACAAACTGGAAAATCTAATTACAATCCAACCAAGCTACTACCAACTACTGTACATGTGAAGTGCAGAATACAGTAACTAGATAATGTAGTAATGCCATCTACAGGAAGTAGGCTAAAAGTTTCTTTCTGTAATTCAAGCATTAAAAATGGTAAAATAATGCAAAACAATGTTTATGGTTAAAATCAAAGATTGATGGGCTCAGAACATTTTCACAGGCTCCATTTTATCCCTAGTACCACTAACAATCTCTCAAGGTTGAAAGTAGATATTAATCCAAGCCCTAGATGTCACTAAGTTTTTTAAAGAATCCAGATTAGTCCCCACAGAGGCATCAGAATCAGGATGAGAAGAGCGCATTTAGGGTTAGGAATAGTTTTTTAAAATTAAGTCATTGTTGACTTGTTCCACTTTCGCCCAGTGCTCTCTGGAAATTAGCTTCCAGATGATACACAGCTCATTCCATCATAGGCTCAGGCTACAGGAAAGACAGTATTAAGAGAATGAATATAATTAGGTAATAGTGAAAATGTATTGAATCCTTTTTACCACTGTTAGCCGCTTCCCTATTGAATGTCCTCGCTACCATATCATCATGAGTTTCATCTCTTGAAATTATAATCAACCAAGTTATTATTGTGTCAAATTTTGTTAGTGAGGCATATTATCATGGAGAACAGGAGAAAAAGAAGGTATGAGGCATAGGGAATGAATATAAAATTTTAAGAAACCCTGTTAGCTAATTTAACAAAATAAATATTTATTACTAAGTTCATAATCTCAAAAAAGAAAAAAATTTCATCAAACATACAGAATATTCTTATCTTAGAAAACAATTCTGGAATTTCGTGAATTTTATTTTGGAAGAGTAGGTCTTTTGTTCAATGTTCGGTTCCCATCATGTGCCAGCTCCATGTTACATCCTGGGTTTACGAAAATGAAAGTCCCTTCCCTCAAGAAGCTTACTTCTGCATCTCTTTTAACTTCTAATATAGAGGGAGACATATAGACATATATGTCTCCTTATACATAGGAGTCACATATGTGTGCATACATATATATATATATATATATATACACACATATATATAAAGACCTAGGATCATATCTCAGTTTTGAATACTATCTTTGTGACTTTGGGAGAGTAACTTCACCTCCCTCTGGTATCTTCTAGAAATTGAAATTAAATGGAATTTTGTTTACTACAGTTGCTACATTATATTCCAAGCTTCTTGGTTGTTATGATGGACTAGGGACAATGAAATCAAATAATAGCTAATATGATTGCTTCAATTGGGCTTAGAACTTAAAATCAATAAATAAAAAAATACTGTGGTACGGCACCTATAACAGTTGTCATTCCGTTCATTGTCTCACCCTTCTTTCCCAGAGCAATTCAGTTGTCCTGGGCACCATCTTCAACTTTTTGTATATTTTTATCATTATAAGTTAAATCTCTTCCTTACTAAATCAAGCAGCAAAGCTTTCCCAGGTAAGTGCTGGATATTGAGGGAATATTCAGGAGGAGCTAAATTTAGAATCACGGAGTGGAAAAATGTAGAGCTAAAACTAACCTGAGATCATCCAGGCAACCCCCTTATATTACAGATGAGAAAAACTGAAATTACTGACTTTGATTCCCTTTCAGTACTTCAGCTAACTTTTATACCGTAAAGCAAAGATTTTTTTAAAAATTAATTTTCTCTTCTCTTCTAGTTTAGGCCACCTAACTCCTTCCTTGCTAATTTTTCTTTTTTCCTTCTGGCATGATCAGTTTGCACGCTAGTGACATATGTCTTCCGGGCAAAGGGATGCAGATATTCCCAACTGAAAAGGAATGAGCCACTTAAAGACTTTGGTCCAACTTGCCAGGTTGACAGCGGTGGGAACGGATGAGAGGAAGCGTGGCTAGTGAAAAACTAGGCTCAAGTCCTAGCACTGGCCACAAAGTCACTTAACCTCTCAGTGTCTTGGGCTCATTGTCTTAGCTACAAAGGAATAGATCTGAACTAAAGATTCTCATTCTGTCTCCTCCCTCCCTTCTTCCCTCCTCTCAATGCGAACTAAGCTAAACCCTCTAATATATGTATGTACCGCGTAACATATACTATAACATAGGAAAAGTAATTTCAGAGCCCCATGATTTAATTACTACCCCTCTGGTAGACAGTTTTTTTTTTTTTTGTCTTTCGTGGGGGGGGTAGAGGGGAAAGCTTGGGGAGCCCGCTAGGTTAACAGCACACCCAATGAATGTTTTTGAAACAAGGGACCAAAAAAAAAAACCAACTTTGCGGGTGGAGACACTTGCATTCTCCTGTTCCTAGTTATTTATAGCACAAGCCAGGCAGGGAGAAGGCAGTGCAAGCAACAGCTGCAGTCCCTGGAGCTGAGCGCCATTGCCATGCAAGTTCAGTCTCACCCCCGCTCACCTTCACAGTCGGCCCCCGCGCGCACCGGGGAACCTTGCCCCCGAACAGCTATGGGGCCGGCAACAAAAAGGCAGACAGACAGGGTAAGGGTTGTGAATGCAGCTGGGGTCGCCTGCTGCATGTTGAAAAAAAGTTCCAATTGCGCGGGCCACCCACTGTCAGGGAAACGCACAAACCAGGGCTCTACACAAGCCACCAGCAGAGAGGGGAAAGGGAGAACCTGGTACCGTACAGAATCTGCCCGTAGTTGCTAGGAAGAATGACGTAACCGTAAACCCTAGTCCCCATTGGCTCATCTCGGAAAAAGGGGACGAAGCAATGGAGCCTCTCTCTCAGGCGTCACCACCCCCACCTCCGCTTTTCAACTGGCGCTTGCGCTTTCCTCCACGCGCTCGGCGCTCGTACCTTCGAGACGAAACCGACGCAGGCGCGACGCCTCATGATTCGCCAGGCCCCTGCGTAGCGAGGCGGGAGTTTGGTCTTGATTGGCGGAGACGGCCTTAGGCAGCCGAGGATTGAATGGGCAGACTGGGCGGAAGGGAGGGGGAAGCGTGTGGTTACCGCGGTGCTTGATGGGGCTGCTCCGAGACCGGTAGCGGCCGCCGTTGTGAGAACAGCCCGTGCCGCCGCAGCCTCATGGCGGCCATCGGAGTCCACCTGGGCTGCACATCTGCTTGTGTGGCCGTCTATAAGGTAAGGGAGGACGGCGGCGGCGCAGAGAGAATCGGTTTGCTTGACTCTCCTCAGACGCGGGGGTTGATTTCTTCCTTTGGTTACCTAGAGGGCCAGGCCGGGGGTAATGTCGCCCAGGGTCGCGTTCCTGCGGCAGCGAAAGCCGAAGGACGCCTCGGGCCGGTTCCAGACTGCCCACTTTGTGAACCCTCCCCTCTTCCGTCCTCACACCTCACCTCCCACCTTCCGAAATCCCTCCCCATTCCCTCTCTCTCACCCTCCCCCGCCCCCCATCCCCCATCTCAGGACGGTCTCTGCGGGGGGGAGACGCGCCTGGCGCCAAGGAGGGTCGCGGGACGGTGACGGGAGGTGTGGAGTGACGTCACGATAGCATGCTCCTGACGTGGACCCTTGTCCCTGGCGTCGGGGGGGTGGGGTGGGGGCGAGACGGGCAGGAGAGCAGGGGGTGTTCTGGGGTCAGAACTCGGAGGTTCCGGGGCTTCTCCAAACTCCTGCGGGAGGGAGCGAACGAGGGAAGGGCGGGGTAGCCTCGGCCTGCGACCCAGAACTGTTGCATTCTGTGCGAGAGGTTTGGCTGTGGAGGGGAGCGTGGGTGAGTATGGCTTCTTGGTCTGTTTAATATGGAAGGTTTCCCGAGTCCTAAGTAGGGAAAGCGGCGTTGGAGGGCCTGGGGGATGCGGGTGGGAGGGGGGATCGGGCCCTTCTGTCAGTTCTTTTGAGAAGAGAGATGAACAGGGTTTTTGTTTTTTCCTGCTACCAGTTCTGTCCCTTCTGAAAATAGGATCTATCAGGAAAAAACAGCTCCCATAGGGTTAGTATTACTTAATCCGGAGAAAAGAAGGTGTGTGGGGGCGGAGAGGAGAGAGGGTTTCTTAATAATGATCTTTAAGTGTTGTAAGGAAGGTTGTTATTACACGTAGGATGCATTAACCAATTATTGACTGTGCAGAGGACACCAAAAAGAAATGGGTGGATTCGGCATAGAGGGCGTCTTCTACTTAAGGAAGGGCAAGCACTGTTTAACTCTGTTAAACGAATTGATAATACATTGCTTAAGTCTAAAGTGTTTTTATAGCTCCAAGATGTCCCCTTGGATAAGGCCAAATTGTGTAAATTATATTCAGCTATCCATGTAAGAAATATGATCACAACACTGTAAACTCACAGAATCATTAATGTGTCACTTAAAATTAGTGTTTCTTTTTTTTTTTTGCCTATCTCTCCCTAGGATGGCAGAGCACATGTGGTTGCTAATGATGCAGGTGACAGAGTCACACCAGCTGTGGTTGCTTATTCAGAAAATGAAGAGGTAATAGTCCCTTCAGACATCTTTACTTTGTAGTAATCAAAAGTTAGATACATTTTAATTTATGGCTCTTTTGCAGGTTGTTGGTTTGGCAGCAAAACAAAGTAGAATAAGAAATATTTCAAATAAAGTTATGAAAGTAAAGCAGATCCTTGGCAGAAGGTAAGGAACTCAGTCTTAAATGAAATAATACATTTCTGTCAGGAAGAGAGGTTTGTAATCAAATTGTCATGTGAAAATAGTAACTCTGGAATTATATTACTGCATTTGTAATTGGAGGATTATCAAGAGCAACATAATGGGATACTTACTTGCTTTAATTTATGATGTTAGGTCCTTCTGACTTTATGAGTTGTCACCCACTAACATTTCCATTGTACCTTGTGACTTTGGAAGGTAGTAGTAAACAAATATTTCTGTATTATTTCAGTGGAAATAATAGGAGCTTTTGACATTTTTTTACTTAGATTTTTTTTAAGGGAGATGGAGAGATGATGATTTGGAAGAAACTTGGAGAATTTTATTCTAGTACAGTTGAATTTTTCCAAAAACTAGTAATGTTGTTTGGTGATAGCTTGAATAGATGTCAGTCTTCTATTACAGTGCCTTTGTGTAGGTTCTTCTCTAGACTAACTTTTCCTGTTTGTCTCTTAACGTGCAAATTTAATCATTGTAGAAACAACTTAATTAATGTCTTAAATAAGAATCAAGTTAATCATCCACTGCTCTAACTTTAATTAAAAGATTAAAGAGACTTGCTTTCCCAGACTTCTGTCTCCTGAAATTATAGATTACAATAATAATTAAAGGTTTTATGTCCTTGTAATAATAATATTTTACATAGCGCTTTTAAATTTTCACAACACTTCCACATTTTTAAAAAATTTTTCATACCAGCTCTGAGTTTGATAGGGTAGTTATTAGCCCATTTTACAGATGAGGAAACTGAGGCACTGAGAAATTCTGGTTTGCCTAATGTCACACAGTGAAATAACTAGAATTTGCAGGTCTTCTGACTTCAGCCACAGCCTCTTTCCGAGGTGCTGGATGAAGAATTTTAAGTAGAAATTAACTTGAAATTCTGAACTTGAGCTCATAGATGAATTAGTTTTAAGACTCATTCCCTGTGTAGATGCAGGAATCTTAATCAAAATAATCAATTATCTGTTTTGGTTAAATTGAACTCATGTTATTTTTCTTCTTAGGCTGTCTCCGCACTAGCCAAAACCAAACTATAGGGATTTTTAGTGGGGTGGGATGGGGTAGTGCACAGTATTGTGGCAACAGCTACATTTCCACACTACCCTTTTTCACTGTAAGTGGAAAAATTGAGCTTATTGAAAACAAAACATAAGTGCCAGTAGTTTTCAGACCCTAAATACCACCCTCAAGGCAGGCAAGTATAGACAGGTTTGAAACATTTTAAACAGCCAACAGGATGGGGGTGGTTTGGGGGTGGGGGAGGTTGAACACGGCCAGAATGGTAAATGACCAGCTTCTGTTATATCTCCAGTTTTAAAAAAGTTTCTAGAAACTCTGTGCTAGCAAAGGTAACTTAGCATTTTTTCTAGTCACCTAAAAAGATGCCTCTAAGTAACAGTGCCACTCGGGTAGCCATCTCATCGTGGCTCCATCCTGATACTTTGGGGTCAGTCTAGCAAGGTTAGTAAGACCTGTGTCCCCAGGGCACACTGCCAACAGCATGTAGCACATGGGTTGCCATGGCTTCTCCAGAGTTGGCTGCCTCACTCTCCAGGCCCTCTTTTCTACAAGTTCCCTTTCTACCAAACAGAATCTTTACAGACATAGTTATAGTCACCAGGTCTTGGCCTTGGAAGCATCCCAACCTTCTGTGGAGGAGTCAGCCCTCAAGTTGCCAAGCCCACAGAGTGCTTTATTGGCCTCCCAACATCCATCCCAGGCTTACTCCCAAAGCCAGGCTTACTCAGCCTTGGCCCCATGCCTATCAATGAACCACTCACAAGTAGCACCATCTAACTTGATGCCAAAGTCTTCCTTACACCCTCCCTGTAACTCATGCCCATCTGGCCTTCTAGCCAGACATGCGGTCCTTGGACCTGGTTCCACAGCATTTAGTCCCGAGAAGGAGGAAGCAACTGGCTCCAGGAAATATACTGAGACCACACAGAGCTTCCCCCAAGTCTTCATTGTTGCAACTTGATGCTCAGGAGCCTTCAACAGTTTCCCATTCCACAATGGCCACTACCAATAGCAGTGCGGGCATCCGCTGGTCCAGACAGGAGACACGTACTCTTCTGGCCATACTGGGTGAGGCAGAGTATATTCAGCGCCTCCAGACTGTCCACCATAATGCAGATGTCTATCAGGCTGTGTCAAAACGAATGCATCAGGAAGGTTTCCGACGCACAGAACGTCAGTGCCGCTCCAAGTTTAAAGTTTTGAAGGCTTTATATTTAAAGGCTTATGTTGCCCATGCCACCAGTATGGGTGACCCTCCACACTGCCCATTTTATGATACACTGGATCAGCTTCTCCGAAATCAGGTAGTGACTGACCCAGATAATTTAATGGAGGATGCTGTCTGGACCAAGCAATGTGATCAGAACTTAGTAGCCTCTGACCTCCCAGGGGAAGAGGGAAACAGCAACTTGAAGGCAAAGAGGAATCAGGCAGCAGATCATCAGACTATCTTGAGAGCAGCTAAGGAATCAGATGAGAATTGTCACCTAAGTGTGGGAATCGGTAACCAGATGCCTGAGACCGGTGACCTTGAGGATTCCTGGGATGAAGCCTCAGGTGCAGGTAACTCCCAAGAGTGAGAAAATATTGGGGTCCTATAATGCCATGGTCTTAGGCATGAGTGCATGGTTGGGGGGTGGGGTCTTGCCAGTGGTCTTCCTCAAGCCTAGTGAATCATTGGTTTGGGGATGGGCGGACATATGAACTGTTGGCTTCAAAAGCCCACGCACTTGGGTCTGTCATCACAGGTTGGGACCCTAAAAGATGAAAAGTTCTATGTAAATCCAAAGTGGTGAAAGCGTTATTTCTTTAGATAACTGTAAAAAAATTTGTAGATTTGGACTCAAAGTTTTGATAGGTAAGGGGGGATGGGCCGTCATAAGGGTTGGGGAAAGATTGTTATAGACATAGCAACTTAATCCTCATAACTCCAAAAGTCAGGGGCTGAATTCCTCCCTAACCCAAGTGAAAAGGGCTCCTTCCAGGGGCTATAGTCTATTTGTGGCTGTTCTCTGCTGCTGGCTTCAAAGCATTCCCTTAGCGGAAGAGTCCACTTTGCAACATTGTTGCTTTGTTTTGCAGGCTGCTCTCAAGCGATCCCCAGCTACAGCAGCTCCCACAGCCTTTACAGAGGTGCAGTTGCTCCCTGTCATAGCAGCACTGTGACCAGAGTGGGTGTGTCCTGTGAGCCGGGTCCCTGTGCCAGCACGAGCCGCAACACCCTTGGCATAGCCTCCACACAGCAGCCCCAAGCCTCTTCCTCTAGAATCCATCTTGTTTCTGGTGGGGATGGGGCTTTCACCAACCAACCACCTCCAAGGTGGGCACGGCGTAGAAGGCGTTCAGTGGCCAGGACCATTGCTGCTGAGTTGGCAGAAAACAGGAGACTGGCACGAGAACTTTCCAAGCGTGAGGAAGAAAAACTGGACAGGCTGATTGCTATTGGTGAGGAGGCCAGTGCCCAGCAAGACACGGCCAATGAGCTCCGCAGGGATGCTGTCATTGCAGTCAGACGTTTGGCTACAGCAGTAGAAGAAGCAACTGGTGCTTTTCAGCTAGGACTGGAAAAATTGCTTCAGAAGTTAATTTCTAGCACCAAAAGTTAGGGGCCTGTTGTAAGAAAGTTATTCCCTAAACTAGTAGTAGTAACATCTGCTTTCTAATGGCTGCCCTCAATGTTCCCTGACATCCTTTCCTGTGCACCTGGCCCTCAGAAAGAGGGAAGATGAACCATATATTTGTGGAGCAACAGGAATGCATACACAGGCCAGTTTCTTTCCTGGAAGCCCATTACTAATTAATGGAGGACTCTCCAGAAATATGTGGGCCAGCATGGTATTTAGAAAAAGTCCGGGGCTGGACATGAGGAAATCTCTAGTCCTACTTCTGCCCCTGACTTCCTGTGTGTCCCCAAGTTCTTAGGCAATTTAGATCATCTACCTGTGCATCAATATCCTGATATGTACAAAGGGGAATAATAATACCTGTCATACCTACCTCACAGGGTTGTTGTGAGGCTCAAATGGATAGTAGATGTGAAAGCATTTAGAAAAGTATACTGTGTAAATGTAAGGTATTATTCGTAAATGTGACCTTGGCTGAGGCAAGCCTGGGATGAGGCACATTAGATTGCCAGGTATAAAAATGTGGTTATTAGCAGTAACCTCATTCTTTGAGCCCTGCACCCACCACTTGTTTGTTTTTTTTTTAATTCTACTTGACTGCTATATAGAGTGATTCCTTGGTTTTTTTTTTTCAAATCCCTTTACAATCATAGAACTAATATGTACCCTTTTGAATACATTTTTCACTGCTATAACTATGACGTCTTGACATGTAATACAAACTATAGCAACCAAATTAGCTCCTTCCCCATCTCTCCCCCCCCTCCTTTTTTTTTCATTCAGCTAGTTCCTATTGCACCACTAAGGGGGGGGGGTAAAATTAATGACTGACAGGGAACTACAATAGTGTGATGTCATGTTTCCATATTGATGAATGATCTGTGGTGAAATGAAATATTGAATGTTATATAAAGTTTTAAATGTAAGTAAATACTTTGCATTTCATATTATGTAGTTCCTTTACTTTATGTGCATAAGTATATATTAGTAATTATCCTAATTTGGTTTGTTACCATCTGAGCTTTCTAGAAACAAATGACTTGGATTGTTAGTTACTCTGCTTCAAGCTGATTTCATTTTTCTAGGCTAGCAGCTTTTCTGTCTAGTGTGTGTTAGAGGGCATGCCTTGGAAAACTTCCCATCTAGGGAACCTGTTAAAATCATACTTTCTCCAGTGCTGGTTCACCTAGTTGAATGGCCAATAATGTGTGAGAGCAAAGCATAATATCTCCTGTACCTTTTAGGAATGGAGTGAATGGAGACTGTCTAGAGCAGATCACTGTTCTTTTGAAGCACAGACCCTAAAGCAGACCTTTTTGTCCTTGTTTTTAAATCATTTCTCTGTAATACCTAATAGACCTTGAATTTCTATTCAGTGTTCTTCATTTACAGGAGACCAAAAGATTGTAAAAACAAAACAAAAAAAAAAACAACAAAATATTTTGGGGCGATGTGCCTATATCTCTAAATTTGCTTTCCAAAAGGAAACCATTGTCTGTGATCATTAAACCCAGCTAGAGCTTTTACATTTTGTGAATTAATTTAGGAGATTATTTTATTCTTTTTCTTTTCAAGGGGGTGGGAGGGAGAAGGCGGTGGTGATATATACAAGAGACTTTTTAAATTGATAAGGCTTTCCAGAATTTTAATGGCAGGGGAAGCTTTTTTTTTTTAAATGTGTGGCTTAACTATTTGCCTGAAAACTGGGGGGGGGGGCGTAATAAGGGACAGGGACAGTCCAAAACACCCCAAAGACAAAATGAGAACATTTAGTGCAAGTTTAGCAATTTGGAGAGATAATAGACATGCAGGCTACTATGATAAATGTGATATAATGAGTAATGAATGTGGGAGGAAAGCTGGTATAATGGAAAGAGCTCTAGAATAGGAACCAGGATATTTTAGCTCTATTCTTGGCTCTTTATCATTATGTAGCTTTGCATTCTTGGACACTTAACCTTTCTGTATCTTCCTCATCTATAAAATGTTAGAGTTGGACCTGAAATTTTTTAAAAGATTCTTTCCAGCTCTCAAAAGTTATTCAAATGTAAACAAAAATTAATGAAATTTTAGCTTTTGCAGTAAATATGTAATACATATTTGAAAATTTGTTTTAAATTACTTTTAAAGGGCAGTGAAGGAGGGTTTAATTTAATATTTACTAAGGCACTGATCTCTTAAATTCCATATGAAACGTCAAAGATACCATCCCTGCTTTCAAAGAGTATATTAAGGTGGTGAATTATTCATTTTTAGACCACTTCTTTAAAATTCTTTTTGAGAGCCATCATGTGGAGGTATATAAATCTAAAGCCAAGATTAAATAGGCTTCCCTGGAAGAGATTGCTTGATATAAAGAGCTCAGCCTTTGGCATGCCAAGCTGTTGGTAGTGAAACAGGGCTATCAGTGAGATGAATAAGAACATGAGTGGAGATGTGGAGCTGCAACCATGAGAAATACTATCATGGATGTGCTAACTGACGGCCAAGCAGACAAATTAGCCCGGTGGTGTATGTAAAAGGCATAGGCCTCAGGAGTACTTTTTGCTAGAGAGTGGGCAGAATAAAGAGGAGTAAGTGTTGCAAGTTATTGAAGGAGTGAAGAGAAAAATATGCAGATAATCAGGAGAGAATAGTATCGTAAAGGGTGTGACTAGGAGTCAGGTTTTTGCCTGGATCCTAGTCCCATCTCATTCCATAACCATAGGCATGTCGTTTCACCACTCAGTGCCTGAGGGTCCTCATCTGTGAAAGGGGGATAAACAATAATAACTGTCCTACCTCACAGGGCTGTTGTGAGGATCGTATGAAATAATGAATTTGAAAGCGCTTTGAACAGTTAAAGCACTATATAACTGTAAAGGATTGGTGAAATTGGAGACTCATAGCACATCAGTGGTAGTGTATGCCAAGCCTTTGGGCAAAGAATATATATATATAGGCAAAGCCTACGGAGAGGGAGGAAGAAAATCCTTTCCATCCATTAAAGGTTGGGAGAGATGGGCCAGAACTGACTTCCTTTCTGCCTTCCAGAAACCATGATGTGCATGAGGTGCTCTTTGTACCAACCCCCATAGTCTGTTTTTTCTGTTTAATAACTGAATCCTGATGTGAACAAATAAAGTTTTTACTTGTATACAGTTGTGGCCAATCCACTGCTTCCTTAGAAATTCATATTCATTCCTTTATCTTCTCCATCCCTGCTTTCTTTTTCACTTGCCTTTCCATGTGTATCCACAAGAGGTATTTATTCTTTGAGAGAAGTGAATTCCTCATATGATTTTTGAGAAACAAGGGAAGTTGTCACTATTACGTGCTTATAGATTTTATGAAAATACTGCCTTTCCTGCTTTAAACAATTACCTTGTTGGATAGTTGGCCAGTTTATGTCACAAACAAATCTAAAAGATTAGAATATGGATTACTTCTCTTGATTAAACTAGTGTTCAAAATAAGCTTTTCAGTCCCATGCCATATGTATGCCTTAAGCACAAAAATTTGAATTCTTTCACTTTATTTTTCAAGGTTCAAGACCAAATAGACTTTGTCAGGTGGATGTCTTTATTACAACCAAAAATATTAACTGATCCAAGATCCCTTCTTGGGACTAAGAATCAAGTTTAAATACATTGTCTTTTACTGACAGGCTTTGATGACTAAGGAAAGTAGGGAACTTTACTTCAGATGATAGTGATTCCTAATGGCAATAGGAATAAAAAGGACCTTAAATTAGTAAATTCACCAAATCCTACCCTGCTGCCTTTTTATCTGACACACTTTCTGTGCATAACAGTCAAAATTTATCTCAAAAAGTTTTGAGGGGGTATTCTATATTATAGATAGAAAAGGGCCTGAAAGAGAAAGGATAGAGAGAACTTGAGAAAATGAGAGTAGGGGAATTTGGAAAACAGTTATGAGATGCTTTAGTTAAATTTGTCCAAGGGGGATAGATACCACTGGTTTTTTGAAAGTCATTTGTTCTTTGGCCATTGAATCATTTCATGTCTAGCAACTTTGATCAATCCCTCAGACTTCACTTTTTTTAAAAAATGAAATAACCATAGTAATTACCTCTTAGGATGATCTCTGAGCTGCAAAAGTACCTCTTAGGATACTAGTTTCTGCCCAAGCACTAGGATATATGCCATTTCTGCCTTCAGAAGTGAAGAAAGTGCTTTCAGATGTTTCACTGGTCTCATTGCTTCCCAGTGTTTTCATTCTATCAAGCTGAAAAATCAAGTATTGAGTGCCTACTATCTTGTAGGGCATTTTACTCCTGCCCATCTTTTTTTCTGACGTGTGTTTGCTTCTCTCTTTTTTCCTCATCATGTATTTGCCTGCATTCTTCGGTCTGCCATCCTGTCACATTTTCTACATAGGTACAGGTATATAGGTTTGTTGCTTCTCATAATTTGGGGGTTCTTTTTATGATGTGTGGACACTCAAGTGTGTGAACATCATAGATTAAAGTAGGTTTGGTGGCCTGGGCTGCAACCATAGATTCTCTAGCCTTTATCCATCTTGATTTTGTGGTTTGGGACCATGGGATCACAGGTAAAAGCTTATAATATTATAGAAAGTCATCAATGGGATAAAAATTTACCCCCCAACATTAATTCTAATCCTGGTAGCATAGTCAGAACAGGAAACAAATTTTGTATCTCACTATTAAACTATAAAGAATATGTATCCTTTTTAAAAAGTTTTGCTGTAATAACCATTGTTACATAGCATATCTTGTTTAACCCTGTCTTATTTCTTATCAAATCTGAAGAATGTTGAATTAGCATCTTAACATTTTTATGCTTAAAGTTCAGTGATACTGGGGGAAATCAAATTATAATTTTTAGTCTGTTTTGGTAATAGAGATTTTAATACATAGCATTTTTTTTTCTTATATTGACAGCCCTGGTGACCTGCAGGTACAGAAGTACATCACAGAAAGTAGATGTCCAGTGAGTATAATGATATTATTCCCAGAACACAAGATAATTTTTTGGTCATCCATCGCTTAATAACTTTGTTTAGGAACTTGCATTTTTTGAAGAAAAATTATTTTATTATTTAACTTAATTATGCTTCTTCATAGGTCATTGAAAAAAATGGAAAATTCCAATATGAAATAGATACTGGAGAAGAAACCAAACTTGTTAACCCAGAAGATGTTGTAAAGCTGATATTTAGTAAAATGAAAGGTATTGAATAAAGTCTATAAAATAAAAGTTTCTCAAATGATCTTTTTAAGAGGTCTTCAATGGGCAGGAAAGCATTTTTAAGCTGTGTGAGATAGTAGCATAGTCAAAAAAACATTGGACTAGGATTCAGGTGACCCCATTTCTAGTCTTGTCTATACCACAAAATAGCTGGGTGATTTTAGACAAGCTGTTTGAACTTCCACTACTTGAACCTGCATCCTTGCCTCTGAAAGATCTTTTCTAACTCAAATGTTACTCTTTGATGGGTTTTGGGGATAGAACTGCATTGCTGGCACCTAAACAGTGTTGAAACATTCCATCTACTTGTTTGGAACCAAGATCTCTTAAAGCAGGCTCATTTTTAGAATGGCTGGTACCAAAGGCTCATCATCTGGAAAGCTGGGGAAGAAAATTAGTAGGCTAGGAAGTAAGGTATGAATTGCAAAAAGTGGTTTGTTAAGGAAGTATTTGACATCATAGATGTCTGGTGCTACTATTCACTTTTTTTAACCAGTACAATATATTTTTTTAAATTTGTGTGTAAACAGAAACTGCACAGTCTGCCTTGGGCTCTGATGTCAGTGATGTAGTTATTACTGTCCCATTTGATTTTGAGGAAAACCAGAAGAATGCTCTTGGGTAAGCAGAATGAGGTATTTTCTTTTTTGGTTGATTAAAGGAGTTAAAAACTCTTGGGTTTAAATTTTTTTAAAACTTCACATAGCTAGAGGTGAGATCAGATTTGAATCTAATGTCATTTAGTGAAATGTTAACATAAAATTAGACATGGTTCTTTTTTAATTGGTTTGATTGATGCCACTTTTTTAACTACTGTCTTATTTTGGTCCTTTATAAATCATTTAGATTAATTTCATGCTTTAAAAATTTTATGGAAATACACAGTTTTAGAAAGCTTTTGCATCACTCTTTAACCCATGTTGAGTTTTAGATCTATAAAATAAGGTTCCAATTAGCTTTAGGTAAATATAATCAGAGATTACACATAGCTCTGCAGGGATAGAGTTCCAGGTATGAACTTCAATATTTGCAAAAGCCCCAAAAGGCAAATATTTACTAATGCTACTTTTTTTTAAAATTTTAAGCCTTCTAAATTATTTACAAGATTTGGAATTAAAGTTGTTTTAATTCCAACTGAAAGTTTACAAAGTTGGCATTTTAGAAATTCTCTCCATTTTCAAGAGAGCAAACTTCTTGCCAATTAAAGTAGATTGTGGAGCAACCCATTTTAAGCAGAAAAATCTATTTTCATGTAGCAACATTTGTATCTCATGTATTTTTGCATATCGCTACTAAAAACTGGTGTATATCTCTTTTAGAGCAATCCTTAAAGTATCAGATTGCAGTTTACTGAGTTATTTTTCATCTTTGTGTCCTGTTTGTGAAATATTAGAATTATCACATAAAATCTTTAGTATACTTAGAAATGTTACAGTTGAATAGTTTCTAAGAGACATTAAATACAATGAAAGCAAATTGTTCACAGGGAGGCAGCTGGGGCAGCTGGATTTAATGTTTTGCGATTAATTCATGAACCATCTGCAGCTCTTCTTGCTTATGGAATTGGACAAGATTCTCCCACAGGGAAAAGGTAAAAAAAAAACAAACTATATTAAAGTTGTAAATATTCACTGAGAAAAAGGTTTACTTACTGGCAGTTGTATCTGAAGTTATTGTTACTTAGTTCAGTAGTTTCCAGACTTTGTGGTCCTTTCGATAAGGATTTTTCTAACAGAAGTAATGCCCGTAATAAATAGGAACAGAAGCATAGAATGAGCATTCAGCAGTTCTGGCTAATCTTATATTTCCTTTCTCTGGATTTCCCAAGTCTTTACTGATGTTTTTGAGGAAGAATTGGTTACTGCAGGTATTGCCAAGCCTCTACTTAGTGCTAAAATCCTAATTCACTACCAATCAATCCGCAGGTCACAGGCTGAGAAGGCACTTTTGAATAAATTTGGTTGGTTTGAGATAAAGAAAAATAAGCATGGGATTTTGGGACTTGTTTTGATGGTGCAATATTCAAAAGTATCTACATTTATAGTAGTTATTGAGAATAGCTTGGGCCTGACTTGGACAACTGTAAGCACAGATGTCTGGCTGAGTTACCCCAATCCTTTTATCTCACTCATTTCTTATTGGAATATTATTATAAACTAAATATTAGTGTCACACTTGGAGCTGTTTAGATGGCACTAGATTAATATAGCATGTTATTAATGCTGAGCTTATGTGTATATGTATAGGTGAATGATGGCACTAATTTGCTCTGAACCTTTTTAGGCTAGTTTAAAAGTTTATAGTGTAGCCAACAATCTGACGTTGTTGTAGTAGTGGGGCTTTCCCTTGATGCTTCCATTGATGGCACTTTTTTTTAAAAAAAACCTGTGATATCATATAGGGAGATCCTAGTGAGAAATTTTCTTACCCAATGAAGATAAGATTTCTAGATTTCATTTTACATTAATTTGCATTTGCTTATATCACACTCTTAAAAAACTTTAAACTATTCTGAATAGGCAGCACTATTTTTCATCATAATATAAAGTAGAAAGAACAAGATAAGACACAACAGACCTGGGTTTGGGTCTTGTTTTTGCCTCTGTCTAGCTGTATGACCCTAGGCAGCTACATTAATCCAAGAAACCTTATTTTGTAATAGCAATGAGAGTAGCTCTTCCAGCTCTAAAGTACTATGATTCTTTGACAGCCTGTGTTTCTTTAAAAATCTTTTTTTTTAAGCAATGTCTTGGTCTATAAACTTGGAGGAACATCCTTATCTATTAGTGTCATAGAAGTGAACAGTGGAATGTACCGTGTTCTTGCAACAAACACTGATGACAGCATAGGGGGTGTGTATTTTACAGAAGCCTTGGCCCAGTATTTAGCTTCAGAGTTTCAGAGGTGAGTCCTGATTATGATACACATTTGTATTCCTGTTTGTCTTACAGTGTTATTATTTTTAGCAATTTCACTTAGCTGATGTAAATTGCCATGCTCTAAGGGAGAGTTTTCTTAGCTCTCAGACCCTGGACAGATTCCTAACTTCTGGACTTTAGTGCTCACTGCCCTGAACCTTCTTGCTGCCCCAAACTAGTTGAAGAACTGACAGCCATACTACACACCTCTAACCTAGAATTTTTATCTCCTTCCAAAAAAGATAATCATGACATTTTTATTCTGAGCTTGCCCCTTAAGTGGTATTTTAAAATGCCACCAGAATGTATCATAAACTGTTCTTGGATTTTGGACAGAGCTCATTATAATGGGCAAGGGTAAAAAAAATTGGATTTTAACAAGACCTGCAATACACTAGAACAGGTGACAGCATTGTTGAAGCTACCGTGTTTTGAATGTGTTAGGCTAATTTGATTTGATTTCATCAAATTATGTTAAATGAAAAAAATCCTTTCAAAAACTGAGTATATAAGTATCTTTCCATGAAGTAGAATTGAAGTGAAAAATGTTGTTTGGTTTAGCGTTTCTGGTTTCTACTGTTGCTTCATTCCTGTTCCAGGCTGTCAGTGGGGTTCAGAGTTGAGGAAATGGGCCGCGTAATGAAGTAGTTAGCAGAACCAGGCAGGGACAGTAAGAGTTGGAGATGGGACATCAGGCCAGCACAGAGATGTCAAATGTACAGTTATGGTAAAAGGCATAAATAGAAGCATAGAAACAATCTTTTCTGTTGCTACCACTTTCAGCTCTTTCTTTTGTTCTATGATGTCTTACATACCAGTAAGTCCACTCCAAAAAAAACCTAAAAAACCTCTAATATGCAAAAAATAAAGGTGCTGCTATCTACTGTTATTCAAAAATAAATTGTATCCTGAAGCCCTTGTTTTAAGCAGATGACAAGTAAATCTATACATCATGGTACTTGTTCCTATTTAAGCATCATTCCTATTTAAGCATTGGGGTTAAGTGACTTAATTTAAAGAATCAGTTTTATGTCCCTTCTTACATCATCATTTTGTGAATCTGTTATTTTGTTGGTATAGGTCAGGGACGGGGAACCTGTGGCCTTGAGGCCACATGTGGCCCTCTAGATTCTCAAGTGTGGCCCTTTGACTGAATCCAAACTTCACAGAATAAATCCCCTTAATAAAAGGATTCGTTGTGTAAAACTTGAACTCAGTCAAAAGGATTTGCTTGAGGACCTGGAAGGCCACAGGTTCCCCACCCCTCGTCTAGGTATTCCCTCCACTGATGCAGATTGACACCATCTTACAGTTTAATAAGAGTTTTTCCAAAAAAAAAACAACAAAACTACTTTGCTGCCTTAAGTAGTTGGTATCTACACAAGAATATCGATTACTATCATTGTTCTTTTTGGTAAGGAGATATGTTTGATACAATGTACTACAGCATAACATTTTCTTTTTGGTAAGTTATTTTGTGATGTTTTGGGGTTTGGGTAGGGGGTGCCAAGGCAGTTAGGGTTTAGTGACTTGCCCAAGGTCACACAGGTAGTAAGTGTCAAGTGTCTGAGACCAGATTTGAACTCAGGTCTTCCTGACTCCAGGGCCGGTGCTCTATTCACTGCACAAGCTAGCTGCCCTTTGACAAGTTATTTTGAAGAACCCCCCCCATGCAGCTTATTGGTGCTTGGCTTGGCTTCTTAGATAATACTATATCAAAAATCAACATATCTTTGAGGCTTTATTAACAATTGTAAAGGTAAAGGATGGAGGTTTCTAATTTTAATTCGATATCTTTGACCCAGTTGCATAACTTTATTTAGCCTGTTTATCTGCAAAAATACTCTTACCTACATGAAAAAGACCATTGTGAGTATGGGAAAATGATATCTGTAGCATAATTTTGCTAAGTAGAAAACAGTTCAAGGCACTAACTAAATTGGTTTTTTATTTGAGTTAGAGATCCTTCTTTTGGGGTGTTTGTAAAATAATTTTTTTGAAGGATCCAAAGGAATTAGAACTTAGAAAGTGAACAGTTCTGTAATGAGATAACTTTGTTATCTCTTTAGGATTTATTTATTTTTTCAGTTATTGTGAATCCTGACTGATTCAATGATTTTTAAGCTTCAGAGATTTTGTTTTGAATTTAGGTCCTTTAAACATGATGTAAGAGGAAATGCCCGAGCCATGATGAAATTAATGAACAGTGCAGATGTTGCAAAACATTCTTTATCAACCTTGGGAAGTGCAAACTGCTTTGTTGACTCACTGTATGATGGCCTGGATTTTGACTGTAATGTGTCCAGGTAAGACTAAATAAAAAGGTAAAATTCTTTTGTCGTGTTGGAATAACTGACTTTTATGAACTAATATTTAAAAACAAATTTATTGGATCATAGTAAAAAGGGAACATTCCTTTAAAATTTTTGGATAGTGTTTTTGACATATTAAATACTATACCTTTTTATTCTAAAGCTGAAGTTAATTTATTGAAAAGATCCCAAATTTGGTCTGTTTAACTTGAAGAAGTGAGATTCTTAGTTTGTTAAAGCTAAGTTTCTTAGTTTTAGTTAAACTTAGTTTCTTAAAGTCATGTAGAACATATCAATTTTTATATATAGTATCTCTCTAAGTAATTTTGCTCACTTTGACAGAGTCTGCAGTAGTTAACTAGTAGTGAATAGTTACTAAACACTAGATTGAGAATCCATACTGATACTATTTAGTTAGTCATCTGTCTTTGACACTGTTGAACTTATTCTTGATGCATAAGGGTAGCATACATAAAATGGCATATGATTGCTTTATTGTTTGTGTGAAATCTAGGAAGTGGTTAACAAGTAATTGCTCCTTCACTCAGAATTCTTTTCCTTAGTCTTCACAGAAGACTTTGTCCTCCCTGTTTTGGATAGCATATAAACAGAGAAATTTCCAACTCAGTCTAATAATCCCTTTCAGGTTGTGAATTTGATGATTGAATGAGTCGTAAAGTATCACCAGAAATTATCTTAGCGGGTGATAGATTTTAATGTTCTTCTAAGTACTCAAAGATTACACTGCTTTCATTGGTTATTAACTCGTTCTAGTTCTTAATGCTCCTTCTACTACCTTTTTTTTTTGGAGGGGGGAAGGCAAGGCAATTGGGGTTAAGTGACTTACCCAAGGTCACACAGTGTTAAGTGTCTGAGGCTAGATTTGAACTCAGGAACTCCTAACTCCAGGGCTGATGCTCTATTCACTGCGCCACCTAGCTGCCCCACTCCTACTATCTTGATATAATATCTTTAGATTCTTTAGTAAGTTATTTGTTGATACTTTAACCTATTAGGGTTTTTTAAGTGTTTTCCTTGTCCAGGATAAGAGATTGGTAGAATGGTTAAATATTAGCAGTATTACTAATATTTTAGATATACTTAGGATATTTTGAGAGTCATGTGGCAGGTTTTCTACTTCTATTTGACCTTGACTTTGAATATCTTCAAACATTTGTAAACTTGAGCTTTTGAAAAAAAATACTGTTGCACTGTTAAGTTGTTTACCTACTATAAGCCAAGAGCTTCCTCAGCTAATTAAAAGACACTATATTATGCCTACCGCTGTGCTAAGACCTGAGAATCTGAAGAAGAAGTGAAAATAATTCCCATACTCAAGGACCTTCCATTCTAATGAGGGAGACAAAATAAACATAAATAAATATATACAAGATATGTATAGAGTTAGATACAAGGTAATCTTAGAAAGAAAGGTATATGGGGAGACCACGAAAGTTTTTTTTTTAAGCTGAGTCTTGAAGGAAGCCAGAGATTTTAAGAGATGAATGCAAAGAGGAAGAACATTCCAGGAATGAGAGAGCCTGTGCAAAGGGATTGAAGATGGGAGATTGAACATTTTGCCTGAAGACTGAACATTATGCCTAAGGAACAGTGAGTAGGCCATATGGTTGAACTGTAGAATGCCTCGAAGGGAGTGACTGGAAGTTTTGAGGAGCTTTAATGCCCAGCAGCAGAGGAGTTTATATTCTACCTTAGCAGTTAATAGGGTGTATGGAGTTTATTAATTGGGGGGGGTGACATAGTTATTAAAATTTTTGATGTTATAACAGGTTATTTTCCATTAACTATTAAGTATTACCCTTTCATATTAAATAAGTTGTGTTTGCTATAACATTTTCATATTTTTTCCTTTTCGTAGGGCCAGATTTGAACTTATATGTTCACCACTTTTTAATAAATGTATAGAAGTTATCAGAAATCTCTTGGAACAAGTTGAATTTACATCAGATGACATCAACAAGGTAATGCATATTTCTTCTCCTAATGTGTTAGTTGGGGTGTCAGCCCAGGAGGGATTTAGGCAGTTTACCCTCTTAATGAGAAGAGTATGAATATCTGTTTAAACATTTTCTGAGTATGGGCTTATGAATTTTTAAAAATTAGTAAGGTGTATACTATTTGTAATACACGCTTGTAATGCCTACTGTTTATCAGATGCATAATTACCTTCAACACCAAAGAACAAATTCTTTCAATTTACTTAATACTTGAACAATTTATGTTATGGCTAAGATTTGTTTTAAAAAGCATTTGGATGGAAGAGGTTTGCTTTTAAGATCTTTGTGTGGTGTTGACTTTTAAAAATTCTGTTGATTTTAAGAGTGGTTTAAATTTGTGAGACATTTTGAAAATTTTTTCAAAAAAATTTTTTGAAAAGGCTTTACAACAAAAAAGACTCATGTTGCTCATGGAAGATTGCTCATTATGTGTTATCTGTCATTTAAAATGCCAAGCTTGCACAATACAGTCCTATATTCTGCAAATTTTGGAGTTAATAAACCATATTTACTTTTAAAAATTTAGTTTTAACTAATAGATTCATTCATATACTAGTGTTGCTCTCCGTTATTCTCCATTCTTATTATCCAACACTTAATTGAACACCAATGACTTTCTCTAGGAGCTTTACACAAAAGTATTGCATTCCATGAAGACTTTTTTGGGTCATTTCTTAGTATATTATCACATAAAATTAAGCCAGTAACAAATACTTTTTTGGACACTTTTTGATACTTTTTTCGATAGGCTAGATTTAGGAATTTAGGAATTTAGAGTTGGACTGTTCCATTTTGCTTACCTCTAGGAAAGATGACTCTTTCTAAGTCTAGGTAAACTTAATCTTTTTTTTCCTTCTTCAACTGGTAGTCAATTAGTCTTGTCAATGAACAAATTTATTAAGTGCCTGCTGTGTGCCAGGTAACTGTGCTAAGTGCTAGGAATACAAAGAAAGGCCCTGCTCTCAAGGAGCTCAGTGTTGACTCATACTACCTCTGGCCTCAGCTGAGGGCTAATTTAGCATTTCCCCAAATTTCCTATCCTAACATACAAGGGGCCCAGTCTTTACCAGTTAAGTCTCTTCCTTGCCCCATTCACTTTTAAGATTGCTTTTAAGACATACAAACTTAGAGGAGAATGTGAGGATGTTTCTCATAAACTAAGAATTAATTATTTAATTACATGCATGCCATGTTATACGGTTCCCTATATTGCATGCCTTGGGATGGGTCTTTTGTAACAGACTCTAAAAGGTTCAAAGATACTATGGTACTAGATTGTTCTTTTTTGTTTATTTTTCTTTTGGAGGTGGGAAGGCAGGGCAGTTGGGGTTAAGTGACTTGCCCAAGGTCACACAGCTAGTAAGCATGTCAAGTGTCTGAGGCCAGATTTGAACTCAGGTCCTCCTGACTCCAGGGCTAGTGCTCTACCCACCTAGCTGCCTTTAGATTGTTCTTTATGCCATAGACCTGTATTATATGGACAAGTTCAAGGCCTTTACTAGGTTCTGTTCTAGGAGAAGGAATTGTCAGTTTTATGAAAGAAGCATCAAAATATGAAAATTTTTCAGTGCCAACTAGTAGATATTTTGTTATTCTTTTTAAAAGTCCTTTAGAAATAATGGTTTCCAAAGTGAGTGCTGTCACAGTCCCAAGGGTAAGTAATGAACTAAGGGTGGGAACATGGGTCATATTGCACTCTCCCTAAAATGACAGATCATGGCACTTGACTCCAAAGCACAACCACACCACTCCCTTCACCTCTTGTTACTAAATACTTTCCCACTCCACCCCCTCCCACCTTGGCTTTCCATGCCTCTCAGCCTCTTCCCTTCTCTACCTAGTATCCACTCCCACAAGGACAGTTGGGCATTTGTATAAGGAATAAATGTAAGCAAAATTCACTCCTCCCACCCCAAATGTCTTCATGCCCTATTGCTCAGATCGCCTGGTAAAAGCATCAAGTCCCCTCCCTTCTTTTTGTTTTTTGGAGGAACAGAGTGAGTAAGCATGGGTGAATTGTGATCTACATCACAGAACCCATTATGTTATCTTTCTCACCAAACCACCCCTCTTCTGAACTTCAGTATTTCTTTTGAGGGCACTATCTTTTTTTCGACCTTGATGTCATTCTTGACTTTTCACCTTCATGCCATTTATTCAAATAGTTACCAATCTTACAATTATTAAATCTACCTCCACAGCAGCTTCCATCTGTCCCTTTCTCTATACTTGTACAACCACATCAGCTCTCCCTTAGACTATTACAGTAGCCTCCTAATTGGTGTCTCGATTCCCCATCCTTTATGCAGCTGGTCAAGATGATTTTCCTGAAGTGCTTGTCTGACCATGTCTCTCATTAAATTTCAGTGGTTTCCTTTTTACTCTAGGATTAGATAATGCCTTTAGCTCATCCTTTAAAATGTTTGTGTATGTTTCAGTAAAGTATATATAAGTTATTTAAATGAGTAAATATACGTAGATATTCTAAAATTTTTTTTTTTTACTGATGGAGTTACAAGATGAAAAAATCTTTGGAGAACACTGCCTTATTAGATGATATTGAAAGCTTCTATATGTCCTTGCAGTGGGTATACCTCAGGATCCCCTTGGGTTCCTCAGGGGATTTAAAATCCCTGAATTTTAGAGGATTTTACATCACTGAAAAAATGTGTAATTTAGTGCTATATGCTAAGATAAATGCTGATCCATGGCACAGGTAATGGAAGGATCTGATTTCTAATAAAAGTTGACAATAACATAATGGTGAAATTTTTATTAGTATGTATTTTAAAGTACCTTTGCTAAGCATCTGTTTTAGATTTACAAATCCCAAAAATAAGTAAATTATAGTTTATTTTCCCATAGCCCAGGCATAAAATTCATACCAGAGTTTCTACATCAGTAAATTGCTAATTTTTACATATTTTGAAGCTTCCTGATTTGTTTTGGTTCTCCCTACGCTAGTAAAACACTAGTGCACCTGTTTTCCCATAACCTTTCCAACTTTGACCATTGCCATCTTTGCCATTTTGCTACAAACTTCAAGGTTATTTTGATTTATACTTCTTCTATAAATTATTTGGAACATTCTTTCACGTGGTTGTTGATAGTTTGCAATTCGCCTTTTGAAAACTATTTGTTCACATCCCTTAATCATATCTATTGGGGAATGGCTCTTAGTTTATCTGTTAGTTTTCTATTTAGCTTGGATACCAAACCTGGATCTGAAAATTGATACAAAATTTTTTTTCCATTTGACTGCTCCCTTTCTTATCCTAGATACATTTTATTTTTGCAGAAGCTTTTCAGCTTCATGTAATTAAAAGTATCTGTTTTATCTTTGTAAATCCCTTTGCTCCTTATTTAGTTAACCCATAGCTATGAAGTTTATGATCTGCTTCGCTTCTAATTTTTTGCTATGATTTTTAATATTCAAATCACATACCGCTTTCTTTTCTAAGCGATTTGTGCTCCTACTGTAGAGGTTTTGTTTCATTTTTTATCTTCATTTATTCTAGGTATTAATATTGTCCTTATGAAAAGTCTTTTTTCCTTTGAGTCTCTGTTTACAGTTATTATGGAGTTACTCTCTTTTGGGGGCATCTTTATTTAGACTTTTCATAATTTTTGATACTGCTCAGTATTTTCTTTGACTTAACTCATCTTTTCAGTTTTAGTTCCTGAGCCAGAGTTTTGTGCCAGAGCCATATTCCACCCCGTTACTCTTTTGAGGTCTTCAGATCCTCTTTGGAATCTCAGTCCAGGTTGCTAGGAACTTTAGAGCCCCTGGGCTTGAGGTATTCCAGTAAGCATGCTGCCATGCTACATACTGGCCATTGCCACTGCCCTTTAGCACTTCAAGGGACTCCATCCTGAGTTTTCCTGACAACTCTAGGTCTCTTTTAGAAGAACCTTCCACTCTTGCTGCCTCCAGACGCAGAGATTTTTAGGGTGCATATGCACCTGGTCCCACTGGAAGTCTTCGTTTTCTCTTGCCTTCAAGCTTCTTGTTGATTGACCCTTTGTGCAGTTCTGGGGGAGAAGTCATTTACTGTAGATTCTCATTAGATTTGGTTTGGTGTGAACTTAAGGGTTTTCTGGCAAATGGAGCTGCCTATCTGCCTCCTGTCCGGGAAGCTCTTTTGGCTGGAAGTTGTCGTAGACCATCTTTGATAGCTGCTCTGTCTGGAAAAAAACATCACCACATAGTCTCTGAGACTGTCCAAGCTTTGCTTGATTGGGCTTCAGACAACGTACGTACCAGCTATCAGCAGACTCATACTGACTCATACTTCCCAGCTTGGTGGGGTCTGCCAGGCTTGTGTGCCACTAGTTGAGCCTGCAGGAGTCCACTATCATTTCTATAGCATAGTCAAGCATGAAAGCAGAAATTTAGTGATAGTAGAACTCCATATTCAGCAGAATATTGTGAATAAGAAATTAAGTATTTTTATACTAAATAACTACCAAATGTTTAACATTTCATTTCATTTGAAATTAGATACTGTGTTATTTTCCAATAAGGTTTCACAAAATGCCTGATTAAAATCAAAGATGCTTTTAATAGCTCCAAGGAGTTTTTAATACTTCATTACAAGATTGACACTGTTTAATTCTGTAAAACACATTATTCAGACAATAAGAATGAATGCTTTTTTCCAGGTTGTACTTTGTGGAGGGTCAGCTCGCATCCCAAAACTGCAGCAGCTGATTAAAGATCTTTTTCCAGCTGTTGAGCTCCTAAATTCAATCCCTCCCGATGAGGTTATTCCTATTGGTGCAGCTACAGAAGCGGGAATTCTTGTTGGCAAAGAAAATATTTTATTAGAAGAGGAGCCTCTTGCTATTGAATGTTCTGCAAAAGATATTTTAGTGAAGGTGTGTCCATCTTTTCTAAATTTCATAATAAGACTTATTAACTTAATTATGAAATTTATGGTGTCCAAATTAATAATGATAGTCATGTGGTTTTTGTTTATTTAGGGAGTAGATGAATCAGGAGCCAATAGATTCACCGTACTGTTCCCATCAGGGACTCCTTTGCCAGCTCGAAGACAACACACATTACAAGCCCCAGGAAGCATATCCTCAGTATGCCTTGAACTGTATGAGTCAATAGGAAAACATTCTGCAAAAGATGAAAATAAATTTGCACAGGTGAGAATATTGAGTTTACATATTATCAGAAACAACAAGTTTTTGTCTTCTAGAGTATTATCTGTCTAAAGTCACATCTATAACTTTCTGTATGTGGGGTAGCTAAAACTGCAAAATTTGATGCTATATTATACATGAGGTACATGACAGATAATAAGAAAAACAGTAATGGTTGGGTGCCTAGCAATTCAGAGAAGGAAATAAGCGGGAAGAGAATTGGGCCAGTGTTCGTGGCCTCAAATGTATGCTTTTAAATCATAATTGATAATTTAAAATGTGAATGCCAAGTTTTTTTTACAAGGAGGTGAATGCAACCTAATAATTATCACTAAGATTTTGGTGAATGGGATTCATACTGCAACCCAAGGGTAAACATTGGTGAGAAGGTGTAGCAGAAAAAGCACCAAGTGTAAGAAATGCGCTTCTGCCCCTATACCTCTGAATTTGAATTTAGAAGCATAGAGAAGCAGGGTAGTGTAGCAACTGGAGAGCCAGTTTCAGAGCCAGGAATATGTGGGTTTAAGAGATGGACATGCCTGACCTATACAGACTGTGTAGCCCTGGGCAAGGCACTTAACCTCTGAGTACTCTGGGCAATTGTCTTAAGACTGTAAGTTTCAAAGAATGTTCCAGCCTACATTGGTAGAAGGAGATCCTCATCTGTGAGTTGCCTATAACAATGAAATCATAGCTCTAGTTGGAATCCAGTGTAGAACCTGTGGGTGAGAATAAAGAAATGCAGTAACACAGAAGCACTATTATTATGATAACATACTAGAGGTAAATTTGCCAGATAGAGGTTGGAGATGAAAATTTGCTAATACAGACTGGTACAACATGGGGAGCGCTACCTATTCATACATCACCTGGAACTCTCATTCTGCTAAAATGTTAAGCTCATGGGATAAATTCTTGATTTACCTTACTGATAGTGTCTTCTTTCAAAAAAGTAAAGAGAGCAACACGAGGAGGGACTGCTATTCTGGTTTTAATTATGATCAAAAAAGACCTAGTTAGAGAAGTGGAAATAAGAAGAACATTAAGAGAATGTGACCATGTTATCTTCAGTTTGAAGTAGCCAAACTAGGAAACAGCCCAGAGTCACACACGTAACCCTCAATTTTATGGAATCATAAACTTTGAGCTGGACGGGACTTTAAGAGGGTATCTAGTCTAGCCCCACATTCTGTATAGAAGGAAACTGAAACCTGTTGAGGTTAAATTACTTATCCAAGGTCATACCTATTAAGTAACAAAATCATGACTTGAACCCAGGTGACTGATTGTAAATCCAGTACTTTTTACATTATACCATGCTAACAGATTTCAAGAAGTTCAGAAAATGAATAGGTGTGTCCTATGGACAGGAATTCTAAATGGAAAGATGGCTCAACAGGAATGAGAAATCATTTGAAAAAAAGCTTTTCAGAAAAACCGTTATATGCACTTGTAGAACAACATGCATAGGTTTCTGTCAGTAATTTAATTGACAGAAAGTAATTTTTAAAAGGAAAGCACTATTTGATGAACATGCTATTTTAATTTAAGATATGCCATTAAGATTGGTATAGTCTGGTTTATATTCATCACAGAGAAATTGCAGCAGGGAAATTAGATATAGAGAAAATCTAAACAAATAAACCCACTATACTCAGTCATGTTCAAAGCAAAGACAATTTTGGTCTCAGAAAAATTATTTCTGTTTAACAAGTATTAAATGCCTTATGAAGTACTTATTGGGGCTGAAGTTTTTAAAGATGAAAAATAGCACTCCCTTCAAGGAGTTCAGACTATAATAGGGAAGAGGAGATACATAAGAATACATAAATAAGTATGATATAGAGCAGAAAGTGATCAGGGTAAAGGATTACATGTATAGTGCCATGAAAAATTTGAGGAGGGAGAGATCACTTTTTCATCTGGCATAAAGTCTTTCAGTTTAGAACTAATGGTGCTGTGCAGATTAACTGGGACAACATAAAATAATTACATGTTTTAACTTGTATAATAATCTTTCAGTATTTCATATCTTTTTTAAAAAACACATCAGGATGCAGTATATCCTCCTTCTGCTGCAATGTCACATTTTAAATGATTTGGTATTGAATTCACAATATTTTGATACTTATTGTTCATCATGAAGCCATGTTTTTATCACACTGGATATTAAACACCTTCGATAATCTATTTTTCCAAATTTTCATTGGAGTTTAAATCACAAGTTCCCAGGCCACTGAAGGATATTTATCTCCATCTCTTGGATAAATTTCCTGACCATTTGTAGCATGTACAAGCTCATGATGCAGTATTCTATCTCCATTTAGGACCTCCTGAAATTCTGGAACAATTCTACCTTTCAGTATATTAATAGATTTATCAGAAGTCATTATTTCATTTCCTCAGTGGGAACTTTTAGGCCCACTGGGATTAAAAAAAAAAAAAGCCCTAGACTATGAATGTTTTATAGTCTGGTAGTGAGAAAGTAGACAGGAAGAAATAACAAACAAAAAGAAGAACCCCACCATAAATTCAACTAGAATTCCTGGGAGAGATGATGCAAGAGTTTTAAGAAGTTTAAAAATGTTTTTGTTAGTCCAGTGAGAGTTCTTAAGGGAAAAAATTGGAAAAGAAGTGAGAACAATTAAAGAAAAATTGAAAAGGAAATAATTTGATGCAAGAAACAATAAAACCTTGACCAAGCAACAAACTCCCTTAAAATTTGAACGTACCAAACAGAAACCAATGACTGCATGAGATAATAAAATGTTTTAAACAAAGTCGGTCAAAAGACTGAAAAAAAAAAAAAAACAGAAAATGTAAAATATAGTGAAAAACAACCCACAGGGAAAAAAGATGAAGGAGAAAAAATGTTGAGAATCATTGCACTATCTTAATGGCATGACTAAAAAGGAGCCTAGATACCTTTTTACAAGAAATCTTAAAAGAAAATAGAGGGCAAAACGGAAATAGAATCTATCATTGACTTTCTAACAGAAATTCCAAAATTAAAACTCCCAGGAATATCATAACCAAAATTCAGAGCATACAAATCCCCCCCCCAAAAAAAATGGCTGCCAGCAGCTAGAAAGAATTCAAGAACTGAGGAGCCCCAATCAGGATCACACAATTTAGCAGCCACCACTCTAAAGGATCAAAAAGCTTGAAAGACAGTATTCCAGAAGTCAAAGGATATAGGCTTGCAGCCAAGAATAACTTAATCAAGAAAGCTAAGTATAATGCTACAGGTTGGGGGAGAGGGGGAAAGAGAATTGACCTTTAGTGAAATAAAGGACTTGAAATGATTCCTCATGAAAAGATCAGAGCTATGTAGGTACTTCAAGGTTAAAACACAGGAGTTAAGAGAAGCATAAAAAGGTAAACGTGAATGAACAGTAAACAGGGATAAACTTCTTACATTCTAATATGGGGAGTTGATACATGTACTCCCCTCTGAACCCTGTCATCATCATGGGCCATAGAGGGAGTATAATTAGACAAGGCCTGGGAATGATTCTGTTATATCTTAAGAGAAAAACAGAAGAAAAGGAATATACTATGGGAGTTGGGGAAGGAAGGTTAGGGCAAATTATCTCACATCAGGTTGCAAAAGTAAACATCTTTATAAACAAAGAGGAGGAACTGGAGAGGAGTGAACTACATACTCATCTGAAATGGTCAGGAAAGGAAGAATACACACAAACATACACAGAAAGAATTTAGCTGTAGAAATACACTTCACTCAACAAGGAAAGGGGAATGGGGAGAATCAGAGGGTCGATTAAGAGAGGGATTAATCCTAAGCAAAACAAACTCTTAAAGATGGGCAAAAAATTTATAGCTCTTTTAAGGCAGCAAAGAATGGGAATCTGAGGATGTGCCCATAAATTGGGAAATGGCTAAACAAGTTATGTTATATAAATGTGATGGAATATTATTGTGCTGTAAGAAGTAATGAAGCAGGTGGTTGGTTCCAGAGAAACTTGGGAAGACTTATATGAATTGTTCCAGAGTGAATTTAACAGAACCAGGAGAACAATTTTTACGATGAGAACATTGTATTAAGACAAACAACTTTGAAGGAATCAAGAATTCTGATCAGTATAATGACCAATTACGATTCCAGGGAACTAATGATGACTCATACTACCACTCTCCTTATAAGAGAGGTGAAGGATGAGGTATTTTTTGGACATGGCCAAAGCAGAGATTTGTTTTGCTAGACTATATGTGTTTGTAACCGGGGTTTTCTTTAGTCCTTAACTGGGGAGAGGGAGTTTGGGGTAGGAGGGTGAGAAGGTAGATTCTTCCTGATTAAAAAAAAATTTTTAAGCAAGTTTTGTCAGTAAAGATGATTTTCCCAATCATTTTTACAGTCTTTGTATTGAATTGTTTATGATGAGTATTTTTTCTTTATAACAACAGTTGGCAGCTTTTTTTTTTCTGGTTTTCTTTACTGTTCTTCCAACTTCAAGAAGGCTATACTGTTATTTGGAAGAATCAGTAACAATTCCTCTAGCTACCAGTTCCCTCTGAAAGTCTTGGCTTGTTTTCAAAGTTGGGCAGTTTTGCAGCAATCATTTGTCATTTCTTAGCATGTTTTTCATTTTCAGTCCCATTTTCCCTTGTGCTTTGGTGAAATTCATCCTATTTCATTGTGGGTTTGGATAATCCTTGAAAAGTACAAATTTCTACACCAACAGCCACTGCAAATATTTCTAACAGTCATTGAAAGTGTTCTTTAAAAGCTACATTTACTTGTTTCTTTGGAGTAATGTCCATCCTTAAAAACCATAGAATTAAAAAAAAGTAAAAAAAGCAGTGAAGCATATGTAAGTGGCATGAAATCTAGCATTCAATGTACAGAGAACTAACTAAAGTTAAAGGAATAAAAAACAGCTCAATCTGGTTTTATCTGGTCAAGGTCTGACACTTGAGGTCAGTCTAGCTATAGATTCACATATCACCCCACTCACCCCTCAACCTTAAAAAAAAGGGCCAAAACATTGCCATCACAGAATAAAATCATCAAAATGTTTGCTTGTCCCAAGTAATTCACATGCCACTATAATTCAATACGCAAAAGATTAAAAAGAGACACCTAACAATTTTTACTTCTCCATTTCTTCCCTTATCTGCTCTCCCTGGTATAGTCTAGTTGCATATAATTCTCATTCTACAGCAGCTGTATCCAGTTTAAAAAGAAAAATATTTATTCTCTGAATTTTAAATCTGTCACTTAATAGCAAGATTGAACATTTCTGGGTTTCATAATGAAAGTTGACCTTTTGGGATTACTAATTTATCATTTTATAAGATAATACTTTGTTGAATCTTTTCTAACATTATTTCTCTCATAAACAGATTATACTCCAGGATTTAGATAAAAAAGAAAATGGGCTCCATGATATATTAGCTGTTCTTACCATGAAAAGGTACAAAAAGTAAAATATGCTTACTGATTTAGGGGGAAAAAATTGTCTTTAAATTTTGAGAATTTCTGTATTTCATGAGTCAAGTTTGTTGATTTACTTAGGCAAAGGCTATTCAATATTGAAAATCTGTTATTGTTGAGTAGTGGTCATTGATATCTATAAAGGAGTTTATAAGCAAAATATTCTTTATGCCTTGAGCATTATTTTGTTGCATAAATCATGTTTCTTTCCAGTAAATTACAATATATCCTAATTTGAAAAAAACAAACTTTACATTTAGTTGTACTTTTAACCTAAAAAAGTGATCTTTATAAACATGAAAATATGCAAAAAAAAAAAGTGATCTTTGCTGTTTTCAGATACATCATTTAAGCAATATTCAGTGTTATTTTCTTGGAAATTATATGGTAAAATTTCCATTGCCTGCTTGCTCAAAAATAGGGTCAATTCTTTACTCTGGCTGTAGGGTGTCTTCAGGCCTTTTTTACCACATCATGGTCTACATAATGTAAAAATATTAAATTTTATTATCACAGACCCTCATGTAATAACTCTTTGTACTATATAGAGAGTCATTTACCAAAATATGCCTGACAACAGTAGCAAGCAGCTGTATTTTCGTCTCTTGATAAGGTTGGTGCCATAATGAACTAAGTTCTAACTAATGGACTGTTTAAATATCTGTTCGTAACAAGGAGAATGTACAATCAAATTTATTATGAGTGAATCTTTTATGATCAGTAATCTAATACAAAGGACTCTTTTTCATGAGCCATACTACTAAGAACAATTGGAATGTATAGCTGAGGAACTGTCTGGTTACATTGTGCTCAGTGATTAGACTGAAAGATATTCTGACCCATTTTAATTCCACACATTTTACACTTAAATTTGATATCACAAGTGGCTGTTTTAGCCAAATGATGTAGAGTTGCTTTAAAGGGGGAGATAAAAGCAAGTGTGACACATTAGATGCTCTGTTTAAAGCCTTCAAGATGAAATGTTTTTTATTCCAAATGTAAAGTCTGCTTCCTGAAAAATGAAGTCGCTATAGCTTTTTTCCAGAAAGCAGTGCAGCCTCAAGATTTTTCTTTAAGAATTTCCATGACTTTTTATAATAAATCCATGTATTTTTCTTTGTAGGGATGGATCTTTACATGTGACATGCACAGATCAGGATACTGGAAAATGTGAAGCAATTACTGTTGAAGTGGCATCATAGTACTTTTGAGAAAGCATTTTTTTCCATTACTGGAATATCTATGTCATTTTGTTCGTAAAGAACTGATGTTTATATTAAAACATTTTTTAATGAACCACATGATCTGTTTTCATTAAACTAAATTAGAAGGTATTTTTAAATTTTTTAAAGTCTTTAATGAATTAGACATAGGAAAATATAATCGTATTATGTAACTGTTTAGGGTGAAATTATTCTGAGTGGGTAAGAAATTAGTATTTAGCCTTTCCCCCTTTAAAACTGTCTTTTGACAAACATTTGGCTTATAAGGGTTGTTAAACTGAATGTCTTCCACCCATCAGGGAGAATTCAGTGGCCAGTGAGAGGTTCATTGGACAATTAATGGAAGAATTTATTATCTGTCCAAACTTATTGTAGAACTCATTATTACCATAGAGGGCCAGGAGACAGATAATCTAAAGATTAAGTCTATCTCCTTTTCACCATGAGTTAACAAAGTTAAAGGAAAAGATACTAGGAAAATCTAAGCTTTATTGACTGATGCCACCATCACTTCCTATTATTTGGTTTTTTACCCAACACCATACATTTGTGTTATATTATTGGATTTTATGTAAATATCTAAAACATCTATTTTATGTTTCCAAAAATGAGATCCCTCCAAGCTCTAAATTTGTTATGATCCATGCATAATGGCCAAATGTAAAAGAACTTAAATAACGTATTAATGGGCATTCTGTAGCATTGCTGACACAATAATTCACATCTGAAACTATTTAATATGATTTTTTTTGTTATACCTTTGAAATTCTTTTAAAGTAAAAGAGTCTCAGTTCTTTATTTCCATGTTCTTTGGCTAAGTCACTAAGTACTTTTCTATTATCAAAAATGTATCAAAATTATGAAGAGTAGAAAACAATACTTTTATAAGTCAAAAGCATATTTGAGAAATATAATATGTGAACATTTATATAATGATTCTGGGGGCTTCTTGAGAGGCAAAGTTTTGTTTTATTTAATTTTTAAATAGAGCACTGGAAATTCTGTATTACTTTCCATGCAAATATGCAGAATCAAATTTGAAGTGAATGCAAGTCATTTATCTTTTCAATACACACAGACTAGTCAGCAATATCATCTTTGAGTGCTAGAGAAGGACTGATGGTGGCCAGTAGCCACATGTTGGCAGATGATATTATGCTAATTGTATCAAGCCTTGAAATGCTACCGTTTTTCCTCAGTGAAGTTCATAGTTACTCAGAGATCAGTCCAACAAATCTAGAAAACACATAGAAGAATACCTGTTGCTCAGCCTGTGACATGCAACTGGATGTGCGGTTCATTAAGTTAGACCATCAGTACCGCCATAGACACTGCAGATGAACCACTGGCTGGACCCAGAAGTGAAGAGAAGGAAGAATGTAGACTGAATTGCTTATGGGTAATTAGGTAGAATTTTGGTGCTCCTAAATTTATAAAATGATCATTCTTCCGGGGATGCTATATGGCTATGAATCATGGTACATGATCAAACTTCAGGTGACTCAGAGGTCAAGAAATGTATAATAGGTAGGCTGCAACATATTACCAGTGATGATACGTTGTAGAAGAAGTGGCATAAGATATATCATTCAGGAGGTATATTAATAGGAAAAAGAGGTGGGCAGTCATGCTTCAAGAGCAAGGGTTACAAAGCATATTCTGCAGCCTTTTGAAGTAGAGCAGATGTCATCCCTGTTTTGCATATTAGGAATCTGAGGGCGTAGAAACTAGATGATTTGTTCCAGTATGTTTAAAAGTGCTGGAGCTAGAACTTGGAACTCGGGTCTTTTCACTCCAAGACTATGGTTCATATTGTTACAATACATCACCTAGGAAAACTAAAACAGAGAAATGAAGTGATTTATTCTTGGTGTTTTAAAGATTTAGTGTCAGTTCTTGAATTAAACTCATCACCCCAGTAGCCCTGTATTTATTACTACTTGGCCATTTGAATTGTATCATCTTCCTCATCTTATATTTGCCCATTGTAGACTCACTTAAATATTTGGGGAAAAAGTAATAAAATACTATGTGCCTATTTTAGAAAAATACTTGGTATACAACAACCTTAATTTATGGAACAGATTTTTAAAATTCTTTATCTTGTCAAAGGATACTTTATTTTACAAAATATTTAGCACTCCTCTGGTGTGCACTGAAAATTATTCACTTTATATAGGTTTGATAAGTATAATTTTAACTTTCTTCCGTTGCCCATCTCTGTAGTGTTAATTTTTTCAGGAGACCTTTGTGGCTTCAGAATCAACAACTATTTATTAAGTACCCTTTATGTCCTGGACACAGTAAAGCACTGGGAATATAGATCTGATGACTTTTTCTTAATCCTGATCATCCTTAATCTCAGTAGTATTTGACACTGAAAAACACCGTCTCTTCTGGTTACACTCCTTTCTAGGTTTTCATGACACTGTTCTCTTTAATTTGCTCCTATCTCTCCAACTGCCCTTCTCAGTTTCCTTTGCTGATTCTGCATCATGTCCAGCCCCTTAACTCTGGGTGTTTCCTAAGGTTCTTGTCCTGGGCCTACCATCTCTCTTGGTGATCTTACGCCAGGGATGGGGAACCTGTGACCTTGAGGCCACATGTGGCCCTCTAAGTCCTCAAGTGTGGCCCTTTGACTGAATCACAGAGCACATCCCCTTAATAAAAGGATTTCTTCTGTAAAGCCTGGACTCAGTCAAAAGGCTGTGCCCTAGGACCTAGAAGGCCATATGTGGCCTAAAGGGCCTCAGGTTCCCCACCCCTGTTATGCCCATGTGTTCAATCATCACCTCCCGCGTCTATGATCTATATCAGGGCTGTCCAACTTTAGGTTTTTATTGAAACAATAGACAATATATTTTGATTTGCCATTTTAGTGAGAGCTTACTAAAGCATTTATGTAAATTTCTATGCTTGTAGGTGGGCTGCATAAATCGTGGCCCAGTGGCTGCATTTTGGACAGCCCTGATCTATATAATCAGCCCAAGTGTCTCTCCTGAGCTACTCATGGATCCCCAACTGCCTCTTGGACAACTCTACTAAATACAACATGCCCAAAAACAGAACTCTAATCTTTCCCACCACATCTTCTCTTCTGAACTCTTCTAGAACTAGCAAGGGAACCACCATCTTCCCAATCCTCAGACCCACGTCAGTGTGATCCCTTGACTTCTTGCTCCCACTCCCCTCACATATTCAGTCTGTTGCAAGTCTTGTCATTTTACTTCCCATTATCTCTCATATGTCCCTTTCTTTATTCATACAGCCATGACCTAAGTTCAGGCCCTTATATCTTGCCTGGACTTCTGTAATAGTGTCCTAACTATTCTTTCTGTCTCAAGCCTCTCCCTACTCCAATCTATCCTCCATTCATCTGCCAAAGTGATTTTTATATAGTATAGGTCTGCCCATGTATCCCACTCCACTCCCACCCCAGAATGAACTCCCAAAGTTCCCTTTTACCTCCAGAACCAATAGAAAGTCTTCTGTTGGGCATTTAAAACTCTTCATAACAAGGTCCCTTCCTACCTTTCCAGCCTTTTTATACCTTACTCTCCTCTCCAAACTCTACAATCCAGCTAGACTCATCTCAGCTTCTTAGTTTTCTCCTTCCTTTCTTCCAGACCCAGCTCAAATTCTACCTTCTGAAAGCCTTTCCCCATTCCCATAGCTGCTACTGCCCTCCCCTTTAAGACTAACTTCATTGACAATAATACTCTATCACATCCAAATAATTTATGTATTGTATCTCCCATTAGAAAGTAAGTACCTTGAGGACAGGTAGGGTTTGGTTGGTTTTTGCCTCCTTTGTATCCCCAGAACTTTGCCGAGTGCCTGGTACATAACAAGTACTCAATAAATGTTTATTGTCTGACAAAGCCAAAAGTAAAATAGACCCTGCCCTAAAAGAATGTGTATTTTTGCATATACATTTGTTTATACAGAATATATACAAAATGAATACAAAGTAATTTCAGGCGAAAAGACTAGGACTGGGAAAGGTGTCCTGCAGAAGGGAATGCTTAAGCGGAGTTTACAAGGAAGTCAGAGTCGAAAGAGGTGAGGAGGGCAGCCCTCCAGGCACAGGGGAAGAGTCCATGCAAAGGCATGAGAAAGGGTAGATATCAGTGTCCTAGAGGAGGAAAAAGTGCAAGGAGGCAAGTATGGCTAAACTGTAATGAAGTACCTGGAGGGGATTAATGTATAAAGACTGGTAGATAGCAAGGGGCCAGGTTGTGAAAGCTTTAAGTCAAACAGCAGGATTTAAATTTGATCCTAGAGGTAACAGAAAGCCCTGAAGTTTCCAGAGTAGTTAGGAGACGTCATAAGACCCAGACTTAAGGAAAATTATTTTGATAGTTGAGGGAGGGAAGCAAAGAGATCCATGAGGCCACTGCAATAATCTAGACAAGAGGGGATGAGAGTCTGAACTAGGGTGGTGCCTGTGTGAGCAGACTGAAGAGGACAGATGTACAAACAGAATCAACAAGACAGCAATTTTACATGTGGGGTGAGAGGGTGAGTTGAGGATAACGGAGGTTTTTAAACTGGGTGGCTGGAAGGATGGTGGTCTTTCTGACAGAAACTAGCAAGTTCAGCAAAGGGATAAATTTTTGAGGAAAGTTAAGTTCTCTTTGGGGCATTGTTTGAGATGTGTATTGGATATGCAGTTTGAAATGTCTAGTAGGCCAGGCAGTCTAATGCTGAAGGGCTCCAGCTCAGTAGAGAGACTTGGGCTAGATCTATAGATCAATGAGTCATCTGCAATAGAGATGATAAATTGAACCATGGGTGCCAGGGAGGTCCGGAGAGAACGTAGTGGGAAAAGAGACAAAGCTAGGAGGCGGCTAGATCATGCAGTGGTCCTGGAGTCAGGAAGACCTGCATTCAAATACGGTCTCAACTATAAACTAGCTATGTGACCCTGGGCAAGTCACTTAACTTGTTTGCCTCAGTTTCCTCAAATGTAAAACAGATAATAATAGCACCTAGTTCCCAGGATGATTGTGAGGATCAAATGAGACATTCTTAGCCCGGTGGCACAAAGCAGACACTATATAAACGATATTATTATTATTATTTGCTCCGTGAGAACATGCGGGCCTGACATGAACAATGAGCTAGCAAAGAAAACAGGCAGAGTCAGACAGGTCTGCAAAGAGGGGCATCGAGGCTCCCCCCTCTACAGGTAGTTCCTCCAACTTGGACGTACACCAGATCCCCTCCATGTCAGCTGCACACACCACTCCCGTCTTAGGCTTTGCTTGGTATTAAGGATCATGGGTAGGGTCACTGAACAAGGTTATCTTTCCTGTTTTGTCTTTTGAATTATATTGTACGATTTTGACGCGTTCATAAAAGACACCTGGAGAAGTTCCCATAGAGTTCCCTGTGGCTAATCCTGGAGTCTAGGTAATTGTGCAGAACCACACAGTAACTTAATTTCCTACCATTTCGATTAGGAAAGCAAAGTGATGGGATTGATCACAAGTTGGATGACAACTGATTTTACGTTTTTTAGTCACGCAAAAGGAAAATCTTGCCTAAGTCAAAGAAACTAAAAAAAAAACTAGAAAGTAAAAACCTGGGCCTAACTTAGGACTGTACGATGATAAACATCATCTCAGACCTGATTAAGTCAAAGACTTTTGCACAAAGTTTTATAAAAAGTGTTTTGCGCCTGGCTCACAGTAGGCGTTAAAATGCGCCTCCTCTGCAGCCCTGCAGGCTCAGCTCGCACGCACTTCTCCGGGCCCGTGGGTCCCCGCCTCGCTCGCTCGGAGCCCTGCGTGCGCTCCGCGCCCCCCGCTCCCCGCCCTCTGACTCGGCAGCCTCCCGGGTCCGGGGCGGGCGGCCGTACACAACTCCTCTTAATGCAGCTCGGGAGAGGGGAGGAGCTCGGGCTTCCCGCCGCGACTCGGCAGCTCTGCACGCCTTGCCTCGGCCGCCCTCCCGGGCCCGCCTCCGCGCCGTGGGGAAGCCCGGGGCCGCAGCGGCCACGGGGTCCTGGGAGCCCGCGCGCTCCTCCACCGGCGCCCGTCATGCCCTGACGTGTGGGCCTGTCTCCTCCCTCCCCGCTCCCCGTTCGGCGCTCGGAGCCGGGTAAGGGGGCGGGGCCTCGGCCCTCCAGCTGAGCGGTCCGGTCAGACCGCGCCAGTTTGAATGAAGGTTCCACAAGATGGCGGCGGCCGCGGCCGGAGCGCGAGGAGGTGAGGGCTCGAGAGGGACCCTGCCCCCACCCCGCCCAGCCTCACCTCCCATTGCCCAAACCGCGCTCCCCGCACCTGGAGGACCGGGAAGGAAACCTTGGCGCCGAAAGGCGGCCCGCCACCCCACGCTCCTGACGCGGTGACCCCCAACGTGGGAAGCGGGGCGCGGGGCTGGCCCCCACGCTGTCCCGCTTGCCCTCGGTCCCTCTGCCTGCAGCCCCGCTCCCTCCTCCTCCTCCTCTTCCTTCCCTTGGTCCCTCCCTCCATCCCATCCCGGTCCCGTCCCGTCCGCTCTCCGCGCCGCACGCTGGCGGGAGGCTCAGGCGCACGCCGCGGGAACTGAGCCGGGTTGGCGCCTCGGCCCCCTCAGCCCGCGCCGGCCAGGGTGGGGAGCCGTTTACCGTCGCCCTCCCCGGCACCAACTGTTCGCGGGCCCCGGAGGCGCCGCTGGCCGGGCGCCGGCCCCCCGGGCCCTGCGCTGGGCAGGCTTCGGCTCCCCAACTGTAACGGAGGTGGGGGAACGGCGGGCGCGAGGTGTGGAGCAGGAGCGGGAGGCGGCCGGCCCCAGCGAGAGGGATTAGTGGTTTGTTAATCCCGGGCACGATCCGAAATCTGGTGGGAAGGGAGGCTGCGGTTTGACTTCTTTGTGGTCCTGCAGAACGCAGATGTTTGGTGGGAGTTTGTGTGTTTGTACCGGTGGGGACCCCGGCTGGGGGTCTGGTCCCGGCATTCCCCAGAGGAAGGAATTGGGGATGGGACTGTAGAGAGAGGGCAGGGGTGAGGGCAAGGCGTGAGTTCGGAGGGCTTTGGAGCTGGGGCTCAGTGACCGGGAGCTGGGGACAACTGGCGAGCAGGAAGCCCTCGGTCCTCAGCAGAGACCTGCTCCCTTTTCCTGGGCTGGAAAGAATTAGATACCTGACCTCTCCCCCACCCCCAGGGGTCTTTATAATCTAAACTGACGGAAAAAGTGGCTGAGGAACAGGAGGAATCTGTGACTTTTGCGTGTGCTTGAGTGGCTCCTTTAGGAACACATGGGATTCCTGGAGACGGAATCCATCCTGTGCATTTTTGGTTTGTCAGGAATGGCAAGCCTTTGTGCAGTGTACTGTAACAGATTTTTATGGTGTTGGTGAAAAACTTACTCTTGTAAATCAGCATTAAGGTTTTCAAAGAAGTTTTTCCATTAAGAGAATACTGCAGCCACTGCTAGGTGCTCCTGGCCACATTTTAAATTCTCTTATTACTACAGATGGTATCCACTATACAGAAATATAAAATTTTGAGTACTACGTTTTGTTTTAACAGATTGAATTATACTTCAGTTCGTAGTTGTCGTGTCATTAGCACGTGACAGTATAGATGTTCCTCACTTTGCTTAATATTTCTAAGAATTATAGAGCTGAAAGGTACCTTAGAAATTAATTCAGGACCCCAGTCCTTTTGTGAGGACTTTAAGTGATTTTTGGGTGTGGGAGACACCTGCTGGTGGTGAAGATGTGGGGGGTATTTGTGAGGAGATTGCAATGATATTAATATTCCCTCATTATAGCAAGGGAAAAGCTATGGTAGGTAGATTTATTCTCCACTGTAAATACCAGATCACGAGAGTAGGTGTGCTGGCTCTTACTGGCTTGGAAGTATGAAAGGTAAGGACCCTAAATTTATTGGTAAATCCTAATCTCTGTAGGCTGAGGTCTTACTCCAAATTCTCCGTCTACTTGACCCCACCTTCACACTGAAAAATCTTAAGTACAGAAGGAGGTTAAATGTTTCACCCAAAGTGAGCTGGGAATAGAATTCTGGTCTCCTGTTTTAGTCCAGTACTCTATTATACCAGATAGACTATGGATCTAAAAGTTGTGTGGGGGGGCTTGCTAAATGTTTTGCTCAGCTCACTATTTTAAAGGAATTTTGATTTGAATTTTTTTATAATGCGAATAATTGGCATATAATATTTTTGTGTTAGAATGAAGAGTCCTGATTGAGGACCTAGGTTCAGACCTTAGCTATGCCACTTACTCTACTTATTTGTATGTTTGGGTAAATCATTTGACCTCTCTTGGCCTTAGTTTCCTTATTGGAAAAATGAAGAGGTTAGACTAGATGACCTCTAAAGCCCCTTCAAAATCTGCGATCCTAGTTATAAGTTTTAGACTTTAATATATATGTAGTTTTCTTAAAGTGGAACAGATTTGTACACATTGCAAGATCACATTTCACAATAGTTGGGGCATCTTATAATCCATTCATTACTTTAACACTGCTTTAAAATGCCAAAATGAAAAAATTAACATTGGAAAAATTAGTGTTGTTTCCATTACGAGTATAACTCTTAGGTTTATTTATCGTGAAGTTAACACATTATTACCTTAGAGCCTCACTTACCTCCCAGGTCCTGTCCAGCCTCTGACACATTCTGGCTCTGTGACCTTGGACATGTCACCTAACTTCTTAGTGCTGTGAGGAGGGAAGGGAGAAGACTACTGAGGTTCTGATCTGTATTGGTAGAGGGAATTTTTGCTACCGGGAGTTCATTTTACCAATTAAATCACAGGGCTGGATTGAATGGTAATATTACAGCATGGGCAAGACAAGTGAAAATTTTAAATCTCGTAGCCTTCCAAAGTGAGAAAACTATGCCTAATGCTGTAAGTTGTGTTTTGGTTTTTAGCTCTTTTTCCCCATTTGTTGGTTAAAGAAAACAAAGAACTTTGTTACAAAGTACTTTATTACAAAGCTGTACATTTGGCTTCATTTTAAAATTTACTTCAGTGTACCTGTGTGTCTTTTAGCATTTATAATCTGTTCTAATAGTTGGCCAGGGGGTCCTGTAAGTTCCATTAATAAAGTAATTGTGTACATAAATGTAATGAACAAGTTAAAAATATTTCATTGTGCTGTTACAGTGGGCCCCATAATCTTGATGAAGCAAACAAATTAAAATGTTCATTTAAGGATTTTAGTACAACCTAATTGATGGGAATTTATTTAAGTAATGGATAACATTAGTTGTCATCTAGTGGGAATCAATATTAACTATCCAGGAAACCTTTAGGTTTTCTCCTGAAGAAAGTTCGTTGCTTCATGTGTGCATGTGATTTTACAATGTAGAATTACTACTAATTGGGGGTGGGGATGTAAGAACTAAAAAGTATATATTCTTAACTTTAGTATTTCATTAGTGAGGAATCATATTTTCTTATTGTAGCTTGGTGTGTGCCTTGCCTAGCTTCACTTGATACTCTTCAGGAATTATGTAGAAAGGAAAAGCTCACATGTAAATCGATTGGAATCACCAAAAGGAATCTAAATAATTATGAGGTGGAATACTTGTGTGACTGCAAGATAGAAAAGGTAAGGCAAATGTGTAGTATTAATAAACTCATCAGATGTTGCTTCAATATTTCATTTCATTTATCATGAAGAGAAACTTTGAAATTTGGAAAAGCAAGACATTTTTAAAAATTTTAATTCTAGGCCACAACAGGAAAATATTTTAAGGTGATTATAGAACACTATAGCTAGTTCTTGACCATCTCAGTGTTTCATCCACAGCAACTGTATTCCAAGTCAGCTTCCCCAATAGCATACTTTAGGATCACCTTTCTCTACTACAGTTCGTATGTACCTGAAAATTCTAATTAATTTTAATGTGAATTTCTGAACATCAGTTCCATATTACCAACTAATCCTATCAGATATGTCTACATGGATGTCCTATTAACCTCAAACTTAACATGTTGGGGATAGTCAAGGATTCAAACTTTGTTCTATACTGACTAGCTTTATGTCTTTGGGTAAGTCACTTAACCTCTGTGAGCCTCAGTTTCCACATCTGTAAAGTGAGGGGATTAAACTTGATCTGTAATGTTTCAGCTTACATTCTGTGATTTTATATTTAATAGCAAATTCACGATCATGGGATCTCTTCTACAACATCCCCAACAAGTCATATCACCCAGTTTGAAGCTTTCCATTGGTAGGGAATCCACTGCTTCCTAAAGCATCTCATTCCACTGTTGGACAGCTTTAATTGTTAGGAATTTTTCCATATGTAAAATTTGAATCCACATCTCTGTAACTTCTACCCATTGCTCTTAATTCTAATCACTTGCTCATGTGACTGCCCTTCAGATAACTAGAGAATTATCATGTCCCTCCAAGTCTTCTCTTCCCTGTGATAAACATTCTTAGTTCCTTTAATTGGTCCTTATGTGACATGGGCTCCATCAACTTGGTTGCCCTCCTCTAGAGACATTCTGGTGTATTAGTGTCTTTTCTAAAAGGTGGTACCCAGAAGTGAATATGATATCCCATATGTAGTCTACTCAGGGCATACTCTTACCCCTTACAAACCACTTACCTGCCTCCTTCTAACTTAACCATTGTCCATCAGTGGTCCTACCATATTTTCAGATTAAACCTCAGATTTCTTTACTTTTCATTCCCTCTATTCTATTAATGGTCAGTCACCAAACCCTGTCCTTCTTCCTAAATATCTCTTGTATTTCTCCTTTTCTATTCCCACTCTCACCATTCTAGTCAGAATCCTCTTCACCTCACAGAAAGACATACCACAGTTGTCTCTCCAAATTCTTCCTTTGTCTACTCTGTTCTTCATACTTCCAGATTTGTTTTCCAAAAACACTTAATTTCATCATTACTTTGCTGCTCAAAACCCTCTCTGATGATTTTCCATTTGCTTAAAAGGCAAAGTTAAAACACCTCTGCCTTAGTATTGAGTCTCCTTAATTTAGCCTTACTATACCTCTCTGCCTTAGCAGTACCCAGCTTCAGTGCCACATCATGATGTAGAAGTCACTCTGGGTTCTACAAAGATTATACTAACAGTGCAAACTCGAGTAGGTTCTACTGAGCCTAAAGACACTGAATAAAGTTCCAGAAACAGACCATGTTTACTGTCAGAGGAACAATCTAGCTAAGTATGGATGGTCATGGCCACAAGGTTGCATTATTAAGTGGTCCTTTTATTACATTTGGCCCATGAATCATATAAAAATGCAATGTGTAAGCTTCAGTCTTGCTTGAAAAGTGATAGTAATAGAAAAGAGTGTTCTAAGAATTAAAATTTTTAGATCCCCTACAAGTATTAATTTAACCAATGGTACTCTTAATGTTAGATCTTTGCCTGGCTTCCAATGAATTGATATACAACACTGGAGAAACTGAGTCACATCAGTTTAACATGCTGTAAACTTAACTAGAAAACAAATATCAATTAAATGGAAAGGTGATTCACAGGTTCCACTCAGAGGAGCAAATAAATAAATTGATAGTTTGTTCAGCCAAGGACAGTAAGAAATATTTCATAGTATAATCACTGTGCCTTACGGTACTCATGTGATGAGCATAAGCAAGGTCACTATCAGGAAGGCAGTGGCAGCTTCTATGCTCCAACATTTGTGATAGAGGATGAAAAATGTAGATAAATTCAATTAAGAAGCTGACAACATCCTCTAAACCAAATTATCGTATATACCTTGACATACATTGACTTTAGTGGGAATGTGGGTATAGGGAAAGACAGTGAAAATATTGGAAAATATGGTTCAGGGAATAAGAAATTAGTCCCAAAGCTTGTAAACTGCTTGAGTGATTTATGCCTGTGTATCACTAATACTTTTTTAGAAGAGAGTGGTAATATGGGATACAAAAAATACTAAATTATCACCAAAAAATGAATTTGACTCTTAATGAAAAATGACTACTAAAATGGGAATCATTTCAGTTTTTTGTATTTTCAGAGCAAAGGTCAAAATTACCATGAAGTTAGAAGAAAGGAAAAAGATGAGAAGACCACGAGTAATTACAATATCAAACTGTTAAGAATGGGAACTAGATAAAAGTAAAGATATTGGCTGATTACAGAAATTTTTTAAGATATACTTGACCAATGTGAGAGTTGCCTCAAGGCGTTCAAAAGAGCCCTGAAATCATTTTACTTGAAAACATTTACTTGAAAACATGCTTCTTGTTAAGCTGAGAAATATAGCAGACTAGGGCATCGCCAGATTAGAGAGTACAGGCTAACATTAAAGAGAAAGCTTAGGAAGAACATTGCTTCACAAAACAGTGAAGACAGTGGGTGGAGAAGAAACAAGCATGCAGAAAGCTCAGTGTAAGACCTGAGACAGATCATTCCAAGATTAATGATAGATAAAACTGCAGTAAAGACCACAAATAGATTGGAAATCTATTTGTTGAGAAGTAAGTCTAGGATTGAGACTCCCATAAAAAAAAAATCCCTCTCATTTCAGGACTCAGTGCCAAGCACCATCTCTCATACACAAAACCACCACCAGTGTACCCAGTACTGTCACTTTTTTTGTATGCAGGCATACTCCCCCTTTTCCAAACTTAAGCAGTTCATTTCCCTGACTTCTCCTGACTCCACACCCAGCCCTGAACAGTGATGCTCATTGAGCAAATCTACCTCTTTCAAATTTGCAAAAAGGCAAATTTAAACTTAAAAAGTAAAATTCCTAACCATCAAAAGACTATGCAAAGATGGAATAGGAAGTAATAGGTTTTCCTCCTCTAGAGGCATATTTAAGCGAAGGGCCATTGTCAGGTATGTTATGAAGGAGATTCTTGTTTAGGTATGGGTTGGAACAGATATACTTTCCAACTATAGGATTCTGGGATTCACATACCCAGTGACTGCCGTCATCCCCTATTTCTCTCAAGGATACATTTTGTCCCTTGCTAAAAAGCTTAGGAGATAACTAGTAATGTTTTGGCAGCTGTCCTTGTGGCCTCCTATACACAGCTGTTTGCTTTATGCTGGCATTCTCAAGACTATGCATTCATCCAGAATATCGTTGGATACAAACATAAACAAGAAATTGAAATGATCCTGCCCTCAAGGAGATTACATTCTATTCAGAGAAGCAACACATACCCATATAAATATGTATAAAGTCTATACAAAGTAAATACAAGGTAATTTGGAGGGCACACAAAGAAGTACTAGCTGGTGGGAAAAGGGGAGGTGCCAAGAAAAGCCTCATGTAGGATTTGGTGTTTGAATTGAGGTCTGAAGGAAACAAATGAAATTGTATTTGAGGATAGAAGGAATAAACCACCAGAGTGTCTTGAGCAAAGGAGGAGTAATGTCAGACCTTGTTTTGGGAAGATCTCACTTTGACAGCTATGTATAGATAGAAGAGAATGGAGCCAGGGAGAACAAGTATCATAGTAACAACCATAAAGATAACTGTTGAGTGACCCTCAGATTATCAATGTCATTGAATATGAAGCATAAAGTAGGGAAAGGTGTCCACTACTATCATAAAGGCTGCCTCATACAAAGTCCAAATAGAAGACAGATTCTGTATTTTCCATTCTGCTGATTATGTCAAGCCTCAGAATGCCACACAGGCTTTCCTGAGTGAGAATGCCATAGTAATTCTTTCATTGTCACAAGTATTAAGTGTCTGATGTGTGCAAAGCACTATGCTAGGTGCTGGAGTACAAGTGAAGCAAAGAATAGGCCCAGCCACACAGGAAAAACCAAGTTGATGAAGAATTCTTTTTTTTTTTTTTTTTTTAGATTTTTTGTTTTTAGTTTACAACACTCAGTTCCACGTAATTTTGAGTTCCAGGTTGTCTTCTCCCCCTTTCCCCCCTCCCTCCCCAAGATGGCATGGAATCCGATATATCTGACGAAGAATACTTATTGCCCAGATTACATCATGTAGTTAAATGGGCAGCCCATTTTGTTAGACCATTAACACCTGAATCTTGGACAAGTCCTGCAGACACATAGACCTGGACCCAGAATAGAATAAGAGGTTTTGGGTTGGACTACATTTGGAAAATTGTGTAGCTGATTGAATAATTCTTGCTCCTTGGTGCTAAAGCTCATCTGTTTAACATTAACATTCTCCCAATGAGACTGTATGGTGGTGAATCATAAAGAATCATAACCTTAGGAGAATCAAAATCAAAGGTGACCCATACAGCAAGGAAAGACACAGATAATATATAGGCTACAGCATATTGCCAACAGTTATTCATGCAAAAACAGTAATAAAAGATATCAAGGGCATGCATGACTAGAAAAGGAGATAGGTTAATTGGTTAGTGAGATCCTGAATTTTGTACTGATACAGAAACGATACAAAACACTGAAAGACCTAGAGAAAATACCTTTAGTACCTTGACTGCATAGTCGCCCCCTTCCCCCCCCCAAGATTTATGCAAAGATTATATGATTTAGTTCTAGAGGGAATGTTAGAAATTGTTTACTCTAAACCCATCATTTTACAAAGAAGGAAACTGAGACCCAGTGAGAAGGACTTATTCAGAGTCACAAAGGTAGCAGGGATTATCAATTCCAACTGTTAAAAAATTGCCAAGTATGCCTACTGTGCCTACTAAAAAAAGTATCTACTATGAACAAGGAAATGTATGTTGGAGATAAAAGACAAAAATGACACAGTCCCTAGGGAATAGACAAGGCTTAACAAGGATAAAATGGCATGAATGGGTTGAAAGTTGCATTTGTGTAAAGAGTACCCATATTGAAAATATCATGGATCCATGAAGTAAGTACCTATTAACCCTAACTCTGTTTAAATCCTATCATAAATCTTTTTTTCTAGCCAGGGTCATTTTCTCTCTGCCCCTGCAGCATACCGTGTTGCAAGCTTATATTCTTCCCCTTTTAAAGCAGTCCTCCATTTGTTGCATTCCTCTAGTATGAGATTTTCCTGATACTTATTTTGGCACTTAATCATTTACTCTTGTTTTACTTAACTATTGTGTATCTGTTTTATCTCATTCACCGTCCATCTCACCCTTCAGATACCTGAAGATAGTTACGTACTCTCCCCATTTTCTATACACCTTTTTTATAGGCTAAACATCACCATTTCTTTCATCTGGTCATCATTGGCATGAACTTGAGTCCCTTCACTGCCTCACTGCCCTCCTCTCAACGTTGTACAGCTTATCAATGTCTTTTGTAAAATGTTGGCATTCAGATGTAGTCTGACCCAAAGCATGGTATAGTGGGAAAAATACCTCTGTTGGATGCTATGCCTGTCATAATGTCTGAGTCAAGAGTACATTAATCTTGTATGTTTCCTCAATAAAGAATTCAGCAACTATCTACTGAAGACGTAGTATGTATTACCAGTTTTAGAATAATTAGAATACAGCAAAATCCTTCACAATAAAGCTGTACTAACTATAATTCTAATGCTTCAGATGGTATTTGATTCTTGCAGTGCCTCAGGGTCATTATTATGATCATCTGTTAATCATTATACTATAGATCAAAGTGTCACCCAGACTAAATTATAAGTCAAGGGATCATTGAAAACTGCCCTTAAAATTAAACATCCAAATGATAAAACATCTCCCTCTTGACCAGAAATTGGATAAAGGTTTCAACTTCTCAAGTCTTTGGGAAGACGTCTCAGCATTAGGTCAGAAAGGCTGAGCTATCTGAAGTACGCTTTTCTTTTTTTGACTGTTGAATATTTGCTGGAATAAACATAAACACTTTTGGTTTTCTGACATGGTCTTACTATCATAAAACTGCTTTGCAAACTTCATAACAATGTTTTTGAGACATTAATGGACCTTTTATGTCACATTAAAAATTCAGCAACATGAGGTTTGAAAACATGGAGAGAATTTTCACATTTTACATAACATCCCTTAAAGATGCAGTAGTTTTAATACTCTAATTTAGAGTCCAGGGGTAGAGAACCTGCAGCCTCGAGGCCAAATGTGGCCTTCTAGGTCCTCAAAGTGTGGCTCTTTGACTGACTGAATCCAAACTTAACAGAACAAATCCTTTAGACTGATGTCAAAACAATGATGAGTACTTATTTTCTCTTTAGAGTACTTAATTCAAATGAATATATTGTTGTCTCCCTTGGTAGACTATATATAAGGTCCTTGAGGGAAGAGATTATATCTTGTTCATCTTTATATATTTTAACACCACCACCCCACTCCCCCTCCCCAAACATCTTCCCCAGAGACTGTCCATAATAGGCACTCACTGTTGAACTGAAACCTTACAGCTTAATGTACATCTTTTTCTTGTATTTTAAGGATATGGAATATTACCTTGTAAAATGGAAAGGATGGCCAGAAACTACAAATACTTGGGAACCTTCAAGAAACCTCAAATGTCCATTACTTCTTGAACAGTTTTATAGTGACCAGCGTGATTATGTGTCTCAGTTGAAGCAAGGCAAATCAGTAATGTTGAAAAATGATATCAAAAATTTGAAGCCTGCTATTGCTGAGTATGTTGTAAAGAAGGCTAAACAAAGGGCAGCTCTGCAGAGATGGCAAGAAGAGCTTAACAGAAAAAAGAACCATAAAGGAATGATCTTTGTTGAAAATACTGTTGATCTGGAAGGTCCACCTTTAGACTTTTACTACATTAATGAATACAAACCTGCTCCTGGAATCAATTTAACAAATGAAGCCATAGTTGGTTGTATGTGCACAGATTGCTTCTTTGAGAAGTGCTGCCCTGCAGAAGCTGGAGTTCATTTGGCTTACAATAAAAAAAGGCAGATAAAAATCCAACCGGGCACGCCAATCTATGAGTGCAACTCACGGTGTAAATGTGGGCCTGATTGCCCCAATAGGATTGTTCAGAAAGGTACACCATATTCCCTTTGCATCTTTAGAACTAGCAATGGCCGTGGCTGGGGAGTGAAAACCCTTGTGAAAATTAAAAGAATGAGTTTTGTCATGGAGTATGTTGGAGAGGTACGTTGAACTACTTAGACTGTAATGAATAATACATATATATATGAGATTGTGACATTTTTGGGGAAGAGTCTTTGTCAAAGGACTTGTTTCTTTGTTAATAAATTACTTTATTTTTTTGAATAACATTAAGTGTTTGTCCTGGCTAGTACATTATGTGACTGACATTTGCAAAGATTTACAGATCTATTTTCTTATTTTTACATCAGGAGTGTTATGGTGTTTTTAATAAAATATATATTTTAAAACTCCTGATAAATCTGGTGCCTCATTGTGGCATGCAGGTAACCCTAACGTGTATACCAGTGGAGCATAAGTTTGGCATATGCTGGGAAGCTTCAAGTGTGGGCCCAGTGATGGACAAATATGTCTATTCGAGAACCAGTCTAAGTGGAGACAGGCTCATCACCATGCTGGCTGCCTGGTAATGAATTTATTAGCTACAGCAGCTCTTGAAAGATCAATCCGTTAAGTTGTAAAGTGGTTGCAGTCTGCATTGGTGGAGGGAAGTAGCACATCAATGAAATTACAGATGCCTTAAGTATTAGAGTAGATATATTCAAAAACGAAGTATTCCTACAAATACTATATGACAACTGAAGGGATGCTATTTTAAATATTATAAAATTCTAATAACTACCCATCAGTGCTACCAACATGCTGTGAAACAGTGAACCTAAAGGATGATGGTAGAAGTCCAGAACTTGTGTTCCCATAGCTCACTTTGAATTGCGAACATTCTCCCTACTGACATGCAAAAAATCAAGTTGCACTGCTATGCTAAAAAAATTCTAGCTACATAGATATTTGGTTGTGATTGCATATCCGGTCATGTTCAATCCTATTTCAATTTTAGAGTTGCTCTTGGTGATAATGGATCTAATATTGTCTTTCAAAGACAACAAAGCTAAACTCACTTTGATCTGCGTGTGGGATGCCTGATGATGTCCATTTTAAGTTACTCTTCAGTATATTTGAACTTTTGAGATCTTATTTTTTGCTATTTTGCTTACTATGCCTACTTTAGGAATTTTTGGTTTGTAGCTAATGGGTAATTAAATAAAAAGGTAGAACTATAGAAAATGGTTTTTGCTCTTCAAATCTTTGTAAAAACCTACAAAATTTAATTTTGTTAATATTGCTCACTACAACTTAACTAATATTCTATATTCCTAATAAGGTTCTTTTTGTAACTATGTTCAAAGATTATTGAAGGGAAAAAAGCATTTTGGGTACATAAGAGGCTTCAGTGTACATTCTATTTGCCCTCAGTTACTATTTGCAGGGAAAAATAGCAGAGTAAAATTTGCAAACATCTTGTTTTAAAATTAGGTATTTTTTCTGAAGTTATTTTTACAAAATCCTTTTTTTTTTCATCTCCCAGATTTCTCCACTTCCACAAATCTTGTTTCAGAATTTGTTTAGATGATTGGCAATCACTGTGACTCTTCAGAGTAGCTAGTGTATGTGTAATTTAAAACATTTTTAGGTCACGACTGCTTTATGTTGTTGGTGTACTGTTAACACTCACAGTTTAATTTCATTGGTTTCAGCAGTAAGATCAGCTCTGACTTGAAATTATTTTGCAAAAATATGGATTACTTTTTCTTTTAGTTCAGCAATAGTTATATAATATATTAGTTTTTCTTTATAGGTTATCACAAGTGAAGAAGCTGAGAGACGGGGGCAACTCTATGATAATAAAGGAATCACATATCTCTTTGATCTGGACTATGAATCTGATGAATTCACAGTGGATGCAGCTCGATATGGAAATGTGTCTCATTTTGTGAATCATAGTGTAAGAAGTATCATTTCAAGCATAAACAGGACTTTATAAAATTAGAGGGCCAAGAATTTCACCTTGTTTAAAAATCTTGATTTTTCAGTATCTACTACCAAGAATCATTTCGACTTAAAACTACCCAGTCCCTTAAAACAAAGCCTTAAGAATGAGGTGATGGATCACTCATACAGTGCTTTGTATTTCCAGAGTGCTTTATAACATATTTACATCTTGCACATAGCATCTTTGTTAAGGTATTGCTGCTTTAAATAGAAAGACAGAAAGTGAGGTTACAGACTTGGAGAAAAAATACACCAAATTATTAGTTCAGGTATAATACATTTATGAAAAATGTTGGAAATTCTTCCAAATCTACTTCACCTATTTTAAGGTAAATTCTGTTTAGTGATGAATTTGAGATCCATCAAATTAAATATAACTAATGTCTGGCAAAGTTCTATGTTAATGTCTCACTTTGTTGTGGTGAAACCATGTTCTAAAAGGCTATGTCAGCAGAGACAAGGTCTGACATTCCCTACAAAGTTGGAAATGTTTCGGGTAGGGGACTGGGTGACATACTGTATGTCTGTTACCTAAAAACCAACCTAGCCGGTGCAGAGAGATTCACGACCAGAAGGCTATTGAATGGGTGATGAATTTGAATTTGTTTGGTTATAGCAATTCAACAGGACCAAAGGGTGGAGAGGTTTCAGTCTGCATCAGTGGAGAGAGTACACACACTGATGAAATCATGACTCTTTTGAAGTATCTCAAAATACTAAAAAGAATGCATAAAATTTCTAGTTTTATTCACTAAACAAAATATGGGCTTTATCCCCTCTCTCATATAGCTTACAAATTAAGTGTGGGGAAAGCAATAGGTTCCTAAGCTTTTTCTTTGAGCACTGAGACACCCTGGAACCTTAAATTTAGGCTCTAAGAGGTTTAACTTAGTCCTTTATCCATGTAAAAAGCAATTACATTTTAAAAGGAATTTTTTTTTAAAGGCCCTGGGAAACTAAAAATTTCATGTGACATTTATCTGGCTTAAATCAGATGCTTCTGTATATATAACAGCAATGATCATGTAATTCTAATGTTCCTTTTTTAGTGTGACCCAAATCTTCAGGTGTTCAATGTCTTCATTGATAACCTTGATACTCGCCTTCCTCGAATAGCACTGTTTTCCACAAGAACGATACATCCTGGAGAAGAGCTTACTTTTGATTATCAAATGAAAGGTATGATGATTTATTATGGATATGACTTAAGTTAAATAATTGGGGGTACAGAATAAAATCAGACTTGAAAAGGACCTTTATATTTATTTCTATCCCTATCACTTTGCAGCTGAAGAAACTTAAGTTTAATTTATCCGTAGTCATACAGGTATTAAATTACAGGAGCAGGACTAGAGTGTAGGACTCCTGACTCATTTTGGTGTTCTTTACATTATACCATATACAGCTGCTCAGAATATCACCTCTGTAGTAATGAGTTTGTTGTGCTTAAACAAAAAAATTTTCAAATAAGGAAACTATATTCCTTCTCCAATGTAATATCTTCTTATACAAAAATACTATTATTTTAGTTCTTTTGGAAGTGTTATAAAATCTTCTTTGTTGTCTCAAAAGACTAAAAGTTACTAAACCGCGTAAAAACTTAGCTCCTATTTGTATCCAAAGGGTTTTTTTTAATTAAACATTTAAGCAGCTAAATAGTTATTTTTAATATTTTTCTTTAGATTGAGCTTCCAAACATTTTATGTACAATTTAACCTTTTTCTGTGCCCTCATTTAAGGTGGTATATTAGATGAATATTGTATAATTCAGTCATTTTCCCAGTGATTTCTATTATTCCATATGTCCATTCCTACTGAAAAAATCTGATCGTGCACTCTGAGATTGAATTCTTACTTTGTGTGCATTTAATTCATCATCCTGCTCCTGCAAGAAAAACTAATCTTCATGATCTTTATTTTCATTGAATTATACCACATAACTCTAATATTTGCTTACTGATGATTGAAAAATACCAAGCACACAAACCTTAAGAAAATCAACTACGTTGTCCTAGGAATGGTTTTTAATGGTTATTTTGCTACCTTGCAGCTACTTCTGTCCTCTAATTAGTTATGTAAATAGGATAATTACTCTCAGTGATTCAAGAACTAACCAAATATTCAAAATGTACACTAAAAACAATCTTTAAAAAAGAATTCAGTATTATAATTACCAACTCTCTTTTTTCTTGTTTTTCCCCCCACATATTCAGGTTCTGGAGATATATCTTCAGAGTCTATTGACCTCAGCCCAGCCAAAAAGAGGGTCAGAACTGTGTGCAAGTGCGGATCTGTGTCTTGCAGAGGTTACCTCAACTAAATTTTCAGGATATAGGTCTAAAGATAAATGTCATGGTTTTTTTTTTGTTTGTTTTTTACTTAAATCCCATCTTAGAAAATGAATTTTTTTTATATTTAAGTATTTGGGATATTTTTATATATGCTAAATCAAGGTTGTTATGCCTCATGTTTTCTTAATTTACAATTCATTGCAAAACCACATTAGCCAAAGACCTTACTGATGCTCATTAATGTGAAAGGGTAAACACAGGGTCACAAGAGTAGATCTTACACAGACTAGTCAAAAATATCAGTGCTTAGTAGTTGGATGTCATACCCATTAGGAAAACAAAACTAATTATGGATTAGGGTTTTTATTCATTCAACAAACATTTATTAAGCACTAACTATGCTGAGCACTATGCCAAGCACTGGGAGAGATAAGAACTTGAGAGGAGATACCATCCCTGCCCCCACAGAGCTTACATACTTAAGTTTAGTTATGAAAATGCTGCTTTTGAATGTGTAAGTGTTATCAATTTAGGACTAACATTCAATTTGTTGAGAAATCTTAAATATAGTTAGTTTATTTAATTTGGACAATGTAAAAAAAGTTCTATTTTTGTTAATGTAATTTATATGACATCCTTATTCACCTGCTTAACAGTCATACATACTGTGTATGTACTTATTGAAAATAGGTGATATCAAATTTTATACTCTTTTCTAATTTTTTTTAAAACAAATTGACAAGTTACTGATCCTAATGTTTGCTAAGGTGTAAAATTAAATGCAAAACAATAGAATTTAAATATCTTGATTTCATACTTTAGAGAAGTTTGTAGCATATAAGGTATATTTTTTCTGCTTTTCTAGTAGTTCTTAAACTTTTTCATATAGAACAAAAATCCGTTAAAAAATACTGAATGGCTGGCCATCATAATTATGTGGGAGAAAAAGAGGGGCTTTAAGGACCAAAGGGAACGTTTCTGTCAGCTAATATAGCAGCATCAAACCCTTTGCAGGACTCCTCAGAAGAACAGATATACATCCTGAAACCCCCTCATAACTCCACTGAAAATTGCAAGAACCTGTTTGAGAACTACTGATCTGTCGTATACTATAACCAGATGTCTCCCAAAGCATTTTGTGTATTCCCATATTTGCTAATGTTTAACAGTAAGCAAATTTTTCTAATACATTAGTATTACACCTTTATTCAGACAAGTTTTAATGTATGTGCTTTGTTAAACCTATAGTATTTTTATATTTTCTGCAGGCTGTTCTTTAAAAAGTGATATGTATTTTAGACTGACATTCTGTACATGAATCTATAGAAAATGTGATCATGAAAGCTGAATTTGGTTTGGCCAAGAATAGTTTTACTATAGTATTTCTGAATTATGGGGCTAGGATTAAAACTGTAAAGAAAAAAAAACAGTTATCACATAGGAACAACTAAAAGTTGAATAATTTTTCAGCTGCATATTTCTGGTTTTGGGATTGACTTGTTTTGAATTCTAATCATGATGTTCAACATGGAGACATGTCAATGGTGCAAAACGGATTCAGCTCACTTCATTCCTAGCCAGGTCTGCCCAAGCCTCTTTTCCTTGAGTACAGTGACCCAAAACTTGCCTGCAATAAAACTGAACACAGAAAACAGCAACTTAGATCCATCTGCCTCTGTATGACACAAACTCTATTTAGGGAAAATCTGCTATTCATTTGTGAAATCTCTTTTTGTTAAGGAGTGTGCGTCAGCCATACAGCAAAATAATCATTGCATTAAAAATTTTTCATTATAGTTTAGGTTATTTATGTTTATGGACTTGGAACCAGAGTTAAAGCATTTACAAAATGGCTAACTGGAAAGGGCTTTTGTGTGTCTGTCACAAATCATTTATGTGTCATTAGTCAATAGTGGCAGTACTGGCTTCACAGACTTAGCTATATGCTTAGGCTGCTATTTATTGGGTGAATCTTGAGAAAATGAAGGGGCCACGTTCCTTTCCTTTTAAAAGATGTAATTTCAAATAATTGTTAATGCATTTTTACTTTTTAAAATGTTAAATATTTCATGAGGTCTTGCCTCTTTATTTTAAAAACAAAATATAAATTGGGACAAAAGGTGACATGAAGTCAGCAGATCTTTGTAATTAGAAGTATCTGAGCTCCATTATACTATTATTAAGACCAGAATTTGTTATGCAGCCAAACAAATGTAGCAATACTTTTTAGACAAAATAACTGTGGTTTCTTGCCATTTTAAATAGTGATTTGTGTTTATCATTTAGCTAGCCACCATATAATTTGGCAGTTACCTAAATTTTGTTTTTGTTTTATTTTAAAGGCTTAGGAATTTGATATTTTTCAAATATAAGTGATTTTCAAATGTAAGATTTTGATCAAGCTTAAATTAAACTAATGTACAGGTTATACTAACTTCATTGTTTTCAGTGTATGTAAATGGAACTGTGTTAGAAATACACAGTTGGTAATCTCAGGAATGTTTTTTTTTAATAGATATGCAAATTTTAATTTGTATTTAGTGATTCTTAAAGCATTTTTCCATACTTTTTAACAAAATAAATTTAATTTAGTTTGGATTCTTATGTTGTTCAGTACATCTCTACTTAACATGAAATATCATGGTTTCTCTTTAAGCACCTTATTTTAGTGATCCCTGAGCAAAGCAGAAAAGCACTGATATATTTCTGACCATACAGAGACTAGATTTATAAATGTAGCTGACTTATCAGGGACTTAAGGTCTTGGTTTTGTTTTTAAAAGCAAGCTATAATCTTTGTTTAAATCCACACCTTTTTTACTGGCTATTTTAAAGCCTTGGGTCACAGAATTATGGATTTTAGGATCATGTATTTAAAGCTAGAATGGATCTTAGAGGTTACCTAATCCACTCCCTCATTTTACAGATTAAGAAACTGAGGCATGCAAAGATTGAGAGGATTTGAACAAAGTTCTCTGATTCCAAATTTAGTGCTCTTTCTTTTTTTATTTTTATTAATTTTTTTTTAGTGCTCTTTCTATTGTACCATATTACCTCTTTGATTCTCTTTATCACAGTATTCCAGAATTGAAAGGGGTCTCTGTAGACAGTTTGTCCAACCTTTGCCTGATAAAGAATTCCTATTGCATTACTCAAGAAGTGGTCATTCAGCCTTTGCTTGAAGCCCTTCAGTGAAAGGAATCCATTATCTCTTAAGGCAGCCCACTGCAAAACATTAGTTAGTTTTTTCTTATATCAGACTAAAATTCGCCTCTTTTTAACGTCTTCCCTGCTACTCTTAGTTTTTCTTGGTGGGACTAAACAGAACAGATCCAATCCATATATCAAGTATTTTCAAGTCATCATATCCATATTTATAAATATAACTTTTCAAGTATTGAAAATAGTCATCATATCTCTCTCCCATTCTTCCTCTCAGCCCTTCCAGGCTTAAAAATTTCCATTTCTTTCAACTGCTATTCCTGTGCCATGGAACTTTAAGCCTTTCCCCATCCTGGCTCCCCTGCCCTGGACATTTCAGATCCTTGGTGCAAACTGAAATTTTACTTTCTATTAATTTTGTTATTCATGATACAATTTATACACATGAAACAGAATAAGGTAGCATTTGATTAAAATTATAAACTGAACACTCAACTCCGAAAACAATTCAAGTAGGTTTTAGAGAAGTTAAACACCAAAGTGAAAGACATTTTGGAATCTGAGTTAGTAAAACTAAGTCCTAAAAATAGATGGATCTGAAACTAAAGAAGCTGTTATTTTTCAAAGTTGAATTACCTCTCTGTAGAAAGCCACTTTATTTCTCTAAAGCAAAAAATACAACCTATATAAGTTGTAAGATTGTGAATAGAATAATTAGTATAGGTATGTATTTAGACTTGAGTTTGGATTCATTGGATTTCTGGTATATGGGCACAATGAGATTCCTAGACAGATTTACTATATATAGCTTCTCAAATATATAAACTATACCTAAGTGGACCTGTGATCTCATCAATGTAAGTACTCCCTCCAGTGGTACAGGTCATCAACACCTTTCCTTCCTATGTAACTCCTACCCAAATCCTTTCCCAAGAGGTTCATTGAATGTGTTAGAGGCCTGCTTTTTAATTATGTCTCTTAACATTAGACTGGTAGCAGTTTAGCATTCAGGCTGTCTAAATGTTAGCTCTTACCATATGACTGATTCACTTATCTTTCTAGTCATAGATCTCCTGGATGGTATTTTTTGTGCCCTTTCTTGAGCACAAGTCATTGCTGGTAATTTGCTGCAGCTTGTTTATGCCCACCTACAGTGATCTTTCCATCTCTCTTTTGAGCTTTGATTGACTCACAGTTTTATTTCCTTGAGGATGGTGGTATTTGTCCCATGAATTGAAGCCTTACAGCACCACTAGAAGAATACTGGTGATAAAGGGATGTTTTTGTTTCAGGGTCTTTAAAAGTTCTTTGAAACTTTTTTTTTTTTTTGGAGTGGGGAGAGCAGGGCAGTTGGGGTTAAGTGACTTGCCCAAAGTCACACAGCTAGTAAGTGTGTCAAGCGTCTGAGGTAGAATTTGAATTCATGTCCTCCTGACTCCAGGGCCGGTGCACTACTCACTGTGCCACCTAGCTGCCCCCCTCCATGAAACTTCTAATGGAATCCAACCTGCTTTCTTATTCCTGCTCAAGTTTGGATTAGCTCAGTGGACTGTGTATTCAGCTACATATTAGAATCCAGATAATAGGCACTTTATCGACTTTGTTTTTTCTTTTATAGATAATTAAACTAAACTTCTGAGCATTGTGGATCTCATTTAAGGAGATTCTGTAATGTTCAGTGCTAGATGCAAGTCATCTACGAAGAAGAGCTTCTGGAAGATCTCACCATCCATAGGGAATCATTCTTTCATTTGGTTTCTATCCTAGGCACTTTATTTGACAGTAACAAAAAACCTTTGGCGTGCATCTCTTGTTTTATGCCCTGCTTGATATTAACCAAAAGATCATCCAACAAAGTTTTATCTCTTGTGGCAATTATACTGTCTTAACTTATACATGGATGACACCTTGCTGAACTGGAACCTTTAAGGTTGCATTTTGCTCTACTGAATCAAGGAAATACTGTATTCTTTGAAACTTTCAAGTAATTGTATATGTGACTTTAATTGGCTGTATAGTTTGCAAAAGTCAGACTGTTTCCGTTTTATACTTTGATCAAAGATACTTCCTGAAGGGCAAGGACCAATTTTTTCTTTATTTGTATCCTCAGCCCTTAGTAAAGTGCCTTGTATATACATGTTTAATAAATGCTAATAGGTGTGTAGATCATTCTAAAAGATTTTATAGAAATTAAAGTGGGCAAATAGTTTATTAAGATTCTTTTCTGATGCAATAAGGTATTAACTCCCCCTATCCCCCCCATCTTCCAGCACCTAGTTCTCTTTTCACATATAAGTGATATTGTGTCACCATGTTATCATGGACCTCTTCTGTACTTGGTTTGGTCCAGGTGCTCTTCCTACCTTTATTTTTCCTTATGCGTATTGACATCTGAGGTATCTGAGATTAAATATGGATCACTCCATGACAATTGATGAACACAGTTTGTAGTTGATAGATGTTTTTCATTTTTGTCAATCCTCCTTCTGCTTTAATCTTTTAACTGCTCTTAAAAATAACTGGCTTAAAGGAGGTGTCATACCAGACTTTCTACAGACTCATTTTCTTCTTTCACTTCCCTTTGTTGTTTTTGTTGTTGTTAAGCAATGTTACTCATAACCTTCCTCCTGAAGGTTTTGCAAATGAGTTTATATTATAAACTGGTGTGTCCCTTGGCTATAGTCTTCTTGTCAAGAAAAACAAGAATTTGCTACCTAAGGTAGTTTCTTGGCTATTTTTGTTTCCTCTTTGTGACAACTGCTTTATATCAGTGAAATTTATGTAGAAAAGGATAAGAGTCAAATACTCATTTTTAGTGTCAGTAACATGTCTGAATAAGTCAGGTGGTCACTGTTATAAATGCATTCCCATTTTCTTAATTTTTTTTTCTAATGTGGTATAATTTTGATCCTTTTGTTAAATGGATGGTACGACTGTATATAAATAGATGATTCAGAAATGACTTCCAAACTTCTTCTCTGTTAAAACATGGTCAACTTCTTTTCCTTCTGATTACGTAGTGCTGCTCCTTCTCCGCACCAGCACTGTCAAACTCAAATAGAAATGGATCTCTCTCAGCCAATATCGACTTGGAAAACCACAATTAACATATTTGTAAATTTATTTTGTAAAACATTGCGCAGTTACATTTCAGTCTGGTTCCACCTTCAAATCTGACACCTCTGCTCTGCAGCGCCTTCCAATTCTCCTCTTGAAAAAAGTATTCTTGATATATAGGCATGAGACTTTGGTGTAGTCTTCAAGTCTCTAGCCTCTTTCATTTCTTGATCCTGACCCATGTGTTTTAACATATAAATATGGACATTCTGAATTGTCATTGTTTGTATTCATGTTATAAACATAACCAGAAGATATAAGGAAGCTGCCAGTAAATAGATTATGGTTTGCATATGTTCCCTCGAAAAGTCAATGAAGTATTAAGTATGTACTATGTGCCAGTCACTCTGCTAAGAGCTAGGATACAAGTATAAATAATGATATAATCTCTACTCAAAAGAATCTAAAAGATTCTAAAGGATTGCCCAAGGACAATAAGAAACATTTTAGGTGAAGTCACCTTGCCTTTCAGTGTTCATAAGAAGCAAAGGACCTCCATTAAGGAGTTTGCATTAATGTGCAAGCAGCTCTCATGGACAATGGAGCAGAAAAAAATTTTTCTAAAACCCTCAAAAATCCTTCAAATTAAATCACCTTGTACTTTAATCCTTGATGACTTAAAGTGAAGCTGGCATAGGAGATAACAGTAAAGAATATGTTAGGGGAGAAAACAGACAAGTAAAGTTTTATTTAATATAAATGACAGGAAAATACAAATCTATCATTTGAGACCCACAAGAACCCTGTGAGGTAGGTCTTAGTATTGTCCTCATTTTACAGTTGTAGAAGCTTGAGGCAGACATAAGTGACTTGCCCAGACACAGCTTGTGTCTGAGATTGGATTTGAACTCAGGTCTTCCTTACTCTAATTGTGCCAATTAGCTGCTTTTAATGACACCTGATTTTTACAAAATTTATCAGCATTTTTCTAAAAACTCTCAAAGTGTGGGGGGTCAGCTAGGTGGCACAGTGGATAGAGCACCAGCCCAGGAATCCAGAGGACCTGAATTTAAATCCAACCTCAGACACTTGACAGTTGGGCAAGTTACTTAATCCCAGTTGCCTCCCCACCCCCAAAAAAAACACCTCAGTGGGAAGGGGAAATGTTATAAGTCCATGTGAACAGGTAATAGTATTCTCAAGGTTCGCACAGGAGGCATACAGGAAGAATACTTACTCTATACAATAGTTTGGTTTCTACAAGATAGTGCTCTTGTAACGCATCCTGTTATCATCCATTTGACTACAGGTAGTTTATGGTAACGAGTGAACTAAGGAGGGGACAGGATCCTTCTCAAAAGAAACGTGCAGATTTTGGGAGGCAGGAAAAGACTTTCTATCCCAGTTTGGAATGGGTTGAGCTGCTCCATTCCTAGACTCAGAAGTCCCAATTATACCCAACTAAGGATAATGGAAATGTTCATTAAAAGACAGATAAGACTTTGTCTTAGACAAAACTTCAAAGTCCCTCCTTCTCCTGTCAGCCTCTTCCTGTACCCTTTTTCCACTCCTCTAGATACCTAGCATCCTTTTGCTGTCCTGATTCTCTAAAATCCCTCATTTAGGTAACCTGTTTTCCTCTACAGTGACCCATGCTCCAAATTTCATTTTTTCCTACTATTTCTATCCAACAAGATTGCCATTATCACAGCTAAGCTGATTAAGAGAATTCATGCTGATCTCCTGATAAAGTACTAAAGCTGTTTTTTAAGATCATTATTAACTCCTTAGTTATTACCAAGGTCTAATGCTCATTTTCCTTGGTCTTTGTGTATAATTTGGCATTGCTGACCAGCCTGCCTTTTCTTAACACTTTCTTTGGTTAGAGGCAGCAGGGTGATTCAGTGATGTGCCAGTTTCCTCATATGTAAAATGGGAGGTAGTAACACCTACCTCCCAGGGTGGTTGTGAGAATAAAATATTTTAAAACACTATATAAATGCTAGCTATTATTATTTGGTGATAGTGCTTTCTATTGGTTCTGACTTCTCAGGCCCTTTCCCTAGAAGGTTCTCCTCTCCCTAAACAGGATTGTTGCCCAGTGTTCTGTCCTGGGGCCTCCTGTGTACAATCTCTTCCTTAAATTGTCACCTCTATGCAGATAACTACCAAATACATATAATTAGCCTCAGTTTTTCCTACATCCAATGCTGGAGACTTTTTGTCTTATCAGTACCTCAAACTCAATAACATACAAAATATTTCTCTTCCCTTAACAGTTTTCCCAATTTCTGTATTCTGGTTAATGGCATCACCATTCTCCCAGTCAACATTCCACATCAAAATTATCTTCAATTGTTGCCATCATCCTGGTTCTGGTTCTTCTTAGTTCTCATTAAGATTTTATAATATTCTCCTAATTCATCCCCTTATCCTCAGTCTCTTCCATTCCCAAATCCATTTTTCCCACACCTGCCAAATGATTCCCTAAGTACTCCCTATAGGCTAGAATCCAGTCTTTAGCCTTAGCATATTGAGCCCTTTGTGATATGGCTATAATCTAACTTTACAGCTTTTTTTATTTCACAGTCTCTTAATGTACTTAATGTTCCTGCCAAACTTAAGACTAATAACTCTTCCCACTTCTCATCTCACCTTCATGCAGACCTTTCCTCATCTATGCATGTACTCTTCCATCAAGGTCCAATTCAGGTACTCTTTTCTCTATGAAAATCTCCAAAAAAAAAAAATTTCCCAGAATCCTATCTGAAAGTGATTTCTCTGTCCTCAACGTTCTCTAGGTCATTTTGTCTTGATCTTTCCTTTACCTCTGTGTCATAAGACATGTATGTTTCATAATCCTACCCAACCCAATTAGGCAGTAAAATCCTGAAGAATAAGGATTATACACATTTTATCTCTGTATGCCTAAAGCCTAGCATAATGGCTTTTATGTAGCAGTCAATTAATGTTGCTTGATTTGTAGGTTCATTAATCTAATGAAAAAATTTAAGCTAGAACTGAACAAGAGGAAGAGAGCTGTCTGGATATGACTGGAAATTATAAAGCATTTTCAGTGATTCCAAGCCACTACCTAAAACAAAATCTCATTTTTTAAAAACACCAATAGTCCTGGTGGTACTTGGTGATGATTTTTGCCTATGAACAATGGAATACCACAATCCTTGATGGATCAAAAATATGATAACCCAGAGGGCAAATATGATGGATATAAGCTGCAATATATTACCAATTATGATTTACATTTGAGAAATAGTATGAGAAATAAGCATCCAGGAAACATGCTGAAAGGGAATTGGACTAGTCATATAATAAGAGTAAGAAATAAGAGAAATAGCAGACAGTCTAAATATTGCACCTATAGAATGCTATAAAACTTCAAGGAAGTCCTTTTGCACATTAAGCAGATACTTTATGGAAGATCATGGATGAGAACTATATAGGATGGAAAGGCATGGATGAGCTAACATCTCCACCATTGGAATAATAACCTTATCAGCAAGGTCACGTATCTACTAAGGTATTAAATTGCAGGCTCTGTGAAAAAGATATAGTTACTTTAAGTTATATTATTCCACTTTCCTGCATGCTTGCTCCTAGTGAAGAAAAGCAAAAGGAGAGAAAGTGGGATTTAGCCTTCCTCTCTTAGGCATGGGTTTCCCTTCCTCAATGCATTACAACCCATCTATGCCTTCTCATTCTGTGTGATGTTTGCCCACATTTCACTACTTCCAAGGATCTGTGATTTTATCAGTATGGCAATGCTTCCTCCACTGACACAAACTATGAGTCCTATATGCTTTAGCAGATTGTCTTCATGAGTCACCGAAGCTTAAAATTAATTACCTTGCAGGCAACGTGTTGATTAGTCTCTCCAAATTTAGACCAGTCCTTGGACAACAGCGATCTTTTCTATGAAGGATTATGTTTGGAAACCTTTTTACCATACAACTTCTGTGACCTTGAAATTCACTGCCTTTGAGATCCCAGGATCAATTCCACATTATGATGAGGCCTTGAAAGATTTCAGTGGAAGATTACTTTTCCTATCTTTCTAGAAAAGGACATGGAAGTCCTCTAGATCGGACCAATCCTGAGGTCTTGCTCTAGCTCCTTTAATATTTCATAGGTGTCAGTATGGCAATAGAGCTATCCATTTATTATTATCTTATTCATGATTTTTGCTACACAATTGACTCACCTGCTTTTTTCAGTCATAAATGCCTTTGATGATGCTTTATGCCACTTCTTACGTACAAGTCATTGGTAATATGCACTTTCCCTGTATTTCTATCTTTTCCATTGCCTTTGTGTTACCTGAAATTTTGGTACTTTTGAAAGCATTCTTTTCATGATATATGTCATAGTGATACATGATACATGTCATTTTTTTGGAGGGGGAAAGGCAGGGCAATTGAGGTTAAGTGACTTGCCCAAGGTCACACATGTAAATGTCAAATGTCTAAGGCCGCATTTGAACTCAGGTCCTCCTGACTCCAGGGCTGGTGCTCTTACAAGAAAAAAAACTTACTGCTTTCCCGCCCCACGTCTGCCAAAAAAAAAAAAAAAAAAAAAGCAGAGAGCTACTAAAACTGCTTTTCAGTATTTTAAGATTGTCATGAAAAATACTTCACTTTAAGACTGAAAGGAGGAACCCAAAGATTTGTCTCATTTGAGGATTCTTGGGCCAAGTCCTGCTGCTCAGTTTCCCAGCAAATTACTCCAAGGGCAGTAAATGGAGGGTAACATATATTACTGTTGAGATATCTCTCTGCACTTGCCTACATCTAATCAAATATTTCAGGTGTCTTTGGCTAACTGGAAAAGTCAAGTAAGAAGCTAGGAAACTTTTAAGGGAATCAAACTATCTCTATAGTGTTAGTCTTGTGAGATACAGACAAAACGTTCATGGCCAGGGGCGGGGGGGGGGGGGGGCGGGGGCGTGGTGTTGCGAAGTTAGTTTTCCATATTTTCTAGGGGAGAGAACTCTGAAAGGTTAATTTCTGAGCTCTGCTTTGATTCCCTGGCCAGGAATCCCATGGCCTCATTCTTTTGGGCCTCACAACAGACAGTTAATTTTTGGTGAGCTAGAAAAGAACTTAGATGTCATCTAATCTAACACTTTTACAGATGAGGAAACTAAGACCCAGAGACATTAGGTGATTTATGCAAAGTCAGGTAGAAAGTGGCAGAGCCAGAGTTTAAACTTGAATTCCCATGACTCCAAGTTGAACAATGTTTCCAATAATTTCACATTTAACCTACTACCTTCCTGTTCATTTCTGGGCCCATTTTATCTTACCTAAGATACATGTACTGATGAATATACTCAATAAGATGGTTTGTACATACAACTGCAAGTTAGTCTGTCCAATATACATTCTTCATGCACTCAGTTTTTCTTCAGTAGATTCTGCATGGTCATAGTTCCCTGAACAAGTACTACAGTATTCCTTGATAATAGCAACAGTGTCATCCACAAAGAGGAACATGTGGAGAAATTCATTTATAGCAGGGATCCTTAACATTTTATGCATCACAGACTTCTTTGGTGAAGCTTATGGGCCCATTCTCATGTTTCTAAAATGCATAAAATACAGATTACAAAGGAAATCAGTTATGTTGAAACAAAGATGTAATTTTCCATCACTCAATTTTACAGACCTTTCAGGATAACTTTTATAGCCAACCCAACCTTCTTCAATCCATTTGTACTTTAGGCAGAACATCCATGATAATGGTGAACATTTTTGGTAGGCAGGTCTTTTTTATGCCTTGTCACTGATTTATCAGAGTATCATTGAACAATGTTAACTCTGTGGTTGTATCTAACAAATAATTTTGTATGATCTTACTATATGCACAGATAAAATCCAGTTAGAGAACCTTTAGAGCCAAATTTTGCTCTACCAAGGAAAATTCTGGCAGATCTGTCCTGTTTTGTGTCTTTTTTTCCCTTTCTGGTTTACCTAAAAATGCTCTAGGACAGTTTAGCTTAGCTATAGCTAACTGTCTCATACCAAAGCTTTCTGCAGTCTCATTTTTTTTTTCTGAACTGCTTTCTGGTGTTTTGTGAGGCAATAATCCTAATATTATTCTACCATGAACCTCTGTAATGTCTGGCAAAGGAACCTGTATTCTAATCCATTTTGCCTCTGACATCATGTCTTGTTACTTGGTAATGAGAACAAGCTCTGGCTAAGGTGGTTTCAGGGTTCTGCTGACCTAATTGTAGGTTAAATGTCTCTAAAACTAGTTTTACTATTACCCATTTTTAAAAATTTTCTTATCCATTTCTTGCCTTGGGGCCAGCAAGTCTAGGTTAGAGGCCCACACCTACTGGCTATGCTATGCAGTCCTGAGAAAGTCACTTAATTTCTCAGTGCTTTAGATACCTCTTTAATATTAAAAGTTGCTAACATGTCAGGCTGTGCTGGTAGGAGTTTCCTCATCCAGGATTTCCTCATACCAGTGAAGTCACAGGTACAGTCCGTATCACTATTCTGTTTTTGTTTTTCAGAGTCAACATTTTATTTAGGGTTGGAATTGTTTTTACTATATGTAGTGTCATGCTATCTTTATCTTTCTGATTTAATGTTTATTTTGACCAGGTCATTAATGTGTTCTTGGTTGAACTTTACATTTGTTAAATGCCTAATAATGTTTATGTTCCGTGTAATACACTACGGGTACAGTGATGAAATAAGATATTGTCTTGCCCTCAGGAGAAAGGCAGCAAATGCATAAGTATAACATACACATATGCATAGATGAGGTCCAAAAAGAGGTATGAGAGACTAGAGAAGGGATAAATCAAAGCAGGCTCCTTACTGTTTAAAAAAAAAAAAAAAGGAGTTACTTACCATTTCCTCTTAAGTTTCTTTTATGGATCCTGAGATTAAAACTTCCTGTTCAATCTTTCCTCAATGGAGAAAAACAACTCTCCATAGAAGAGAGAAGGTTGCCTTGACCTAAGTCAACTATGACCTGAAACCCTGGTAGCCACCCTATCTTAGGGAAAGGGAGAGATTTACTATCTAGATCCCCCTTAGTTATGGATAGATTCAGGGATTCTTAGAAGGGTCTCAAAGCATCTTCTATCCAGTTTCACCTTCTACTCTTTACAGCTACCTAGTTTTATTTTGTTAGAAATGCTTGATTTAACACTAACATTATGATCATTTAAGTGAAGTGCTGAACACTTGTACCCAGTTATCCACACTACACAATAATTATGCATATTGCCAAATGTCAGATTGGTTTTAAGTTTTGATTGTAACAATAAATTCTGTTCATGTAGGCTCAGCCTTCATAGTGAGTTTGGTGCTCACATAGCATGATCATTTACTCCTAAGTTAAAAATATTAGCAGGAATATTTGTTGCAGCCCCCAAAAGGTAAGGAAGCAGTGGTAGTTTATATAAACTTCATATTACTAATATATTCTACTTAAACTTTGGGAAAATCCCAAACTTTCATTCCCATTTTATTTTACTGAACAGACAGCTACAAAACCATTTTACCCTTCCAAGTTGATGTCTGGGTAAATAAAAGTTAACTGAAGTCTTTTTTAAAAAATACAAAAGCATTATCTGAAAGCTTGGATTCTGAGAAATTATATGTTTCAAATAAAAATGTATATAAAACCAAGATCATACTGTACACAGCATTCCAATGAAGGAAGAGACTGTGTACTATGGCAAGAAGAGGCTCCAGATCCATCACAGTGGGGCCTACATTTGTGTAGGGTACAAGAACAACAGATCTGTCCCTCTCTGCCCCATTTCCAGGTCATGGATCCAAGACAAAGTGAGGAAAAGACCTGTGCCTAGGGGTGGTATTCCAGGGTGAGGAGCCAGCCAAGTTAAGCCATATACTGGAGAAAGAGCAAGTTCACAAACAGGCAGTAGCTATGAGGTGTAGACCCCAGGAGCAGAGCAGGGTCTCAGTTCCAGCATCTAGCCCAGTGTGAAGCCAACAGAGGAATAACTGGGGCAGGAATTTCAGACCAAAGGGAAGCTTATATTTCTGTCACTCTGAACCAGCAGAGCTTTTCACCTAGCTCATGGTGGCTAAGTCCATCAGCAGTCTACTGAAACTCCAGATATGACAAATCCGTAGGCCTGTTGTTCAAACCCAAAGCCAGGCCAAGAATTGCAGAACTCAGATGAGAAGGGCAATGATCAGACTTTGCCCTGGATCAAACCACTTAAGGGGCACTGAAAGTTTTCAGGTCCTGAACTTGAAATGTCCCTGAGATCCCAGAACAACAATATAATACCCCAAGAAATCAGCAACAGGGCCAGTCCAAACATTTCTTCCATAAGTACACAGAGTCTGGCCTTAGCAAAATCTAAAGTCAGGAAACTAACTGGAAAAAATGAGCAAATTTTTTTAAAACCCTACCATAAAAAGCCATTATCATAACAGAGACACTCAAGACACAAACCCAGGAGAAAACAAGGAATGAAACCAAAACACTGACAAGCAAAGCCTCAAAGAAAAACAGATTGGGTACAAGTTCAAACAATTTCCTAGAAGAAATTAAAGAGGTGAATGAATGAAATGAAATAAGAGCACTAGGAAGGGGAAAAAATGGAAAATGAGAGCTATTGAAGAAGCAGAGAATTAACAGCTTGGCACAAGAAGTACAAAATCTTACCCACTCAACAAATTCCCTGAAAATCAGTAGACAATTAGAAGCTAATGATTCTATAAAACAAGAAATATTAACTCAAAGTCAAAAGACTGGGGGGAAAAATGGAAGAAAATGTAAGGTTATCTATCTCATAGCAAAATCAAGGGATCTGGAAAACATTCCAGTAGAGAAAGCTATAACCAAAAAAAAAAAATCAGACATATTTCAAGAAATCATAGAACTATCCAGATCTTTTAGACTCATGAGGACAATGTGGAAATAGAATCCACTGATTACCTCCTAAAACCCCAAAATGGAAACTCCCAAGAGCATTATAGCCAAGTTTCCAGATCAAAGAAAAAATACTGCAAGCAGCCAGAAAGAAAGAATTCAAGTACTGAAGAGCCACCAATATAAAGGAAAGGAGAGCAGAGCTTGGGATACAATAATCCAAAAGGCAAAAGATAAAAGTTTACAGCCAAACCTAAGAATTAGTTACCCTGAAAAACTTAAGTATAATGCTACAGGGGGAAAAGTGGGCCTTTAATGAAATAAAGGACTTTAGTGCATTCCTTTTGAAAAGACCGGAGATGCAAAGGAACTTTAGAGTCCAAATACAGGAGTGGAGACATAAAAAGGCAAACAATCATGAAAAACTAAAAAAGGATAAATGGCTTATATTCAAATATAGAAAGATAATACGTGTGTCCCCTGTGGACCGTACCATGGGGGGAGTCTAATTAGACAAAAAGTCTAAGAATAGTTCTGTTATGTTTTGATGATCTTAAAAGAAGAATAAGGGAAAGAGAAAGAATATGCTAAAGGGGTAGGTAGGAGGAAGAAAAGCTTAGGTAAAGTTATCTCACATAATCAGGTGTACAGGTAGAGATCTATACAAACAAGGAGGAGGCAGCTTGGGGGAAGCGCTTGACACTTGAACCTGACTCATATGAATTGATCAATAGAGAAACAAGGGAAGTGTAGAAGAGAGAAAGGGGAACAGGATTCAGGGTATACTAAAGGAGGGATTTGCCCTAAACAAATTCTAACTAAAGACATGAAATATTTATGCTCTTTGCAGTGGCAAAGTATAAGAAACCAGGGTGAGGCAAGGGAGTATAAAGTACTCATCAACTGGAGAATAGCTTAACAAATTAGGATATATAAATAGGAGAGAATACTATTGTGTTGTAAGAAATAAGGGGATGGTTTCCGAAAATCTGGGAAGACTTGAACTGATGCAGTGAAATGAACACGGACAGAACAATTTTTATATGATAACTTTGTACAGCCAATTTTGAAGGATTTAGGAACTCTGCTTAATGGAATCCAGAAATCATAATGAAACATACTACCACTCATTTCTTGACAGAGAAGTGAAGGACTCAGAAGAGCAGAATAACTTTTTTTGGGGGGGGGGGGGGTGTCATGGCCAATATGGAAATTTGTTTGACTTGGCTACATATGTTGTAATGGGTTTTGTTCTCCCTTCTTTCTTAATGGGGGGGGGGGGGTGAGGGGAGGGGAAGTAAAGGGGGAAAGAAAATAATTTTTGCTGATTAAAAAAAATTTATTTCTTAAAAATGTATATAATCTCAATCACTTAATATTTCACAACATTTTCTTCTAGGTCCTCATTTTCTAATTATCTGCTTCTGAAGCAATTATTCTGTAATACTTTTAAGGTTTTTTTCTCTATTTCATAAAATCTCTGTGGGAACCTTCATATTTTGACTGAAATTATAACTCTAAAATATTTAAGAACTGGATGTACTATGTTTTCTTTCATTTACTATACTTTCACCTGTTGCCAGCTTTGTATATAGAAGTTGTAAATGTTCCCGTTTGGGAAGTTCAGCATCAGGTGTTGAAGGTATTTCAAAGTCTGAGGAGCTCTGAGAATCCACACTTGTGCTAAGATTTAACAGGTTTTTTTCCTCTTCAACTGTACATTTCTCACAACTAACCGTAGTCGCTCCTCCAGAAGTAGAAGCTATATTTACATCTTGAGACCTGCCTTTCAGGTCAGAGGAAGTGTCTTTTGGACCAGATATATTTTGTTCCAGCTGGCATGCAGTAATAAGCTCTCTGACTCGGGAGCCACTTTTGTTTAAAAAAGTGAAGTCACCACAGTTTCTTTCCTGAGAAGATAACAAAACAGTATCTGATTGGCTGTCCCAACCTTGGCTTTCTTGTTCTGATATGTGTGTGGATTGAGAAGAATTCTGTGAGGATATGTGAGTGGAATCTCCATCAGAATCACTGAGAAGTCTTGGTGACTGGGACCCACCTGCCTCTGTGGAAGAAATTAAATTTTCTGAACCATCATCTGGAATGTCAGCATTACTTTTAAAGAAGATTTTCCACTCTGGTATGTCCACATCCAATTCCTGTTGCTGTAATGGAAGAGAATTCAAGTCCCCATGAAAAGAAGTAGAGGTTTCAGATTGTTCCTCATCCTCGCTGTTGGATTCTTCACAGTCTACAAAGTTTGTCAAAAGAGAAGTCTGCACATTATCTGTTCTGCAGCTTGCTATGCCCAGCTTCAGTTGTCCTGGACATTCCTGAGATTCAAGTTTTGGGGGAGGCAATAGAGGCTGAAAAGTCTGTTGGTTTGGGATCTTGTGTCTCAAAGGCATTAACTGAAAGTCATCAAAAAGATCTTCATCTTCATCCTCTATCCACCCCCCCCCACCCCCCAGGGGAAAAAAATTGGTAAAGATTTATGGGAATTACAACATAAACAATTTCTTGTGTGACGCATACATCTTAAAGATCCTCTCTTCTTTTATAAAGAGTAAAAGCCACTTTATAGATACTAGTTCCCCAACTCTTTAAGGAGATTTTAGAGCACAATACCCCTTTGTAAGTTAAGTTATTTCTGTTGAACTACAATGTTTTTCAAACTCGAATAGTTTAACGACCACTGCCACTTTTACAATGACATCTTTTAAATAAAGATCAAATATTTTTGTGCATATGCTCTATCTCAAGTAGACCCTACTTTTTTGTATCTCCATTAGCCTTGTACCTTGCTTTACAGTAAATGCTCAATAAATACTGCCTGGTTCAATGGCTGATTAAATAGACAACATTAAGTCTATAACTTAAATTATAAATATTAACAAGCCCTACAAATGCTAAAATTGGTGATACTTCATGCAGCCAAATTAAATACATTTTAAAATCAGAGATCTGTCCAATTAAAGGTATTAAAAATATCTTGAAAATCAAACACATGCTCCTCCTCTATCAGAATTCACTAACTTAGACTTCTAACTCTCAGAGTTGAAAGTAGGTACAAAACATACTTGAAGAAGAAACCTGCATAAAGCTTGAGGTGCTAAATAGTTTATCCTACAAACAAAGACAGAACAGGGCCGAGGGCAAATAGAAAATGTTTCCCTAACATTCAGCAAATAAAGGAGTTAGACAAGATCAGTAGTATCAAATTCAAATAGGCACAGGGCCCTCAATCATATATAAGGATATCCGTGGCTATATAGTGACTTAGAAAACCACATATTAACATTCTTATTTTTGTTATTTTTATTCATTTTAATCTGCTACTGAGTGCTGGGGTCCACTATGCAGCCTGAGTGTTGGACAGCTCTGCAGTAGATGACATTTAAGGTTCCTTTCCAGCACCAAATGCTTTAATCATTTTAATAAATCACCAATCACCAAGGTCAATGACTTTATGTATGTAGCTTTCTTCTCACTAGCTGCCATGTATAAATCATTACTAGAAAGTTCTTTGGTATAACTAATGAATTTGGAATCCAGTGTTGGGATAAAAACCTCCTGATGATAATACCAAGTGTATAGAAGTTTTGACATCTGAACTGTCACCTAAATACATGCTGTACCTAGTTCTTTAAGATGTTCAACTACTGTGCATGAAACTACCTCATTTGTCAAGATATTTTTTCTCTGATATCTGATTTTACAATTACTTTAGTTTCTTAGACAAATCTAGCTCTATAATATTTTGGCACCGTAATTTTACTAATACTGCTAGCTTATTAATATATATTGCTGGTTTAGCACACATTGGTTTTAAGAGAAATGTGGGATATTCTCTGGTATATTTCCAAATTAGTGATGTGAGATTATTCCTAGAAGTGATAGGTGAAATTTAGTTACAATTAAGCTTCAAGATCCAGTATTTTGGCTCAAAAGTACCTTCCTATATAAATGTATCATTATTTTCCAAAACATTTATTCATCAATTCAAATTTTTCTTAATGAAGACCAGCACACCCAGCTCAGTTCAGAACCTAAAACTCTTCTTTCTCCTTCAAAGTTAGCCCACTTCTCTCTTTGATTGGATAATGGAAATAAAAGTCAAAAGGGGCAGGAAAATGTAAAGTGCCATTTGCATTATTTAAATCAGTGGTAGTTTTCTATCATACTGAATTTCAAACAAGCCAGAAATGATTTTTTTAAAATGAAGGCAGAAGTTCTCAATATCTGTACACACAGCTAATGGATTACATCAGTTTAACTCCACATTGCCCTGGTCATTTTGTAGTACTTATTTCCAAGAAATTCCAAGCATTAAATAATATAAACATTTGTCCTCATAACAGGTTTATAAACTAAAAAGGAGATCCAATTCAGTCCTTATTTTACAAATAGAAAACATATAGGCAAAATTATTTTTCTAAGAAAAGCAAGACATAAAGAAAGTACCAGATCCTATTTCCCCTCCGAATCATATTATTCCACAAAATGCAGCCTTCTTTAGGAAAATACACTGAGAACCCAGGAATATTCCCTTTACCTGACTCTAGGTATGTTGTTCTGGCTCTCTTCAACATTCCAAGTGGTTTATACTTTGCTTCGGTACGCTTAGAAAAGGATCGGCATAATGGTTTTAAGCTGAAAAGAATTAAAACATATATGCATTTTTTTTAATTTCTAAGGAAGCTTCGAGAATGCATAATATCTAAGAACTTAAATATCTGCTCCATGAATTTTAGAACCAATTTTTAAAACCTCATATTTTTTGCCTGAATAATAAAGTGATGACAATTTTAACCTCCTTAAACTCAACACCTAAATTCAACACCTCCTGGACAGCAAGAAGTAAGTAGTATGTAGTAGCCAACTGGCTTCCCATTCACAAAATCCTTCTCAGATTTATAGTGGCTCCTGTTTACAAGTGTGAAATATGTTTGGCCTCATCTACAGGATAAAGCCTGACCCAGAAGGGCAAAGAAGTGAGATTTTGTTATGTCCTATTCCTTGATGAACGGGACCCCTACCTTTTTGATTCCTTCTAACTTGCATCCTATAAATTCTTTAGCTTTTAGCTCCTCTGCTTCTTAGGAAGCATGATGTACCATTGTGGCTTCAATTTAACCCAAATGATTTTTAAATTTATTGGTAAAATTTTCCTGGTATTTTTCTTTCTAAAAGCTTCCCATGTTTAATTTACTTCTTCAGTTTTAAAAATTATCATCACATTTTCAGGTGTGCAGGTATGAAAAATACAACATGATAAAAGATAAATGGAACAGTCAACAAGAATTAAGTACCTTCTGTGTGTGTGTGTGTGTGTGTGTGTGTGTGTGTGTGTGTGTGTGTGTGTGTGTGTGTGTGTGTTACTGTGCTAAATAAGCTCTGGACAAACTTCTTTTCCTTTTGCGACCCTAATATTAGTAGTCAACCCCTTCAGCGAGCACTCCTTAAACTTAGGTTGTGACCCCATAATGGTCATCTCATTCAAAAGTACTTTATTATATAACTGGCTTCAAAATGCTTTTCTTACTTCTATACTCTTTTCACTCCCAACCTTCCATTTAATCTACCCAACATATCAACATCACATTTGACTTCCTAAAAAGTCACTTCCATTATATCACTCTTCTGTTCAAAAACTTCAATGGGTCCTTCAGTATCTTCAGAATAAAGCTCAGCCTCACGGTATTTACAATCCTCATCGATTTGAACCAACCTATATTTTCAACCTATGCCCTACTACTCTCTACTCTTGACAAATTGATATCCTTACTATCCCCCAAATAAGTCTTGGCTCCTCAAACACAGCACTACTCACATCAAGCCCAACATCCTTCCTCTACTTAGCCAAACGTCTTCCCATCTGTCAAGACCTCAAGACCGGTTTCTTCCACAATGCCTTCTGGGACAACTTGAGCCCACACAGAGCTCTCTGCCTCATCTAAATTAACATTAAGCACTCCACCTTGTGGTATCTTATACCATACTACCTTCTGCTATTATTTGAATTTTTATGTACGGTGTCCTCCACTAAAGTACTATTCCTATGTCTAACTGTGGTATAGAGGGGAACCTGCATTCTTACAATTTTGCTAACAGATTGGAATTTCTGGTAGACCCTTCAAAGCTGGAAGGAATTCAACTACAGATATAATGATTTGACTGAACTGTTGTCTGAGGACAAGTTTAGCCAAGTTTGGAAAGATTCATTGCAGAAGGCTGGCCACTAGGTGCTGAAATATTTTGGCAAGTTCAACTCAACTCATCAAACAGTCTACTAAAGTATGGAAGGATTACAATCTGTTGTTTGGTTGAGGGAGTACCCATACTGTTGAAATCATATGTGTGTGTGTATGTGTGTGTGTGTGTGTATATATGTGTATACATATACACACACACACACACACACATACACATATATATATACATATATATATATATGTGTGTGTGTATGAGGTTAGAAGTACAGAGTAATGATTTAGATGTTTTTATTAACAAAATGCTAGAACATACATCTAAATGAGTTTCAACCCCTTCAAAGTAATCACTGTTGAAGGAGGGGAGAAAGGTCTCTTTAATTATTACACAAAAGCTTTCAACAGGTCCAGCTGTGGATATGTCTTCCCCTGCTGGACATTCTGAACTTCTAAGTACACACTGAGGGAATATGAGAATATGTGATTAATAATCTGGGTCAGAGATTAATATTGCGGTTATCAGGCATCAGAGCAAGGAAACATTCTTTTCTCATTACCATACAAGTCTGTGCCTAATAAAATTTAAAAAGAAAGAAATGAAAGGACTACCCCAAAAATTGATCTTATCCAAATTAGAATTTAGACTACCACTACAAATCATTCCTGTGGCCGCTCTTCTTTGCCAATCACAGAGCTGTACGGCTTGTTTGGTGTTATGGATTCGATTGGATCCCCTATATTTTTATGCTAATTTATTCCTAAATAACTTGATCATTTACGACTCTCCGTTCCAGAATACCTCTCTATTTTTGTAAGCTTAGAATAAAGAGACTGGCCAAAAGTTAAAGACTTTTATGTCTTTCCTTGTCTCAGCTCTTTTCTCATAGGCTGCATTGCTCTTTAATATGCTTAAAGACTTGCATTATGTTTTTGCGTTTGCTTGCCTGCATCCAAATCAATTTCCATAAGCCAGTTTTGGAAGGGCAGGTCCCAATACAGTATACAAGTGAAAAAGGAGGAGAAAGGTCTATGCGTGATTCAACAGAGAATATAAATGAAGCCTTATCCGGGATCTGATACAGAGGCACATGAAAGTACATACAAGAAATAAAAGTAACCTCATTTGGTGGGACTGATAACTTTCAACAACTTTCCTACCTATCATCTGGCTAGCGCTAAATCCTCTAGAAATATGTCCTTTGGGGAACAGGGGCTCTCTTGGTTTTTATAAGCATATGTCACTGACACACCCACATTGAGGCATACCTCTCTAGCATGGGAACAAAGTGAAGACCAAATGGAATGACCTGGCCAAACTCTAAAACCTATGGTCCAGGAACTTACTTTTAAAATATTTTAATAACTATGTTTCAACATAATTGGTTTCCTTTGTAACCCTATGGGCCTTGTTTTTTTATTTTGTTGTTGTTTAGCCGTTTTCAGTTGTGTCTGATGCTTCATGACCCCTTTTGGGATTTTCTTGGCAAAGATACCGGAGCGATTTGCCATTTCCTTCTCTCGCTCATTTTACAGATGAGGAAACTGAGGCAAACAGGTTTAAGTGACTTGACACAGCTAATAAGTATCTGAGGCCAAATTTGAACTCAAGTTTTTCCAGGTCTAACGCTCTATCCGCTGGGCCACATAGCTGCACATAGAGGGCTTTATTTTACGTATTTTAAAACGTTCTAAAAGGGAGTCCATAAGTTTTACCAGATTATCAAAGAGGTCCATGACACAAGAAAAGGTTAATAACTCCTGCTCTAAAAGAAATGTAATATTTTCCCAAGGAAAGAATCATATGACTCTATTACAGTGCTATTGAAAGGATATCTGGATTAAAGAGTATTATCCTATTAAGTATATAACTGAAACAGAAGTCAAATCATAGGTCTAAACCCAAAAGAAAGAATTCTGTTTGGGGGCCCAAAGAACTGATTGCTAGGTGATTTTTTAACTCTGTATTGCGTAGCTTAGTCAGCTATAATTAAATAGGACAGCCTAGTATGATCTGACACTGCTCTCTATCACTGACCTGGATCAAGGTAAAACCCCCTACCTGAAGAAAAAGCAATGCCAAAGTAGAACTCTGGATATTATGAAATATCAAAGATGTATTCCTGTGACATTACATCAGCCACTAGTAAAGTGACTGTAAAAATAAAGTAGACAGACCACTTCTCCAGGATATTTAGAGCAAGTCCAGAAGCAGTAAATGAGAAAGGGCATAAAGTAGAAGGGCCAGGCAAGGGAGGAGGAGGGTATCCAAGTGAATGCATGGAGACTCTTGGTATAGCAGCATTAAAATGTTTCCAAGGGATATACTGCATACAGCTCTACAGACAGAGCCCTTTCCTAGTTAACTAATACTGAGAAGTGTTAAATGTAGGGTCTTGATGATCCATAAATGTTCCAAAACTGTACCAAGTATCACTGGACTCAATGTATGACTTATCAAGGTGACTATGTTTATGTGCAATAATCACCTGGATGTATGCTTATTTAAAATTCCTTCTCATTACTTTAAAGCCGTATTTATTTCATCTTCCCAATTAGACCCACTGCCTTGAGGAGAGAAATTCTGACAATTTTTTTTTCTGAATACCTCACATTATTTAGCACAGTGCTACAAAAACATTAGCCTCTTGATAAATATTTACTGATTTCACTTAAAAGGGTATATTCTGCTTTAAGACAATTGAACATATATAAATTCAAATTCAGAAGGCAGTTCAATCAAAATGGTTATGTGCACTCAAAAATATTCTTCACTTTAAGAAATCACTATAGTGTTTCATTAAAGAGTAAACTCTCCTGGGGCAGCTAGGTGGTGCGGTGAATAGAGCACCGGCCCTGGAGTCAGGAGGACCTGAGTTCAAATCTGGCTTCAGATACTTGACACTTACTACCTGTGTGACCTTGGGCAAGTCACTTAACCCCGACTGCCTCGCCTCTCTGCTCTTAAAAAAATAAAAAGTGAACTCTCCTAATTTATTTTAAATATTTGGGGAAATGATTTAAATTGAAATTTTTATAAATTTAACTACAAAATATTCAAAAACAAGTGTCTATGGAAGACCACAAAGTACAAATGTAATTAGTAGCTGACAACAAAATTTTTAAAATGTGCTGATGGCTTATCACAGGCAGAAATCAACCAATCAAACAATAAACATTAGAGGCCTATTACGTGCCTTAAGCACTATGCTGTGTTCTTTACAAATACTGATCAAGAGCAATGTGGAACCATGCCCACAGGACTATAAAAATGTGCATGCCCTTTGACCCAGCAACGCCACTCCTAGGGCTGTATCACACAAGTGGGAAAGGGACCTGTATGTGCAAAAATATTAAAGCTGCTCTTTGTGTGGTGGCAAAGAACTGGAAATCAAGGGGATGCCCATCAATTGGGGAATGGCTGAACGAGTTGTGGTATATGAAGGTAATGGAATACTATCATGCCATAAGAAATGGGGAAGATACGGACTTCATAACAACCTGGAAAGACCTACATGATCTGATGCTGAGTGAGGGGAGCAGAGCCAGGAGAACATTATATACAACCATAGACATGGATTCTGTGATGACTAACCTTGATAGACTTGGCTCTCCTCAGCAATACAAGGCTCAAAGACAACTCCAAAGGACTCATGATGGAGAGAGCTAGCTACATGCAGAGAAAGAACTGTAGAGTCTGAATGCAGATTGAGGCAAACTATTTGCTCTCTCTTTTTTTTTCCTATTTTTTTTTTGTTTTGTTTCTTTTCTCTCATAATTCATTCCATTGGTCATAATTCTTCTTTGCAACTTGACTATTATGTAAATAAGTTTAATGCGAAGGGTTATGTAGAATCTATATTGGACTGCATGCCATCTTGGGGGGGGAGGCGGAAGGGGAGGGAAGGGAAGAAGATTTGAAACTCAAGAACATGTAAAACTAAATGTTGTAAACTAAAAATAAAAAATTTAATTAAATAAAACAAAAAATATCAAGCAATCAAACATTTATTAAACCGCCTACTACTAGCTAAACACCGGTGATAGAAAAAAAGGCAAAAGACAGTCAAATACAATCTAATGATGGAGACAACATGCAGACAAATCTACACAAAGCAAACTATACACAGGATAAATAGGAGATAATTAGCAGAGGGAAGGTACTGGAATTAAGTGAGGCTAGGGAAGACTTTATAGAAGGTGGGATTTTTGCTCGTACATAAAAGAAGCCAGGGAGGTCAGTAGTCGGAGTGGAGGAGACAGAGTACTTCAAACATGAAGGACAACCAGAAAGAATGCCTGAAGCCAAGAGACAGAGAGCCTTGTTTGTAAAACAGCCAGGAAGCCAGTGTTACTCGACTTGAGGAGCATGTAAGGTGTAAGAAGACTGGAAACGTAGGAAGGGGGCTAGGTTACAAAGGGCTAGAAAGGTAGATTTTAAAATTGTAAGCACAGAGACGGTAACTAAATCCATGGAATCTGATGAGATCACCATCTATACTACAGTATAGAGGGAGAAGAGAGGAGGGCCCAGGACAGAACCCTGAGGGGCACATCTATGATCAGGGAGTGTGATATGGATGAAGATCCAGCAAAGGAGACTGAGAAGGAGGAGTTTGATAGGTAGGAGAAGAATCAGGAGAGAGCAGTGTCCTTAGAATCTAGAGAGAGAGAGAGTACCAAGCAAGAGAGCAGTCAACAGTGTCAAAGGCTGTGTAATAGCTAACGTGTGCCAGGCACTGTGTTGAGCACTTTATACTTCATCTCTTTGGAACCTCACCACAACCCTGAGGGCAAGGTGCTATTCTTATCCCTATTTTACAGATAAGGAGGTAGAGGCAGAGAGGTTAAGTGACTTGCCCAGGGTCACAGCTAGTAAGTGTCTGAAGTCAAATTTGAACTCAGGTCTTCCTAACTCCAAGCCCAGCCTTCTGTTCACTGCATCACCTAGCTGCCCTATGAAGACAGACAAAGGGCCATTTGATTTGGCAACTGAAAGATCATTAGTAACTCTGGAGAGAACAGTTTCAGTGAAATGAGAAGTTCAGAAGCTGGACTGTAAAGGGTTAAGAAGAGAGTGAGAGGAAAGAAGTTGGAATATATTGTAGATGGCCTTTTTGAGGAGTTTAGCTACAAAGGGTGGAAAAGAAATGGGAAAACAGCAGGGACAGAAGGTTTTTCTCAGGAGAGGGGAGACTGGGAATGTTTGTAGGCAATAGGAAATGAGCCAGTAGAGAGGGATTAAAAATAACTGAAAGAGTGGGGATGACAGAGGGGCCCAATCTGTTAGAGGAGATGGGATGGAATGGGTCAGTGTTGGTACAGATCAAGGCCATTTCATCATGAGACAGATGAAGGAGAAAATGGCAGACGGCACCTGATAGCAGGTGAGGAAGAGGGAAAAGACAGAGTTCATGACAAATAGTCTGAATTTTTTTTCTGAAAATATGGCTCAAGATTCTCAGCTGAGAGAGTGGGGGATGGAGAGCCATGGGAAGTTTGAGGAGGGATGAAGAGCTGCTGTGGAGAGTGGGACAGTGCGTGGCTAAGGGAGGTAGAGCAGGACTGCCAAGCAGCAGTGAGGGCACACTTGAAATTATGTAACATAAATCTGTAGTGGATCTAGTCAAAACAATTGAACGATTTTCTCCATCTTCATTCAGCAGTGTGTATGTAGGAGTGAAGGTGCTAAATAGTAAAGCGATCCAAAGCTGAGGTTTGACTGGGTATAACTGTCGCTATGATAAGGGGGTTAAGGATTCAAGATAGAAGGACAGTGTAGAGTTGGTTTACCAAGGAGTCAGGATGGGGAGAAGAGGAGAGAGTGGCTAATGCAGGGGAGATGGCCTGGGAGAGAACTCAGGGGTCCAGGGACTGGAGGTCAGGGTACAAATGAAGAATAGGGTTATGTAAAGCAAGGCGGAGGGAAAAATGAAAAACCAAGAGATTATGATCAGATAAGGGGATTTCAGAATTCTTGAACACAGAGGTGGTACATCTATGGGTGATGGGACTATCAAAGGCATCTGTCTGTGGCTGAAGTGGGGTAGAGGAATAGCTCATGGGAGGTGAGTAATCTCTAAGCAAAAATCTGTTTGGGGAAAGCAAAACAAACTTTTCCTAGTACCTCAGAGTAGAGAATGAGGAAATAAGGATTCTGAATGGGCAAAAGAGGAAATGGAGAAAAACAGCAGGAGTACCTTAGCATGGAGATAGGATTCACAGATTTCAAGTGGAACCAGATTTATGGCCAGATTCCACAGGAAACCTTGAGCCTTGTAGCCAAGCAGCCCAATGACAGCGGCGTCTCATTTTTTGGCTCATTTAAAACTTTCTACTTACATTTCTACCACTTTTTCCTTCGTTGAACCCACAGGAATGACATTTGGATACACGTTGACAGGATGTATATAGCTCAAGAAATCCTTAATCTAACGGAAAAGGAAGAACAAATGATGTGTCACTAGTGGGGAAAAAAAAGTCCTGCTTTTAACAACTAGTGCTTCACAAGATCTTGTGTCCATGAAATGGCAGAGGTAAGTGAAAGGAATCTTTTATATTCCTCAGATGTTTATTGAATAGTGCCACATATGCCCCAAATCCCATGTTTTGTGCACATAGTATTTGCCTCCTTGCTCAGGGAGCTTCAGCACCCAGATACATCCCCTTTTCCTTCTCTTAGAATTTAGTTGCTGCCTTTAAATAACCACATACAACATAAAGTCTTACAACTTTGTTGTCTTTCCTCATACTAAGTCATTGTTATGGGATGCAAACCTTTTTAAATGATAGAACATCCAGAAGCTCTTTGAAAAGCTTTGATTTTCTCTGACCTTACTGAGTGCAGTTCATGGACACACAAAAGGAATGGTTTGGTTGTTTTGATGAATATTTTGAGTTTTCTACGAAGCTCAGGTTGTTGTATAGGTATTTTCTCATTACTCTCCACAACAACCCTGTGAGTAAGAGAATTATTCCCTTTTGCAAATGCAGAATCTGAGGTATAAATCAATTGTTGCATCTTAACTCTTCTAAATTCAGGATTTACTCAAAGGCAATTCAATTCAGCACACGTGAAGCATCTTTGAAGAGGCCTTAGGAGTATGGCAGAATATAAAGAACACCAGCTCTGGAGTCAGAGCCCCAGGGCTCCCAGCCCACTTCTGATGCTTCCTGCCTCTGGGACATTGGACAAGTTATTTAACCTTGCTGGACCTCAGTTTCCCCAATTGTAAAATGAAGGGGTTATATTGGGCTAGATGACTTCTGAGGTCCCTTCCAGCTCTAGATCTATGATCCTGGTCATCTCCAAAGGCCTTGTAGAAAAAAAGGAAATATATATTTTAATTAAAGGAGGAAAGTAAATGAGAAAATCCTTTATTTAGAAATTTTTAATTTACAGGCTTTTTTAAACTTTTAAAGACCTCATGAAATAGAAAATAATGCTTTATCTGTCTACCACTTTTTTCTTTTATGAAACACATCCAAACAGGGTAGGGCAGGAGTTTAAGATGTAGTTCAGGGAAAGTAAGAAAAGACTGAGTTATGCACAAGTAATTCACTTCTTCCTCTCTCACGGTAGGGGACTACAAGGAAATGGGAACACAAGTAGAAAAGTATCTCTCCCCCAAACCCTACTCCCATACAAGCAGAAGTTTTACAGCTTAAAAATGCACTAAGACTGTTGGGACACTATACATTCATACACAGAGTATTTAGAAAAATACAAGCTCTAATACAAGCCAACCTAATTCAAAAAATCTGTTTAAATTTATATCTAAGTCTACATATTCTGTTCTCTGCAAGGGATACAGTCCCTTTGACTGGAACAGGTTGTTAACTGGTGACTACCTTAATATCCAGTTTCTAGAGATTTGCTGGGGGAGAGACAGAGGGTAGGTGGTGTGGCACCGGGAGAAGCTACCCAGAACTAAGGTATAACTTCAAAAGTGTACATAAAATAACAACCACTAATAAAAAAAGGATAGGGGCAGAAGCTGTTTTGCTTTGCACCCAGGTGACAGGAAACTAATTCCAGCTGATTATGATAAAGCAAACACACAGGCTCTTATGCTCTTGTTAATGTGACTTTGCCATATGTAAAACTGCTCCCTTCCCCTCTTTCTTGTGCTGCATATAAAGAAAAGAAACACGATTGCTGGTTTCAGAAAATTTTAAAAAGTAAAGCCTGCCCTGAGATTGACTTAAAATACCTTGGACAGGGTACAGAGACCACCTATGGCTAAAAAAGAATATGAAAGAAAGGTGATAGCTGATCCAGAGAGGCAGGCAGCCTAAGACATTACAAAAGCAAACTAGCTGAAAATCAGACTATGACTTTTGACTTCTACCCAAAATTCCAAATTACTAAAAAAAAAGGTATGAATTATGCCATAGGAATTTACTACTTTAAAAGTTGTCTTAAAATATTAGCTTTGTAACTAATGACTAATGTTAAGTTTGGTTATTAAACAGATATTTTTGGTAACAAATTAAGTAGTCAAAAGAAAGCTGTCCTTTTGGCCTTCCTAGGAAATATGACAGAACAGATTTTTCATCCCTCCCACCAAAGGTCCCAACTCCTTTCTGTGAAGTCTGCCCTTCCTTCTCACTCCAGGGTAAAGTTCTGTTCTACTACCTAGTCTCCTTTTTGTAATAGCTTTATTTTTATCCCTGTGGGACTTCATCTAGTGCTTTATCACTCTCCACTGTTTAGCATTCTCTCTTCTCTGTGACGAACCTTAACTGTACTATTTTGTATGTCTAGCCTAAGGTCTTTTTCTTAACCCTTTATCTTCACTTTAGCTCCATTGTTTGCAAAGTCACCCTCTTGCGAGGGTTGGAGATTACTAACATTTTGATGATTTATGGGGACAACGAGGCAGAATATCTGAAGTGGGGTATGTTATAGAAAATCTAAGATGTAAGTGTCGTAACCTCAGAGGTTATCTAGTCCAAATACTTAGACACTACACACAAGAGAACCAAATACCAATTAAGGATAGCAATATGATTTGACAAAATAAGCAGCAGATAGTAAGGTTGAAATGAGCTAAAGAAGAGCAAAAGTAAGAGCTAAACTTTATGGCAGACATTATGGAAGAGTGATGATTTAAGAATAGTAGAGACCAATAATTCAAAAATATAAATCCACTGTTATGTCATTTCACCAGAGCCTAAACTCCTTTAGGATAGGGCTGTATTTTATAATTTGTATTTTGTTGAATGCTGTCCAAATGTGATCTTATTGTGATGTTCTCAAAATGGGGGGGGGGGGGGGTGGGGCAGGGAGAAGTCTTTATCCCAATTAGATAGCTTGGCATTTCATAACTATTTTTATTCTACCCCAATTTCTGAAAATGACTAAAGCTGTGAGTGGAGGATAACCACTTATTGGGAATCACTGAATCGTAGATTTAGAGCTGGAAGGGGCCTTAGGGGCTATCTAGTCCATCCCTGTCCATTCACAGATGAGGAAACTGAAGCCCAGAGAAGCTGAATGACTTGCCCAAGGTCAGCAATAAGAACGTTAAGAGGGGATTTGGGTTGGGGTAGAAATTAGGTCTCCAAGGTTCCTGCAAACTCTGAGATTCTGCGTTTGTGACTGTTCAATGAGCCATCATCTGAAACCTGAGGCAAAACACACTGATGACTGATGCCTTACAGTAAGGACTATGACACACTACATTCAGCTGGGGGCAGCATAGCCCAGGTGGAGGACCAGTAACTATGAGGGAAAAAACAGCCTTTAAAGTTCTAAAATGAAAATCTTAAGTTATGCTATCACAGCAAATGTCGCCCAAGTCTATTTCAATCTACTTCCACACATGAAAGTGCTGAATTTGCACCCTCATGAGAGCTAATATTATCTTGTCTTAGTTTACGAGAATGAAAATGGTGGCAAATTAATTTGCAAATTAATTTGGAAATTAATTTTTTAAGAAAAGTACAGGTACCACATTACCAGTTTGATACAACCTGGATTCCTGTATAATAACTATCAGTATAATGAAAGCCATCATACAACAATAACGAAATGTTTTTAAATTTCATTAAAGGCAATTGACTCACATTCTACTGAATATTGTTTCGAACAAGATTCAATACAACAAAATTCTAGTACGATCTGGACATCTCCTTAAAGTTAGCTGTGTTTTGGGATTATTTTGGTTAATACCAAGTATTCCTTTGAATGATAACTTAATGGTTCTATAAGATAGGCAAATTCTATATTATAAAATTTTTTATTTAGGAGGCTTTGGTAATACATATTTTAGAGTATTTGGATAAATTTTACTGATAAACAAATCCCTTTGGGGTTATCTTTTATGAAACACATCAACACAAATATTTATGATGAGCTACAACAAATCTGAGTAGCAGAAGCAAATATATGCCTGAAAGTCAAGGACACTAACGCACCCACTATCAACTTACCTCACTGTAGGAAGAATGAAATGAAAAACAAGCTCTATACGAACTCTCTCCAGTTCTATGAAAAAGTAGCAAAAAGAACAAAAAAACCTCGTTAATCCACAAGCATAATCATTTTGGGCCCTCCCAGGGTAGCTGACTCCAATATTTAATCAACCTACAGGAAGGGGAACTTCTTTATGTCTAACTGAACTCCAGAAATATGAACGTATATTGTCTTTTTTTTTCTCCTATATAAATGTAGTGGATAGGGACCTCGACTTGGGAGTCAGGAAAACTTGTGTTCAAATCTTCCCCCAGGCACTTACTAGCTATGTGAGGCCTGGCAAGTCACCTCACCTCTCTGGGCTTCAGTTCCTCGCCTATAAAGTGAAGGGGCTGGATCAGCTGCTATCTAAGGTCCCTTCCAACTCTATATCTATGATCCCATGATCCTTCTTCCATTCATGGTCCACACAGCTGTTCAATTGATATTCCTAAAGTATAGGTCGAACCATTTCTTTCCCCTGCTCAAGAAGCTTCAGTTATTCCCCACTGTCTCCAGGATAAAAAACAAACTCTTCTGGAACTCAAAGCCTATCAGTTTTAATCCAGCTCCAGCCCACCTTTCCAGACTGATTACACAGTATTCACCCTCATTTACTCTACTTTCGGGCAAACTGACCTGTAAAGTATCACACTGCCCGCCTCTGTACTCAAGTCTTAACTCAAATGCCAATTTCTTTAAAAGGTCTTTTATGACTCCCTCAGTTGTCAGTTTTTCACTCCAAAAATCACTATATTTATTTTGTATATATCCCATATTTGCTTATCTGTAAAAACATTGTCTCCCCCCAGTAGAATGCTCCTTGAGAACAGAAGTTGTCCCACTTTTGTATTTATATCCCCAACTCCTTGCATAATGCTGGCACATTCAAGGCCCTTAATAGGTTCTTAATAAATGCTTGTTGATTGAACGATCAACCAATGCAGAATATAGCAAAACTGTCTCGTTCTGCAACATCCTTCTGCTCTTCTCTTACCTATTTATCTACTTAGAATTGGTCTTCAACCAATTCAGCTATATAGACCAAGTCACTCCCCAAAATTCCTGCCCCACATTTCCAAATGTCTGCTAAATATTTCCACTTAAGTATTCTGACATTATTCAAACTCAGATCAAATTGAGTTTTTTGTTCCCCTATTTTTGTTAAAGATACTACCATTCTCCCAGTTTCAAAACCGTAGAATCATTTTTTACTTCTCCTTTGCCTCCCATATCCAATCATCGGGCCCTATCAATTCTTTACAGTAACTTCTCATTCTCTTTCTAGAACCCTTGCTCATATCTGTAACACCTCATACTTGGACAATGGTTTTCTAGCTAGTCCCCTTGACTCCAGCCCCTTCCCATTTAAATCTATTCTGTCCACAAATACCAAACTAATTTGCCTAAAATGCAGCTGTGTCATGATACTCTAGCTGCTGGAAAACTTTCAGTGTCTCTCCAACTGAGTAGAAGTTTAAAAGTTCCAACTAATTAAGACAACAGCTGAGGCCCTCCACAAGCTCTCCAATCTAACTTTTCAAGTCTTATTTCTGCACTATTCCCCTACACAAATCCTTTGTTCTAGCTCAACCAACGTACTCATTGTTCCCCAACCATACCTTGTGTTTTTTCACCTCTGTACTTTTGCTTATGCCATTTCATCTGTCCTCCTCCTCTTCTCTCCTATCCAAATCCTAACAATTTTTCAAGATCATTATCAAATCTTAACTCCCTTTTCTGGCCACTCTTTTCTGGGAATGATCTCTATTTCCTTTAAACTCCTACAACAATGATTAGCTTACAGTTAATTTGGTAATTAATCCTGCATGGCCTTTTGACATTTCTTCTGTTGCTATCTTAAAATGTTTTTAAAAGTCTTTTGTTATTTAGATAGTATATGCGTGTGTGTATGTGTTTACTCTGGTCTCCTCAACTGGATCATAAGGTCCTTAAGAGCAGAGACTATGTCTGACACTTCTTTTTATCTCCTAAAGCATATGGTTTATAATAAATGTTCCAAAAAGCAGTGATTTACCCCAAAATGAAAATCATCTTTTATCAACATCTAGAATTGTGTTACCTTCTTTAAAAATAAGCAGAAGAAAATAACATGAAAGTGTTATGAACCCAGTGATGTCTAGGTTTTTCTTTGCCATCTTTGTATAGAACTATAGAATTATAGATCTTGATCTGGAAGGGACCTCTGCTGTCAACTAGCCCAACTCCTTCCATTTTATAAATGAGAAAACTGAAGTACAGACTTGCCAAAGTTCACACAGTTCATGTAAACCTGGAACTAAGTCTCAAGTTTCCTGGGACTTCTTAGTCCACTGCTTTTTTCACTAGTTCATGTGTTATCCCTGATAAGCTTCATCCTATTTTGAAGAGGCACATTATCAAATTTGTCCAAGCTGCTTTGAATTATATATCTGTTTTCCAGAGTATTAAGCTCCTGAAACTTGATAAGCACACTCAATTTCACCATCTAGATCACTAATAAAAATATTAAATGCTATCTGACTTGGGAATGGCCCCTGGGGGACACCACTTAGTATGTGCCAGTCAGGCTAACAGTAAGTATTAATCACCTTTTGTGATTTCTACTATCACCTACAAACAGTACTCTGCAACTCAGGATTCCATAAAGTCCTACAGAAATTTAAGAAACAAAGTCTAGTCATGTTGGAGACTTTAATTTATGTTTGCTACAAGTCATATCCCAACACTGTATCTCTGAGACAAGTCCCTTCATCTCTCTGGGCCTCTGTATCTTCATATCTAAAATGAAGTTGAACAAGATTCCTAAAGTTCCCTCCATCACCATGGGCACCACCTTTGTCTGTGTTCTCAAAACCCACTGTCCACTGCAACAGTCTCTCAATCAGTATCCCAGGCTCCAACAACTCTTTCCTCTAAACCCTACTGCTAACTGCTGCCAGGCTCATCTGCCTAAGATGCCGTTTTTATCATGTCACTTCATCATGATTCCAAATTCTCTGCCCATCACTCAAGGGCCTTCAGAATCTGGACACATTCTACTTAGCTAGTTTTACTTCTCAACATTCCTCAATTTGAACTCTTCCCTCTACTCAGGCATTTCTACTTAATACTCCCCACAAACACTACTTTTATTCCCATTTCTACTCCCTTACTGCTCCCTATCATCTGCTACTTCTAAATTCAAGTACTTGAATCTTTTAGCACTAACCTCAACTCCTTTTTTCCAAGCAGCCTTGATTCTAACCCCTCAGTGATCTTTCTATGAACTCCCATAGCACTTAAGAGACTGTAAAAGAGTCTCAAAATAAAACTGCATACTTGTATTAAATCCATGCATTACCACCACCACCACTACCATGACTACATTTAACATGTTCAATAATTGCTTCTCTATAAAGAGACTTGATAAACCCCATTATATATTTGGTTCTAAATAAGGGCAAACAGCTGAAGATTTCTCTTTGGAGCCAACAAGTGACCTGGTAGCCACTGTTTATATACTTATATTATTCTATAATTGTTTCTTGGTAGACAGGCAAGATTTTAACCTTCCTTCAATAAATAGTTATTGGTTGGTTATCATTAAAACAAGCTTGGTAATAAAGCTTAATTTAAAAAGTACAGCTTAGAAATTGTAAAATCTCTATTACTCTCATACTAGACTGAATTTAAAGAAAGTCAGATTAGATATTTTGAATCAAAAGACTTTTCGAATCAGAACATTCTTTATAACACATTGACATATTGTTCCACCCCACTCTCCAATATATACACACACGCCTTACCTCACAATTACATTTGTTTTCCTGGTTCTTTCCCCAAACCACATTGTGGATGGTTTAATGCTGATCACATGTAATGGAGTCCCATTTTTAGAAGTAATTCCACATGGCAATCTGTTCCATCGAAAAAATTCTTCTGACTAAATAAGACAAAGAAAAAGCAAAGACCTAGACACTGAGCTTTAGAAATCCCATGAATCTTTGACAAAAGAGTTTTTTTGAATCAACACAGAATAAAAATCTGATATACGATGGCACCATTTAATTTATTGCATTACTATGAAATCTTGACCAATTATTGAAATAATTTCTCAAGAGGGCAAATTTCATCTTAAATTTTGATGTGTTAGCATTTTGCCTATGATCATAAGGCATATAGTCACTCAAGAAACATTTGGAGTTATACCACAGCATCGTTGAACCCACTGGACAAGTCACATGAAGAAAGAACTAATAGAAGACACGTAAAAAAAGAAAAGTCCAAAGCTTCAATAAAGGGCTACCTGCAGATTCCAAAGGAGTTGGGTCTGTCACAGAGTGGTGTGAATAAGAGGACAGCTTGAGCAAAACAGGGACAATAAAACTATGAGGCTAAGTGGAAAAGTCAGGAATTCAGAGAAGATCAAAGGCTGAATTTAGGGAAGAGAAATTTAAGAGAATATATGGAAAACAACTTGAAATGAAAGAAAAGGACTCAATCTGACAACAGCTCCCATATGAAAGATGATTGAAAAGCATTTGAGGAAGAGGGGAGGGATTCAAAGAAAAGAGACTTATAAAACAAGGAAAATAAATTGATAAAACAAGGTGGAACTGGGTACAAGTACTTGACATTTTACCCTGGGAAAACACACACGTGCGCACGCCGCAGACACACACACACACACTATGTGTATATATGTGTGTATATATGTATCTGTGCATATGTATATGCACATACAGTATATATATGTATATAAATGTGTATATATACACACATATGTATAGGATGTACATGTGTACATGATGTACATGCATGTATATACACATTGTAGGTTAATGTGTATATACACACTTATACTATATATACAAACACGCAATGGAAAAAATGGAACCTGGAGGGAAGTGAACACTCCAACTTAGAGCTGGTGATAAAGAAAAGTTGGGATCAGTCTGGCGTGCATCCTAGAGTTGGGGAGAGCAGAGCTCAAAGAGTAAAGAGGACACATCTGAAGATCCTATAAACTAAAATTCTATAGACTACTAGGTAGTGCACTAGATGAAGCGCTGGTCCTGAAGTCAGGAAGACCTGAGTTCAAATGAGGCCTTAGAACGGCAATGTTCCACTGAATAGCAAGCTCTCCTAATTCATTTTAAATATTTGAAAAAAAATGATTTAAATTAAAGTTTTCAGGAATTTATCTTAACTTCTTTATGCCTCAGTTTCCTCTTCTGTAAAATGTGGGTAATAATGAGCATGCTGCTCAATGTCCATCTGCCTCAGTTTATTTCTTCAACTGTAAAATGGGGATAATAACAGCACCTACCTCTCAGGGTAGTGACATTCAAATGAGATATTTGTAAAGGGCTTAGCACATAGCAGGTACTTAATGAATAAACCTTTCTTTCCTTCCTTTTTTTCTTCCTTCTTTCCTACAGGGGAAGTCAGGAAACAGTATCAGGTGGGGAATTTCACTGGGGAGCTACACCAGCCAAACTGTGAATCAAGTATCCTAAAGTGAGCTCAGGGAGGGCAGATGCATAGCAGAGGCTTTTTGTCTCTCATGTCATATTCAGAAGACTAGACAGAAGTGAACCTGCTATATGAGATGATTTGAATATGTCAGTCAGTAAGTATTTATTAAGCACGTAATTATATAATAATAAAAAGCAGTCTGTATAGTACAAAATGGATGTAAATTAAATTAGCCTTTAAACTGAAAATCTGTAAATTGAGTACATGTGTAGCAGAGGATGGGTAAATAGAAAACATCAGCAATAGTCGAGGTAAACACATTTGTATGAAGTCAAGAATTTGATGTGAAAAGAAACACATATATTATGAAATCTAAAAGGCCAAGCCATTAAGAACTACCAAGCCAGGCAGAAAAGCCAAAAAGGTCTCTCTTGTGGACCCAGGGAACTTCCTCTACTCAGAAAATTATTTTTAAAAAATATATACGTTTACATTAAAAAGTTATCTCTAAATCAGGATAATGGGCAAGAATCTCTTCTTATATATATTTGGTGCCATAGCAAATAGAAACCTGATGACCACTTTCTGGTTGCTTGAAGTAGCAGACCAAGTATTGTGGCTTATGTCACATTTTTTATTAAATTAGGTTCTCCATCATCCTCTCTTTCTTTTTAGCCCCCAGTGTCACTTACTTGAAGCTTCTGACCACAGATCCATAATAATTTTCACTGCTGAGCTATCTGTGTACACACACACACACACACACTTTTGTGCTACAGGATCTACTCTGATTATCATGGAAAAGGCAACTTGGGTTTCACATGTCAAACATGGACAAGCTATTAACAAATGTATGGACAACAAGACAGGTTCTCCAACTGTGCAATAATATCATCAAGTGGTATCGGTGATGCCATATACTCAGAATAACTACAATCTGGATAAACATGTAGGAATTCAAATGAATGGAACTGCATTTAACAAATAAGCAACAAACAGATTCATGTGCAAGATGGGCAGTAAGAAGTGCTGAAGCACACATCCTTCTCCTATCTACTAACTATTGGTAAGCTATAAAAGCAGAAGGTGATATGGGCTTTCATTTCTAAATATACTATTAAGTGGTTTTCCTTTGCTGTTTAAGAGAATGTATTCTCTTGAGATATTGTCTGGATGTGAAGAGGTAGCATCTGTTTTGTTAAAACAAAATTTCAATAATTGCTAAGTGAATAGGATGCAAAGGAAATTCAAAAACATGCATATCATTTTCATCATTCAAAACATCATTTTCAAAAATGCAAAAAAGTAGGTGGTAAACACTTGCTTCCTTAAACTACATGATACCATATTCTAATAATTATTTGCATCATTTTTTTTCAAATCAGTTATTTAAATATATACATTTTATTGAAACACTTTATGTGTGTATTAACTTTCTAAATTATTTGGACATTTCACTTAATCTCTTGGGCTCTCAGGTTCTTCATCTGTAAACTGAAGGGATTAGATCAGACAATGCCTAGGTCCCCTTCCACTGCTTAAGTGCCTTGACACCTATATTACATAAAAGTGGCATGAACAGAAAAATAAGATGGGTACGTACCCGTGGGTGGCGACAGGCATGAATCTGTGTATGACGATCCGTTGTTATATGGTGAAGGATATCAGGCATGTTTTTAAACATGTCCAATTTGTTCACGTGAACCTAAGGAAAACAGTACAATTAATGAAGATTAAATATGTAGAAATTGTCATATGGTATGAAGTAAATCAATTTTGGTGACTTAGGGACTAATCAGTTCCTCTTGCTCTGCTGCGTCCTGGGGGCACAGAGGTGACCCTCGACTCTCAAAGGCTATGGCAACGAGGTGGAAATCGAGACAAGTCCCACATACAAAGCTGAAACGCTTTGAGTCTAGGCCTGGGGATAGACAGCAGTCCCGAGGATCGGCCTAGCTGAGCTGAGAACAGCTCATCCCAAGCTTAAGCACAAGATGACTTATCTTCTAGCCACAGCTATACAAAAACACCATCCACTGGGGCACAGAGGAGCTGCTGATCTTTGCCTATGGAGAGAGGACCCACATCAACACAGTAACATACTGAAGTATGATTAGTGAGTCGATTAACCTCTTCTTCTTGCTTGATACCTATCTTTTAACCAGTTACTGGCTTGTCTGCTTAAGGTGGTATAAATGACATGAGGTGTCACAGGACTGTATTTTGCAGCTGAGAAAACTAAGACCTACAGAGTTTAAATGACTTGTCTGAGGTGATACAATTACTAAGTGGCAGTGCTGGATCAGCACCCAGGGGCTGTGGACCTTAAATCCATTGTTCTACTGCTTGTAAAATGATGGGGCTGTAATCATCGCTATGTCACTTTCAGCTCAAAAATTCTGACTTTATAAGGTATTAAAAACACACGGACAGACACTCTGGAAAATTTCATTACCATGAGGTTCATCTATTCATGGTATATTTGACCTTCATTAAATGAATAGCAGCAACAGCTTACATTTATGACCTTTAAGTCTTACAAAGCATCTCACACACCTAGCTCATTTGATCCTCACAACAGTTTATCATTATACCCATTTTAGATTTAAAAAATAAGCTAGCTCAGATCAGTCAAGTGGCACAGGTCATACAACGTAGCAAAACCAGAATCAGATCCTAGATCTTGCAGCTCAAAGCTGAATGATCTTTTCACTGTCTATACTTTAAAAGATAAGAGTACTTTGTAAATATCTTGTACATTTAAGGACAGCATACCACCAGAAGGTCAACGTGCTATGTGTAAAGAGAACTAGGTTCTAACCAATCCACCAACCAACAAGTATTTATTTAACACCTACTATGTGCCAAGTATTGTGTTAGTCAGTGGGGAGACAAAAACAAAAATAAAACAATGCCTTCCCTGAAGGAACTTACATTCTACTGAGGAATGTATATATTTAAGTACATACAAAATAAGTACCAAAAATCCTGTCTATATCTTGTTTGTACATGGTTGTTTGTGTGATTATCTCTCCCATTAGACTGTGAACTCCTCGAGGGAAGGGATGATTTTTGCCTTTCTTTTTTTTCCCTGCTGACACATAATAAATGTTTAACAAACGCTTGTTGGCTTGTCAAAATGCAAGGTAATTTTGGGAGTGAGGCACTGGCAGCTAGGGACACTAGTGAAGGCTTCACGGTGGAGCTGACCTATGCAGGAAACTAGGGATTCTAAGAAGCAGAAGAAGGTGAAGAGGGAGTAAATTTCAGGAATTAGGGACTTGTTCCACAGGAGCTACTGTGATTTTATGGGGAAGGCAACTTGGTTTCATATGTCAACACTGACAAACTATTATCAAATACATGGATAAACAAGACAGGCTTTCCTACTGTGCTATATTATGAAATGGTATCAGTGATGTCATATGCTCAGAATAGCTGCAACATGGATAAACATGTAGGAATTCAAATGAATGGATTTAACGAATAAGCAACAAACAGACTGGGAGGTCCTTGGGAAAACAAAATAAGTTGTTGAAGTACAAAATTATTATTAGAGCTGTGGATATGCAACTGGATTAACAATAGGTGCAACCTTATCAAAGGTTACAGTGAAAAGTCTGAGTTAGGGCTCATAAAGACATGGAAAGAGGAAATAAAACGTCAGATGTTATGAACAGTAAAAAGGCAGCTTGGCTGGACCAAAGAGTGCCCAAAGGAGAGGAATGTGGAATAAGGCCAGAAAGGTTGGGTGAAGTCCAGTGGTGAAGGGGTTGAAATGCCAAACAGAGGAGTCTGTTTTTTGTCTAAAGCTTTCTGAACAGAAAAGTAGTCTGGTCAGAGTCATACTTTAGGAAGATCACTTGGACAGCCATGCGGAGGACGAACTGGAAAGGAAACAGGCTTTGCTGCCAAAGAGGGTTGTGTGACCTCAGACAGATCATTTCTCTTTCTTCCACAGGCCTCAGCTCCACCTATAATATAGGGATAGTAAGACTTTATCTGCCTCAAGAAGGCTCCCTGAGGAAAATTCCCCAAAGTCAGAGCTAGGCTTCTTTGTGAACTAATAAGGTGCCAGTCACTGGGAGTGTGCAAATTGACAACCACCTGTCGAAGGTACTACAGCAATAATTCCTACACTGAGAAGGAGAATGAAACAAATGATCTCTCAAGTCTCCTCCAACTCAAAGATCCTATAATATCCTAAGTTATTTTTAGCTCTAAGATCAGCGATTTACATCATCTCAATGTTCTTAATATTCTATTGAAAACCACTTTACTGGAAAAAGGTAGCCAGGAAAACAATATACACAATGACAACATGTAAACCAAATGAAAACCAGTAACAATAAAAGTACTGAAAAATTATAATTACCAATTTGGTTTCCCCAAAGGGATAAGGAAAGGCACTTTCTCCTACATTATTTATAGAGATGGGGAGCTATAGGTGTGGGATGCTGCCTACAATATCAGACTTCTTTGATATTTTAGTTAGTTTTGCTGACCTTTTTTTAATTCTTTGGTATGAGAGAGCATTCTCTTGGAGGGAGAGGGGACAGAATACATTGGAAAATGTAGGTGATGCAAAAACAAAAATATCAATAAAATGTATTAAAAATAAAATGATAGCAATCAGCATAAAGGAAAAAATCCAAATATTTATGGTATTTAAGGCTTAAAATTTAGCTAATTAATAAGATAAAAATTACTCACAACCTAGCTTCCAAGCAATTCAAAGAATATTATGAACTTCCCATCATTAAAATTACTTAGAATTGCATAGAATCCAAATACTAGAGTTGAAAAGGATCATCTAATCCCAAATCTTCATTTTAGTCATTCATTTATTCTTTCTACAAAGTCATTTGGGTTTTTTTTGTTTTTTGTTTTTTTAACTATCCCTGGATTCTTTTTCCTGGACGTGGAGGCAGTATGACCCAATTTCAAATCCAGCCTCAGACAGTTTTTGGCTATGTGACCCCAGGTAAGTTACTTACTTGGCTTCTGTCTGCAAAAGTGTCCTCATCTATAAACTGGAGATAGTAATAGCCCACACCTCCCATGTGAGGATCAAATGAGATATTTTTAAAGCACTTTGCAAAACCTAAAGCCACTATATAAATGCTAGCTATTATTAGTTATCGTTTAGAAGCAGAAGATAGTATATGTGTGAACGTGAACAAGATAGAAGCCTTTGCTTTCTCGTCCATAAAACAAGAGTGAGTATTGGAGAGTGGAGGAGGTAGAGAGGGGAAGGAAGAAAACAATCTTTTATTAAGCCTCTACTCTGTGCAGGCACTACACAAAATGCTTTACAAAGAGTATTTGATTCTCACAACAACCCTGGGAGGTAGGTGCTATCATTATTGCCATTTTACAGTTGAGGAAACTGAGGCAAACAAAGGTTAAGTGACTTGCCCAAAATCATATTGCTAATAACTCTGTGAGACTGGATTTGGACTCTGGTCTTCCTGACTCCAGGCCCTTCCCTCTATCCACTGTGCCACCCAGGTGCCCACAAAATACAAAACTATTTATGTGCCATGAATTAGGTTAGGCATGGGGGAAGATAAAAACAGAAATAAATCTTGGACCCTATGCTCAAGAAACTACAAACTAGTAGAGGAGCTTACATTAAAATGAAAAACAAGATCGCATAACTTCACATCTAGCTAAAAGAGAACTTAGAGATGATCTAGTCTCCTTCCATATTACAGATCAGATTGGAAAACTAAGGCCTACAGGAAGGAAACTACTTGCTTAAGGTTGTATAATGTTAACAAGCCCAGGTCCAGCCCATTAAGACAGTTGGGTTCATTCCGCCATACCCTGACAAAAAGAAAACTATGACATTCCCTCATCAGGACAGAAGAAATTTCCATTTCTGAAAATCTGCCAATCCCTGCTCTGGAGACTTTCTGAGTGGATTTTTCAATGCACCATCATTTTCAGGTTTCCTTTTTTTGTAACTGGCAAAATACCTGAGTTCCAAATTCTTCACTGAGGTTGGTGAATAAATATTCATATCCATAGGCAGCTTTGCAGTTCAGCCACACAACATGATATGGACTCAGAGTGATCCAACTTCGTACCAATTCTAATATTCCATTTAAACACTCCACCTAGATTAGGGATTTTAAAGATATATTCAACAATTAATAGAACAACTGACTCTCACCACCATGCTCCCCATAACAAAGCAGAGAAAAAACCCTCAAACTTATTAGTCAATGTTTGAAGATCACAGCATAGCATGTAAATATCAATTACGATTACATTTCTTTGCTTTAAAAATGTCTTTCTAAATGTATACTTACCCGACTTGGAATCTGGTAATATTTTGGATCACAAAAAGTAGTGTCTAAATACACACTCTGTATGTCTTTCACTCTGAAATAAAATTAAAATTTTATTGTGTCATCTAATCTGATTTTATAAAACACTAGCAGAGGCAATATTCAATTATTTTACAAAGTGTTTCTCTATAGATTAGAACATGGTAGCACAACATCTCTCAGTGTTGTCTTTGATTTTATTTTTCACTGTAGGATATTCCTTGATTTGCCTCCAGTTATGGACCCAACACAAACTACTTCCCTCCATTTAACAAATTTTAAGCACCAAGCAGAATACTTTGCTAGGTGCCTGGCAGAATATTAAGGTTAGATAGGACATGGGTTTTGATCTCCTGGAGCTTAGTCTTCTAGGGATATATTACACGTACACAAGTAATTATAGAGGATGAAACAAGTTTGTCTGACCTGGGAAAGGAAAACATTTCCCAGGATTCCTAAGCTCAGAACATGAACTTTTACTGGAAGAGAATAAGAAACTATATAAGTAGAACTACAAAATACTATTTGCAGAAGTAAAAATGGAGCTGAATAAATAACCAGAGGGGCAATATTTATGGTTGGGCCATGACAAAATAATAAAAATGATAATACTACCTAATTTAATTTGCTTATTCAATACCATACCAAACTACCAAAGGATGGCATTATAGGGCAAAAATAACAAAATCCATCTAAAGGACCAAAAATTCAAGAATCTCAACAGAAATAATGGAAAAAAAAATGGAAACAAAGAGGTTAAAATGAGCATTACTGTGATCGTCGTGAGAGTAAAGCCATAGAAAAAGCCGGAAATGTAAGAAAAGGAAAAAAAGAGGCCACAGAGCATTAAAGCATCACACCCAGGTGAATTCTTATGCCCTACATTTAACAGCTGTAGGAAATTGTAATACCTGCTCCCAGAGTGCAACAGTTCCATTCTGGCCACTTCCCCTTTGGCTAATCTAAAGTCTCCTGTGTACAAGACTGTTCCATTGCTCCCCTGAAACAAAAACCTACAAAGGAAACAGATTTGAACAATATCTGTAACTCAAAAGAAATCTTAATGAAGTCACTATGCCAAATAATGTAATAAATGCTCCTGACAGGCATTTCAATGACTAAAAGAAGGCAGTGAGAATGGAAACTTTGATGGATACAAAAGAGTAAATTAATGTTGCATTACCAAATAAATCACTTACGTACAGCATTAGATAATTCTCAAAAATGTTTTTCCTCCTCATAAGGCAATGCAAATACTATCCACAAAAATGTTTTTCCTCCTCATAAGGCTATACAAATATTATCCACATTTTAACAGCTAACGAAACTGAGGCTCAAGAACTTTTAAGTGAAAAAGTGTAAGTGATTTGCTCATGGTTACATCACTAATGTTAATGATGCCAGATTTTTAAATGTTACCCCTGTTGTTAAAAATAATAATAATAGAACTGAATAATACCTAGTGCACAGTTGTCTCTGATCTGAAACATCTGAAAAACTTGCATTTTAGGGAGGTACTTACTGTCATGGGGAAAAAATTCCATATGATAAAATAAATGCAAACACTAACTAGAAAGATCACTAATGAGAACTTCATTGCCAACAAAGTCCCTTTATAACTACCTCGGCCAATCATTTCATCATAGGAAATAAAGGCTGAAGAAATCCCAGCAAAACAATTTAAACTTTCAAGGATATAAACAGTCCCTATTCTTAAGACTATAAAAAGGATTGCCACAAAGGGGTACAGAGTAAAATATGGACCCTTCTCAGAATATTTTTAAAATGCATAAAATAAAATACATAGGATTACAAAGAAAACCAATTGTATTGACATACAGTTATCAAGATATTAGAAAACAAATTCAGGGATCCCAAGTTAAGAACCCTGAGATAAAGGGTCTCTTACATAACTGAACCTGGGCAGTGACCAGCTGGTAAAAGAGTTACAACAACATCTTCCTTCTGAAATTTAAAACAAAGAAAAAAACATTAGGTCCAGGTCAAATCCAAGTGTTGCTCAATGGTATGCACTCCCAAATGCCTCAAGAATAGGGACTGTCAGTTTTTGACTGACAGACTTCTTTGTAGAAGTGAGAAACCATAAGTGTGAAAATTTACATATACTATCAGGCTCAACTGATGTGCTGATCAGTTGAAATTAACTGTTTTTCCCTTATTTCTTTTTATTCTTTGTTCTGAGGGATTTTGATTGGGAGTTGAGGGTAGTGTGAGATATACTTAGAAATGATGATGGATATAAACACAAAAGACAACAATAAAAAAAATTTTAAAGAGTCAGAATGTTTGGTTCCACTGTCCTCAATAATAAAAATAGTTGTAGAAATGCTAACAGATCCATTCGATTTTTCAATGTGTTATTCCTAGCTATCTAATAGAAACTAAAATTCTATGTGTAGACATTTAACACTAATATAAAACAATTTTCACCTAAACAATGATGTTTAAAACTTCAATCTACCAGATTTCTCCAGCAGATAATAAGGGAAATATTGTCAAGGAAAACTTTGCACATAATCAGATGCAACCAACAAAAAAGAACATTATTAATAATTTTAGAATAGATTGATTATTAAAGATATGTTTACCTCACCAGATGCTTCATCAATTAAAGAAATCTGGGTTGGAGTTTCAACTTCAAGAGCAATCTATTGAGGCAAAAGGAGATGTTATTTATACATTATTTCATTTTTTTCAAAGCTCTTAATCACTTTATAAGCCTCATATAACTCAAACACTTAAGTGATTCTAGGAAGAATCCCAAGTCCCAGAATATAAACACAAAGTGTCTTTATGTATGTCATATTCAGGAAAACATATTAGGTGAAAAGTTAAAAAGTGAAGTTGACTATTACTGCAGTTAAAACGTATATATTCATTAAAAAAACAGACCCCGACCTACAACGCATACACTGAACTGTCACCATAACGGCTACAACACATTCACATACTTGCCGTATCTGTATAAAGGTAGGCATTTGTTTTTTGCCTCATTCATCCTGGGCAAAGCAAGCCCTACAAAAACCCCTCAATGCAATTTTCACAGGCCAAAAAAAAAAATTGTCAACATCTGTCATCAAATGTGAAGTAAGAATATCACTGTAATTATCTTCAATATAGCTCCCCACCATAAGGTCAAAATTTTTCAAAAGCAAAAAAGAGATACTTTTTTTTTAAATACTTTATTTGTTTGTTTGTTTTTTTAGAGGGGGCAAGGCAGGGCAGTTGGGGTTAAGTGACTTGCCCAAGGTCACACAGCTACTAAGTGTGTCTGAGGCCGGATTTGAACTCAGATCCTCCTGCCTCCAGGGCTGGTGCTCTACTCACTGTGCTATCTAGCTGCCCCAGGGATACATTTTTGACAAAGGCCATCATCATTAGGAAGAAAATTAAATTACATGTATTTTTAAAATTCACATTCATGGGACTGAAAATACAAGGTGAAAACGCAGGAAAGCCTAACAACATTTCCCACAATATTCCCAACCTCCTTCTGCTTTAAGACCCCAGGGAAGTCCCAGAACTAATCTAGACCTCAAGGACAAGTGTTCCTGAAAGGCTACAATATACTCAAAGAGTCCACATGCTGTTGGCTGTACAATGTACTCACTTTACCAACATATATCCATGTGGCATATCCCTAGTAAACCTTGTCTCGAATCTTAGACTATAAAAACAATTACCTTGTTAAAAAGCAAATGTGTAGACTAATCTTCATCGAATCTCACTCCTCAGTTTTCAGTTGCCTAGTGGGCCAACCTGATCAGTAACAATCTGACCTGAGCTATGAGTGGTATCACTTTCAGGCTCTACAGAAATGTCAGGAGGTTCTAGTTATCTCAGAAGTCGGGAAGGGGAAGGAAGGGGAGAAACACTTGTGATTTTGGTAAGTCTTTTTGGTAAATCTTGATTTCTACTTTGCACACTCCTAGTCTTTCACATTTCAACCTAACTGGGTAAGTTTGGCTGAATCTAGTGCCCAGTACCCAGCAGTAGCAAGGTGCCTGGGGCCTAGCTGGTACCTAAGAGATGCTTGTCTATTGAATGACTGATCTGGGGAAAGTTTAAATGTTTTCAGAATTTGTTTTAGGTCCTAACCCTTTTGTTGCTACCACCATTAGCAGCCTTTGTTAATCACCTGATGTGGGAGCCTAGTAAATCATGGAATCTTCCTGAATTTCAGAATGAAAACAGTGAAAATAGTTCACTGGATGACCTAATGGTGATTGGTATCAAGTTAAATTCACAAAGGGTTGCAGAGGGAGCCTACCAATGAATTAAGTTTTTAAAAGGGCATATAAATAGACGAAAATAATAGCACACAATCAGTGGAATAATACAGACCTATAAGAACAGCTTCAGGAAAGTAAGAAAGACCTAGAGTCAACTTCATAAATACAGTAAGAAAACAAAAACCAAAAAAAGGGACTTTCCTCCTCAACTTTGTTAGGAACAAGAATATTAGGGAGGGGACTGGCTCACTGAAAATAGGCCACGCTAATAAATGAGAAAAAGCAAAACTCTTTTACTACTTGATCACCAGGCACCAGATGTTCCAGCACAGTAGACACTATAGGAAGATTTTTCCCTCCAAACTAACTGAACTCCTCTCCTCCAAATACCCAACAAGAATTCCCTTTGCCCTCCAACCTTCCTGTTAACTTTTATCCTTTCCCCCTTCCCAGCTGGAAAATGATCCTACATCTTCACCACCATGAGACGGAACCCAGAATCACCAACCATAATCCTTCACGTAAGACAGAGAACCACTATCCCTTACCATTTGCCCTCTGGCCTATGGGGCCTTGCAATCTACAACGTTGTAGGATTGTAAGGTCCACCAGGTCTTTCAGTCTCCCACTCGAATGAACCCTTCTACTCTTGGTCTCATGCAATTAGAATGTGAGCATCTCGTGGGCAAGAACTGTCTTGCTTCTCTATTTGCATCCCCATCACTTCACAGTTCTTGGCACACAGTAAATGCTTAATAGATGCTTTTTCATCTTCTGGTTCATTCATAATTCCTATTTTGCTTTTGTTTTCTCCACTGAGAACCATCTCTACACATAAAAGGATAATTTTTAAAAGGTAATAAGAAACTGAAATGCAAGAAAAGCATGATGACTAGAATTAGATCATATTAACAAGAATATAAGCTACGTGCCCTACATGATCTAATCTCACTGCCTAGATGAATGGCATTCTAAGATACTAAAAGAACTACAGGAGATAATTATAGAATTATTGTTGATCTTTTAAAAAAATCACAGAGAATAACAGAGGTACTACAGGACTGGAGATGGGCAAATGTCTCAGTTTTCAAAAGATGGACTCTGCAAACTCTAAAGCAATACCTGGAAAAATTCTGGAATTACTAAAATGACCATTTGTAGACTCTTGGAAAGGAAAACAGCAATCCCTAAAAATCAGTATGAATGTATTAAGATCAAATTATGCCAGACTAATTTCTTCTTTTTTTCTTTTACTGGATTACTAGGATGGTTATCAGGGGAATGCCACAGAAATAGTATATAATACTTTGATTTCAGTTATACATATGGTAAATTCTCTCATGCTATTACTTGAACAAGATAACGTGATGTGGTATAAATAACAATTCAATTAAGTAGCTTCATAGTTGGCTAAACATGCAGATGAACAGATTAATGACTAACTGAAAAGAGAACTCGAATAAAATCACATGAGGCCTCTAGTCTCGGTCCAGGTCAGATCAATATGTTTGCCAATGACTTGGATCAAATTCTAGATGTCATGAGGTATAGTTTTAGCACGGCTTTCTTTTATACTTCAAAATTTCTTTCCAGTTTACTTAGAAAATAAAATCTCATTTGAAAAGGTAGAATTTGTTTTCATAAAAATATAAACTTACAATTCGTTTCTCCCAAAAGCTGTATCTGGGACTAGTTAACAATAGTTCCTTGGTGACAGGGGAACAATATAAGTGAACCTTTAAGCTGCAAGCAAATAGAAAGAAGGATTAGTTCCTATACGCCATCACCCCATTAGCTCAGTTAAAGGAGTCAAGAAGGGCAAGGCCATTGAGTTACAGAATATAAGAACGGTCCTCAGAGATCATCTCATGTAAGGCCTTGAACAAGATGCTCTTAAGATCTTCTAGCTCAGATCTTATGTTCTTTTAAATGAATAAAGAAATTGATAAATAGAATGGCCTAAAAAAAAACTATTAAATCACTGTAATTTCCCTGGAAAAAAAAGTATTATCTGACAAGCGTTCCATATTCCAAACTTTCCTTTCCCCTATGTGTAGTCAGAGGATAAGATGCTGAGGGCAAATAAAATCCGTAAAGAATTTGATTCCAGAAATGGCAGAACTGAAAGGAAAAAAAAAAACCTATTTTCAACATTCTGACTTTCATTGTTTTACACATTTTCCCCTGATGCTACCCTTTGTAACAACCCCAAACCTAAGTTCCCAGTTGCCGGATTAATAGATTGTTACTTTTGCTTATTCTTTATTGAAATCAATTACCTGCATTCCAATCTTCTTTTCAAGGATGGGGACCTCAGTCCTTTCATATGGTCTGAATAAAAAACCACAATAAAGATGAGTGAGCCAACTGATCCATTAGAAATATTCAGCAAGTAAATTTGGATAGGGAATGCATATGTATGTGAGAGATTACATTAGCTTTCTTTTTTTCTGGTCAGTTTTGTCCAGACCTGATTCCATCATCAGTGTAGAAAATTCCCTGATGTGGCATCTCTCAAACAATGTAGGTCAGCAATTTTGTCCATAACTATGGAGTTATTCCATGGTTATATATATTAGATATACACATACGTACACATACACATATATGTAAATAAAATGTATCAGATTCATAACTCGTATCCAGGTCTTTCTCTAGTAAATCAATCGGCATTTATTAAGCACTTACTATATGCCATACACTATGCTAAGCACTAGAAAAAGACAGAAAGGGAAAAATAGCTTCTACCCTTAAAGCAGAAGTGTATATAAATTGCATTTGAGATACAAAGTAGAAAGAATATACCCTTAGAGAAGAAGGCTCTAGAATCTAGGGGAGCAGTCAGCCTGTGGAAGGTGGCATTTGTGGTGAGTCTTGATAAAAGCCAGGGATTCTCAGAGGTGGAGTTAAGGAGACAGAGCACTCACGGCAGAGGGGTCATCCAATGCAAAGAGATGGGATGCTAGTGTGTCAGGTTTGAGGAATGACAAGTAAGCCAGTATGGCTGGATCACACAGTGTTTAGAGGGGAATAAAATGCAAGGCTGGAAAGGTAGAAAGGACCCAGTTAATAGAGAGCTTTAAATGCCCAACCAAGGACTTTACATTTGACATCGGAGGTAAAAGAGAGCCATGTGAGCTTACTAAGTGGTTGAGGGGAAGGAGGAGGAGAAAAGGAGAGGATGATGACATGGTTAAACATACACTTTAGGAAAATCACTTTAGTAACTATATTGTATACAGACTGAAACGGAGAGAGACACAGTAGGAAAACAAATTAGAAGGACAGTCTTGGTGAGTGGTGAAGAGAGCCAGAGATAAGCAGGCAAGTAAGTACATATATAAGATAGAGCATTTATTAAGTGCTTACTAAATGCCCAGCATATAGGGTGATGGCTCTGAGTGGAAAAAAGGGAGCAATATAGGAGAGACAGTATGCAGATAGAAAGGGTAAGATTTAGCAGTGGATTGGATCTACAGTGTGAGGGCATCAAAGAAAGCATCAAAATTGAGCCTTAAAAGATGGATAAAAGACAAGAAGAGACGGGAGTGAAAGTTATCTTAGCAGGCGTTGAGACACTGATACAGGAAAATACATTTCAGGTTCGAGAACATTAAGTATAGTACAATCTGGCTGGAGCATAATCTAGATCAAAGAGTCACATCAGAAAATAAAACTGGATAGGTAGATTGGAGCCATCACAGAGTCGCCATCCTCAGAATCTTCCTCCACAGCTGTACGTCTAGGCTCAAAGGTCACTGTCTACATTTCTCTCAGGCTCTTAGGGCTTTGCTTCCCCACCCACCTTGCCTACCACTCACCACACTACTCGGTATTTATTTTGTATTTGTATTTATTCACCCGTGTACTTTTCGTTTCCCCCACGTGCATAAGAAGTCCTTGAATGCAGGGAACACTTCGGGTTCGCCAGCGCTGAACACAGTTCTAAACACACCGTAGGTACTCAATAAATCTTGCTGAATTAATGAAATAAACTGTTTTCTCCTCCACTTCACCCCACCCCCGGGCTGGATCACTAAGCTGCTCCTTTCTATTATTCAAAGCCTGCTCCAAATCATTTTCCCCAAATTCCAGCACCCCACCCCCGCCGCGAGTGCCGAGCACTCCCCCAGGAAGCCCACCCCACCCCCGCCGTGGGTACCCAGCTCCTCCCCAGGGAGCCCACCCTACGCCCGCTGCCGCAAAGATCTCCAGCCTCAGGACGCGAGCAGCGCTCACTCACCCTTGTGGCAGTGGGACAGGAAGTACGCCCGGGCCATCAGATTCTGCCGGTCGAACCGATCTATGGAGATAGTTGGATACTCCACCATCTGTCCCTCAAAGGAGCTCATGACGCCGGCGTGACCCGCAGCGCGGGCGACACAAAAACAAGGAGCCGACTCTACAGCGGCTCAGCCCGACTCCAGCCCGAGCGCCGGCTCCACCTCGAACTTCCTGGAGCGGAGCCCCGCCAGCGTTCCCATTGGCTGGGCCTGGTGGCAGCCTCCACCAATGAGAAAGGCCCTCTCTGGCGGGGACTCATTCTCGGCTCTTCCGCCGACACACATACTTCCGCGTTCCTAGGTCAACTTTGGGTTTGGGGGTGCTGCGCTGTTAAGTGCTCGCGGATCCGTCCCAACTGATTGCCGAGTCCCATCTCCGCCAAGATGGCCCGGGTTTTGATCAAAGTTGGGGAGGGTGTGTGTGTGGAGAAATAGGAGGGTGGAATTCTCAAAGCGGGGGTAATAAAATATAAGAACCAACGGTCTCGGTTTGTTTCACTGTTGCATAGGAAATCAGCAAAGCAGTACTGGGCCAGATGGTATGAATGGGTGGACCCAAGCATCAAAAAACCAGAATGGTCTAGGGTGGAGGAAGAAAAGCTTTTGCACCTGGCCAAATTGATGCCAACCCAGTGGGACCATTGCCCCAGCCATCTGATGAAGGACTGCACAGTGCTTGGAACACTATGAGCTTCTCCTGGATAAAGCTGCCTAAAGAGACAATGAAGAAGAGACAGCAGATGATCCACGAAAACTTAAACCTGGAGAGATTGATCCAGATCCAGAAATGAAACCAGCCAGACCTGATCCAATGATGAATTCTAAATGCTCTCAGAAGCCTGTCTGGCTTCTTCTTCTTGTTATTTGTCCTTCATTCTTGAGGAGGACCGCGACATCAGGAAGATGATGCTATGACTTGCAAGTGAATTGGATTACAGTGAGGGAGGGCTGCACAAGGTCACCAGCTTTACTTTCTCCTCTGGAGCTATCTGGGTCCAGTGGCAAGATATAGAGCAGGACAGCTGGAGATGGCATCCCAGCCTGTCAGGCAAACACACAGGGAAAGAAGGCGAACAGAGAAAACAACTGGAAGAAGCAAGGTGCCGTACAAAAGAGAACTTCAAGCAACTGGCATAGAAATTCAGAAGAAAAGTTGAAAGAAGAAAGAAAAGAGATTATAATGCAGAAATTCCATTCTGGGGGAAAAAAAGCCTGCTCCAGGTTTTTATGACACATCTGAAGAAAATTATCAGGCACTTTGATACTGACTTTAGGAAGTCACAACATGATCTGATAGGGAGTTAAGATCTGAAGAGGAAAGCAGAGCTAGGAAGAAAGACAACAAAGGAGTCTGATTTTTCTCCAGTGATTCTTCAAAATGGTTAAGTATCAGAATTTACCACAAGAAAAAAAAAAGAAGAAAAAGCAATCTGTACCTCAGATCTTTCATGCAGAACTTCAGGAAGTTGTGAAAGAGACCAAGCAAGGGAAATTGTACATCAAACAGAAGCAGAATCCAACATAATGAATTCTGCTTCCAGTGCTCTTTTGTCTGAGTACAATGTCACCAAAAATAGTATCACTCTGACAACACCCAAAACTTTGTCTGCCTATGATAAAATCCTGAAGGAAGGACAGAATTCAATGGATACCCCACTAAAATGTGGTCTTAATACACTTAATACACATAAGAGTGACTTTGGTGTGACTCCACAAGGACAGATCATTCAGACACTAAATATACTCCTGTGCTTCCCCATTCAAGACAACTCATGGAGCTGAAGGGTTATTAACTCCTCCATGTGGAATGACTCCTATGCCAGTTGTTGGCACTAGCCCAAGGAGAACTCCTTTAAGGGACAAACTAAACATAAATCCTGAAGAGGGACTGGCAGATTACAATGAGCCCTCTATGTGAAGCAGATAAAGAATCTCATGAGCATCTCCATTTAGGGCTGATGGACCTTTCTGCTCCAAAGAATGACTGAGATTGTACTACTAGAAAATGCTGAGAAGAAGCTAGAAGATCATGAGACTGATGAAACTTAAATAGAAGATGCTGTTGATTTAGTTGCTACAACTACAGGCTATCTGAGATGCAGAATGTGTAAAGGAATTAAAACAAATGCACAAAGCTGTTCAGAAGGATCTACCAAGACCTTCAGAAGTGAATGAAACTATCCTAAGACCCTTAAATGTAGAACCACTGCTGACAGACCTACAGAAAAGTGAAGAACTAATTTGAAAAGAGATAATCACAGTGCTTTGTTATGATCTTCTGCCTCATCCTCAAGCTGGAAATAAAAAGGAGAAAACTCTAGGATTAGGAAGTAATAGTACCAAACACATAACTTACCTGAACTCACCTATGAAAAATTCTCTGAAGCTGATCTAAAGAAGGCTCAAGACCTTTTGACACAGAAGGTAGAAGTAGCAAAGCAAGGAATGAGCCATGGCAACATCAAATGAAGCTTATAACTAGGTGTGGGAGTAAAGCTTTATATCTACATGGACAGGGCTGACATACATACACAAGTCAAGTTGGCTCGAAAAAGGGACAGGATTGAATCACTTGAAAAGAGACTTGAGATAAATAGGAGTCACATGACAACAGAAGCTAAGAACTGCAAAAATGGAAAAGAAGATGAAAATGTTTCTTGGTGGCTACAAATCTCGAGCAATGCAACTAATAAAACATTTGAAAGATTTATGGGACCAAATAGAGCAAGTTCACTTGGAGCTTCGTACTTATGAGAAGCTAAGAAGCATGAAGAGTCTGCTATTCCAAGACAGCTGGAGTATCTAAAAGAGGATGACCAGCAACAGCAAGAAAGGGAAAAGGAACTTCAGCAAAGACACAGATTTGCTGCTGGAGAAAGCGACTTTAAATACTAAAACATCTTTTGCATTTTGCCGTAGAAAGAATTAGATGCTGGTTTCCATCCTCTGGAAGAATGAAGCTAATGTTTATGTTCTTCAACAAATTTGCCTATCTGTGATTTGTTGTTTGTTTTAAATGAAGTCTCTCATCTAGATTGTTTATGTAAAAACTCTACCAGAATTTTTAGAGGTTAATTTACCAAGAAAACCATCATTCTTTTAGTAACGTCACATTCTCTAAATTTAAATTTTGACCTTTCAATATCATATCTTTTATATTAAAGTGTTCTCAAATGTGTTACCTGTGCATAAATCCTTAAATAAATATTAACTTAAATAAAGTTTAACTTAAAATTAACTTAAAAAAAGGAAGGAAGGATGAAGTAGTGGAAAGAGCTGCAAATCCAGGACTGTTCTGAGGTTTCTAGGGTAGAGGGAAGGTATGCTGCAGAGAGCAATAACAAAAAATCTCACCCAACAAACACTGCAACTGGTACCCTCTTGTCAATGAAGCTGTGATTGTAAAAGGTACCTGAAAAAGAAGCAGCTGGAGAAGAACCAGGATAATCCACAAACTAGATAATCAGCCTTTTTGATCATACACTAGTTATATGGGCTTAGTGCAAACAGATGAGGATCACCTTCCCGCCAAAAAAAAAAAATGTTTTTAATGTAATCTATCTTTTAGGAAATGGGAAGGATAAATAAAAGGTCTCTCAAATCCTAAGTCCAAAACACTTAATTTCTAGACTACATTGTTATTATAGTGCCTTCTGGATCTAAAATTCTATGAATCTATAATTGTCTTTTATGGAAGGCACAATAGATCAAGGAAATACACATGCATACAATTAGAGATTTAATGTGTCTTGCTATCAGGCAGGCATAGCCTCTTCTGAAACACTTGCAGACAAGATGGAGTGATGTAAACAGCATGAAAATACATACAGGTGGATTTGTAACTTCCATAGTGACTGTACTAAATGAATGTTGACTAATTCATGTTAACCAGGAGGGAAGCCTGTAGTGAAATTTCAAGTTATTGTCCTTAACTCTGTGCTGTTTAATTTTTTTTATCAAGAAGATCAAAAGCATGCCTTCATGTTAGGCATGATTATTAAATTTCTGGTTGACATAAAGCTTGAAAAGATAGTCACTATTATGATGGGTGAAAGGTTGAAAATTAGTTTATCACAATGGATAAACCTTGGGATAAAACCAAGTAGATGAAGTTTAGTAAGGATTAACACAAAATCCTGCACTTAGGTTCAAAAAAATCAACCCTACAAGTAGAGATTTGGAGAGAACTGGTTCATATGAGAAAGGCCTAGGGATTTAGTTTACTCTAAGCTTAATAAGAGCTGACAGTGTGACATGATTACCAAATAAAATCTATGTGACCTTAGACTGTATTAATGGTTATCAATTAATTAAACATATATTAAGTACCTTCTATAACCCAGGTACTGTGCTAGACATTGAGAATACAAAGACAAAGATAAAACAGAAATAGACCCCAACTTCAAGGAATTTGCAATACAACCAGGTAAACATATAGGAATGTGTGAAATATATATAAATTATATACAAGATAGTTTTAGGATGAAGCTACTAGGTACTGGGAACATCTGGAAAGGTATCATGTTGAAAGTGGTGCTCAATATGAGTCCTGATGAGAACTAGGAATTCTAAGAGGTGGAAGTAAAGAAGGGGTACATTCCAGAAACGGGTAATAGCCAGTACAAAAGCACTGAGATGAGAGGTGGAATGCCCTGTATGAGGAAGATGAAGGCCAGCTTGATTGGACTGTAATAAAGTGGAAAAGATAGAATGAGACAAAGTTGTAAAGGGCTTAAGTACCCAATAGAAATTTATATTTGATCCTATAGACCACAGCTGTCCCGCAGGGCAATTTATGTGACCCACCTACAAGCATAGAAATTGACATAAATGCTTTAGTAAACCAAGCTGAGCTACTGCAGAGCTCTCACTAAGATGGCAAATCAAAATATGTCGTCTATTGTTTCAATAAAAACCTAAAGTTGAACAGCCCTGCTATAGGCAATAGGGAGTCCTAGAGTTTATTGAATAGGGAAGTAACATGTTAGACTTGTGATTTAGGAACATAACTTTGGCAGCCATGTAGAGAATAGAATAGATAACAGTCTCACCATGTGGTGCCATGGTTAGAATAGAATAAGATTGGCTGCCTTTTTGGTAGTGAATTCCATTTCATTAGAATAATTTGGAACGCGTGGCCCAGAACTCCAACTCTGTTTACACAGACTGGTTTACTTGTAGTGACCTTCTCACAAATCATTCTCTTTGGCTAATTTGCCCCGACCAATATAGCCTTGCTATACCAGAATGAGATGAAAATGAAACTGTCTTATAAGCATGCAAATGCTAAGTATTATTACTGTTTTTGTTATTTGTTGAATATTCCAGATGTGGTCAGAGCATGGCTGAGCATAACCCTAGCTCTGAGTTGCATGGATGAGAATCATGCTTGAGTTGCTTCTCACAAATTACTCTTTGCCATGGTTGCATCCACCAACAGTGCCCTGCCAGATTGTAGCACTCAGGGCATTATATTCTACCATGCTCATACCACATCTGTGGTATTATATATTCAGTTCTAGTCTTCACATTTTAGAATGACATTGACAAACTAAATCTTACTAGAGACTCAGGATGGTAAAGAACATGATTGGTTTAGCTTGAAAAATAAAAGATTTAGAGCAAAGAACATAATAGTTGCCTCAGATATTTGAAAGCCTAGGGAAAGGAACTTGAATTATCTTGTGAAGTTCCGGAGGACAGATATAGGAACAATGGGGTTAAAGTACAGGGAAGTTTAGTTTAACTTATTATAGGGAAGAACTTTCTAACAATCAGAACTATCCCCACAAAGTGGGGCTGATTGCCTTGTTTGGTAATGTTATTCATCACTAGGTGTATTTATAATTATCCCATGGTCCAGAGCTCCAACTCTAAGTTTTTGTAGACTAGGTTTAAATTTAGAGAACTTCTTACAAATTATACTATTTGGCTTATTTGCCCCGACCACTGTAGCCTAGGCCAACTAGACTAGGATGAAACATGTGAAATCAGAACTAAAAAAGATAAAGAGAATAGTAAAGTAAATCAAAGGCAGTGAATTAACAGAGTTCTTTGTACCCACACCAAATGCCTGCCCCCATCCAGATGTCTGCCAGGAGTATTCTTCTATTCTCCAACAAATTCTTCCATATCACCCACCTAGTAAAAGCAGAAGTAAGGTATAAACCCATGGCATAGTTGCTAAAAATGAGCATTGCCACTTCTTCTACAAAGGCACAGCCCATTAGTTTTTTGCACAGCCATCTGGGGTGCTCCATCTAGCAAGTGCTGACATTTCTTCACACAGCTGCCACCTGTGCCTTTTGTTCTCTGCTGCTCAAGCCTTATCTAGTCATGCCTCTACTTAACCCTGGCCATACCCCTTTGTTCTGTTCTCCAACCTATGTATCTGCTCTCTAGTCACCTTTCTAGTTTGCCACTTGCAGTTCTCTCTTCTCAAAATTTTCCTACCTGCATACAATGGCCTCAGAGTAGGTGACACTTCCACACTCTGTGGGCTCACAGCCTTCTTAGAGTCATAATTCTGAGATTGTTACCCAAAGAAATGGGCCTTCTTAATGAAGACTGTCTTTATGAGTTTCTGTAGCCAAAAAATATCATCACCCTGAGGCCAGCCTTTTGATAATGAGTCTGCTTAAATTTAGCCAGGTTGGTCCTCAGACAACGGATAAACAGTCCATCCACAAGCCCTTACTCAAAGCCTTTCTATTAATCCATCTGGCTAGCCATCTCTGCCATCTTACCATCTTTTCTGCTGCTTCCTCATCTCTCCCCACCTGGAATAGCTCCTCTGGACTAGATCACCAGAAGAAATCCTCCTGTAGTCCTTTTGTTGTTATTCAGTTGTCTTCAATCATGTCCTACTCTTCATGACCCCATTTGGGGTTTTCTTGGCAAAGATACTGGAATGGTTTGTTATTTCCTTCTCTAACTCATTTTATTTTATTTTAAAATTTATTTATTTTTCATTTTTACCATTCACTTCCATAAGATTTTGAGTTCCAAATTTTCTCCCCCTTCCTCCGCTCCCCTCACCCCAATATGGTGTGCAATCTGATAAGGCTGTACATATATATTCATATTAAACGTATTTTCACATTAGTCATATTGTAAAGAAGAATTAGAACCAATGGGAAAACCCATGAGAAAGAAGCTTTTCTCACTCCTTTCTTCCTTTCTCTCCTCACTACAGTTTTGCTTTTGACTACCCCCTCCCTCAATCTGCCCTCCCTTCTATTAGCCCCCTCCCTTTTCTTTCCCTTTTCCCCTACTTCTCCCATCTCTTCTATCCATCCCTTCCCTCTCCCTCCCTTTTCCTCTCCCACTTCCTATAGAGTTAGTTAGATTTCTATACCTGAGTATGTTATTTCCTCTTTGAGCCAAATCTGATGAGAATAAGGTTCAAACAATGCTCATCTCCCTCCTTTCTTTCTTTCCATCTACTGTAATAGGGCTTTGCGCTTCTTCATGTGATATAATTTACCCCTTTCTGCCTTCTCCTTTCCTCTTCTCTCACGACAATCTCTTTTAACCACTTAATGATATTTTTTATCATCACACCAAAGTGAACTAATACCCATGGCCTCTATGAATATCCCTTCTAAATGTCATAATAAAGATACAAGTATCATCCTCCCATGTAGGGATGCAAACAGTTTGCCCTTATTGAATAACATGTTGGGGGGCGGTGTTTCTTTCCTGTTTACTTTCTTCCATTGATCTCTGGTCTTTCATCAGGAAGCTTTGGAAATCCCCCTATTTCATTGAATGTCCATCTCCTCCCCTGAAAGATTATGCTCAGTTTTGCTGGGTAGTTGATCCTTGGTTGTAATCCAAGCTCCTTTGCCTTACAGAATATCATAGTCCAAGCCCTTCCATCTTTCAATGTAGAAGCTGCAAGGTACTGCATTATCCTTACTGTGCTTCCATGATATTGAAATTGTTTCTTTCTGGCTGCTTGCAGTATTTTCTCCTTTACCTGGTAATTCTGGAATTTAATTACAATATCCCTTGGCATTTTCAATATGGCATCTCTTACAGGAAGTGATCAGTGGACTCTTTGGATGACTAATTTACCCTCTGGTTCTAAGACCTCATGGCAGTTTTCCTTGATGATTTCTTGAAAGATACTATCCAGGTTCTTTTCTTGAACATGGGATTCAGGTAGACCAATAATTTTTAAATGATCTCTCCTGGATCTATTTTTTCCAGGTGAGTTGTTTTTCCAATGAGTTATTGTAACATCAATTAAGTTGGGACTTTTTTACTGTTTTAGAATGATAAATTAATTGTCTTTGATTGAGCCTTACTAGGTGCAAAGCCCCAGGCCCAAACCCCTACCTACTAGGTGCTAAGCCTATGTGGACGTGAAGCCCTCAGGGTCCTAAAGGGGGTTGCTAAGACCAGAGCCAATAGTAGGAGCCTGAGTTCTGGTCACACAGAGGATGTTTGATGATGGCTAAAGAGTGCATAAAAAGAGAGAACAGAGCTGTTTGCTTAGGGCTCTCACTCTTGGTGGTGTACTGATGTGGAGACTCCGGGCAGCTGTAATTAAGAGCCCTCCAGCTCATTACCAAGATGTTGGGACTTTGTTAAACTCTGGTAATTGTGCATTGAGATTTGAATCAGACAAGGTCTGTCTGTTGATGTTTGTAATTTGTTTGTATTTGCTCTGAAGTTCAGGGGGCTGGCTTTTCCCCCTGAACTAAGTGAATGATATTTGTATGCTGGATTAAAGTAAGATTGTTGACCCCTTAACATTGCTTTCCTTAGCAAAGCAGATCAAAAGAACCTGTGTTGGCAGCTTTCTGTGTGCTGGTTGTTGGTGGGTCTTATACCCTTACAGCAGCTGCTAGCAGATTGCTGCAACAGGTATTTTAGGTTTTATTCTATTTTTTCATCCTTTTGATTTTATTTGACTGATTCTTGATATCTCATAGAGTCATTAGCTTCCATTTGCCCAATTCTAATTTTTTAACGAATTGTTTTCTTCAGTTGCCATTTTTTACCTTCTTTTCCATTTTGCCAATTATATTTTTAAAGAATTGTTTTCTACAATCAATTTTTGTCCTTCCTTTTCCAGGCTGTTGATTCTGTCTTGCATACCTCTCATTTCTTTTCTCAATTTTTCTTCTACCTCTCTTATTTGCCTTTTAAAATCTTTCTTGATCTCTTCCAAGAAAGCTTTTTGGGCTTGAGACCAGTTTATATCCCCCTCTGAAGTTTCAGATGTGGGTGTATTTACAGTGTTGTCCTCTTCTGAATTTTTGTTTTAATCTTCCTTATGGTCAGTGTTTTCCTTTGTTGCTTTTAACTCATGTTGTTTGCCTTTTTCCTGGCTTTTAAAGTTGATTTAGGCTTCTGGGGAATAGGGGGCACTGTCACAAGCTTCTTGTGCTGGGGGCCAGGGGCCTGGTCACTGGCTTTGCGTGCTTGGGCCTCAGGCTCTAGCAGCTGGATGCTGTAGGGGTCCGGTAGCTTACCTGGTGCTGAGCTGGAGCTGATGTTGGTGGCTGGTGTGTGCAGAGGCCAGGTGAGGCTTCTGTGAGTTTCCCCGGAGGCTACACTGAAGCTTGAGGCAGGAGCGGAGCAGGGCCATATTCTGGCCACTGGAGGATGCCTCCTCACTGTGGTTGCACTAGAGCACTGTTATGTTCAGCTGTTGGTGGATGCCTGTCCACTGGTGCATGTGGTCGTTCTCCAAACTGGAGTCTGCAGGTTTCCCTGGCTGTGCCAAGGAATGTGGGGGGTCCTGCTGTTGGCACTTGCCTGTTCCACCACCCAAAAGCTCAGGATCGCTTGCTGGTTTGCTGAGGTGGGGCTTGTCACTAGCTTGCCAGGACATCTCCTGTCCTGCACTGTTCCCCTTCTACTATAGTGGGAGGATCTTTCTTGTTATTCCCCTAGGCCTCCCAAGCTAAAAGACTGCAACACTCCACCTTTCTGCTGGCTCTGCTGTTCCAGGATTTTTTCTAAGTGATATTTTCTGGGCTTTTCAAAGTCAACGAGGTAGGGTGAGAGCAACCCACTGCTTACTGCACCATCTTGGCTCTTCAACTCATTTTATAGATGAGGAAATTGAGGCAAATAGGGTTAAGTGACTTGCCCAGGGTCATGCAGCTAGTAAATGTCTGAGGCCAGACTTGAACTCAGGAAGAGGAGTCTTCCTGACTAACCACTCCACCACCTACTTGCCCTAGAGAAATTAAATCACTCAGTTTTGGAACTCCTACCCTGAGCCAAACAATATTGATTGTAAGTGGATGAACAAAAATTCGATTAACCCACTATAGGTGGCCTTAGTCCATTCTTCACATCCTATCTAGCTGTCCACTGTGACTATCTTGCCATCCACCTGCCTATGCAGCATATCCTTCCCCCTGTTTCTCTTGCTCTGGGTTTACTAACCAAATCAATACAACTATACTACAATTGCTCCTGGAAAGAACACAATAGTTGACTGTCCTATGGACACTCCCTTCCTTTGCCACCACTCCTATATATGTTTTGTCTCCCTCTATTAAAATGTAAGCTTCTTGAGGGGCAGAGTCTTTCTCCATATCATAGCATATTTCTCCATATCACAACACTTGGCACACAGTATGCACTTAATAAATACTTTTTATTCTTTTATTCATCTACAAACTCACATGCTACAAACTGACTCCATAAATATGAACAAAAAGATCTCACTCAGCTTTCTCATCTGTAAAACTAGGTTGGAGTACATAATCTCTAGGCTACCTTCTAGTTCTATCTATGATTCTGAGAAATTAAAAACAATTTAATTTCTGGCAACTTTATGCTTAGTCGATCACCAAGTATTTATTAACTACCTACCATATGCCAGGTATTACACCAGGAACTAGGGATACAAGTACAAAGAATGAAACAATCCCTGCATGAAATGAACTTATATCCTAATGGGGAAGACAACACATACACACAAAAATATATATAACAGAGGTATAAATATAATAAATATAAATATATACAAATACCTAAATATAAGGAAGGTATTTGGGGAAGACACTAGTAATCTGGGGGACTAAGAAAGGCTTCTGCAGAAAATTGTATATATATATATATATATATATATATATATATATATATATAGATAGATAGATAGATATAGATATAGATATACACATATATATAGCATATATATGAAAATATAAATAAATACAAATATGTACAAAATAGCTAAATATGAGGTAATTTAGGAAGACTAGTAGTTTGGAAATTGAGAAAGATTTCATGGAGAAAATGGCATATACACACACATATATAGCATATATATGTAAATATAAATAAATACAAATATATACAGAGTAATTATATATAAGGTAGTTTAGGAAGGCTCTAATAGTTTGGGGAACAGAAAGGTTTCATGTAGTAAATGGTATAAATATGTAAACATATAGGTATAATAAATACAAATACATACAAAGTTGTTCAATATAAAAAAGTTTGGGAAGGCACTAGTGGTTTGGGGGACTAAGAAAGGCTTCATGTTGCAAAAGGTGCCTGAGCTGCATCTTAAAGGAAAAGAGGGATTCTGAGGAAGAGGTAAAGAAGGAGGGCTTGAAAAGCACAGAAGTGGGATATGAAGTAGTATGTGTGAGGAACAGAAGACCAGTCTGGCATAATCATAGAGTGTAGCAGGGGGAGAAACTGATGTCTAGATAGGTTGTGACCTGGTTGTATAGGACTTTTAAAGCTAAACAGAGGAGTTTATGTTATTCTAGAGGCAACAATTATTTAAGCAGTAGAGTCAGATGGTTAGATATGCACCTAAAGAAAATTGCTTTGGCAGCAATATATAGGATGGACTAGAATACTCAGAGACTTCAGTCAGGGAGACTAATTAGAAGACTATTGCAATAATCAAAGTGAGAGTTGATAAGGATATGAACTAAAGTGATACTGTGTGAGTGGAGGGAAGGGATCAGATGCAAGAGATGTTGTCACAGTAGAAATGGCAGGATTTGGTAAATGTTTGGATGTGTGGGGTAAAGAGAGTGAGGAGTCAAGGATAATAATAATATTACAAACCCGAGACACTTGAGAGATGGTTATGCGTTGGACAGAAATAGGGACGTTTGGGAGGGCTTAGGCTTTTGGGGGAAATGTGAGTTCCATTTAAGATGACTTTGGGACCTCCAGTTTGAACTATCCAATAGAGAAGTGGTAATAAGAGACCAAAGCTCAGGCAAAAGACTGTGACTGGATATGTAGATTTTGGAGATACATGTATTGAGATGATAATTAAACTCATGGGTACTGATGAAGTCACTGAAAGAGAATATAGAAGAAGGCCCAAGAGAGAATGTCGGGGAACATACACAGTTAGAGTTCATGATGTGAATGCTGCCCAGCAAAGGAAAATGAAAATAAGAAAAGTAGGAGACAAACCAGGAGAGAATTGTGTCACAAAAACCCAGAATAGAAAGGATAGGAGGCGAGAGAGGTCAGCAGTATTAAATGCAACTCACAGGTCAAGAAGGATCAGGACTACTGCATGCCATCTTGGGGAGGCAGGAGGGAAGGAAGGGAGGGAGAAAAAAAATGTAACTCAAAATCTTATAAAAGTGAGTGTTGAAAACTTTATATGTAATTGGAAAACAAACAAAATACTATTAAGTGGAAAAATAGGAAAAATAAAGAAAAATTTTATAGTTTAAAAAAAAAAGAAGGATCAGGACTGAGAAAAGAGAGTTTAAAATTAGATTACTAATAACTTTGGAGAGAACAATTCCAGATGAGTGATTAAGTTGGAAGCCAGATTTCAAAGGGTTGAGGAATAAGAGAAGAATAAATAAAGACAGTAAGTATAGGAAAGTTTTTTCAAGGCGAAGGGGAGGAAAGATACAGGATGATAGCTTGAGGGTGAGGGTGATGGAGGGTGACCAGAGCCAATAGTAGGTGCCTAAGTTCTGGTCGCTCAGATGACGTTCTACTCCATTGGATGATGTCTAACGACTGTATAAAAAGAGAGAACACAGCTTGGAGATTGAGATATGGTGGAAGCAGGCAAGGAGGAGTGGCAGAAGCAGAGCCAGCAGAAGCCGGAAGTAGAAGAAGCCTAAGCAGCAGGCACTACTGAGAGCAGGACTGACCCGAGTGCAGACTGGAGAGTGCTGAACAAGGACTTGAGGCCAGTGGGTAATCTTCTTATCAGAGGGCCCTAGCATTGGGGGAAGTATGAGTATGATTTGGCTTACTGCCATAATGTTTCTCTGTAACCTCCTGGTTACTATTGTGAGGAGGACTTATTGGGCCTGGAAGGTTTTGGCCAGGATATCGAATTGGGGACATTGGTCCGTGGGTCTGCTACTTCGGAGCTTGAATGAATGCTTTAATTCCTTTGTCTTCTACTTAGAGAATTCCATATATCTTGTGATCCTGAACCATTCAGGCACATTCATGATTTTCTTCGAAATCATGAATTCTGCCTTTGTGTTATACCTCTGGATCAACTTATCATCTCTGTGACTCCACCAACCAAAACTCCTTTCTCAAGCCAACCCTCCCCTATGTTTTCTCCAATTAGAATGTAGGTTCCATAACAGTAGAGTATCCCCAGTGCTGAGTAAAGTGCATGGCACATAGCACTCAATTAATGCATTTTCATTTATTCATTGATTGAGACATTTCCCCTCCCATCTGAGTGATTGAAGAGGTCAAAGTCTCAGAAAAAGTGAGGACTTACTAGATATTTATCCTTTTATTGAGTATTGCTCTCTACCAGGGCTTCTTAACCTGAGGTCTATATTGTCAACAGGTAATTTAAATATCAACTGGACCAAATCGGCCTCTAACCTGTGGATGGCCTGAGCTAAAGAGAGAGGGAGAGTCAGGAATCAAACAGAAGTTTAATTTAAGGTAAGAGAAACAGCTTGCAAGTGAAGTCTACCTTCTTAAGAAGGGAAGCTCACCCACTTATGGCAGGGGTAGGGTTTTTAAGCATGAAAACCACCAACAGCTAGACCACAACATGGGATTCTTGGGTCTTACGTGAACTGTTTCCAAGTTGTTAGGGTTGTTGAGCCTTGTGATTGTTCAGTGAGGCACAGAACCAGGGTTAGCATGGCTGGGAACAGAAGCAAGTCACCCAGTTTGGTTCATTTGGTGGTTATAAACTTGGGTTGTTAGCACGTCAGGGGATCTGATTGATCACTTTTGTCTACAGGAAGTCAGCTGCAATCTCAGCTTCCAAGTCAGGGTCTCCTGGAAAGTAGAGAAGCTCTAACAAATCTAAATAGTATAATTATTACACATATTATATCAATTAATATTAAAGTTATATATCTTATGACAACAATATTTTACAAAAAATTTGATATCTGTATTTTAGTATAATTGATTTCCTTCATAATCCTATGTATTTTGTGCATTTTAAAGCATTCTGAAGAGAGATCCGTAGGCTTCATCGTACTGACAAGATTGATACAAAAAAAAAAAAGGTTAAGATCTCCTGTTCCACATTAAACTTATCTACTAGTGCCATACCTGGTTTGGAGATGATCCTAGGTTCCCAGAGGAGGACCTATCAAGAAGACTTTGAATATAGATCTGACAACAGGTTTCACGTCTCTTATTGAGGGTCTGATATTAGAGAGGCCTATCGCTAGGTCATGCACTTTTGAATCTTTTTAACCACAGCAACTTATAAAGACTACTACTGCCCATCAGCGGTTAACAAAAATAATTTAGAGGGTTGAGGTTTTTTTTTTTTTAACGGCATTAGGCTTAAGACCCAATTTTTATCTGAAACAATTTGGAATGAGGCAGGAAGGAGGGAGTTATGTGGCTTTCTGTAATTCAACAATAATAGCTCAAGGATCTGTGGCTTCAGACTTGTCCCTTCACCAAGCCAAGCAGCAACCTCAGAAGGTAAGTCTGAGTGGGCAAAGGGTTTTGCCCACGGGCCCTCGGGTGTGGCATGTGACTTCAAGCTGCTTCTGCAGTGAATAGGGGCCTTAGAGGCCATCTAATCCAACCAGCCCATTTTGTAGATGAGGAGTCGGAGGCCCAGATATGAAGTAACTTGCCCAGTCACAGTGGTCATTCCAAGGGACAAGGGCACCATTTGCGGCCTACAAAGCCAGCGCTTTCTCAAGGATACCTAGCACGTTGGCTTACTTAAAAAAAGACTCATTCGCACGTGTCATCTCATTTTGATCCCCTCCCCACCCACCATTGTGGGGTGTTTTGTTTTTTTTTGGCTTTTTTGTTTTGTTTTGTTTCTCGGAGGGGGAAACGGAATAAAGTTTAAGCGACTGGCTCAAGTTACTGTGAGACAGCAGGATCTAATTAACCGCCAGGGGGACTAAACTTCAGCTCTCGCGACCTTTCCAGCGGGCTCCGCGTGACCAGGGCGAGGCGAAGAATCACCTAGGCAACGGCTGAACGGTCCAATTTCCCCGGCGCAGGCGCATGGGAGAAGGACGCAAGGGCCGTTGCCTTCCGCCTCGAGCAAGCTTCCGGGTTGCTAGGAGGCCGGAGGGTGCTGGGGCGGCCGTTGTCTCTTTGCTGGCCTTGCCCAAGAAGCCCTAGAAGCTGAAGGAGTCGCTTCCAGCGCCGCCTCCGCCCAAGCTTCCAGTGCCACAGGGCGTCGGCAGTGAGTAACCGGCAGCCCCGGGACCTCACAGGCAGCTGGGCGATGGGAACCATGAAAGGCAGGAAGCCAGTCGGCAGGGGACGATGCTCTTGCGGACCTGGGCCCCGCCTCCCCCCAGCCTCCCTCGTCCAAGCAGGCCCCTCCCCACGGCCCCAGGCCCCGCCCCTCTCTCCCTCCTCGGCCGGATCCGCGTGGCCGCGTTGGCTTTTCTGGACCTAGACTATCTCCTGGCCATTCCTCCTCCTGTTCCTCGGCCCAGGCGGGCTTGCACCCATTACCCCCAACCCCATACTTCTCCCATTACAGATGGGGCTTTTTTTTTTTTAAATCAGTCCTTTTATGATACCCATGAAACCCGCGGGAAGGAATGTGGGGGAGCCAAGGTCCGTTATGAGGGTGGCCTTCAGAGGAATGGTTTTAAAACAGCTCCAGCCCCTCAGTCCCGACTTAGTCATGAAAGCGAGAACAAGTTTGTTGAGTCAGTCTTTATGTAATCCATAGGGATCAATAATGTAAAGGAGAAGAGAGCCTCTTTGGGATATTTTAGAATGTATTTTTAAAAAAAAGAATTCTGCCATGTTGAATCTGGTTTTTTTCCCCAGCTGATGTTAGGGATTTTATACAGAACCTCATTTGTACTGGTTTAATACAACACAATAGAGAAACCAAATTGCGTAGAATACTACGGAACATTGGAAGAGACCCTAGGTTTGAGCTCAAGTCTGATTTTGAATCTTGGTTCTGTCACTTGTAAGAGGTGTGTCCTTGGAGAAGTCCATAAAATGGGTCTAATAGTATTTGCACTACCTACCTCACAGGGTTGTTGTGAGGATCAAAGGAGATGTGTATATAAAGTTTTTTGTAACTTAAAGTGCATAAAATTGGGAGCTATTTTTGTTTATTGTCTTCAGAAGGTCCTTTTTATAATGCACACAGTGGCCTATGAACTGGATGAAGAATTCTGAACTTATATAACTTTCTACTTGAGTACAATGAGTTTATCAGAAGAGCTAATTGTCAGGTTGGAAGTTAAGTAGAGACTGTTCCTGAGGGGGGGGATGTGTGGGAGAAAGTGAAGGTAGGAGAGAAGTATGGGACACTAGTAAGGTCTGGACATGGGGTAGGGAAACGTTACTGAATTGTGTTGATAAAAGATGTCCAAGATGGGGAAACAAATCGATTTGGGTAATTAAAGTAAGGACTTTCAAGCTGCCACTAGAACTCTCATGTCCAGTTAATCATTGATTCGTTAACATACAGAATCTTTTTACTTTTCAATCATATTACTCAACATACAGATAGAGACACATGCACTTATTAATTAATTCACTTGTTAAAAGGGCAGCAGTTATAGATAAGAGTAGTTGTATGCTACTTATTTCTATTCAGGGCCTAACATATTATCCTGGGGAACAGGAGGAGTAAAAGGAAATGAAGTTTTAGGAGTGTAGGAATTTTAATTCTGATAGAAACATAATAAAGGAATTTTAATACCACCAGAAATGTAAGTGCCAAAAATGAATGTTAAAAATTGTCTTTACATGTTAACTGGGGGAAAATAAAATATTTTTTCAAAAAGAAAGAAAGAAATGATAATGCCCTTCAGGGATTCATCAGTAAATAGAAGAGGGTGGGGAAAGTATTTGTTACAAAACAGATTGTGCTAGAGAAGAACAGAAAGGAGTAAAATAGTAAGGGAAATCTATGTACCACACATCATTTCATGTGTTCTATTTCATTTGCTTCCCATTTGGGATAGGTTGCTGTATTTACATTGGTGGCCCTGAGAGAAGTGTCCTACAGCATCTGTCAAGCTAAATTGCAAATTCTTACTAACATCAAAACTCCTAACATGTTAAAATTTCCTTTCAGAAAGGTAGAGTACTGAATTATTTAAAATTTCAAGAGGAAAGTGGCATTTCTACCGTTAAATTTAATCCTGTAAAAATAAATCACTGTATTATAGAAATCAATATATATATCTAATAAACTGAGAATATTAATTATTTTTCTGCTATGTCTGACAGCCTTTGGGTCTCAAAATGCTGAATGTTCTTAACACAGTTTGAATCTCCACCTGCTTTTTACCAGGAGTATTAGAAATGTTTAGCTACAGACAAGTAACTGTAGGCTGTGTATTTTTGTAATAATATTAAACTTTGTGTTTTATGCACATTAAAGCAAATTATGAAGCTGGAAAAAAATGCTGTATTTGACACCACTGCTACACAATACTGTGATAATAGTGTCCGAGGTTCTTGTTAGATACTGTTCATTTTAGAGGTGCCTAATATCTATCAAAAGGATTTGCAATTCTATCAAGAAGAATGTTCATCTCTTAACTATACTGGCCTTATCTAGCATTTAATCTATGTTCTGTCCTGTTACATCTAGCACAATTTTCTGGTTTTGAAACATGTCTAGAATCAGAATCATATGACAAATGGAAATATGGACATAATTGTAACATGTATCAGTGTTTAATACAGAGAACATATTGAAGCAAAAATACTGCTAATTGCTTACTGAAAAGTCAAATCTTAAAAAAAACCTCAAAGATTAATTGGAGTTATGACTGTTCTACCACTTATAAAAACTGCTTCATTTTGTATTATCATTTTAAATAATGCACTTATAAATTTATGTAAAAACATGACATTAAATTTTGAAAGTGTTTTGAATGCACTCTGGTATTTCTTTTGCATGTTTCTTGGCAGCATTTTTTTCCTTTGGAATATCCATTTGAATAATTGGCTTGTCAGAATATACTAAGTATGTCCAGGTCCATTGGACAAGCTTGTTTGTTAGACATGCCTAGTATGTTGCTCAGCAGTGAAGCAGTTTACCAAGGTGGCATGTAAGTGGTTATAATTAGAATTTAAAGTTCACTTCCCACTAAAATGAATGGAATTGCAGGACCAGCATCTCTCTCCTTTACTTTTTGAACAAGCTGGTTTATTGCTCAACAAAATATGTACTATTAAATGTTATATGTACATATATACTACCATTTGCAAAGCATGGATATACCTAGAAATGTAACATTACTTTGGGCCTGAATAAATATGTAAAGATCAAGGTTTCAAAACTAATCCTAGTAATACCATTAATTTTGAAATATATTTAAGTCAAGCTTTATTTTAATTGTATTATCTGGAAAATTGAAACAAGTTAATTCAACAAATATTTATTGAGTTCAAGGCATCATATAAGCTATTGATGGATATTTGAAGATAAATTGACTGGTCCTGCCCTCTAGAGATAAGATGTACACATAAGTAATTACAGTGCAAAATAGGAAGTGCTAGTAAATAAGACAGGTACAAATAAAAGGCTCTGAGAGTTCAAGGGAAAAAATTCATTTCTGACCCAGGGGAAGTAGAGCCGCGGCATTTGAGGTGAATCATGAAAAAACAGGTTTTAAATAAACAATCGTAAGAAAAAAGGCTTAGTTGGGAATGGCATGAGTAAAAGATTAGGTTGTGTTTGTTTGTGTTGAGTCTTATCTGACTCTGTGACCCCATTTGAGTTTTTCTTGGCAAAGATACTGGAGTGATCTGGCCTTTCTTCCTTCAGCTCATTTTACAGATGAGGAAACTGAGGCAAACAGGATTAAGTGACTTGCCCAGGATCATATAGCTAGTAAGTGTTTGAGGCCAGATTTGAACTCAGGAAGAGGAATCTTCCTGACCCCAGGCCTAGCACTCTTTATCTGCTTCACTATGTAGCTGCCCCAGCATGTTTAGTGAACCTCATGTAGTCCTGTTTGGGTAGGCAAGGCTCTAGAGTACAATGAAGGGGAGTAGGATGAGATAAGACTAGAAAATAGGCAGGAGCCATGTACAGGGTCTAAAATGCTAGGCTCAGAATTAGGACTTTTATTTGGTAGGCAATAGAGAAACATCACAGTTTTTATGTTTGTTTTTTGGTGGAGTAATAATTCAGATTTTGGGATTAGAAGTCACTTTGACAGCAGTGTATAGTCGAGAGACAGAGAGAGGAATTAATATAAACAAGGAGACTATCACATTAAACCAGCCAATGACAGCCTGAACTAGTGGGGGTGAAGGATCAAAAGGAGTGGATGGATGCAAAAATTATTGGAATGAAATCAGTAGCAAGTGGTAGACAGTAGAATTTGGAAGTAAGGAAGAGGAGGGGGCCCACTAGGTGGCACAGTGAGTAGAGTACCAGCGCTGGAGTCAGAAGAACCTGAGTTCAAATGTGACCTCAGACACTTGACACACTTACTAGCTTTGTGACCTTGGGCAAGTTGCTTAACCCCAAACACCCCGCTGTCCCCCCTCCAAAAAAACAAAACAAAAAAAGGAAGAGGAGGAGTATTCAGGGGAAAGTATCAGAAATGACACTCAGTATTCAGTGCCATTAATAGAAATAAATAAATCAGGAGAGTAGGGGAAGCAGATTTTGGAGGGATGATGGTATCTTGTTTTGAGCATGTTGCATTAGAGATGATGACAAAGCATCCATTAAGAGATATCTAGCAGGCAGTTTGAAAAATGGACCTAGAGATCAGGGGAGAGGTCAGAGCTTGAAATTTTGAAGTTATCCACAGAAGTGATAGTAGAGTGGTAAGATTGCAAAAGGATGAAGTGAAAAGAAGTGGTGAAGGTAGAGGACTGGGCCTTGGAGAATGTCTACAATTTAGGGTTAAGAGGAAGAAGAGGAGCCACTGAATGAGTAGAGGAAAAGAATCAAAGAAACAGGCAAACCAGGGACATACAACATCATGGAAGCCAATATCTACTACTGGGCTAGTTAGAGTTTATAAGTTTTAGCAGAGTAAAATATATAACAATAGATTTTATGAACATTGACTCAAAATGACTTATTTTCAGGATTATTTCATCCACTAGAAATAATGTTTTAATGGAAGAATGGTTTCTAGAACACAGTGAAAATTCAGGATGCATTCCATTTAATTTACTGGTTTATGTGGTTGGAAAGGTATATCTATTGGAAGTGAACTACAGGTAGCATTCTGCACTCATTAGATTCTAATCTTTAGCCTTTGAAACTCGTCGTGTCTAAAATTGAACTCATTTTCACCCTAGATCTGCTTCTCCCCCTTATCTTCTCTCTTTTTATTCATGGCACCACTGTCTTCCCAGTCACCATTCTTCTAACCTTAGAGTTCTCTCTTGACAGGTTCATTTCCCTCTCCCTGCCCTCCTCCCCCCACATCCAAGTCCTCTCATCTATACCTCTACAGTTTTTTGTGATTTTTTGGGGGCACCTCTCCACTTCCCATTTCAGGCACCCTAGTTGAGGCTCTTATCTGTTATCAGCTAGCCTACTGTAATAACCTCATTGGTCTTCCTGCCTCCAATCTCTTCTCTCCCAAGAACATCAACAATGCAATCTGGACCTCTTTTCAGAGTAGTAGTTTGCTGCCTACATTTATAATTGAAAAAAATGCAAGATTTCAGTTAGAGGCAGTAAAAAAAAAAACAGTTTTTTCCCCATTCAAGTTCATGGACTCTCTGAAACCAACCGAGGGACCCCTTAGGTCTGTGGACTCCAGGTAAAGAACCACTCTATTTACTCAATTGCCTTTAATGTCTTGTCAAACAAATACACTGTAAATTCCTGATCCTGGTATTCAAATCCTTCCACAATTTCATTCTACACCCCTGTTTATATTCTGTTTCAAATGCACTAGACTACTCTCCACTGCCCTTTTACATCTTTCCCCCTACCAGTTCCATGTTGGCTTGTGCTGTGCCCCATATTTGGAATAGCCACTTCCCGTCTATTAATGTGTTCCTTATTTCATGCCCAATTTAGATTCTTCCTCCAAAATGAAACTTTCCCTGATCTTCAACCTTCTCCAAATGATCTCAGTCTCTCATAGCACTTTGTTTAGAACTCTACTTTGCACTTATGTCACTCTCTCCTGTATCATAGGATATCATTATTTGTGTACTTGTCCATTAGAGTATAAGCTTTTAGAAAGCAGGATCTGTGTTATATCTATCTTTATATCCCCACATATACCTTAGTGCCTCAAATACAATAAGTAGGTCCTTAATAAATATTAGTCAATTCGAATTCAAATTGCAAAGGACATCAGTCTTTCATATAGTAGTCTTTAAATTAATAACCCAAGTAACTGGAGACCCCTTTATGGCTGTCATGGGCTTTATACCTTAGTTTTGGTTCTCACATTGATCTGTCACAGGATTGGGCACCACAGGGATCTGAGCAAGTGGACCAGGGTGGCAAGCAGTTAAGAAGGGGAGACAGAAGAAACAGCAATTTCCCAGCAACAAGGAAGGGAAAAGAATGAGAAGAAAAATCTTACATTCTCTTCCTAGGGACAAATGGCAATAAGAAAAGAGATAACTTTAAAATATGATCACGTGGGAATGGGGGGATGTTTTGACATTCTGCTGTCCTATTAAAAATAATAGTGTATCAGAAATATGCATAAAAACATCAGGATTAGAATACAATATTAAGACATCATGTCATAACTTTGAATGTAATTGAAAATGAAATAAATAGCTTTCCAAGTCTATTCTAATATGTTGTTTTGTTTTCCAAGAAAAAAGGCTTAAATCCTACCCACTTTTGGAATTCATTATGGAAAAACTTAATGTATTTGATGTATGTTAGTCCTTTTAAAAATGCTTCTCTAAAATAACTCACTTTAAAAGCTATTTACTATTGGTTAAAACCATTTGTCTAAGAATTCTAAACTTTTAACTGAAAAGTACCTAAGTATGCATTTTACAAAATGGAGTTGTGGGGGCTGTGGGGAGGAATTTGTTAAAGTGCCCACTTAGTACTTAGTTTCCAGTATCAGGGTGGATCAGAAAGGTTCAGGAAAAGAATAGTGGCCTTTGCTGTACTTTGTAATCTTTAACAGAATCTTGCTTAAAGTCTGAGGCTGAAGTTTTTACTACAATAGTGGTTACAAACAGGGTTGTTGGGAAATACATGTATTTTTTAAATTTTAGGTCTTTCCATGGGGGGTGCTATTTCAACAGTATGTCATAATTATAAGTTAATATTGTTTTAACATCTTTCAGAAAAAAGACTGGTGGTAAAACTTCTGTAGACATGGCTAGTTCTGACATGAAACCAAAATCAATAAGTCGTGCCAAAAAATGGTCAGATGAGATAGAGAATCTGTACAGATTTCAGCAAGCAGGATATCGGGATGAAATTGAATATAAACAAGTGAAGCAAGTCTCTATGGTAAGGTAGATTGTGGAAGCAGAATAATTTACCTTGATCAGAATAGTTATCATCTCCCATTCAGGAAGGAATGTATTTGTTTTTATGTTTCTCTATTATTGCTCTTCTTTCTGGCATTTGAAGGGGTTGGTGGAGGGGGATGAGGGCATGGAGTTCCAACCTTGAATTTAACAGTTTTTTTTCTTTTAAGGAATTTCAGTTAGGGTTTATGAAAAAGTTGATCTAGTAATCTAGACCACTAGGTATTGCAGTGGAGAGATGGAGCATTTGATTTGGAGTCAGAAAGACTTGAGTTTAATTCTTGTCTCATATGCTTACTAGCTGTGTGCCTCTGGGCAGTCACTTAACCTCTGTCTCTCAGTTTTCCCATTGGTAAAATGGGGATAATAATGACACCCATCTCATATTTGAACCTTACAAGAAGCCAACATCTGTGTAAAGCACTTTGTAAAACTTAAGGTGATAAATGCTAGCTATTATTGTTAATGTTTAGAGTATAACTTATTAACAATGGGTGTTAGCCACGTTCAGTCTTAATGAAATTCAGTTAGGCATTCAAAATTTTTCTTTGTAAGGATGCTTTGGAATTATAAATGCTTTTAATTTTTCATCTAGATAAAGCTATATACAAAATGCCCAGTTGATTCAGGCTTTTTATGTACTTTATGTATTCTCAGTATCTTTAGATTCTCATCTTTCTCTTCCATCCAGCTGGCTTTTCTTATTAATTCTTAGCATTTCTACAAAAAAGGGGGGTGGAAAAATGAAAGATGAAAAAAAATCTCTGGCTACTTATTAGTAACTGTGATTAAAAAAAACCTGCCTGGAAATGAGTTTAATTATTGATCCTAATTGAATTATCTGTGATTTTTATTTATCAGCATTATCACAAATATTTGAAGTTGACTATTTTCCTATCACCACACAAAGGGTTTTTAGGTATTATAATAGGTTTGAAATATATAGGACAGGAACAATATTATTTGAAGAAGGTATTCCAAAATAAACCCCAACCCTTCACCTATAGGCAGGGCTGTTCCCAAGGATCTGTGGCAGTCTCTTTTAGCAGTGAATGTTTGCATAGAGAGTCATCACTTTTCAATCAGTTAGTCAACAAGGATTTATTACATTTTTATTCAGGCAAAACCAGAACTCTATTGCTTAATCGTGGAATGGAGGACCCTTTATTATTGAAGGCTATTCATGCCAGCAGAGAGCAAGGTCTAGCAAGTCCTTCCAAGCCGAAAGTCTTCAAGTATAGCCTGGGGAGAACTAGTCTAGCTAAGTAAGTTAGGAGAAGCTCATCCATAACAACTCAAAAAGTTTTATATTACATGTTAATTAAAAAAGGTACCTATTCTGATTAAATCGGATATCTTTTAAGTATTATAGTAAGGCTGTACCTGAAAATGAACATTAAGGGCAATTTTAAAGGAGAAAAATAGTTACAGTAGGATACCCTAAGCAATGTATGTAGAAGAGGAGAAAAGCAGCCTTACCTGTGTTGTTTGAGTATTGGTAGGATTGTGGGATATGTAATATATAAGCCTCAGATTTTGTTTTGTTTTTAATGGTTGGTGGAACCACCTCCTCCCCTGCCAGGTACTGCTCAGAATTTATCCAGAAATGTGGTCTGGAAAAGCTTAGGCCTGGTGTCAATAGACTCATTTATCTTTGCTTAGGAATGGCTTTGCCCAAAGGTAATATCTTGTAGAGGTAATGTTGATGATGCAACTCATCAAGCTACAATGTAGTTTTCAGTAATAGAGCACTAGATTTGGAGGACCTGAATTCCAGTCCCAAGTAACTTAAGATCTGTATTATAGTATCATCTTAGGTAAATCACTTAATATACCTAAGCATCAGTTTCTTAATGGAAAATGAAATTGAACTAAATTATTTTTAAAGTCCCTTCCTGCTTTAAATTGTATTATCTCAAGGCATAAGACATTTGAATTTCCTTGAATATGTTCTATATCTTGGCTAATGTCTAGAAATTCTAACATGGTTCTGGGAAGAAATGATAAAATATATTCTAAGTATTTATCTGAAATTCTGTATATAACTTTGTCCAAGAATTGTAGTTTTATACAAGTTAGTTTAATACTTTAATTTTTTTATTTTGAACATTTAATATAAAATACCAAGAATTCTTTTGTATTTAAGTTCTTCATAAATATAATATTGGTTACTTTTTTATTTTTTGTGTGTGTACAGGTAGATCGTTGGCCAGAGACAGGCTATGTGAAGAAACTTCAGAGAAGAGATAATACTTTCTATTACTATAATAAACAGAGGGAATGTGAAGACAAGGAGGTTCATAAAGTGAAAATTTATGCTTATTAGCATTTCTTCATTGTGTGATTTGTTATTTATTTAAAAAAACCCACTGAGTTTCATGATATAATATGTAAAATGTTTGTCACATCACCAGCTGTATTCTTCACCTTAATACTTTGTAACATAAAAGTAATGAAACTAGCTTTCTTTTAAGCCACCTTGCCCCATAGTTTAAAATATCTGATAGATAAGTGAATAAATAAAATGTCATCTTCTAAAAATAATTCAGGGGGAAATTGGTTATTTCTCTATTTTTGGGATTAAGTTAAAAAGCAAATGACTTATTTTTCAGGAATATTGTAATATTAAATCTACCCTATTTATGTTAGAAGGAATCATGATTTTGAATTATTTCTGACATTGCATAGAATTTATTTAAGTTTTCAAGTGACTGCAAATAAAATTTTACTGAGATAATTTTTAAAAGGTGATACAAATCTTGTCATTAGCATCATTCCACCTAGCACATTGCTTTTTACCTTCCCTTCAGATTCATCAAGGCATGAATGGCAGACTCTGTAGGGCAAAGAAGGGGGAAAAATTTCCTGCTTACCAGATTATCTGAGGAAACCAGACGTAAACCTGACTACCTTAGATACTCAGCGTAGCCAAGTTCCTAAAAAGCAACCGAGGCAGCTGAATGGCAGTGAATAGAGCACTCGGCCTAGCGTCAGGAAGACCTGAGTTCATATCCAGTCTGAGACACCTACTAGCTGTGTGACCCTGGGCAAATCACTCTTATTTGCCTCAGTTTCCTCATCTTTAAAATGAGGATAATAATAGCACTTACCATGCAGAGTTGTTATGAGGCTTAGATGAGATAGTTGTAAAGTGCTTGGTACATAGTAAGTGCTATATAAATGTTAGATATTGTTGTTATCACTATCTGAAGGGAAGCCAAGCTTCATCAAAGAATAATCATTATACAGTTTTCTCCAGTGATTCAGTTTAGTTACACCAGGCCCTTCTTCCCTGATACCCCTCTCCCCGCCCCACTGCCCTATTCCAGGAGAGGAGGCAGAAATATTTAGATTGAATAATGGATTCAGAAGAGCAGCCTCTGACCAACAAGAGGGATTCTGCCAGCCTCCCTGTTTAGCTGACTTACTCATGACTAGAGTATTCAAAATACCTAGGATCTTAAATTGGTGTATTTGTAAAAGTCTACAGCCCCTCATTGTCTACCTCTTGTTTTAAACCCTCCCACCCACCACTCTTTCACTAGGAATTGGTCTATAGTCGGGATAGAGATAATTACCTGGGTTGTAGATATGTGGCTTCATTTCTCCAAAACATAAATTTATTTAAACATATTTAAATTTAATATTTAAAACATATTTAATGGGGACCCAAGAGTGGTGGTCAAGCATCAGCAAATAGCTCTTTATACCTTTTTTTAATGTGCTTGAACATTCCACTAGTAATTTGAGTTCTATTAATAAACTCTGTACTTAGATTACAGGAGAATGTGACTATGTTTCTATTTTTTAACATTCAGAACCAGACTAACTCAACTAATTTCCTGTCATCTTTTTCTTTGTCAGTCCATTCCCATAAATAGTGCTCTGAAACCCAAGCAAATACTCAGGCTTCTCATATTATTACATTTCCCACAGAGCCAATAAACATTCTTACACAGTGCATAGGTTTGGGCTAGTTTTGTATATGTATGTATATGTGTGGACATACACACACACATATACATTGTGTTATTTCACTCTGATTTACTGGAATAATTAAAGCAGAGGAAAAAGTATGATTTATGAACATAAACATCTATCAGGATTATTGGCAAGTTTTACATATATTTAGTTCACATAGGCCATAGGTAACATACAGTATATGTCATGTCTTCCCTCTGAAGACTGACACACTTAGTTGATATTTTAAATTATCCAATGAGCATTAATCTTTCTAATACTCTTAGGTAAGCATTGTTGTTATTTGTATAGTTGAACAGGAAACACGTGATCAACCGACTTTCCCTTTTATAAAATCATAGAATGTAAGGGGACAGATAGAGAGACAAGAAGATATTAAGATCTTAAAGTGAAAAAAAAAGCATCAATCAGGCAAAAGAGAATTACAAGGCAGCTAGCTATTGGCTCCCTAGAGGTCTTTTTAAAAATCTAGACACATTCTGTAGGTAATTAATAAACATAGCCTGGAGGAGTGCAGACTTCTGGCAATAGAGAAGAGAGCTACAGCAAGACACTGTATCCAGGAGGGAGTAGAATGAAAATCCCAGAAGAGAAAGGATGTCAGGACCCAACAAGGTGGGAGTTGACTTTGCCACATATGTTTCCCTATGTATGTGCCTCTCTATCAGTGTACTCTATGTATGTATCTACACTTCCTACAAAATCTGTGTATTTGTGGGAGAATATACCCCAAGTTAATGGGGAGGATGTTTTGTAGCTACTAATCTTAGCACGCATCCAGATTAATTCAGATCTCTATAAAGGTTGAAGGTAATTTAGTAAAACAAACTTAGCATGGCTAAGGTACCGTGCTTCTTGATAATGCAACAGTAAAACAAGACAATCTAGAAGAATAGATAAATAAGTTTTTCTCAAGTAACTTAACAAGCCTTGGGCAATTATTGGTTAATCATTTCAATATTGAATTCTCCTATTGAGGCCTTTAATGTAAGTATTCTGTTTTGTCGGTATTGGTTAATCATTTCAATATTGAATTCTCCAATTGAGGCCTTTAATGTAAATATTCTATTTTGTCGGTTATTAGGAGATCCTCCAACTATGTATTTTTAAAATTTTATTTTTATTTCCATTTCTAAATTCTTTCCAGCCCCTCTGCCATCTTGAGAAGGCAAGAAATATACCACTATACACATGAAGTCATGCAAAACATTTCCACATTAGCCATGTTTTAAAAAAAAAGGCAAGAAAAATAAAAGAAAAACTCATAATCCTAAGACTATGCCCAGTGATGTGCTAGTAAATGTTTAACAACTGGCTCTCTGTGGGGGAAGAATGGGGGGGGCGGAATATAACACACTTTTAAGTTTAATTTCCATTATTAATATTTTTGCCATCACTTTAGACTGAACAATGAACAAAACAATAAATCAGGCTCCAATTTGTAGCATTTGCTTATATCCAAACTATACAATTTAACAGTCAGCTCTCCAGAACAAGTAGCACCAACTCTACCACACCTCTGGCTGTGTCCCATCTGGAACCTATGCATAGCAAACACATATACAGGGAATATATTGGAGAGAGTCCACGTGTATAGAAAACATACTAGGAACCATTCCAAGGACTGTGTCTCTATTAGAACTCCTTCCTGCTTTCAAAGCTGCTCCTTACTACTTCCTCATCCTTATCCCAACCAGAGCTACGGGTGATATTGTCAGGCTGGAAGCTGCAAGTTTGGCATGTTCACTAGTGAGCTATCCTGTCTTCCCCCATCCCTACCCTTCCCTGTCCTCCATAACACTGTCATCTACCTATGCTTCTGGTGAATGGCTCTCTGTATGTCTTCTGATGTCTAGTTGCTACCTTCTGTTTTTCTGCTGAATTGCAGAGGCTGGGTGACCTCTTTCCAATAGGAAGAAGGTCGCTATCATAGCCCTTTTGTGATACAGACTGAAGCAGCCATAGAAATCCTTAAGCATTGTCTGTCTTATGAACCAATCATTTCTGTATCACTGTATCAAGTCCCAGTTCCTTGAATTCAATCTATTTTTTTTGAGTTAGGATGAGAAAATTCCTTTAAACTTTCTAATTCCATGGTGCCAGTCATGGTCCATGCCAATCAACCTGGAAGTAACCACTAAAACATACACACAATTCTCTTTTCATTGGAAGTTGTTGATCTGAATGTTAAAGAAAACCAGCAAAGCATTAATTCTCACAACTATGAGCACAAATGATTATAAAATGGACCCATATTTCTAGCCAAATTCGCTAGCTAAAAGGGCTCTCAGGAAATGCTTTCTAGAAAGAACTTACCAGAACTTATATTAATGCTATGGTTTTGGTTCTAGGGAACCATATGTGAGAGTATCCCAAAAAAGGGATCATTTCTCTAGTACTTCAAATTAATTAAACTTCAAGTTATAGATAATGTTCATAGTGCTACTGTAAGCCTGAGGATACACACACACACACACACACACACACACACACACACACATTCATACACATAAGCCAATGATACACATCCCTTTGACTTAAGGCTAAAACACAATAAAGAGTTACTACTGCAATTCAATTCAGTTCACCAAGCATTTATTAAGTACCTACTATGTGTCAGGCACTAGGCTAGTAACTTCAGATACAAAGAAAAAATAAGTCAAACTTCCCCATCCTTAAAGAGCTCACATTCTAATGGAGGAGACAACCTGTAAGTAACTATGTATGCACAAGATATATACATATGTATAAATGGAAGGTAATCTTAGAGAAAGACACTGGCAGTGGAGGTAGAGGGTATGGGCTGGGGTGGGATGGGTGAAGAAAATTCTCCAGCAGAAAGTGACATTTGAGCTGAATCCTGAAAGAAGCCAGGAGGCTGAGAATTTCAGGGAAGACGGACAGCCAGAAAAGGCCTCAGAAAGGACCAAGTTGTAAAGGGCTTTAAATGTTAAACATGTATTTTGCATTTAATCTTGAAACTACCAGTTTCAGACTGCTGGAGTTTGTGGAATCTGAAGGTGAGATGGTCAGACCAGTGCTTTAGGAAAATCACTTTGGTAGCTGAATGGAGTATGAATTAATAAATGGGCTAAGATCTTAAGGGAAGAAATCTAGGCTATGTGTAGTTATAAGAAAAAATGTTCCAAATCACAAATAACTAGAGAAATACAAAATAGAGAAATTCTGAAGTTCTATATCACATTCATTGGCAAAGATGACAAGAGAAAATGAGAAATGTTGGAGTAACTGTGGAAAAACAGGCACATTAATCAACTGTTGGTGGAGCTGTGAATGGGACCAATCATTCTGAAATTACATACAAAATGTTACTAGCAATGTATGCAAGTTCAATGACCCAACTATATCACTGCTAGATCTATACCTGAGAAATTATTAAAAAGAAAGAAAAGCTCCTATATACACAAAAATACTTATAGTAACTCCATTTGTGGTGGCAAAAAAACCCCAAAACATTCAGATCAACAACTTCCAGTGAAAAGAGAATCGTGTGTATGTTTTAGTGATGTTGTTCCCAGGTTGATTGGCATGGACTATGACTGGCACGATAGAATTTAAAGTTTAAAGGAATTTTCTCACTCTTAACTCAAAAAAATAGATTGAATTCAAGGAAGTGGGGTATGGCTGAACAAATTATGGTATATAAATGTAATGGAATAATATTATGTTGTTAGAAATGAGGAAAAATGATGATTTCAGAGAGACATGGAAAGACATAAATTGAAGCTAAATGTAAGCAGAACCACCATGATTTGTACTATATCATCATTATTAACAATTTTGAAGATTTGTATGAACTGATGAAGAAAGAAATGAGCAGAACCAAGAGAACAATTAATACAATACTGTAAGAACAATCTACCATAATAGCTGTTAAGAACTCTTATCAGCACAATAAAAATCCATGATTCCAGAGGATGAATGATGAAAAGCATGCTATCTGCTTGTGACAGAGAGGTGATGGACTCAGTATAAGATGAGAAATCCATATTTATTCACAATCAATGAAGGCATTTGTTTTGCTTAATTATGCATGTTTGTTACAAAGATTTTTCTTTTTTTTTTTTGCTGTGGTGAAGAGTGGGAGGGAGAGAAAATACATTTAATTTTTTAAAATGCATTAAAAAAGATTTGTGCTTTAGAAAGATTACTTAGGGGTTGAGTGGAAGATGATTTAAAGTGGGGAGAGTCTTGAGGTAGGGAGACCAATCACAAGACTTTTGCAATTCTCTAGGCATGAAGAGATGAGGACCTGCACCAGGGTATGGGTTGTGTGAGTGAGGAGAAGGCAATATATCACAAGGGTGTTGGGGAGGTAGAAATGACAAAACTTGACAATAAATTGGATATGTAAGATGAATGTGAGTGAGGATTTGAGAATGACACTCAGGTTATGAGCTTGGGTGACTGGGGAGATAGTGGTACTCTCAGTAATAATTGGAAGTTGGGAAGATGAGAGGGTTTGAGGGGAAAGATGAATTGTGTTTTGGACACGTTGAGTTCGAGTTACCCAATGGAACATCCAGTTCAAGATATACAAGAGGCAGTTTGTTGATATAGGACCGGAACTCAGGAGAGATTCATGGATTGGACACCTGGGAATGCTCTGCATAGAAATGATAGTTAGAAAACTATGAAAGCTGGTGAATTTACCGAGCAAGATAATATAGAAAGTGAGAAGGGCTTGCAATAGAGCCTTGAGAGACACCCACAAGTTAGTGGGCCTGAACTGGATTAAGATCCAGCAAATGAGACGAAGAAAGAGCAATTAGATGGGGGGAGGTCCAAGAGAGAGTAGTATTCCAAAAACATAGGAGAATATCCAGGAATAGATAGCGATCAACAATGTAAAAGGTTTTAGAGAGGTCAAGAAGGATAAAGAATGAGAAAAAACCATTTGGTTTGGTAGTTCTGGGAGCACTGACCGCTTTGGGGAGAACGGTTTCAGTTGCATGATGAGGTAGGTAGCTATAATGCCGAAGGTTTAGAAGAGAGTTTGAGGAAAGGAAATAGGGGACCTGCATGTAGAAAACTTTCTCCTGACTTTAGCTATGGAGGAGAGATGAGATTTCAGACTATAGCTAGTCAGGATGGGCAGATTAAATCAGCATATTTTAAGGATGGATAGAGCAGTGGAGAGGTGTGTTTGTAGGCAGCAGGGAAGCAGCCAATAGATATGGAGAGACTGAAGATTATTGACACTGGGGACAACAGAAGGAACAATTTACTGGAGAAGATGGGATGGAATGGAATCAAGGGTACCTGTAGAGGGGTTTACCTTGGCAAGGAGAAGGGACACATAAATAGGCACATTGGATGATGAGAATAGTCCAAAGCTGAAGTTTGACAAGGCATATCCTTGCCATTAGGATAAGGGGTCAAAGGTCTTAAAATGTAGAAGATACTATAGAGTTGAATTGATTCATCAAGGGGTTGAAGTGGGGAAGAGAGGAGTATGTAGCCAGTGCCTGGGAAAGAAATGAAGGATGGAAAGATTGGAAATCATGGTGAAAAACAGTATCATGGAGTCAAAAGCAGAGGGAGAGTTAAAATGATAAAAGCCTATGATCGGATAAAGAAAGTTTGGAGTTTATGAGCGTGGAAATGTAACATTTGTGGGGCACGATGAGATCAAGGGAACAAGCGACCATTTCTATTTGTAGTTGAGTTAGGGTGAAAGAGTACGTTATGAATATTAAGTAGATTAAGGAAGTAGGAAGATAGGGTACTTGAGGGAGTGTCAAGTCCCCTAGTATGAGGATGGCATTTGAAGTTGAGGAAAAGATTGTAAGCCAGGCACTGAACTCATTAAGGAAGCAATGAGAATGTACTAGAGTTTGGGAGATGAGAGTTATTAAATTCTTGATTGGGTAACAAAGGTAGACTGAATGATTCGAAAGAGGAGAAGCCACAAAGTGATGGTGGTAGAGGGAGAATATGGAAGTGGCATTCAGGAGCAAGGAGTATTCTGAATCCCCTACCGTGACCAGTGAATGGGTGGGGGGGCACGGTATAAGTGAAAGGGCAAACAGCACTGGGAAGAGTATCCAGGGAATCAGTCTCATCTACAGAGAGCCAAGTCTCAGTGAGAGGGCATGAGAAAGGAAGAGTTTCCATACAAAAACAAGTGTGTTAATTATGGAGCAGGCACTCCAGAACACAGAATGGAAGAGGCCAGGAGATCTGGGTGGGACACTGGGACATCGTGGGGGGTGGGGAGAGGGAGGTATGGTTGAAAGATATGGGAATAAGGGAGTGGACAGTGGAGAATGGAAAGTGGGGTTTGGATATCAACATCTTGGAGGTTTACAATCATTGGGATGGGGAGAGAATGAGAAAGTGGGAGTATACTAACCATTGAGAAATGAGTTCAGGCCTCATATCAGTAATAGGAGAGAAGCCTGTTGAGAGATACAAGGGCTTATGCTGTTCAAAACCCTTCTTGGGTCCTACCTTATGGTAGGTGGTGATATGTCTTGAGAAACCTTAACAGGCCTACCTCACAGAAGACTGAAGTGTAAGTATGGGGGAATCCAAACAGGAGGCAGGGGTTGGCAGTTTGAAGTGGATTTAGTCTGAAAAAGGCCTTAGAGCACTGGAGAAAACCCTGAGGCAATGATAGAGGATAGGAATTGGGTGGATGATATCTACAGGTGGGTGTCTTGGATCAGCAGATCTCTGGACCCTCTCTGGAAAGAGGAGGCCAAGAGAAGGGTGGCCTGGATTATAGGCAAAACCTGTGATTCCATTGGCATAGGAAACTCCTACTGAGAAATTGCCTCTAGTTATGTATCTGCTCTTCACCTTATAGTCTTAGAGAATTGCCTAGAGCACCGAGAGGTTAAATAACTGACCTAGACTCACACAGCCAGAGTGGGTCAAAGGTAAGATTGAACCCATGTCTTCCCAGCTCCAGAGACAGCTCATTAAGAGAAGCAGGGATATAAGAGACTGAAAAATCCCTACACTGGATTTTAAAGATACTAAATTTTATTGATGCCTTTTGTTTTTACATTACAATAATTTCTAGGTCTAGCTCCTCTTCATACCCATACTCTTTTGTAATTAAAAAAAAAAACAATTAAGAAATAAAACAGCATTACATTGCTAGTGGAGTTGTGAGATGATCCAGCCATTTTGGAGAGTAATTTGGAACTATGCCCAAAGGGCCATAGGAATGTGCGTACCCTTTGACCCAGCAATACCACTTCTAGGGTTGTATCCCAAAGAAATCACACAAGAGGGAAAGGGACCCATATGTACAAGGATATTTATAGCGGCTCTCTTTGTGGTAGCCAAGAATTGGAAATCAAAGGGATGCCCATCAATTGGGGAATGGCTGAACAAGCTGTGGTATATGAAGGTAATGGAATACTATTGTGCCATAAGAAATGGGGATGATACGGACTTCGTAACAACCTGGAAAAACCTACATGACATAATGCTGAGTGAGCAGAGCAGAGCCAGGAGAACATTGCACACAACCACAGATATATGGATTCCGTGAGGACCAACCCTGACAGACTTCGCTCTTCTCAGCAACGCAAGGTGCAAGGATAACTCCAGGGGACTCACGATGGAGAATGCTATCTTCATCCAGAGAAAGAACTCTGAAGTTTGAATGCAGATTGAGGCACACTACATGCTCGCCTTTTTTCTTCTCTTTTGTTTCTGTTTTTGGGGTTTTTTTTTTTGGTTCTGTCTCTTCTTTCTCATGATTCATTCCATTGGTCATAATTCTTCTCCACAACTTAACTAGTGTATAAATTAATTCAATGCGAAGTTATACATGGTAGTTATATGAGATTCCATGCCGTCTTGGGGAAGGAGGGGGGAGGGAGGGGAGAAAATCTAGAACTCAAAATTATGTAGAACCGTGTGTGGCAAACTAAAAATAAAAAAATATTAAAAAAAAGAAATAAAACAGCAAAGAAAAGCAACCAAACACAATGACCTCATCTCTGAGTTTGCAACATTCTGCACCTGTTGCCATCCTGCCTTCCGATTAAAAGGAAGGTAAATGTCTTCACCTTTGCCCTAAAACCAAGATTAGACATTATGATTACTCATCTTTACTTCATCTTCATTAGTGTTCTTTTCATGTATATTGTTGCCTAAACTGAATCTTCAAAGAACTTCACCCTTATGTCTAAATTCAAACTAGCTCTTTTTTTTTTCAGGGATAACAGTGAAAGCTTAGAAAAAACAGCATTTTCCAGAAAGAAATTGACAGAAAAGCACTAGTTAGGAATAAACTTAGAAAAGGACAATTAAAAAAAGAAGAAAAAGACAATCATGAAAATATTTACTTTGTTCTTTGATTTGAATGGAGCAGTTACATCTTAGAAAGCTTTTATTTTAAACCTTGCGTAGATTTTTTTTCCATTAAAAAGCTTTGGTCTCTTCACTAGTAGGCAGCACAGGACAACCTACATAATGTAGAATTACTACTTTGACTAGTATATGTATTTCATATATATACATATATATGAACACTATCTTTAGAAACATGATTATATTAACTAAAATTATGTCAGCAGGCAAAATGAAATAAAAACAAACAAATCTCCCAAAATGAATACTTTACATCTAAAACTCTTGAGCAAAAGGCTATATTATAGGCTTTTTATTTCTTCAGTCTCTAAAAACTTCCAATCTTCTTGATCTTTCAGTGAACAAACACTACTTTCTCTTGTCTATTCTTAGTATAAAGTATGAGGATTCTATGACAAGGTCAGGAGAGGTGAAGGATAGGACAAAAAATACTGGTAAGGTGCTATTCTTTGCAGCCCTAGCAAAAAAAAAAAAAGGAAAATTTTCAAATAAAAGCGATACACTCAAGGACACATAGGAAGGAATGAGGATAAACAAGAGATAGGAAATGTCCATGCTCAATCAAGTAAGGTCATGGAAAGAAAACATAGACAATATTCTCAGCAGCAGCATAACTAAGCAGAAGAACGTTCAGTCTAAACACGTAGGAAGGTCATTTGGTGTCTATACAAATCCTCTTTCCAGAGAGTACGTTTTGACTTATGCATGCCATGAGAGGGACGGCTGAGAAGACAGATATATTCTTCTTCCACAATTCACTTCTTCAAATATAAGAATCGTTCCATCTGCTTTTTCATAGATTCAAAACATTTCAGAGTTAGAAGGGACTTTGGAGGCTAACTGATCATTTATATAACATACCTGACAGGTGATCATCCAAACTTTGACTTGAAGAGCTCTGGGGAGAAGGAACCCACTAGTTTCCTAGGAAGCCAATTTCACTTTTAAATAGATCCACTAGGAAAGTTTTACTGACATTAAGTCTACATTCTCACCCTTTGCACCTTTTACCTGTGCTTTATCGTTCTGCCCTCTGGGGTGGTTGTGGTTGTAGTCGTTCAGTTATTTCTGACTCTTTGTGACCCCATTTGGGTTTTTCTTGGCAAAGATACTGAGGTGGTTTACGATTTCCTTCTCCAGCTCATCTGACAGATGAGGAAAGTGAGGCAAACAGGGTTAAGTGATTTGCCCAGGGTCACACAGCTAGTAAGTGTCTGGGGTTGGTTTTGAACCCAGGTCTTCTTGACTCTAGGCCTGGTGCTCTATCCACTGTGCCACCTAGCTGTCCCATGTCTTCTGGGGACAAACAGAATAAATCTAATCCCTCTTCCACAATGAGTACCTTCCCCTCCTCCTAAAGTCTGTCTTCTTCAGTCTAAATATCCCTAGTTATTTCTATTAGTCTTCATATAGTATAGACTCAAGGACCTTTACCATCCTGTCTTCCACGGGATACTCTCTGGCTTATTAAACTGCGCTGCAGTGCCCAGAACTCAATACGGTGTTCTATGATACTTGTGGTTAGACAAGAGTGGAGCACATATATAGCAGGACCATCTTCTGCTTAATCTGCATTTTCACTTATGGTCATGGTTGGGGAAATTAGAATAATTGCTCCCCATTGTCACTTTCAGACTCTTCTACTACCACCATCACTCTATAATCTCTCTTCTTTTGAAGTTTTTTCAATCCAAATTTATCATCTAATCATTTTTTGTACCACAAAAAGTGCTGCTATAAATATTTTGCTGTAGATAGAGCATTCTTTTTGTCAGTGATCTCTTTAAGTTATATGCCTAGTAGTAGAATCTCCACGTTGAAAGGGTATGGTCATATTAGTCACTTCTATTTGTATCATTTCAAATCACTTTCCAGAATAGTTATACTAATACATATCTCTACCAATAATGGATTAGTCTGCCTATCTTAATGCAACACATTCAACATTGACTATTCCCATTTTTTGTCATCTTTTCTAATTTGCTGAGTATTAATTTGCATATTGTTTCGATTTGCATATCTTTTATCACTAGTGATTTAGATCATTCTTTCTTATGGTTGTTAATAGCCTGCAATTCTTTTGAGAACTTTGCATGGACTTTGGCCACTTGTCTATTGGGGATTGGTTTTTGGTCTGATCTGCTAATCTTATATACCTTAGATACCGAATCCTTATTAGATATATTCGATATTAAGATTAACAGCCCTTCTCCAACTTTCTTTTTGTACTAAGTACGTTAATTTCACTTGTGCAAAAATAATTTAATTTCATGTAATCAAAATTATTTTATCTTTTATAATTGCCTCTATCCCTTGTTTGGTTTAGATTTTGTATCTTACCCATAGCTTTGAAACTTATATGATCTGCTTCTCTCCTAATTTTTAATGATATTATCCTTAATATCCAGGCCATAAATGGTATATGATGCTGATCTAAGCCTATTTTTTTTTAAAAAATCAGGCTACTTTTTTATTTTCCCAGCAGTTCTTAAATCCCACAATAATTTTTTTGTAATTTTAAAATTTATTTTAAACTTAAATACAAAACAAGAAAAAAATTGCCACATACACAGCAGAACATAAGAGATGATTCAGTATAAAACAATAAATTTCCATTTCAAGAAAACCTATGTAATAAATAATACATATTGTTTTCAAAGCTGCCCAGCTTTTCTTTACTTCCTTCTAGGTTTCCTTTTGTTCTCTGCTGGGCACTTTTTACTTTATTTTTTCCCTCCTCTCCCCCCCACCATAAAGAAGACTGCAATTAAACATGAATATTTATATATATATATATACACATATATACATACACACATATGTGTGTGTGTGTGTGTGTACACACACATAGATATAGATATCTATAAACATATACATATATACTCATACCCTTATATGTAAGGCTATACTATATTTATTTCCACTTTTCATCAGTTTCTCTGAAGGCAGAGAACATCTTTCTTCATATGTCCAAGTCATGTTTTTTCTAAATCAACTAGCTCATAATTTCCTACGCCACAGCAATATTCCAACCCAATCACATCCTAACTGAGAGATTGTCTATAAAAGTTCCCCCTCCCCAACTTTCTATATTCCTTCTATTCTTGGCTGCATAGGTTTTATTTATACAATAAAATTTTAATTTAAATAGTCAAAATTATCCATTTTACACTTCAGCAATACTCTAACCTAATAATATAATTTAAGGTCTGATACTACTGAATCTGCTTCCTTTACATCTTTTTTCCCTGGTTTCTTTGAAGTTCCTGACCTTTTGTTCTTCCAAATGAACTTTCTTCTTAGTTTTTTCTAACTCAGTAAGATAATTTTTTTTTAGTAATTTAATTGGGATAGCATTGAATAAATAGATTAGTTAGGTATTACATGGTTTTACCTACCTGTGAACAACAAATATTACACCAGTTATTTAGATGTGGCTTCACTGGTATAAAAAGTGTTTTATGTTTATGTTCATATAGTTCTTGTGTCTGTTTTGGCAGTTACATTCTCAAATATTTTTTTACTGTCTAGTTGTTTTAATGGTCTAAAATGATATTGAATAATATTGCTGACACAGTGTAGTTTCCCTGTTTTCTCTTTTGATTAAATCTATTTTAGCTCTAACTTTTTCTGAGATCATGATTACTACCTCTGCTTTTGTTTTTTAACATAATAAATCCTACTCCAGCCTTTTATTTTATCTTTGTGTATATCTCTCTTTTTTATAGCATTTCCTCAAAGCAATATATTCTTCAATTCAAATTTTTAATCTGCTATCAGTTTCCATTTTATGGGTAAATTCATCCCATTAGCATTCTAAGCTATAATTCCTTGTGTAACAGAGCTAGGATTCAAAACCTACTGACCATAAATCTAGCATTTTTTCCTTCATCTGCTTCTCTACTTAGTTCCTTCTCCTCCCTTATCCTCTGTGAGACTGTTCTCATGATTCTCCTATCCCTCCAAATACTGCTCTGTTTCTTTTGATGGCTCTTCATCCTTCTCCTCCTTCTCCTATGTGAGTATTCCCCTAGATTTTATTCTAAGTCTTTGGCTTTTTCTCTACATTCTAGTCTATCCCTTAGTGATATCATCTATTCCCATGGCTTTCATTATCACCTGAATGCAGATGATTTGCAAATTAATATCCCTCCTCCCAATTTTTTCTCAGAGCTCTAGGCACATATTTCCAATTATCTGCTACCCATCTTCATCTAGAACATGAAGGAATGAAAAAAATAGTTTCATAAAGAGTAAGTGATTCACCTGAAATCTCAGTGGTAAGAATGAGCAGAGCTGAGTGTGAACCTAGGTTCTCTGACGCCAGATCCAGGTCTCATTCCACCCTACTACAAACGAGACATATTACTGGCAAGATGTTTTAGAAATAAACTTTGTTCTACAGAATCAAATGCTTTTTTTAATAATTAATGTTTTATTAATATATTTAATTTTTATAACTAGTCTAAAGATCACAGAATCTTTGAAGATATGGTCTGCTACCTATTTTCTTCACATATTTTCATCAACAACATGTGCATAGACTGTTCTCATAAAGATGTTGTATAAATAAAGAAAGAAGTCATATGGGTCATTACTTGTAGATGCCTTCCTGGTCACTTTTTTGGTAATAATGCCATAAGTGGTTTTTTTTCCTCCCTATTTGTTTCTTGTCTTCTGCTCTTTGAAAAATCTTAAAATCAATCCCTAATTTCTTTCAGTATTCTGTCTTTTGTGTGTACTTAGTCTAGTTTAGTCAATAATTCTGACTTCCTCTTCTGGCACGAAGGTACCATTAAAATGTCCTAACCAATGCAATCTGGGCAGACTAGGCTCTTAGGGTGAGGAGGAGGAAGGTAGAAAAACTTCGACAGAGTCCAAAAGTGCAGCCTTTGATACTAAAAGGGATTCTATCAGCACCTGTGAACATCCTTACGTAAATTCTTTATTATTGAATTTAAAAGGTACTTGGCGTGGAATAAGGTTTATCTTATTTTGTTTTGAACTTGATATTACAGCAAAGACTTTGGGCAAGTTATTGCATTGCATGAAGGACCTTGGGAAAATTTCTTTCCCCTGGGATACTTTGATATTTCTGGGTAGAATAATGGCAAGCACATGTTCAATTATCCATTAATATTTTAGCCTTCTTAGAATATTTCTAAAAACTTATTAGGTTACCAAGCCTCACTAACTCTCCTAGCATTGTATTTCTTAATCAATATATCTCCTTTTTCCACCTAACTTTGCACTATCCTCATTTGATTTTTCTCTATTCTCAAAAAAGTGTAAATTGTTTATCCCAAGTTCAGAGGAAGACTTTTTCTGTGGCTCTGGATTAATTCTTCAACAATTCTGTCTGCCTACCCTAAAGTAGAGTATTAAAAAAAAAAGAAGTTCTTCGACCTCCTGAGAATAAAACAGCACAGTTCTAACTTCTAGGGCCTCTCAGAACCACCTTTCAAGTTCTCTTTGGTCCTTATCTCCTGGAACTACTGCTTATGCTGCTTATGCTTAGGAAACAAGGCCAGAAAGGACAGCTGAGGTTTTGGGTGAATGGCAAAGTAGATTAGCATATGTATCCCTTCATTCTTTATCTATGTGTATAACCATGGTCTGTATGTTATCAATTTTATATGGGCTCACACCATGGCTTTATTTATTATCAACAAACTTAGTAGTTAGCAATAGAGTTTGCAACTAAGTTTTAGTTCTCTTAAAATCTAGAACCAGAGTAACTTCCTCATCCATCACATCAAGTTGTAGAGAAAAGGCTCTGAAGAAGTGGTAGCTGTACACCAAGGGGGACTTCTTGAAGCTGGCACAAGGTTCTGAATTACCTCCTAGGATCAGAAGCATCAGGACCTTTTCCTGGTGCTGGTAACCAGCATAGTAAATATGGTTGGAATCTGACCCCAGGGTGTTTATGACAAAATATGTTGAAAATACAGTATCAAATATATGTATGTAGACATAGGTAGATAGGTAGATGATAGATAGATAGAAATATGAAAAACACTGTACAGACAGTCTGGAGTGATTTGTTTTGCAAATTAGGGAAGAAAGGTTTAAGGTATTAACTGCCTGCACACTAAGGGGATTTATGTCACTATGTGTATAGAGGGTGTGTTTGTAGGATTTGTGGACTCAGATACAGATCCCTAGGTAATTTATGGTTCCTGGTTGCTTCCTCAAGTATGACTCTCCAGAGTTTTCAGGGTACCAACTAAAGCAAAATTCCACTTAGGGAACTGGGAACAATTGAGAATTAAAGCAGCAGCAATTACCAGTGCCAGGGACTATCAAGGCCTGACTAGATTTGAAGTGGGCTGACTGACCCTTTAGTAATGTCATGTCACAAGCAGTAGGTTCATATGCAAATATGCACCTATGCAAATACCTGTGAAAAGCTCTTTTAAAAAAAATAAGGAAACCTTGTACACACAACTTATTGGCAACTTCTTTCTAAATTTCATGCCTAAGAACTCTGTTGCTGCTGAATTTTTATGTGGCCTTCGATATTTTGTCTTGCCTCTTGATGACATTTCCAATTTCACTTCCTAATCCTCAGTACATTGATTCTCCATCAGGCTTTGAGCTTGTCATCATAGTTTTTATTTGGACTTGTACTTGAAGCCCTTCCTTGACTTCTAGTCTAAAAACTCCCTCTCAGCACTATATTCCTGTTGTCAAATACTTGGGAATGCATAGTTTCCTATGCAAGGAAGGATAGTTATAATTCAGTCTATGTCTTACTTTTGTAACCTCCTAGAATATGTTGCTTTAAGACAGGGATTCTTAACCTGGGGAGGGACTGTGAACACATTTTTAAAATATATTTTGATAACTATATTCAATAATTGATTTCCTTTGCAATCCTATGTATTTTATTTTATGCATTTAGAAACAGTATTTTAAGAAAAGGTTCATAGGCTTTACCAGATAGCTCCGTTACAGGATTCTTGTCATAAAAAAAAGGTTAAAAACCTTTAAGTTGCCTGAAAAAAACAACTCACTTCTTCAGAAAATAGTAATCTTTGGGAGAATCTAAGAATGATGTATTTTGGAAGATTCTCAACATTTTCATAATTTTAAAAATTAAGCAACACGCAGAGGTGGGCACCCCTAATCTGTGTCCAGCTAGCAATATTGGGATGCCCTGGGTCCTATATTGATGCCCTACATTTGGTGGAGCTGAGAATTTTAAGCCCTAGAAGATATGTGATATATTTTTTGGCACAGTTATGATCCTCCACTAGTTTCCTCAAGGAACCCAGCATGCTTAGAAACTTGGAGCTTGCACCGTGATGGAGATCACCAAGTATATTGAGCTGAGGGAATGTAAAGTTCTGGATCAGGAAAGTTCAGAGGTAGTGGTTCTACTTACTACTGATGACAAGAACAGATCATTTTGAAATGCTTGTAAATCTGTTGCATTCATTTTGTTGTTCCAGTTTTGTCTCTAACTGTTCTTGAGATGATCTAACTTAAGTTTCATGCTAAGTTTCTGAAGACTTTTTTTCTTCTCAAGTTTTTCCTACTGTATGAGATGTTACTGTTTATGTTTTCTACCATTTTCCTTTCTAATGTCTTGTTAATGAGCATGTATTCTAATCCAGTGATGTCTTAGTGGTCATAACTGTCTGCATCAACAGTATCAAATTCAAAGAGAAGCTGGGGTCCCTAACCCATACAGAAGGATCCAGTGGATGCATGGTGACTTAGAAAACTATGTATTATCGTTATCTATGTTTTATTGTATTTTTATTTATTTTGTTAGCTATTTCCCAATTAGTGTCATAGCCACAACTTGAGGCATATTTGACACCTTTGTTATGCATGACAAAGTGTTCACATCTCTGCTGGCTAAGGTGGTCTCTGGGATCTTTTGGCCTCCTTGTGACAATAGCAACTGCTATCCTACCTTTTCAGAGAGTGAAGATAACAACTAATTTCCTGGTGCATGAGATTTTATTTGACAAATTTATTCATAATGCAGAGAGAATTCTGCAATCAGATGAATGGTTCTCTGGTTGGCTCCTTCCACCAGAATTGTGCCATTGTGATTCTCTGTGACAAAGCCAAAGAGAATATGCAGAAAATTCTGTCCTGAAGTAAGCACCAGTTCCTCCAGAGGCCCTAATGAGGGGTCTCCAGCTCAGGGAGCTGGTCACCAGAATTGCTAACCTAGAGATAGAGAATCAGAGTCTTTGGAATGTGATTCAAGACCTTCCATTCACCATCTGCAAGCTGGAAACAGCTATATAAGCAGAAGAAATGCTCTTCCTCCCACTGCTCTCTGGCTCCTCATTCCCAGCATGTCCCCCCTATGCAAAAAATGGAACTGCCCACCTCATTACTTGCTGTGAAGATGGCCCTACCACAAGAAGATGATGATACTGATAGTGAGGAAAAAGACAAGGAAGTGGCAGGGTTTGGGGAGAAGTGGTTTGATGGTATGTAGAGAAGTCCAAGAACTCAGGGTTTATTGCTATGTCTTTCATTCTCAAGGATGCCAAGTCTTGGAATGATGAAACAGAGATGGCAAAATTGGAAGAGTGTTTCCACTCCATCTAGTTGCATAGACTTGTCTGGGGAAACTGGTGTTCATGGGATATGACTTCCAGAAGTCGTATGGCAGAAGATAATAAGATAGGCATAGGTACCCTGGAGTCTACCATATTTGAAGATTATGTATAGAGCATTGATATCACTGCTTTCAACAAGGTCTAAAAGAACACCGACTGTGTGTGAATCTATAACAAAAATAAAGGCTGAGTTCTGAAAAAAAAATTCTCTGTCCTAAACTCTAGTCAAACATCTCCAACTGACTAATTACATATTTCAAACCTATGCCTCATAAGCATCTCAAACTCAACATGTCCAAAATGGAACTCACCTTTAACCCACCTGCTTCTGAACTTCCTTTATTTCTCTAGAGAATGTAATCATCTTTCAGTTAACCAGGTCGCAACCTTGATGTTATCCCTGATTCCTCACTCTCTGTCACCCCACATACCTAATCATTGTTCCTTTCTCTCTGTTCACCCACTGAATGGGTGTTGCTTCAGATGAAGGTCTGGGAAAGACCTTAATTTAGAATGTAAATGTAAATCCACTACACCCTGGACCAAAATTGCAGTTGTCTTGACTTATGTCTTGCCACTGTACTTCAACGACTCTGGAGGGAGAGAGTGAGGCTGATGACTTTGCTCCCTTCTGCCTCACTTAAATCCAGTTCACACCAAGTTAAGACTTGACCCTCATGATGTCATTGTTCCTCAAAGGACCAACAATGACAATTCACACAACACTACCCCTTAATTCAGAACCTTATCTCCTCTGGCCTCAATTATTACAATAACAATAGCCTCTCATTTGCATTCCCAGCCTCAGTCCTCTCCCCTTTCCAATTCACCCTCCATAGAGCTGCAGGTGATTTTCCTAAATCACAAATCTGATCCCATCACTCCCCTGATGAACAAACTCCAGTGGAGCCCTCCTGTCTCTAGGATCAAACATAAACTCCCCTTTTCAGTTTTTAAAGCCCTTCACAATTTTGCCCCAATGTACCTTTCCAAAATTAACATTCCCCTTCCTACACAAGACCAGCCAAACTGCTCTTCTTGCTGTTGATCACACGTGACACTCCATCTCCTGTCTCAGCACCTTTGCATTGGCTGTAGTCTATGCCTAGGATGCACTCCTATTTTTCCTTCACATTTTAGAATTCTTTTTTCCTTCAAATCTCTGCTTGCCTTCTACCTGAAGCCTTTCTTAATCCTTCCCTCGACAGTTTCTGATACATTCCTCCCCAAATTTTTACCTTGTATTTACTTCAAATAGGTTTTCTACTAATCTGTGAATATGTTATCTCCTCCAACAGAATATAAGATTTTAGAGCAGAGATGATTTCATTTTTGTCTTGATAGCCTAGATCCTTCCATAATGCCAAGTAGTTACCTAATAAATGCTTGCATGACCGATTGTGGCCACTTTCGAGAGTATCTAGCTTTTTGAATGTATATTTTCATGATATATAGACAGTTGTCTACTCCTGTTTTCATTTTTAAGCTGTATACTTATTTATAAATTATATACATATACTTCTGAGTTAATGAATTATGTACATTATAAAACACAAAAATATTTTTATATTTTATTTATTAAGGTTACAAAATGTCTTTTTGCTCTCACTAAAAAGTGTTATCAATAATACTTTAGTGAGAGCAATGTAATTAAATATGCTTCATTTTAAAATGTTTAATTCTCAAAATTTTTGGTTATGTTGAAGGTGACAAACATTGGCAACCGTAAACATCTCCACATATAAATAAGAATAAAAAAGGATCATATATGAAACTACAAATCTCTATTATATACTTGCTTCCTTTTTTAAAAATCTTGATTTAACATTTTGTGACAGATTTGAAGGTCTCTTTCTAAGTTATTTTTTTACGTAGATCCTGGATTTTAATAGCTATTATTCAGTCAGTCAATAAACATTTATTAAGTTCTTACTATGTGCCAGGCACTGTGCTAAGTGCTGGTGATAAAATAAAAAAGGCAAAAACACAATTCCTGGCATCAAGGAGCTGGGAACAGGAAAAAAAAATTTGAACTTGAACTTACAAAAAATACAAAATGTTAACAGGCTTCAGTCAAGCCTAGGCACTCTGTGTGTGTGTGTGTGTGTGTGTGTGTGTGTGTGTGTGTGTGTATGCGCGCACGTGTGCACGCATGCCTATGTGTGTACATTAGGATGTGGAGAGAATCCTAAGTTTGATTAGAATGGTGAGTACCTGCAAAAGGGATGAAGCTGATTCCAAAACTTCTTTGGGGGGAGACACATGTGGTTCAAGAGATTTTATGAAGAGCCAGACACCAGCTGTATGTGAACTATATTCTGAAATTTCCTGAGGTAACTATGGGTGGAAGGAATACAAAGAGATAGGATACTTGGGATAGACCCCATTATTGGACCAAGTCTACGTAAGCACAGAGACTGGGTGCTCTGGACGGCAGGTTATACATTTAATTGAGTTCAATTCATGATTAATCAAATTCCTTACTGGGTGAAAGGCACTAGGCTATATACCTGAGATACAAAGACAAAAACAGTGTCCCTGCCTTCAACGGAGCTTACAATCTACTGGGGGCAGAGGGAAGAGAGACAGGTGAAAGGCAGAAGTGTCAATAGGTTGTAATGGAAGAAAACACACTGCACAAAGCTGGGTCTGTTCGTGCAAATGAAGAGGAGCAGGAGATGAGCTGTCAACTTTGGCAGGAGTCCAGTTGGCTTGGAATGAAGTTAATGAAGGAGAATTGTGTGAAATGAGGCTGAAAAGGTAGGTGGGACCCAAATTATGAAGTGTTTTAAATGACAGCTTGAGGAGTTTGTATTTTACAGGAGCCACTGAAGCTTGTTGAGAAAGACATGATCAGACCCACGCATTAGGAAGATTATTTTAGCAGTTGTGGTAGGATGGATTAGGGAAGAGAAAGACTGGGGGAAGGAAGACCAGTTGGGAGGTTATTATTGTAGTCTAGGTGAGAAGTGATGAGAATCTGAATTAGGGTGATGTCTAAGTAGGAAGGAAGGGATCCATAGATGATAGAAAGATAGGTAGATAGATAGAAAAAGCATATATTAAACCTTTTTTCTTTGCCAAGCAATGTGTTAAGTGCTAGAGATACAAATACCTGTAAGGCAAAACAACCCCTATCTTCAAGGAGCTTATATTCTAATGGAAGAAGATAACACATAAAGGGGAGCTTGAAAGAGAGTGTGTACATGTATAATCTATATCGGATTGTTTGTCATCTTGGGGAGGGAACAAAGGGAGAAAAATTTGGAATTCAAATCTTATAAAAAATGAATGTTGAAAACTATCTTTACATGTAATTAGAAAAATTAAAATAATAAAAATTTTCTTAAAAATCTCCTAAGGTACTAAGGCACTAGAATCCAAATGTTCACTCATTCCTGATGAAAATGAATAGAGACACATTGGGGTAAAAAGGTAAAGAAAGAAAGAAAGACAGAGAGAAAGGAAGGAAGGAAGGAAGGAAGGAAGGAAGGAAGGAAGGAAGGAAGGAAGGAAGGAATAAGGAGTATGTATGTAAATTTCATGTTTGCTGATGTATTTCACCTTTAAAAAAGTTAAAAATTAAAAGTTGAAAAAATGGAACATATTCAGTCACATTGCTCCTACTAAATGTATAGAAATGGCCTAGAAGTGCTATAGAAACCAGAATCAGACGCAATAAGGGCACAAGTGGCCTCTCAGAGCCTGTTGTGGTTCCAGGAGAGAATTACAAGATTCCAGTGGGGGAAAAGGGCCAGAGCGGAAACCATACAGCATAGACCTGACTAAGACATGCTGTGGAGGCCTGGAATCCAAAAACTAACCCATCAGAGCCCAGGGTGGTTCCCTAGGGAAGATTTCAAGATTTTGGTGGAAAGTAGAGACAATGACTCTGGTGGAGATATGACTGTTGTACCTTGAGGTACTTGACTAGGTGTGAGAGTGGTAGTAAGAGAGAAGAAAGAATCCAGCATGACTCTGAGATTTTAAACTTGGGTAACTCATACTTTCCTCAATGGAAAAAGGGAAGTTTAGAGGATGGGCAGGTTTAATGGGGAAGAAAAAGAGTTTCATTTTAGACATGTTGAGTATGAAATTTGTTTAGTACATCCAGTAGGAGAGAGGCACTTAGGCAGATGACAGTGAGTTGCTGAAGTTCAGAAGGATGATTGAGGCTAGACATGTAGATTTTGGAGTCATAAGTAGAGATAATACTTGAACCCATAAGAGGTGATGGATGAAATATACAAAAGAGCTGACCTAGACAGTAAAGAGATAGGGGCCTAGGTCAGAGCTCTGGGAGGCACCCACTAAAAGGATCTAGGAGATGGAGGACAATCTGGCCAAGAAAACCGAAGAGTGGTCAAACAGAAGAGAGCAGAGGCATGGAAACCAAGGGAAGAGAGAGTGTCCAGGAGGATAGGGTGGTCAATGGTGCCCAAAATTTGTATATAAGCCAAAGAAGACAAGGACTGAGACCACTGAATTTAGCAGCTAATGATTGTTGGTAACCTTGAAGAAATCAGTTGCAATAGAATACAAGATTGGAAGACAGATTGCAAGAGGCTGAGATGTGAGTGAATGGTGAGAAAGCGAAGATATTGAGGGTAGACAATTCAATATAGGAGTGTGGCAGTAAAAGGAAGGAGAGATAAGTGAGGGGGTTTTGTTTATTTGTTTTTAAGGAAGAGGATAAACCTGAGCATGTTTGTAGGCAAAGGGAAAGAACCAGTAGAGAGAGCTTGAAGATGAGAGCAAGAAATAATGGAAGATGTTGGAAGGAATGAAGTTTAGGGTACAGGTAGAAGGGGTGGTAGTGGTGGGAAGAGGGGTAGCCTATTCTGTAGAGACAGTAGGAAAGGAGGAGAAAATGAGTGAAAATATAGAAGGGCTTTGGGGTATGGAATCAGTAAGAAGAGGAAGTTAATGGGAGATACTTTGTTTTCTCAGTGGAGTAGGAGGTGAGAACATCTACTAAGAAATAGCAGAGTGGAGGAGTGATTGGGGGCTTGAGGAAAAAAAATAACTTTAGGACAGCTGCTGAGAGGGAGTGAGAGTCACTGAAGGAAGAATGAGTTTTGCTGTGCAGCAGTGAGGGCCCTATTGACTTTACTTAAATTTTTTGATCGATACCCTTTGTCTTTATACACATTCCATGTAAAAAAGATTAACAATAAAAAAGAAAAAATACTAACAGTTCAGCAAAAAACAACTGAGCGTCACTCACATCCAACCGTATCTGCACTGTTCTCCACCCGCCCTCTTCCACTTCTTCAATGAAGGGAGGTGCGTTTTCTCAACTCTTCTTTGGTAACCATTAAATGATAATAATATGAATGTGTAGTAGACCCAGTCAGATTGGCCCAGTAGAACCAGTCAGAATATAAGCAGAGATGACTGATGGTGGGGGTAATCCAAGTTTGAGGATTGGAAGGTCATGAATGGTGTTAGGACAACATGGAAAGGAAATCAGGGCAGAAAAATTATGTATAGTCAAAAAATGTGTATGAGTCAAGACTGTGAAGGGAAAAGAGAGAGGTCAGAGCAAGGGGTGATGGACTAGAGGAATAGGGAGAGATATAATAAAGATGTTGTAGTGAGGATTAAAGTAATTTAGGAGGAAGAGAAATAGGATAGGAGTTTGTGATCAGATCTGCTTTCAAAAATAATAAAGTTGAAACAGTTTTGGGTGAATGTGAGACCTAAGGTATGACACTGGGTACTCATAGGCCAGATTGAATTCCTAAAAAGAACAGGACCTCAGACACTAGGGCTGAAGTGACCTAGGTAGAGTGAAATGTAGGTCATGGGAGTTGAAGAGGGAGGCCAAGAAGTTTGAGGGAATATCAACACACACATACTGAAGTGCTGAAGGGTAAGAGTAAAGGTTGAATTAGAACAAGGGTTGGATTACAAGGGGGATTCTTAACCTGATATCTGTGACTTGGTTTTTTAAAAAATATTTTTGTATTTAATATATTTTTAGGTCACCCCTATCCCAAAGCCCTTGATATGGGACTCTCCTTATTGGTGGAGATGAATGCTCTGTGCTGTCTGAAGGGCAAAATCTTAATCACATTGAGAACTCCAGTCTTTTTCAGTCTTCTATCATCAAGTCAGTTTGGGTATGCTTTGAGGGGGAGGCTAACCACACTTCAGGCTGCTGAAGGAAAAACTTCTGGCAAGACATGAGAGGAGCTGGCAGTCTCTATAATATGTCTCTATCCCCAGCTTGCTACCCTAGGGATATTGAGGGATTTCCCTTTAGGTAAGATTTAGGACTGGCTTTCTCTCTGTCTCTCTGTCTCTGTCTCTCTGTCTCTCTCTCTCTCCCCTCAAACTTACCTTGCTCCCAATCAGAGAGCTCCTTCACTCTATATTGTCTTGTATATATTCTCCTATGAATACTTCTGATTCTGTTTAGCTATGATTTGAATAAATGAATTTCTTTGCTATTCATTACGTGTTCATTGTGGAACTAGTATTTGGTGGGAAAGGGGTCAAGCCTTGGATATAAAACCTGAGTTCTGGGGCAGCGAGGTGGCGCAGTGAGTAGAGCACCGGCCCTGAAGTCAGGAGGACCTGAGTTCAAATCCGACCTCAGACACTTGACACACTTACTAGCTGTGTGACCTTGGGCAAGTCACTTAACCCCAATTGCCCTACCTTCCCCTCGCCAAAAAAAAAAACAAAAATAAAAACAAAAAACTGAGTTCTACCTTCCCCCTAATAATGAGAAATAGCAATCAGAAGTTATATTGAACCTGATCACATTCCCTCTAGACCAGCAATATTTAAGGGAGTGGATAGGTATGATTCTAGCCACGTACCCCTTCTCTCTAATGAGAACAGAGTGGCCTCTGGTGCCAACTTCCTGCTTTCCTTCCAGGAAGGAATGAAAGTCTTCCTTGGAGAAGAGGGAAAAGAGACTAGAGATGATATTCTATCTCCCTTTGAGCCACACAATGACAGCCCTTGCTACAAAAGGGCCCCATTACATTTTAATTATATTTTAATATAACTGGTTTCCTTTGTAATCCTATGCATTTTAAAATGAATTTTAAAATGTTATCCTGAGTAGGGGTCCATGGGCTTTTCACCCGGCTTCCAAAGGGACTCCTAGAGCAGAAAGACTATTAACCAAGTACTATTGTTTTTTGTCCTTCGTTCTTGAAGAAAACCATGGCATCAGGAAGTTGATGCCGCAACTCGCAAGTGAATTGGATTTAAGTGAGGGAGGTCTTATGTCAGCAGCCTCACTTTCTCCTCCAGAGCCATCTGTGTCCAGTGGCAAGTTATAAATCAGGATGACTGGAGATGGCCCTGGGAGCCAAGTACTAAACTCTTCAAGAAAGGAAGGAGAGTGGCATGGAGATGGATAGGCAGAATTGTTCTAAGAGGGTAGAAGAGCTGGGGCATTAGCGCAGGTGCTTCCTAGAGGGGCAAATCTGCTTCCTCCTCACTATAGCTGAGAAATCGCAGTCCTGCCATCTTGTCTCCTGTCAATTTTCTGCTAGCTCATACCCTAAAGGAGGTTGAAGGGCAAGATGACTGTTGGAGAGTGTTTGGTGGAGGGAAAAGATAGAGTGGGAGGGAAGAGTCTGTCTCCTGCCTGACTGCTACTGCATTAGTTTTTGCCTGATGAGTTGTGGCAAACATGAAGAGAGTGAGGGAATGAAGTCACTTGGTGACAGAAGCCAGCAGAAGAGGAGAATGAGATGAGAGTACTTCAGAAATCCTAGAGAAGACAGACCTCTGGGAGTTTATAAACGTGGTCTAGGAATTAGGCTATCCCCTTTCCAAAAGGCAAAAAGAAAGGAAATAGCATTTATATAGCACCTACTGTGTGCTGGGTATGGTGCTAACCACTTTACAAATATTACCTCATTTGATCCTCAAAATTCTGCCAGGTAGGTGCTGTTATCCCCATCTTAGACAAACTTAGACAAACAAAAGCTAGGTGATTTGCCCAGTAATTGTCTGAGGCTATATTTAAACTGTCAAATCATCCTCTTCCCTTCTCCCTTTTCAATTTCCTTTTATGTGTTTTCTTTCTCTATTAGAATGAAAGCTCCTTTAGGGCAGGCACTGGCTTTCTTTCTGCTTGTATTGGTATTCCCAGCATTTAGCACAGTGCCTGGCACAGAGAAAGCACTTAATAAATCCTTCTTGACTTGACTTGACAGTGTCATTATACTTAAAATAATATGTTGCTTCCTGAGGTGATAATTTGGATGGAAACCAGTGATTTGGATATATAAATTCTGATAAGTTCACATTTTAAAAATCAGTCTGTTATTTTCTAGGCACATTGAGAACTGGATAAGAAGTAGATTTCCCACTCTGTACTCTGTGGAATGGCACTTTTGGAGGGTTTTTTAACTTGAATGAATGGCACATTCAGAGTTCTTTTTACAAGAAAAATGCTTTACCAACTAGTAAAATCCTGCATCATTCCCAATGAGATTAAAATTTTCTTCACAGAAATTATTAAAAGCTATAAAAGTTCATGGCAAAAATCATAAGTTCAGATTTTCTGACATCTATAGCCCACCCAGAAGAGTACCATCATCTCATAAATTAGAAGGAACAAAGGTTATGTTCCTGCTAGTGTGTTTCAGTTTATTTTGAGGGGAAATAGGAAAACTAGGAGTGGGAAGAGAAGGGTGCCAATCACCGGTGTCTGTTGTAAATGAAATTCCCATTCCTGCTGGAACTGAGAGAGTTAATACTTTTATCCTAAATTCTACAACTGATTTCTATTGTCATTTCATGGAACTGTCAAGGAACCCAGCCAAGCCAGCATAAAGCCAATATTTTCCACTGGAGGGAGGAGAAAAAAAAAATTACCTCTCTAGAAACAAACAAACAAAAAATTGCAATCCATTTAGTTGACTTCAGCCAGACGATGTAAAAGTCAAAAAGTTACGTAATACATCTTGGTTTTTATTTAGATTTTTCTTTCTTAATTGAAGTGCTTTACTTAAAAAAAGTTCCCCAAAATGAATTCAAAAAACATTTGACCCAGTTCACTGTATGGATAAAATGTCTATTTGAAGCTCTAGATTTGACTAACATAATTATTTAATTTGGGGCAGGAGTTGGGGAGGCAGTATTTTTCTTAAGAACCTAGATTGTTCAATTGTATTACCATACAATCTTCCTTTTTTATTATTAAAGTGTTTTTAAGCAAAGAAAGGAAGCATGATTACACTGTAGTTATGTTTATTCAGCGCACAATTGAATAAAATAGCATATAGCAAGGCTGTGGGTTTTTTCTTTTTCGAGTTGCAAAGAAGAGAGTGGGGAGTACACTTGAAACACTGTGAAAACAAAATGAAAATTGAACAAGTTTGTTTGGTAAAACTGAGCAACATCAATGAAACCCCAATTTTAAAAAAAATTATATCACACCAGTATGAGAAGCTATTACAGTACTTTCCTTATTTCATTCTATTCCCCCTTATGTACACTAAGATTTTCCCAAATTGGGCTAACTCACAGGCCCTAGAAGACACTGTATACTTGCTCATCTTGGAACTTCAAAGTGTTCCCTACATCTAGAATGGCTTCCCCTCTTCTTACCTTAGCTCTACTGATGCTTTCAGACTCAGCTCAAGTGTTATGTTTCCATGAAGTCTTCCTTGATCCCTCCAGCTAGAAATGGTTTCTTTTTCATTCCATTATTTAACCAATGCAGCTACAGTGTAAGGGATAAAGAACTGGCCTTGAAGATACTTCTGGTCAAGGTGGCTGCCTGAATGAAGACAGACCTCATACCTCTAGCCTACTTCCATCAGAACCTAAAATTTGACCTAATAAGGATGAAGAAATCCAATGAGAAATCATAATAGGTTTCTTCCACTCCAGAACTGCACAAAAATTCAGCCAAATGGTTATGAGAAATTGTAAAAGGGGGCACAGACAGACAAACTAACAGCCATTCAGCAAGGAAGAGATACAATTCAGGGACGCTGGTATGTACCTTCAAGCCCCAGTGTCTAGAGGCATAAAGAGCACAGGGTTTTCCTGAGGAAGCCCCAGGTTAGTCAGCCACTCACATCAGGGACTATGGAAACCTTGAGGAGTGGAAGCCACCAGTGTGGTGTGGCAGCAATGAGACCAGGACAGTCCAAGTACCCAGGGCCTCCAAGGTCCCTAGGATTTTGTCCTGAGATACCACAAAACAGAAGTTCTTAAACCTTTTTTGTGTCAATGTACACTTTGACAGACTAGTGAAACTTATGGACTCCTAAGAATGTTTTTAAATGCATAATATAAAATGCAAAAGGAAACCAATCACAGTATATTGAAATATAGTTATCAAAATATTTTTTTTAAAAGTTAATGGGCCCCAGGTTATGAATTCTGACACAGAAACCCTGAACATCTAAGTGCTCTGAATCTTAAATCCCCTGAGGTAGAGTTCAGCACCCAGGTGACTCAGGGCAAGACTAAGCAGGGCCAACCACCCCACCAAGAGCAGGGCAAGGGGTGGAGTCTGGACCTGGCATAAGACTCCAATTCAGTAACTGAAGCTGGAGAGATGAGTACACCAAAGCCAACAACCAGTATAAAAAATTATTGTAGATCTAGACATCACCAAAAGGAGAGGAGAGAAGAGGAGATGGAAATGGAAGGGAGAAGTGGTAGGGGAAAGGGAAAGGGGTAGGGGAAGGGGGTAGGGTAGGGGAAAGGGGAAAGAGAGAGGGAAAGGGAAGGGGAGAGGGAGATGGAGAGGGAAAGAGAAAAGAGAAGTGAGGGGAGGGGAGGAGAGGGGAGGGGAGGGGAAGAAGGAAGAGGAGGGGAAGAAAGAAGAGGAGGGGAGGGAAGGGGAGGGAAGTGAAGAGTCCCAAGTAGTACAAACTGACAGTGTGAAGTGAACAGAACCAGGAGAATGATTTATACATCATAAAGGAAAACAACTTTGGAAGCCTTAAGAAATCTGATCAATGCTATGATCATGTGTCTAAGGGACCTAGGGTGATGCTACTCACCTCCAAACAGACAGACCCAAGGTGCAGAAAGACTCGCATTTTTTGACATGGCCAATGTGTGGATTTGTTTTGCTTGATTATGCTTATTTATTTAAAAGACATATTTTTCTTTCTTTTGGTTTTATATAAGAGGAGGGTGGGAGGGAAGAAGAGGTGTTAGCAATAGCGAGACAAAGAAAGTCATTGAAACATTTTTTTTAAATTCACAGTAGAGAATGAACATAAGTTCAGAAGGACAAACAGAAAAGCAAGACAGTCTGAAAATAACACGGAATTCGTTATATACTCTTTTTAAAAACCAGAAGTATAAAATAACAATTTTACCTAACTAAACTATTAATTCAATATCATCCCAATTCAATTACTAAAAAATTATTTTACTGAGTAAGAAAAATAATGACAAAGTTCATTTGGAAGAGCAAAAGGTCAGGAACTTCAAAGAAACCAAGAAAAAAGATGTAAAGGAAGTAGATTCAGCAGTATCAGACCTTCAAATGTATTATAAGGGAGAGTATTGTTTAAGTATAAAAAGGATAATTTCAATTATTTTAAATCAAAATTTTCTTGTATAAATAAAACCTATGTAGCCAAGAATAGAAGGAATGAGGAAAATTGGGAAAAAAACTTTCATAGACAGTCTCTCAGATGGGATGTGACTGGGTTGGAATATTGCTGTGTGTAGGAAATGATGAGCTGGTTGAATTAGAAAAACATGGAAAGACTTAGACCTATGAAGGAAGTATGCTATCTACCTCCAGAGAAACAGATGACAGGTGGAAATGAACATAGTACTGTCTTTGTTTTCATTTTGTTTTTTAAATTTTAATTAGATTTTTTATTTTTAGTTTACAGCACTCAGTTCCACAAGTTCTTGAGTTTCAAATTTTCTTCCTCTCCCTCCCCTCCCCCCTCCTCCCAAGACAGCATTGAATCCAATATATGTTCTACATATACCTTTGCATTAAGCTTATTTATATAATAGTCAAGTTGTAAAGAAGAATTCTGACCAATGGAATGAATCATGAGAAAAAAGAAACAAAACCAAAAAAAAAAAAAAGAAAAAAAGAGAGCAAATAGTTTGCCTCAATGTGCATTCAGACTCTGTAGTTCTCTCTCTGGATGTAGATAGCTCTTTCCATCATGAGTCCTTTGGAGCTGACTTTGAACCTTGTGTTGCCGAGAAGAGCCAAATCTATCAAAGTTAGTCATCACAGAAGCAATATGACTGTGATTGTGTACAATGTTCTCCTGGTTCTGCTCCCCTCACTCAACATCAGATCATATAGGTCTTTCCAGGTCATTATGAAGTCTGTATCTTCCCCATTTCTTATAGCACAATAGTATTCCATTACATTCATATACCACAACTTGTTTAGTCATTCCCAATTGATGAGCATCCCCTTGATTTCCAATTCTTTGCTACCACAAAAAGAGCCGCTATAAATATTTTTGTACATATAGGTCCCTTTCCTACTTCGATAATCTCTCTGGGATACAGCCCTAGAAGTGGTATTGCTGGGTCAAAGGGTATGCACATTTTTTTTGTTTGTTTTTTGGCAGGGCAATTGGGGTTAAGTGACTTGCCCAAGGTCACACAGCTAGTAAGTGTGTCAAGTGTCTGAGGTCACATTTGAACTCAGGTCCTCTTGACTCCAAGGGCAGGTGCTTTACTCACTGCGCTACCTAGCTGCCCCCTGGTATGCACATTTTTATAGCCCTTTGGTCATAGTTCCAAATTGCTCTCTAGAACAGCTGGATCCATTCACAACTCCACTAACAATGTAGTAGTATGCTAATTTTCCTACATCCTCTACAACATTTATCATTTTCCTGTTTTGTCATATTAGCCAATCTGACAGGAGAGATGTGGTACCTAAGAGTTGTTTTGATTTGCATTTCTCTAATCAATAGTGATTTAGAGATAGTACTGTCTTACATATATGTATATGAGTGTATATGTATATACATGTGTATGTTTATAGATATCTGTTTATATGTATATGTGTATGCATGTGTGTATCTCCATGCTTAATTGTATCCTACTTTAGGGTGGGAGGGAGAGGTAGGGGAAAAAAAGAAAAGCTGGGTAGCTTTGAAAACAATATGCAGTATTTATTATATAGGTTTTCTTGAAATGGAAATTTATTGTTTTATATTGAATCCTCTCTTATGGTCTGCTGTGGACATGGTCATTTTTTTCTTTTCTCATTTTGTATTTAAGTTTAAAATTTTTAAAAATTTACAAAAAAAAGCAAGAGGTATGTAATGGAGAGTCACAGTTTCATATGCAATCATATTTTTGTGTTCTGCCATGTCTTTAGAAATCCTCTTTTTATATTTAAATCCAGAATAATTTTTTAAAAGACCAAACTATAACATTGAAACAGTAAGGCAATAATAACAGTGTAGATGATAATTGTCAAAATGCCTATGTAGTTCTGTATCGCAAAGTATATGAGACTCTCCACGTAGAAGGTAGAAGAAGTAAACCATTTATTCAGACACCAGAGAACCATATCCCACAAGCCATTTATCCAGTCAGTCCACTTCATCATAACAGCAAGGAACCCAAAACATTCAATACAGAATATAACAGACTGGAGCCTCAGCATCCCCAAAACTCTCTGACCCCCTGCTGGGGTCTCCCCAAAGACAAACTCACAGTGCAGGTAAATCAGCCTGTTCAGTTCTAACAATCACGAGGGCGGCCATTAGCAGCCATAACATCTTTCTTTCTCTCTGCATTTTCCTGTGACATAACTTTCTTTTCCTGTCAGGAAGCTCTTCCCACCACATATAACTTAGGCTTTCTGTGATGTAAGCGGGTCACATGGCCTATCAATGGGTGGGAAAGATCTTCAAATCTAATTGCTACTACAAACATACAAATTTTTAAAAGAGAAAACATACAATTGTTTTCACCACTCTTCCCAGCAAAAAACAAACAAACAAAAACTAGCCTTGGAACCCTGAGGAGTGAGGTTAACATTAAGTCCCTCTTCTGACACACACTGGCTGTATTGCCTTTGCTTAAATCACTTCTCACTGCCCCAAGCAACTCTCTCTATAAGTGTAAGTTGAAGAAAAGGTGGTGACCTCTGGGGGTGGGGGGTGTTAGGTGGGAGGAGAGGGAGGGGGAGAAAATTTAGTACTCAAAAACTTGTGGAACTGAGTGTCATAAACTAAAAATAAAAAAGAAATTAAAAAAAGAAATTATAGATCCAGTCCTTATCCATAATGCTTTACCTTTCTTTTATAATAGTCTAATTAGCATTATATTTACTATTTGTATGTCTTATCATCTTGGAAACTGCCTTTTAAACAAATTTTCGAATAGCCCCTTTTGAAGTTAGATTATAGGAAAAAAGGGTTTGTTTCATTCAATCAGAAAGCATTCCTTTTTATTTTTAATTTTCTTGCAACTGAGCTCATTATTTAAAACATTTTAAAGTTATCTTACACCCTTGACAAACATCCACAAATATGAACACGCTCCTTTTGAAAAGAACAGAAAAAGGTGATTGTATATGACAATGTGAAATTGTAATACAAGGGAAATTAGGAACCCCTGAGTAACCCCTAGCTACTGACGCCCCCTAGGATCCGGTGACTCCTTCCTGGAATGTCAATAGATAGGACCATCCCACTGAGAGATAACCTGGCAGATCCTGTCTAGCAGATATCCCTGAGACTCCTTGGTTCCTTCCTGGAATGTCAATAGATAGGACCATCCCACTGAGAGATAACTTGATGGACCCTTCCTGGGAGATATCCCTGGGACTCTGTGACTCCACCAAGGAATGTAAATGAGATTATCCCACTAGTACGATAACCTGACTGAATCTTTTGATCAGCCAGGACCTTTGTTCCTCTTCCCCCTACTCTGTACCCCCATATCCTATATAAGCCAAGCCATCACCCCAACACATTTGCCATTGATTTGTGGTGCCGTACCCCGATGGCCGCCGGCTAATAAATTCTCCACTTAAAACTTATACTCTGTGGTGTGTCTCGCTCGCTTCTGGTACAACATTTTGGAGGCCCCAGCGAGATGAGGCGGTATTTCGTGTTACCGCCCTGGAGACACACACAGAATTCCGGACCTCAGCAGGGAGTCTCTGCCCCCGATCCACCTTCTCTCACTTCAGAGGGCCGGCTCCTGGGGATTTCTTTTCCTAGGACTCTGATGTGGAGTGATGGTCTCGGAGAATGGACTCTTTGCTGACCTGTCCCTTTTCGGCCTACGGAGAATTCTGGTTTTGTAGACCTCTAGAGGTAAGGTTTTCTGGTTTGGTTTCTGGTTTGGGGCTAGCCATTTGGGTCTCTGATACCATGCTAAACCCTGACGAGGCTGTGGTACAGAGCTAGGAAGCTGGGACGCCACCCTTCCTATTGGGGTGTGGGAAGATTGGGGTGTTTTCCTTGAAGAGGGAACCTGGTTTATTTTCTTTCCTCTGAGGGGACCTGCTTAGCCCCAGTTAACTCATGCCATTGGTTATATGTTTTGTGTTGGGTGTGGGAAGATTGGGGTGTTTTCCTTGAAGAGGGAACCTGGTTTATTTTCTTCCCTCTGAGGGGACCTGCTTAGCCTCAGTTAACCCATGCTACCGGGTCTCTTTGGGTATGGGAAGATTGGGGGTGTTTTCCTTGAAGAGGAAACCTGGTTTATCTTCTTTCCTCTGAGGGGACCTGTTTAGCCTCCAATTAGCCCATGCTGTTGGTCTCTGTTTTGTGTTGGAGGTGTGAGAGAGATTGGGGGTCGTATCTTTGAGGAGGAAATCTTTCCTCTGAGGGGGCCTGCTTAGCCTTCAGTTCGATCCACACCGTGAACCTTGTTGTGTTTTGAGTTCGTCTCTGTTAGCGTGTCTGTGTCAATTGTGAAATGTCTATGTTTTGTTAAAAAAAATCTGAAACTTAGGCAGCCAGAGATATCAGGCTGCCACTAGGAAAACAGACTCCCTTCCTTGTGGCTCCCGTTTGGCCAGCGTGGAACTACGGGGAATGGGTTAAAATTTGGCAAATTCTGGGTTTTAAATTGTTAAAAAGTTTGGAAATTGGTTAGTTGAATTTGGGAAGAAAGATCTCCTGAAATTGTAAATCCATTCCAGGAGCTCACTCTTGCTGGAAACATCTCCTCCCAATGAATGCCTTCTGGCTAAAACCTTCGTTAAAGTCTTCAGCGGGACTCTCGCATTTGTCTTAGTCCCGGATTCCCTGAGATTCAAGTACAAAAGAGGTTTTTGGGAGTGAGCAAGGGGGTGAAGTTTTACTTGAATTACAATCATTGAGATCTTTTCACTAGGGCTGCAGTAAAGGTTAGAGCAGTTAAATCAAACTCTTCTCCCCCCAGATCAGATTAGTAGAGAATGCAGGAGATAACTGTAGAGAAAAACTTAAATCACCCTTGCCCACCAGGCAATGATGAGAGGGATAGAAATTCACAGACTGACAGTCAGTCCTGTGCCCCTGAGTACCTTTGTAGCCCGTCCTTGTGGTAAAGTTTAAAAGGTGAATTTGTGAAAGAGAGAGATAGAAAACCTGTATAAGGAATTTAGGAGGGTTGTAGAGTAGCAGCTTGAGATTACCTGTCTAGTCAGGAGTCCATGTGCTCCTCTTGGCTGCCATGTGCTGCTCCTGGTCTCACCCTTCCCCCACCCTCCACATTGACATCAGAGCTGAAGCTAAAAGGAAACTTGTAAAGAAATAGGGTTGGTCAGTTAGTGCTTGGAAGGGTAGGCTCCTTGCCCTCAAGGGGCTGCCAGGCCCCACCTAGGGAGGAGCCCTTTAGAAAACTAAAAGGGATTTTTTCCTGCTCTTATCTTCCTTGGGAGTCCGAAAAAAAAAAAATCCTTTTAGGCATTTTTGTATAAGATGAAGCTTGGAAAAAGTGGGTGCAAAATTAAGTTTCTCTTTCTTTCATAACTTCATTCATGGCCAGGCAAAAATTCCTATACCTGGGCCAGAGGTAGTGGTGCTGAAGAATATACAGCTAAATAAAGTGTATTTGGGATGTTAATGTATTAGTATATGTGTTACATATATTAATACATTAATATATAATATCAGAAGTAATAAGACCAACAATTCCTATATTGTATCTGGAAATGCAATAGATGTCATCTGAAAATTATTGTTTGTGTATTTCTAAACTTGCATTGTGTTCCCAAAAATTCTCTTAGATTGTGAAATTTGAGAAGACCATTGTGTGGTAAGAAATGATATTATAGCAATTTTAATCTGATTTAGATATATGTGAATTGGGTTTTTAAAGGGATGTCATAAAATTTGGAATTGTTATATGTGGTTATAACAAGTAAATAATTAGTAATACTGATATTTAACCATAAGAACAGACTTTCTGTGTGAAAAAGTTTTCTATTATGAGAATATATCTGGTGATTTAAAGTTATAGTTTCAAATAATGATATGAAAGATTCTCCATGCAAGGAGATTTAGAAATGTGATCACCTAAATTGATAAAAGGGTTGTTTCAAGTTTTAAAATGCATAATTATGTTTAGGGCACTGGTACATTTCTAAATTGTGTAATTTGACAAACAGATGTATCAGCAATATTGAAAAATGTGGTAATCTTTTATAATGCAGAGAGTATTGGGCCTTAGAAATTAAAATGTTACCACTAGTGGTTAAGAATCAGATTTGATTTGCTTATCCAACTCAGTTATGATCACTAGATTGGTAATTAATTGGAATCTGTTTCAAGTCTTAGATACATGATAATTGCTTGTGGTGTACTTATTTCTAAATTAGTTATTATATACAAATTGGTTAACATCACATTACCTGTGCTGTTAGAGAATAATTCTCTTATAATCTGGATGTTGTTAGATTGAGAATCGTAGTTAATTAAGAAATTGAGGTTATTAACTGAAACAAGAACTTTTGAAACCATCTAGGCATGAATTCTTATCAATCTTGTGTGGTTTTCTGTGTAGAGGAATTCTTATGGAAAGTCCTGGTAAACCTTATTATTGTGATAAGGCTAATTAATTGAGTATGTAATTTATAGAAATTAAGTGTCCTCCCATTATAACACTTTTTGATTAAGGAACTTTGTAATGTCTAGGAATTCTGTGCAATATTTGAGAGTGAGGACATTTGGCACCAACTTAGTTAATGAATTCCAGCATTTAAGGGTTAATTTGCTTTAAGGAAAAAGGAGATGTCTATCATTTTAAAACCTTCTAAATAATTGTGTTCAGGAAAGTTTAGCGAGCATGCCTTTTAACATCTGGATAAAAAAAATCCTTATTAGAATTATTAGAATTGATGCTTATCTATAGAAGCCCCCATTTGATGTCTTATTCAAGCTTTTTTTTTGAGTAAGGAGGTTCCAAACGACAGTCTGAATTCCTTACTCCTCCCTGCCCTTAGTTTAGATAAGGAGAAAAGAATTTCACCTTAGCCCACCTGTCAGAAGGGAAGGAAAGGGGAGGGGCAGCAATAAGAGGACGGTAGGGGCCTAGAAGCCTCCAACTTGGCTTCTTTTTAAAAACAACTGGTAAGATTAGACTAAGACTTGAGATGGGTTTGGCCTAGTAGGTTAATTAGTGAAGTCTGCCAACTGATGGAGAAGAACCCACCTTCAGGGGGAGATGAGATGGCAGATCTTTTTAATAAGTGTTCCTTCTTTTAGAATGAGTTATCACGAAAAACAAATCCCCTTTTTTTTTTGTGTCTTTGTGGTTTAAGAAGCTGGAATGGGATTCCAGTATACACAGTTATGACAATGAAAGTACTAACTTATGAGTTGTTTTGTCTTATGGTTGAAATGTAAAGAAGACTTAGTACTAGGTTTGAGAGATTTGGAAAGGTGAATTAAGGTTGAGGGAAAATAGGAAAGGCAGATAAGAAAGTTTGGGGACAAATGGGAGTTAGCTAAGCCTCTCCTGTCCCGAGAATGATAGTTTCAGATGGTCAAAGTAAGTTGGAGATGAGTGTGAGGAAGTATTTAGAAGATGGAAAAGTTATGTAGCTTGATTTGATAATTATTAGCTCAATAAAATTTGGGCAGTCTTATCTGAAGGATATTTATTTGCTATTTAAGATTTTATGGGACTACAATTTAATATTGTCTTAAGCTCTGATTACAGGACTAGGTCACATGAAGCTGGTAATGGCACACCAGGCGTTACAAGCCGAGAATTTTTTAGGTGGGTCTGCCTGGGAGCAGTCGTGAAGACGACCTTGGACACAGCCTAGGTAGGATCTTCCTGACTTTATTTCCCAACTCTGCTATTTCCTTTCTGAAAAGGAAAGTCCCCACCTGGTTACTCCTAAGCCCTGCTTTCAGCACCTGGTGACTATAAGATTGGCTATCAGATATGACTCGTGCCTGGAATCAAACAGAGCTAAGGAAGTAAGTTCTTTCCTTCTGTTAAGATATATGACATAGTCCCTCATTTCTTTCATAGCAAATTTATATTAACAAGAAGTTTTGTAAGCACTATGCTAAATCTGTTAGGTAATAGATAGATGAATACTGAAATATCTCTGAGTTATTATAATAGGATACAGGTATGAATAGCTTACAATTTTAACTTAGGTTCATGACCAAGTAAAACATTGAAATAATATAGGGATAACATCCTCCAAAAAGGGGAAAATGATTAGGCAAAGAAAATAAGGCCAAGATGTAATGTGATCAATGTCTAATAAAAGGAAGGGATAGAGAATTTTGAAAAAGGCAGTAGGATACAGATGTGTATGACTGGCTCTAAAATTTATCAGTTCTGGAAATTCGAGCTGTTAAGTGTGTTTTGGTAATAAGATCTTAAATTTGGATGCTAATACAAGAAAATTGTATAAGATAGTGGTACAGGTGAAAATATATCCCCTTTGTAAGGTATCTGTAAGTTATAGTAAGTTAAAATTGTCTGAGAATTTCTAGATCTGAACCAGAGAAGCAGAACTCTCTTTTACTATCAAGGGACCAGATAACTACAATCAGGCATCTGGGATTTTAAAATACTGCTTTAAATGAACATTGTGAGGAGTGGACATCTGGGCCTATAGAAGACCTCGCCCTGCGGTTCCAAGAGCCTGGGAGGGACAGCACCGGACGCGGCTTTCTCACGGGATCCGGAACCAGAACCTGAGCAAAGACCTGCTTTTTTCCCTTCTGCGTCCTTGTGTTCCCAAGACTGTTTTTCCTGAACTTTTATTATGTTCCCTCTGCTTACTTACAATTAGTTTACAATTCCTGCCCGTCCCTGGGGATGTCCAAATACAGAAAAGGGAAAACATGACTCCACCTAGATAGGGATTTTAAAACTTCACCCTGTGGAAAATAGAGTCTTTTCCATACCTTTAATTGGTCTTTAGGCGAAACTTTCAGTTTGCCTTTGACCAAAAAGGGGGAAATGTGGGATGTTTTATACCATTTTTTAAATTTCTGGAGTGCAGTACCTGGGGAGGCTCCTTGGACTCTCCTTGAGTCTTCCAACTAGGTCTGGCCTTCCCCTGGGGCCAACAACCTAGAGTTCCTTTTATTGTCACCCCTGCTTTGCGTTTTTGGTTAGCCTCCTAATTTTATTGCTATGCCCCATCAGGTCGTTCCTTTTTTCAAGGATTTGAAATTCCCATGAAGAAAAAAAGTGGGGAATGTAATACAAGGGAAATTAGGAACCCCTGAGTAACCCCTAGCTACTGACGCCCCCTAGGATCCGGTGACTCCTTCCTGGAATGTCAATAGATAGGACCATCCCACTGAGAGATAACCTGGCAGATCCTGTCTAGCAGATATCCCTGAGACTCCTTGGTTCCTTCCTGGAATGTCAATAGATAGGACCATCCCACTGAGAGATAACTTGATGGACCCTTCCTGGGAGATATCCCTGGGACTCTGTGACTCCACCAAGGAATGTAAATGAGATTATCCCACTAGTACGATAACCTGACTGAATCTTTTGATCAGCCAGGACCTTTGTTCCTCTTCCCCCTACTCTGTACCCCCATATCCTATATAAGCCAAGCCATCACCCCAACACATTTGCCATTGATTTGTGGTGCCGTACCCCGATGGCCGCCGGCTAATAAATTCTCCACTTAAAACTTATACTCTGTGGTGTGTCTCGCTCGCTTCTGGTACAACAAAATCATTACACTCAACTTAAAAAAATATATTAAATTTATCATGGTGGTTCCAACACTGCCCTCCTTATCTGTGTCCCATTCTGAATTTTCTTCTAGCAAGCATTTATTAAACATCTACTATGTGCCAGGCACCGTGTACTGGGGCCACAAAGACAAAAGTGAAATAGTTTATTCCCTTGAGATGCTTACAATCTAGGAAGAGGAGACAACATGTATATGCATAGCTATAGGCAATATATGTATGTATGTATCTATGCATGTATACACACACATGTTTTGCATAGCTATATGCAATGTATATGTACATGCACATATATGTATATATACATACATGTATATACATATGTATGCACACATAGAGATTAAATGTAATATAATTTAGAGGGGAAGACACTAGCATCCTGGAGGAGGAGTGAAGAATCAGTAAAGTTTTATGTAGAAAGCTTCAGCTTGAGCTGAACTTTTGAACGGGCTAGGGATTCTCAGTGGTGGAGGTAAGGATGGGGTGCATCAGGGAGACAGGAAATTGAGTGTCAAAGTATGACAAAAAACAAGAAAGTCAGCTTGGTTAATTAAGTGTTCCAACTCATTGGTTTCTAATTAATTGAGGATCTTGAGGCTGATCACAAACATAATCTCTTATCAAAAAGGTAATTAGTACTGAACCCATTTTACAGATGGTTAGAACTATGGCATGCAAGTATACTTCATAAGAGGGGTCAGACACACAACCCACATCATTTTGGAGTGTAGCTGAACCAGATTAAAATGTAGGTGGGAAACGTTTAACAAAATAAATAAAATACAAAGTTGAACAAAATAAAAAAAAACACAAATAATATTACATTGTAAAACTTAGATCCTCGTGGCTATAGGGATCTTATGTTCCATTTAGTGACCCTGTCCATGTCTGAATTTGACATCACTGCTTTGTAGCATAATTAATACTATTTCACTCTCTGATCTTTAGCTATCTCTGAAGGAAATTCTTATCTTGTTGAGAATGTTGCAAGAATATATTATTGTTTGTTAAGTATTTTTTACTGTAAAAAGAAATAAACTCTGAATGTGCTACTTTTTCCAATGTAAAACACACTCTAGAAATTAGGACCTAAGAATAGCATAGATATTAAAAATCCATAAAACCCAATGGTCCATCAATATTTATGTCCTTTCAGAACCCTATTTTTTTTTTGGAGGGGGACGGCAGGGCAATTGGGGTTAAGTGACTTGCCCAAGGTCACACAGTTAGTAAGGGTGTCAAGCGTCTGAGGCCAGATTTGAACTCAGGTCTTCTTGACTTCAGGGCCAGTGCTCTACGCATTGCACCACCTAGCTGCCCCTTCAGAGCCTTATTATCATTCCACCAAACCATTGGCTGGATATGATAGAAACAAAAACAATAAACAATAAATTAAACTTAGGAATGTCTCACCATTTTCTTTAGGAAGCTTTTAATCACTGTAAGGAATTTCTTAGAGACCTGATATAAAAAGTAAAAATATTATCTTAGAAAATTTTAACGTGGAGTCTGTAAACTTGATTTTTAAAATATTTTGTTAAATACTTCAATATAATTGATTTTCTTTGCAATCCTATGGATTTTGATTTATTCATTTTTAAAAAAATTATGCTGAGAAGGGGTCCATAGTGATGGGAATCATGTTTTTGGGATCTGGACCTTCCCACATGGCCCAGGTCCCTGGCATTCGCCTGGGGCACCCAGACCTTTCTGGTCCTTCTCTGTTACCTCCCTGTCACCCCAGACCACTTGGTCACTCCTAGATCACATCCAGATCTTTCCAGTCTTCTGTGTGAAAGGTCCATTTTGCCTCCATTAAAGTGCTCAGATTAAATTTGGCCTGCTTGTCAACACAAAACACAAATGCTCAGATTCTGTAAGAATCTAGCCCACTTGCATTAGTGATACAAATGCTCAGATTCTTAGAATTTGGCCAGAAGGGCAGATTCTTAAAATCCCACCCACCTAGACCCCTGTTCTAACAAACTTCATATTTGGCTGAAAGAAGGCTTGGGTCGAGTTCATTTGAGGCAGAACTTGCTTCACTTCCCTTGAATTTTGGGGTCCTGGCACCCCTAAACCTTAACACAAAGATTTTCCCCAATTGTCAAAGGAGTCTGTGACTCAAAAATGTTAACACACCTTGTCTTAGAAGAAGAGAGAGCTTTTCACCTTGAGTATACTAAAGTTGACTTCTTAAGAAGAAAATACTCTGATAGCAAATATTTGTCATTAAATTTTGGAGTTTAGTGTTGAAAGTAAATATGGGGGCAGCTAGGTAGCACAGTGAGCAGAGCACTGGCCCTGGAGTCAGGAGGACCTGAGTTCAAATCCGGCCTCAGACACTTGACACATTTACTAGCTGTGTGATCTTGGGCAAGTCATTTAACCCCAATTGCCCTGCCTTCACCCCTCCCAAAAAAAAAAAAAAAGCAAATATGTAGTTTGAGATTGACTTGAAAGTTTTCAGACCCTTAATAAGTTAAAAATAATTATATATACTACAAGGTGAAATAAACCATTAGTTTCATTTCCTCTTAGGTATTTAGCAGTGGAATTAACGAGGTTCGGGCCCAAGCCAAGACTTTTTGTCCCTTGCCCCAAAAGAGTTTAGGTCTCATTTGTCTGAAAGGCCCTGGAAAACCCCACATTGAAATCTCCTTGGACTTCTCCACCAGATCTGGTGTTTCCTGGAGGCCATAGACCTTTCCTTATTGCTAAATCCAAATCTCTGTTTAGCTACACTCCGCCCTTAATCCCATCCTCCAGGCTACTGACCATTCCCATCAAGATCCTACCTCTAGTGACCCCAAGCTCTGACCACTCCCATCCAGACCATCCCTGGAACCCTCCCCTCCAGACACTCTCAGACTACTTGGCCACCCCTGGATTCCTCTCTGCTTTTCTGTATATAAGATCCATCTTGCTTCCATGAAAGCACTCAGATTCTATCTAGCCTGTTTACATTAGCATTACAAATCCTCAAGGTACAAACCAGCCCAGTGGCAGTAGTGATACAAATGCTCAGATTCCTTAAGGGTCCACCCAATATGGCAGATCTCTAATAAACTTTTGTTTTACTTTGGTTGAAAGAAGGCTTGGGTGGAATTCATTTGGGCAGAACCTGGCGTATCACTATTTTGGGGTCCCAGCACCCCTAAACCGCAACAGTATGGTATTATTTATGGCTGAGGGAACAGGGCTCACAGTCACTCTGCTGTGCCCCTTTTTTGTGGGTCTGACTCCCCAGGAGTGCCTCACTTTTGAAGGCATTTTTACTATAAAAAGAATTTTGAATCTGCCACTTATTAAAATACAAAACACTCTAAAAATTAGTATTAGGAATAAAATACTAGGATACCAGTTGAGCACATACTCCTTGAGGTCACTTTTCTTTTTTTTTTATTCTGAAAGTTGTTTTAACTTTTTTTATTTTTTTGCAGGGAGGAAGGCAGGGCAATTGGGGTTACGTGACTTGCCCAAAGTCACACAGCTAGTAAACGTGTCAAGTGTCTGAAGCTGGACTTGAACTCCAGGGCGAGTGCTCTACTCACTGTGCTACCTAGCTGCCCCTACTTTCCACTTTCTACCTATACCGGTCTTCAACTGCAGGAGACAAGATGTTCCTTCTCAGTGTCCTCTGGTGTCCTCCTCTCTTTCCTGACCCACCCTTTTTACCTGTAATGGTTTTTGTGTTGTCTTTCCCCATTAAACTGTAAGCTCCTCGAGGGTAGTGACTGTTTTTCTTATTTGCATCTCAAGAGCTTAGTTTCCTGCCTAGCCAGAAGTAAAGGGGCTATTGGTCTAGACAATAGTTATTCTTCATCCACTTCTTTTTTCCTGTGTGGATTGTTAGGCAAAACTGTTCTGTGTAGTAATGTGTAGTAATGTAGTAATGGATCTCATTTTAAGAATCTCTGGTATTTCAGGGCTTGATGCCATCAGAACAAAATCCTTGTGCAATCTAGGTATCTAGAGGTCCTCACCCTCCATCTTTCCACTGAGGAAACTCTGGGCTGATCCTCCTCTATGCCAATAGCAACAATCCTTTGATTATCTGCCTCCCCTCCCCCGCCCCATTTTCTACCTTGATTAATGATGATAATCAGGGATCACTTCACAAAGTGATGTTTATCACATCCATGCAGGGATCTGGCATGTTATAAACTTAACCCTGAGAGATAAGCTCTCTTTATTTGGATATGAGCCTTTGAGGCTCTACTTATTAAATATATTTTTAAAAAATTAAACAATCAATAAAAAGCAACATGATATAGTGGACAGAGGTGACCTCAGAACCAGGAAAAGTCCCACCTCTAACAAATACTGGCTGTGTGACCCTCATCAAGTTACTTAACTTCTCAGTGCCCCAGTCAACTTTATAGAATGTTTATTTGAAAAGCAGATGTTAAACTACATTGGTAGTGAAAGAGTTTGTTCACTTTAATAATCATTTAATATCGATTTACTAATTTCAATAAGAGCTTGTTTCAACAATCCGGCTAGCAGCTGTTGTGGGGGTGAAAGACCAACACGAGCCCAACAACAAGTATGCTGCCAAAGCCCTTCAAAAGCCCAGGTTCTTTTGATCTGCTTAACTAAGGAAAGCAACGTTAAGGGGTTGACAAGTTTTCTTTAATCCAGCATACAGACATCATCCACTTAGCTCACGGGAAAAATCCAGCACCCCGAACTTCAGAGCAAAATACAACGTACAAACATAGCATCAAATTGTCATCTGAATGACCAGAACTTAGGCTCCTGTGATTGGCTCTTGAGTTAGCCCCTCCCCTTAGTACCCTGGGAGCTTCACACCCACATAGGCTTAGCACCTAATAGGGGTTTGGGCCTGGGGCTTAGCACCTAGTAAGACTCAATGAAATACACTGAATAAATCAGAGGAAACAAAAGCCAAACTCTTCAAGGGCACTTGGTTGAACTGAGTGCTAAGAGCCCATTTTGCTTACCAACACAGAGCCAGAGCCTGAACTAATCAACCAGAAGAAAATCCTGGACCTAACAGCTTCTTTGTTCTCTGACTAAACTCAGAGAATACTTCTTCTTATGTCAACAAGCTGTCTTAAGAGCATTCTTTCCTCTGTTCGTGGCCATCAAGGATGAGACCCTTAACCTAAGACACTATCTTGAATAATGGGACTTTTTCTTATCTTAATATTTTATAAACATAGACTATGTTATGGTAGAAAATACAGATGTCCTGGATGGTAACTTCAATTGACATTTTGTCAACTCTCTTATCTTATTGTATTTACAACCTATCCAATTAAGAAATTCCTTTCTTATTCTATGATTGAACATACATGGAGATCATAAATTTTGAGTGACATAAGACATGCTGAGTTGGGACTGTTCTGAAGTGCATTTAAGTCTTCTCATTCTTTTGTTCAGACAGTCAGATTTCATCTGGCTCTATACACGTATGTTTTCTGCTAGCTTTAAGGGAATAAACAGTATGAATTTACATATCACCTAGCTTGTTTGCCTCCTTTAACCAAACTTTCAGGTTGACAACTTGAAGGAATGAATCCAATGGAATGGGCTCCAAGAAATCAAAGGCATAGTCTAATAATAAAAATAATAATACTAAATAGCCAAACAACAAACTACAAAAACTGTGGGTTCTTTCCACACCTTTCAGTTAATTTATGACTTGGAATATATGCTCTACCAGAGATTATAGTTTCCAAAAGCCAGCTGGTTTTCCCTATTGTCATCAAATAACCTTGGTGTGTATAGGTTATTCTTATAAAGATTTTAAAGAGATGAGAAAGTAGGCATATAGATTGGTAGTAAATGTAAATGTAGCAAATGTAGTGGTATTTTCCCTTCTAGGGCAGCTAGGTGGCACAATAGATAGAGTGCTGGACCTGGAGTCAGAAGACATCTTTGTGAGTTCAAATCTGGTCTCAGACACTTCATAGCTGTGTGACGAGAGGATAAAAGACAAGATGAAAACTGGATGATTTCCATCTGCATTTCTATAATAATCTCTTCATCAGTGACAGTGGAACCACCACAATTATAGTCAAAGATAGTCCTCCAAGTGTTAAATGAGGAAGTGAAAATAGCACTAAGAAGAACAAAGACAGGAAAAGCATCTGTACCAGACCAAGCATACGTAAAGGAAATGGGTACTTGAAGCCACACAGTTTTAAGATCATTGAGGGACTGGTTTTCATGGTAGCCAAAAGAAGGAACAATTTTTTTTCTTTCAGTTGTGTCCAACTCTTCCTGACTCCTTTTGGAGTTCTCTTGCAAAGATACTGAATTAGTTTGCCATTTCCTTCTCCACCTCATTTGACAGATGAGGAAACTGAGCCAAACAGGGTTAAGTGACTTGCCCAGGGTCACATAGCTAGTAAGTGTCTGAGGCCAGATTTTAACTCATAAAGATAAGTCTTCCTGACTCTAAGCCTGGCAATCTATCTACTGTTCCACCCAGCTGCCCATGGAGTCATCTAAGAGGGAGTAATTAATTCCTACTAAATGAAACTTACCCTTTCCCCTTTTACTGTTACAAATAAATGAATAAATACATGCTTTAGTAAAAGATTTTTAAATTGATTACAGTACCTTACATTTTTATTCCCCTTTCCTCATCCCTCTCTTGTTTAGGCCCTTATTTTCTCTCTCAATAATTCTCTTTTTAAAAAACATTTATCAGTGAATGTAAATAAATACATAGGCAAGAACAAAAATTGTTTATCTAACTGTTTACACAACAAAAAGTGATTATAAATGATCATATATGAAACCATAATGTGTTTAATTTGTGGTCTACATTTTTAATTGTGAATGTTAATTTCAATAAGGTAATAATAAAACCACTCTGAGATATGTTGTGCAGATAAAATTGACAACATTTGGCAAGTGTTTTGATGTAGGAGTGAGAATGAATAAATAGTTAAGGAGGACACTGGGACTGTGAACCAAGAACCATATTTCAGCAATGAGAAGCAACTGAATTTAGCAACTAGTGAACAAAAGTAATTAGTTAATTTTGGAAACCCCTCTTCAGACTACAATACCACAGGTGAGTTCCTTCCCTTTCAGTTTTCCACTGCCTTTAAACTGGTCTCATTATATTCCTGGCTAAGTGCTTCTCTTTCCTCTCAATTGAATGTCCCTTAAAAACTTCATTTGAATTTTTCGTGCTATTTGCCTGGGACTTCTGTGAAGTGGAAAACAAAACAAAACACCTCACATTATAGTTATGACTTTGAAGTCATGTTCCCTATCCAAGTACAGACCAACCTCATTTAAGAAAATATTCTTTATCTCTCTTCATAGAATTATAAATTTGGCAGGGACTCTTAAGAGTTTAACAGCTAATTTTTAAGTCAATGGAATTAAAGCACAAAGGGTTTGTTGATTTCTTTTTTAAAAGAGTTTTTATTTTTTCCAATTACATGTAAAGACGAATTTTAACATTTATGTTCAAAAAATTTTAAGTTCCAAATTTTCTCCCTTCCTCCCTCACCTCTCCCCTCCCTGAGATGGATGGTAAGCAATTTGATATGTTATATATGTGCAATCGAGTAAAACATATTTCCATATTAGTCATGTTGTGAAAGAAGGAAAAGGCCAAAAGAAAAAAAACATGAAAAAAATAAAGTCAAAATAGTATACTTCAATCTGCATTCAGACTCCATCAGTTCTTTCTCTGGATGCGAATAGCATTTTCCATCAGAGTCTTTTGGAATTGTCTTGGATCACTGTGTTGCTGAGAAGGGCCAAGTCATTCATAGTTGATCATCACACAATGTTGCTCTTACTGTGTACAATATTCTTCTGGTTCTGTTCATTTCACTTTGTGTCGGTTCATATAAATCTTTCCAGGTTTTCTGAAACCATCTTGCTCCTCATTTCTTATAACGCACTAGTATTCCATTATATTCATATACCACAACTTGTTCAGCCATGCCCCAATTGATTGGCATCTCCTCAAGTCCTAATTCTTAGCCACCACAAAAAGAGCTGTTCTAAATATTTTTGTAGAAGTAGGTCCTTACCCCTCCCTTTTTTCTTAATCTCTTTGGGATACAGATCTAGTAGTGGTATTGTTAGATCAAAGAGTATGAATAGTTTGATTGCCCTTTGGACATAGCTCCAAATTGCTCTCCAGAATGGTTAAATCAGTTTGGTTTGTCCATTTATTTAAAAAAAAATCCAAAAACCTAAAAGATGATCTCATAATCATGTAGGTCTTTAAACATCAACAAAGCATTTTTCTCACAGAACTGAGATTTTATTACATTATGCTATCTATTTTGTAGCTGATGAAATCAAGGTATATACATGATGATGTGCTTAATTGTAACAAAACTAGTTGGAAGAAATAGACCCCAGATCTCCCCCTAATTCCCAATCTAGGGACATTTTTCTGCTCCTTCCACTATACTGTTCCATACTCTCTCTTGTGTTTCCTTAAAGAGCACTAGACTTTATCTTGTTGCACATGGAGCTGTGCAATGGAGACAGCTCAGGCTAAAACAGAGAAGATGTGTTTATCTTACATTTGTGGTCTGAATCTGGATAGCTCAGTTGCTATGGTAATTCCTTATATTTGTATAGCTTTTCTTTTCAAAAAAAATTTTAAAAATAACAAATGGTAGGTGCTTAGAGGTGCTTTACGCATATTAGAGTAAATAAATTGTGTTTCCTTTGCAATGAATATAATTGTACCTTTAAAACACAGTACTCAAGATTTACCCCAGGGAAATTCATATTAGAGAGGCTGCCTTCTTTGTCTGTCTAAATATTGCTTTTGCTAGTTTATTTACTGTGAGCAGAGCCTAGGCCTCAGGGTGCATGAAAACAATTCAGAGGACAGGCAACCCCCACTATCTGCTGCAATGCCTTAATAATAGAAATCATTTTTGTAAAGGTGATTGCAAATCATGTTTCCCCAGAGTAACAATGTTACAATGGGGTTTGGTGTTTCTGATCGAGGATTCAGCATTAAATAAATCATAGATGTATGTAACTAACAACATGCCATAAAGGCAAAGATGCAACAATATACCTCTATAATGATTTTAAATGCTAAAATTATGCCCCAAATCATTTGAAATGGACATAAAGGTACTATATTTATTGCTTATACAAGGGACTCAGTACACTTTAAAGGTACTTGAGTATCACAGATACTTTAAAGGTATCTAAATGTCAACAGATACTTCAATACTTATTTCCATGGATTTGTGATCTCTATAATAAAAAGAAAATAATAATAGCTGGCATTTACATGGTTAAAATTTGCAAAATATTTTACATACTTTATTCCATCTCAACCTCACCCACCATGTAGGTGCTAGAGGTATTACTATTCCCATTTTCCAGATGGAGAAATTGAGGCTGACAGCAAGTACATTCATAGTTTATAGATTGAAGGAAACTCAAAGGCCATGTAATCCAAACCCTTTGTTTTGTTGATGAGAGACAGCATGCATAGTGGCTAGGACATTGGATGTAAAATTGGAAAGACCTAGGTTCAAATCTTGCCTCAGATACTTACTAGTTATGTGACTCACTTAACTTCTCTGTGCCTCAGTTTCCTCATCTATAAAATGAAGGGACCGTATTTGATGCCTTCTAAGGTTTATTCCAATTCTGAATCAGTGACCATTTAATCCAAACCTGAGACCCAGGGAGGTTAAGTGATTTTCTTGATGTTGACTTGCCTGTGGTCACACAAGCGTCAGAGACAGGATTTGAACATGGTTCTTTCTGACTCTAAGTCTACCATGCTATGTGTTATGGCAAATTGAGATGCTGACAGTCATTTCAACAACATTAGAGGCAACCTAAATATGCCTTCTAATTCTGTACAATTCTTGTCCATGTTGTCACACAGGTCCTCTACACAGGGCTCACCTAACATGCCAGGAACTTTCCCCTAGAGCTCTTCCCACTGTATGGATACTAATGGAACACAAACGCTCTCCAAGGTTACCTCTTACTCCCACTTCATGACTGACTCACCTTGTACATCTTTCTAATAACGTCCTTCAGGCAACTCTCCATTTCTACTATGTTACAGTCTACTAATGCTCCTTGTACATCTCTCTACTGCATTTGGGGTCACCCGCAACTTTAATTTTTTGGAGACTGTACTGTTCAATGATTATTAGTCATATACAATCAAGAGAAGAACATTGAAGTTAGAGGTATGGGCATTTGTTTCAGGGAGCAACTAGGGGTTGTTAAAAGCATGGCACCGTATCTTAAAGGCAATCTAACCAACTCTTCTCTTTCTGTTCAATTCTGGGTCCACGTGTACAGTGTTTGTCCAAGATTGAGTACTAATGCAGCGCTTCTTAAAACTGTGGGTTGCAACCCAATATGGGGTCAAGAAAAATTTGGCAACAATAAAAGGTTTCTGAATGTGCAACAACCAAAAATTAATTAAAAATCAAATATGAATGAATCTGAGGTGTTTCTGGCAGTGCTTGCCTGTGTTGCATTGAGCAGCTTCACAGCAATCTTGGTTCTGAACACAAAGCATTCACACTTTGCACTGTGCATGCTCTCAGGCAAGGCAATGCCAATGAACACTGCTGAAATATGAAAAGGGGCTGTGAGTGGAAAAAGTTTAAGGAGCCTTGCACTAATGTATCAGTTCTTTGAATTGTCTGCACAACTGCTGATCAAAACCTGGGCAAAAGGCATTTCTCTTCAACTTGATTTTTCCAGTGGGATAGGCCCAAATACTTTTAAGTCATTATGAATTTCATTAAGGAGGCCTAGTGCTCCAACAATAGGAGAAACTGTAGGACTTCACCACCCCAGGGAGTCCTCATCCATTTGGACTCTGCACTGTGCATTCTCCATAAAACTGTAGTCATACATATGACCTAAAAGTAATATGCTAGATGTGATACATTTGAATTAAACATATTAATAAAACTTTGTTTACCTTTCTAGAATTCAGATGAACTTCTTTGGGATAATTTGGATGACCTAGAACTCTTCAAAATGATGTCCGAGAAAGTTTTTAAAATAATATTTTATTTTTTCCCCCAATTACAAGTAAAAACAATTTTTAACATTGATTTTTTAAAGTTTCAGGTTCCAAATTGTATTCCTCCCTCCCTTCCCCCCCCATCTAAGATGGTAAGCAATCTGATATAGTTTATACATGTGCAATCGTGTAAAACATTTCCATATTCATTTTGTGCAAATGGATTCAAACAACAACAAAAATGAAAGAGAAAAACAGTAATGTTTCAGTCTATATTCAGACATCATTTCTTTCTCTGGATCTGAGTAGCATTTTTCTTCATGAGTCCTTTGGAATTATCTTGGATTATTTTGTTGCTGTTGCTGAGAATAGCTAGGTCATACAATATAGCTGTTACTGTGTACAATGCTTTCCTGGTTCTGCTCACTTCATTTTACATCAGTTCATGTAAGTCATTACAAGTTTTTCTCAAATCATCCTGCTTGACATTTCTCGTAGCACAATAATATTGTTACAATCATACACCACAACTTATTCAGCCCTTCCCCAATTGATGGGCATCTTCTCAATTTCCAATTCTTTGCCACCACAAAAAGAGCTGTGTTACGGGCCGAGTTAGAGCCCGAGCCAGAGCCGGCCCTCCTCAGAGATAAACTCAGGGCTCTGAGATATGGGTGGAGCCAGGAGGAGGGGTCTTGCCTTTGTTGCCTCCCTAGCAATTCCAGGTCTTTGCCCGGACCTGCTTGAGCACATGGAACTTCTGGCTCTCTGTCTGGGCTTGCCAGAGCACATGGAACTTCCGGTTCTTTGCCTGGACTGCCTGACCGCAGGGAGCTTCGGGTTAGCTCGGGAAGAGAAGGGGAGGAGAGTAGGTGGAATGGGGCAGTTCTAGTACCCAGGTGTCTTGATTTTACCTGTTCTTTCACCCACCTAACCAAAGAATGTACCTACTTCACTAAAGATATAAAAATGCTGCTTGCTGAAATAAAATACGGAGTCACTTAACACCTTCGGTTCCCGCCCCATACATTGTCCGCGAGATCAGGCCCTTTGCTAGGCAAAGGCCTGGGTGTGGAGGGCTAACGCAGACCCCCACAAGTTGGTTGTGAGGCCGGGGACTTGCAACAGAGCTGCTATAAATATTTTCATATAAATAGGTTCCCTCCCTCCCCCCTTCTAATAATCTTTTTGGGATACAGACCTAGAAGTTGTCCAAGCAAGTTTGAACCTATGCCTTCTCTTCCTAGCTATGAATATCCCAGGGGCAAGTAAAGGCATTCAAAATCTTCCAGTGATCTTAGCTAAGCTTAAAGTAGTAGCTGTTTAATATGTGTTTGCTGTTGTTCCTTTTTCTTCTTGGTCCAGGCCTGTGATTTTACTAGCGAGAAAACTCTCTCTACCAATGTAGATACTTACCTGCAACTTAATAGTCCTCCTCAATTTAGGTCTTCAGGTAATGACAGGGTGACTATTCACTTACTTCATCATAAAGGGGTCTCACGATTAGCTATTGGTTTTAAAATACATGACTTCTGAGGTCCCTTAGAAATTTGAGTCTAACTCTGTGACCCTCCTAGAAACCTAATCCCAGAAGACCTGATCCTTCTTTCCCCATCTCCTTTATATGACTCCCTACAAAATAAAGATAAGTAGTGCAGTTAGTGTGGTCAAGTGAAAAGGATGCTGGTCAGGGAGTCAGGATACCTGTTCCAGTCCTGGAACCCACCATTCTTTCAGGTAAACGTCGATTCTATTTATCTGAAACTTTCTAGCCCTCAGTTTCTTCATTTGGAAAATATGGGGATTCAATTTTCTTTTCTTGAGTTGTTAACAATCACCAAATCAAATGGGCATTTCCATATACATAGCAGAACAGAGGAAGAGGATTATATATGGAACTGTAGATCTCTTTTATGTACAACTTGCTTTCCTTTTAAATATATGAATTAATTTAATTAATTTAAATACATGATTAAATATACTTTGTAAAGCTCTCCTTTTCCCTGAACTTGCTATATTTAAATGATTGCTAGTCATGTGTCTTTGGCATAATGGAATCACTTCCCCATAGGAATGGACAGGCATGCTTTGACACTGTAGATAGCCACTTTATTCAAAGCACAGAATCAATAAAACAATATATAATATGCTTCACACCTGAATCTAGAGAAGTGATTGACTCAGAGTGCCAACTCAGGCACATTTCTTTTTTGTACATAGCTGATGTGGGAATTTGTTTTGCTTGACTATACATATTTGTAACAGGTTTTATTATTATTATTTTGCTTTCTCAATGGAGGTAGGGGGGATAGAATTTGGAACTGAAAATGAAATTTAAATGAATTTTCAAGAGCAATACATAATAAAACATTTGCATGAAACTGTATACTTATGGCTTCTTCCAGACCTAGGCAGCCTCTGAAACTGCCCAGGTCTAGGAGAAGCCATTGGAATATACAAAGACTATTGGAAAATGCACAGGGCATTTGGAACCTAGGTTTCTAAGAACTACACAATTCAGGTTCCTTAGCCCCCATGGCTGATCCTTCTGCAGCAGGTAAGAGAGAAGGCAATATAACACAATTCACAACTGATGTTGGACTCACACATCATGAAGGGTCAATCGTTAGATGGAGATTCAGAACACTGGATCCAAGACCATTTAAGCATAGAGAGGGATCTGGTGCAGATTGGGACCGTGCTCCCTTCCAATGCTTTTTGTTATAGTTAGTTCATTCTTACGGAGAGGTGATTTAACAATAGGCCCCAACCAGGAACTTGTTGTCATCCTCTCCAGGTGTCTTCCTCACCTTTGTCCTTAACACCTCTCTCCTGTTTCTACATCAATCACAGTTTACACACTTCACAGATCATAGTGTGTTAGAGCTAGAAAGGACTCTAGAAATCTACTAGCTCATCTCCTCTTATTTAGCAGAGGAGTGGACTGAGGTTCAAAGATGGTAACCACTGTGCCTAAGGTTGTATTCTATAGTTAGTTATTGGCAGGGCCAAGATTAGAACCATCCTGCTTCTTAATCTAGTTCTCTTTCTGTCTGCTATATCACACTGTCTCTCCATCTTTTTCTGAAGGAGAAATCAAGTTGGATTTTTTTTAAAGCAGTCTTTACATTGAGTTATAACTATATGAATGAATAAATCTAAGAAGCATTTATTAATGTGCTAAGCACTGTGCCTGGGATACAAACAGAGAATCAAGACAGTCTCTGTTCTCCAGTTGCTTAAATTCTTATTGGGAGAGAGAACCCATAAATAGGAGTTCAGCTGCAAGGGCAGATGTGTATAGCAGCAGAGCTGATGTCAGGAACCAAGAGTCCTTAGGTTTTTTCAGTAGGTCAAATGACAATCCCCAGGAATGTGGAGGGTAAAAATGCAGGTCGGGTGGTAAGGCTTGGTGGTCCTCCATCTCACTAGAAGGAATAGAGTTACTCAGTCAGTGTGCATCTATTAAGTACCGACTATGTGTTAGGCACTGTCCTAAGCTCTAGGAATACAAAGAGATGTAAAAAGACAGTACCTGTTCTTAAGAAGCTTACAGTTTAATGGGAGAGAGAACATGCAAACAATCATATGGAGGATAATTTGAAAATACTCAACAGAGGGAGGGCATTAGAATTAAGAGGAATCAGGAATTAATGATTCCTACCTCATCAAAGTAGGTGGAACGGTGTGGGTACAGCACAGGGTTTAGAATCAGGAAGACTCACCTTCCCAAGTTCAAATCTGGCTTCTGACACTTACTAGCTGTGTGACCCCTGGCAAGTCACTTAAGCCTGTTTCCCTCAATTCCTCACTAGTAAAATGAGCTGGAGAAGGTAATAACAAGCCACTCCAATATCTTTGCTAAGAAAACCCCAAAATGGAGTCACAAAGAGTCTGAAATGACTGAACAATAACAAAATCTCATCCAAGCAGTATGAGCCATCATATAGTCCAGATGGGATCTGGTCAGCTGAGGCTGGAAGAGGGAGCAAAGGGAAACCAAGGGAGTAAGGCATCCTACATGTACATGGGAATGGGAAGACAGACCACAAATTCTGAAACTGCCAACAGCCAGGGAAGTAGAATTAATGTGAATAGAATGGTTAGGAAATTCTGTGGGAGGAGTGAGAATAGTTCTAGAGAGAATTTTGTTGCCTTGGTGACCAAAGGAGGCTAAAGAGTTGTTAAATGAAACAGACAACTCTTAACGTGGGCAGGCAGGCAGCAGTTTTTTGAGGGACCGGCAACACCCCTGGGTATGTAAGTGTAAATGCTATATTCCCTTGATTAAAGATAGAAAGATGGCATCTATGGCAGTGGAACAGAGTAAAGTCAGTTTTTGGCCATTGGCAGTTTCTTAGCACTATCTCAGATACCCACCTCTGTCCCTATATCTAAGTATCCCCTTGATAGAATGCCTTTCCTTTCCCTTCTTGCCCATCCTCAGAAATATCCGAAGTTTATGAACCTCTTTTTAAAATCACATACTTCTCATAAAACACCCTACACATATAATTTTCTTGGTTCATACTTTATTCAAATAAAATTAATAATTTACTACGATTTAAATGCAACTAAATCTTAAAATTCAATAAAAGAATGTGATACACATGGATATATTTATTGATTAAATATTTTACAATGTTCAGATTTATACATTATTAAACTGATAACCATGATAATGCTATTGTTAACTGATTGATAGACTTGTTTGGGAAATAAAGTTTCTTAATATGTAGTATCATTGAAGATATTAAGGCTTATAATTCTTTTTCAACCACTACTTGAGATATTTTGTCTTTATAACAGCCTCAGGACAAAACACACGCAAATAAGCTGTTACAAGTAGTAATAAAATTTGTATTCCTTTGTTTGATAAACCAGAGATCTCTTAATTAACGCTTAGCCAAAACATACGATTTTTCCATTCATAAGCTTGTTTCTACAATCTCTTACAAGATGAAGCTATGAACTCTTCTCATTCCAAGATCAAATGTGTCATTTGCCCATGGAAAATAGATTTCATATCTAATCATGATTAAAATAGCTAGGTCTCTAAAATAAGATGAGAATTGCTTCCTTAAGAAACTAAGTACTTTGGGCCAACTGGGTGTATTGTAGCCATCTCAAATTCAACACATTCAAAATAACTAATTCTCTTTCACTAGTACCTTTCCTTCTCTTATATTAACTTACATATACTTGAAAATGTACATATTGTTTCCCTCTACAGAATGTAAGCTCCTTGAGGACAGGGACATCAATTTTTGTCTTTTCATTCCCAGTGCCTACCGCATAGTAGGCACTTAACAAATGCTTATTGATTGATTTCGATAACACCATTTGCTCCATTCACTTGTCATAAAAAATAGGATGACTTTAGTTTCTAATAGTGCCAATCCTTGAGACACAGTGAGTGCTTAATAAATTAATTGCTGACTAATCCTCATTAGTCTCACTAAGAAAAAAGTTCTCCTTTTAGCTCAAATATCCTAAGTAAATTGACATGGGAAAACCGCTATGTTTCACAATAATATGGAAGTACCTTATGAGTTGCCCTCAAACTGACACACAATTTTACAAGCTATTTCTTCTAATGGACTGTTTCTTTAAAGATAAAGTTGATTACTTTTTTTTTTTTTTACTGATTATTACTTTTGTAACAACTCAAAAAACTGTTATATACTCACATATTTCTCCATACCCATAACTGTGAAGCTTACAATGTGTCCAAATTGGGAAAGGTCATATTTTTAACAGAACGCATCATGAAGGAACATTGTTTCACTAGAAACAGAGAGAGAGAGAGAGAGAGAGAGAGAGAGAGAGAGAGAGAGAGAGAGAGAGAACTTTAAGAAAATTAAACTTCAGTTGTTAAAGAGTTATTTCAACTTTAAAAAGTTGCAGTTTTTTGTGCTTAAGTAACAATGAGAAAGAGTAGTTATTATGTTACTTTTAACTTCCACACCAAGGTTATTTAACACCGTTTGTCTTTACATAAATGCTTCATGTTCAAATGAAGCAAGCAGTGTGAAATCCATCTGTGTCATGAGCCCACCCTGGCTCAAATTTGGCCTCATTTGTAATTTTTTGTTCAGTTATTTCAGTTGGGTCTGACTTATGACCCCATTTGGAATTTTCTTGGCAAAGATACTGGAATGGTTTGCCACTTCCTTCTCCAGCTCATTTTACAAATGAGGAACTGAGGCAGAGAGGGCTAAGTGACTTGTCCAGGGTCACTCAGTTAATAAATGTCTGAGGCCAGATTTTGAACTCATGAAGATGAGTCTTCCTGACTCTAGCCCTGCCACTCCATCCACTGTGTCACCTAGCTAGCTGCCTCCATTTGTAATATAGTATTAAATAATTGTGTCATATGCAATGTCTGGAGTTAGTCAGTCAACAAGCATTTATTAAGCATCTTCTATGTTCCAGGCACTGAACTAAGAGCTGGTGATTTTACAAAGAAAGGCAAAAACAGTTTCGGCTCTTGAGGCACTCAACAATTTAATAAGGGAGACAACATGCAAACAACTGTGTACAAACAAGACATAGACAGGATAAATGAAAAGATAATGAAGAGAGGGAAGGCACTAGCATTAAAGGGCATTAGAAAAGGCTTCTTGTAAAAGGCAAAACTTGGAGGTATCCAGAGAAGCCAAGAGACAGAGGCAAAGAGGGAGAACAATTCAGGCATGGAGGATAGCCAGTGAAAATGCCTCTAGTTGGGAAATGGAGTGTCTTGTGCAAGGAAGGACACCAGCATCACTGGGTTAAAGACTTCATGGTAGGGAGTAAGGTATAAGGAGACTGAAAAGGTAGTTGGGGGCCAGGTGATGAAAGGGTGCAAAACAAAGGATTAATTTATATTTGATCCTGGAGGTAAAAGGGAGCCACTGGAATTCACTGAGGCCCGGTATGTGTGTGTGAGTATAATCAGATTTGTGTTTTAGGAAGATTAATTTGCCAGCTGAGTAGTGGATGGATTGGTGTGGGGAAAGAGTTGAGGAAAGGCGACCAACCAGCAGGCTGTTGCAATAGTTCACATGTGAAGTGATGAGGGTCAGTACCAGGTTGATGGCAATGTCTGGGGAGAGAAGGGGGCATATGCAAGAGATTTTGCAAATGTAGAATACACAGTCCTTGGCCACAGACTGTATATAGGGGAGGGTGTGTGCATGTTTGTGTGCATGCATGTGTATGTGTGTGTGTGTGTGTGTGTGTGTGTGTGTGTGAGAGAGAGAGAGAGAGAGAGAGAGAGAGAGACAGACAGACTAGGAAATGAGGATAACAACTGTGAGCCCGGATGACTAGGATAATGGTACCACCTTGGACAGTAAAAGAGGAATTTGGAAGTGGGGTGAGTTTTGGGGAAAAGATATTGGTTTTACTTTTATACATGTTGGATTTAAGATATCTCTAGTAGATTCAGTTTAAGATGTCCAACAAACAGAGATGGAAGTCTAGAGGTTAGGAAAGAGGATAGGGGTGGATAAGTAGATATGAGAATTATCAGCATAGAGATGATTATCGAATCCATAGGATTCTGGAAGAGTTGATGGGACTACTAAGAGAAATTATAACATATAAAGAGAAGAAAGTCCAGTACCAGCTTTGGGGGATGTCTTACTGGGCATAACCTGGATAAATTAGGTCCAGCGAAGAAGACAGAAGGTGGAGTCAGACAGATAAGAAGAAAACCAGGCAAGAGTAGTTTCATGAAAACCTAGAGAGAAGAGGGTGATCCAGGAGAAGAGAGTGATAGAGAATATCAAAGGACAGAAGTCAAGGATGAGGATTGAGAGAAGATTATTAGATTTGTCAATTAAGAGATCATTAGGAACTCTGGAGAGAACAGTTTCAGATTGGAAATCAGACTGTAGAGAATTAAAAAGAGCGAGAGGAAAAGAAGTACTCACTCGTTGTAGAGAGCTTTCTCAAGGCAGTTAACCACAGAAAGGAAGAGAAATAAATGAAGATAGCTATCAAGAACAGATGGGTCATATGAGGGTTTTCCAGAGGATGTGAAAGACATAGGTGTGTTTGTAGGCAGTAGGGAAGTAGCCTGTAGACAGTGAGTGATTAAACTGAATCTCACTTTTGTTGATCTTTTTTGAACTTTGCTTTCATTTTTAAAAATGGATATTATTTATTGGGGAATTCTAAAAAAACCCCAATAATTTTCACCACTGCTTCATGTCCCACCAAGAGAGGACAGGCAGCAGTTCCCTCTTTCCCGAAAGCTCCTTCCAGGAAACCGGTCAATGACCAGTTGAAACATGCAAACTTCACCCTTTCCCTTAACTCCCATTGCCTAGGCTCAGGTCTTGGATCATGATATTTAGTTAATTTATTATTTTACCCTTATTGGAGGTGGGGGAAGAGGGAATGCAGTTCAGATTCCACCTCCTGCTCTGGACACATAGCCCATGTTTATTCTGCCTTCACTTTTTATTTTTTATTCAGCTTGTTTCTGAAAACGCTAAGTACCTTGCCAAAGAGAACATCTGAAACACAGAGACCCTATCCTGAAGTTCACGAAAATGAAGGTAATTCTTTCCTTTGATGAGAACAGAACTTCACTGTTTGGGGCCAAAAGCAAATTATAAAACTTACAGAACAGTGAACAGGTACAATACAGTCTTGAAAACAAGCTATAAAAATAAGAACAGAACAAGGAATACATTTTCATTCATGACAAGATGTATTATTTTAGTCATGAGATGAATAGATCATCATCTTATTGATTTGAGCTCTTTGTTTTTGTCTTTTAATTTTATTTGTGAAGTATCATAAGTATTTTAACTAGATTTTAACATCTTTTTAAAAGATGGTTGATATTTCTCAGTACTCATAGAACTCTCTCCTTTAACAAAGTAGTTAACTAATAAACTGACACATTGATCATGCCTGATAGACATAATCTTTATGCTACACTTGTGAAATTTTAACCTTTTTACCTCAGGGATAGGGATAACCTGTGATTTCATTGGCAGAGGGAACTCCTGAGTGAGGAAGATCCTTTTGCCTATAATATAGGTTAGCACCTTTTCTAAAGTGTTAGAGCATTTCCTAGAATACCGAGAAGTAAGGGACCTGTCCAGGTTCACAGTTCAATATACCCAAGGCTAGATTTGAAGCTAAGTCTTTAGGGCTTAGAGGCCAGTTCTCTATTCACTAGGTCACGCTATCTACATTTTCACAATACTGATTATAATTTTGAAATCTGGGAGGCATATAATATACTCATATCATGCTGCAAACTTTAAGATTTCAGGAAAATTTTTTGTGTAAAAAATCTTAAAACATTTGACAGCTCAGAAACTTATTATGAAAAGCACCAAGATATGAAAATATAATAACTAACTGTGGGACAGATCCCTAAAATGATCTGATCTTTTCCTCCACTGAGCCTTCTTTCTGCTCTGCAGAGGTTTGTAATTATGGGAAGCAGAGAGTAGCTTGGTTTGAACTTTAGCAAGACTTGTTACTTAACTATGACTGAAGAAGCAACATAGATACTCCTTAGAGACACCCACAGGGAGAGAGATTGTGTTGCAATGCAGCAAGAGAGCTTCAGAGGTCATCTTATCCAACTCCTTCACTTTATATATGGGGGGAGGAAGGGAGGGAGAAAGAGAAGAGAGGGGGGAGAGGGGAAAAGGAGAAGGGGGGGGAGGAAGAGGGAGGAAAGGGAAAAGGGGGGAAGGGAAGAGAGAGGTAGAGAAGAGAGCGATTTGCTCAGGTCCTCAGATTCCAAATTCACTTTGCAAGAGTACTTTGACACAGACCAACTAGCCAATCTTCCAGGTTATGCTTAATTAATTGTACAAGGCACCAGGGAATAGGGGTTAGGGAAAGAGAAATGCATAGAATTTGACCTTGAAGCTGCTTCGTAAGAACTTAGAGCAAGACAGGATAGAAACAGGCATAAGATATGCATCCACAGGAAAAATATTAAACTAAATACATGACATAGTGATCTGCAAATTATACTCATCCAATTAATCAATTTATGAAGCAGCAGGTGCTGTGGTAAGCACTGGGGATGTACAGACAAAAATGCAATTGTACCTGCCCTCTTTGGGACAATTTAGACAAACACACACGCACTCCGCACAAACGCAAACAAAGAATGCTGTATCTATCCCCACTTCTTTTGGTCTGTTAATCCCTAAAGTGCATTCCATCTACTGTGTGATCATTCATTCAACAATTATTTATTGATCTCCTAACTGTGATGGACACAAAGATGACTTAAGACAGGCCCTTTTTTGGAGGTGCTTACAGTCTAATGGGAGATAAGGAATGTAGATAAGTAAGGAATGCAGATAAATAAGACAGGCATATTGTACTATGTCCTGTGAAAGTATGAACTAAGGACTGGTTTGTTAGTTCGTGTGGGGGCTGGGGAGGAGGCGGAGAACTCATCTTGGCCTACCGGGATCAGGTGACCCGGTTGCTTAACACCTGTTGGGTCTTTTACTCGTTTTAGTTTCCAGCTGCGCCCACCCCTCTGAAACTCGGGCCACACTCCTCCCCACGCCCACTCCTCAGAAAAGGAATTGCCACAAAAATTGTTTTTCTGGCTCTGTCACGCATGGTCTGTCAATTCAAAGACTGCTCGGGTCAGAGAAGTCACTTTGCATAGCACCATTGCAGGGAACAGCAAACTTTTCTCTTCCCTCCAACCCTTACCCGGCTACCCCCTTCCCCCTCTCAGTTTCAGGCCCTCCGGACCAGCGTGTTAACGTTAATGCATTATTTTAGTCCCAATGGTGGTGGGGAAAGGGGAGAGAAAATGTTCGTAGTCTAAGAGGGTCTAAGGGTCCCAAAATGTTGTGAAATAGTTCCACATTAGAAACCTGCCTTCCCTTTCGGAATAGAACCCGCAGCTCTAGAAATAAAGATCTGCCACTCGTGCTCCTCCTCCGGCTCTGCCAGATTGGTGTTCCTGGGCCGTGACGTCGTGGCAGGCTGGAAGCTGTGGAGAGGGGAGGGTTGGTTTGCGACAGTGGTTGTGGGTGTTAGCCAGGAAAGCGCGGGTGACGGGGGCAGGGAGGTTGGCTCACTGTACCTGCTGGGTTCTGAACGCGGGTTGAGCAGCCAAGAATCCCACGGCGGCGATGGAATGCTAGCACCGCCGGAGTTTATTTTCGAACGTTTTGTTGCTCTTTCCTTACGGACTCAACGCACAGACGAGACCGGGATACAGCAAAACGGGGACTTTGCCTTGGGCGTTGGGGCTGGCGCTGGGGGTGGGTGGGGGGGGTACCTTCCTTCCCATCGTCCCTACTCTACTCCTCACGTCAAGATGCTCACAGAGAGGATTACCCTGGCGACCGAGTGGAAGAAAATGATCAGGTTTGGGCTCTGGACTCATGGGGTCTAGTTATGTTGAAGACCAATTGTGTGTGTTTCTCCTTAAAAGACAAATCAATCTCTGCAGGACTGAAGAAGGGACTCTATTCCTCTTACTTCCCCAGGCCGCTGGTCCCGCTGCAGATCTGTGTCTAAGGTCTCATATCGTCTCGGAAACACACCCATTGCTAAAGAAGCTAGGGGAGGGGAAGGGCCTTGGATGCAACAATTGAGAGAAGAATGAAAGTTTATTGGGTGCGGCTGCCGCTTTGATTTAAATTTGCTCAGGTTTAAAGCCCCGCAGAGCTTTGGCTTCTGTGCTCTGTGGACGTCTCGTTTACTCCCGCACTCGTTAGGAAATAGAGTGGGAGGGGGAAGGGCACCCTTGCAGCTTTCGTAGTAATGCGGGAGCCTTTGGATGGTTTTTAGAAAGTGCACCGGTATTTACTGCTTTCGAAAGGCTGTAAACGACGGGGTCCAGGTAGGGGACATATTCCTGCACTCTTTTCTTCCATATATCTCGAGTCCAGAGCCTCAGAGATTTCCCGTGGGACTCTGGGACAGAAGGAGAAAGACGACTTGATAACTTATTCTTGGGATTTCAGAAAGAAGCCCTTTGGAAGGAAGGGGCGCTATTTACTCCTACCCCACCTTATTGGGGGTAGGGTTTGTGGCGGGAGGGCGGGGCAGGGTTATTGAAAGGGTAGTGCCTTTCAGTACAACTTTCTTCCGAGGACCTGTTGGCCGCATGGTGTTGTTACTTCCCACCCCCTACAGCAGCATCTCGCCTTGAAGAAGGAATCTAAAGTTGGAGGAAATGATCTCCGAACCTGGCATTGAGCGCCCACCTTAATAGCCATTCTCCTTTCCAATCAATAGTTCTCCGCAATGAGTACCTTAAATAGCCAGCACCCTGTATCGTGGGAGTAAAGGCCACTGGAGACGGAGATGACTCTGTTTTGAGAGCCGATTGGAGTGAACAAACAGCTGCTTTTAAAAGGGACAAAAAAGGGGAATATGGAGGACTTTACCACTAGGACCTATGGCACCAGTGGCCTGGACAACAGACCTCTGTTCGGAGAAACTTCGGCAAGGGTGAGCCCGGGTTTTGGTTTTTCTTGTGTTTGTATGCCTTAGCTGTCTGTCTGACATCCGTCTCTGCGGCCTGACTCAGTGGCAGTCGATATGTGGAGATGGAAGGAGTTTTCTAATCTGGGAGTTCCCCAAAGCCCAGGGTTAGCCCTTTTTGCCTTGTATGTGGCCGGAGGGCTGCGGGCTTCCAAAAAGGCTGTCCTATCATTACTCTGGAGAGTTTCATTTCCGCTTCAGGTCTCTGAAAAGAGAACCACTTTGAGGAAAAGGTTGGCCCAAATCTTTATAGATGGAGGTGTAGTGGGGGAGGGGAGGAGTAGAGAAAGTTCTCTGTTCTCACCTGCACTTGAGTGGAGAGCTAGTTCATTTAGGGAAGCTGGGTAGATATTTTTCACTTCCTCCTCTACAGCGGAGGGGTGGGGGTGTCCTTCCTTTCCGGAAAGTACATCAAGGGTTTCTAAGCCCAGCTTTTCACCAGGTGTAGTTTACACCCTGTGTGGGGGAGGGGGAAAGAAAGCCCACAAAGAGATTCGTTGTTTGCTTTTGGTTCCTCTTTCCGTAGAATTAGATTGGAGGGTACTTTTGGTGGCCTCAGATCTTCTAAAGTACCCTCACTTGCCTAAGCCCCCCAGTGTATTTGGTAATCCACTACTTTGGGATGAAGTAATGGGGTGAAGTAGTTAGTAAAGGAATATTTCCTTAATTTGAGGGTCAACATTGTGGGAATAAGATGAAAGGAGAATTTTGGGATGACTCAGTTCAGGGAGGGATTAGAGAAGAAGGTCCCAGAAATAACATTGTAGTGGAAAGAGCACCTGCCTTGGAGTCAAACCTCACTAGACATATTTGTAATCTTGGGTGTCTTGGAGAGGCAATTCCTTCACCTGTGAAATGGCTATAATACTTGTATCACTTACTTGAGGATGTTAATTTTAAAACAATTGCTTTATCAAATCTAAATTATTAAATCGACACAAAGGCAGATTGTGTGTGTGTGTGTGTGCATGCATTAATTTGATGGAATGGTCCAACAACTTGGGGGAGAGAGCTTCGAGTGGCTACTCTCACTACTGAATTGCTGAGTAATGATGGGCAAGTTTAACTGGCCTGTTTCCTTTATATTCCTGTTTATCCATAAAGGGGCATTGATAATCCTTGCCACTAGCAATTGGTTCTAAGGTGCTTTGGGATCTTGCAGAAGGTAGGTGCTATATTCAGTTTATCACTAGTAAGTTATCTTTTTTATCTAAGTCCTCCACTGTCTTTAGGTTTTCAAGATACAACTGCATCATGATAGATAAGCTCTAGCTTTCTGACCTATTTTAGTCTTTTGTTTTATGCTTAAGTCACAAAATACACGTGGGACTGTAGCTATCAGAAGCAGAACACTTTTAAAAATACTCAGTTGTCCCTCCTCTTTCTCCTTCCTACCCTCCCTTCCCCCATGTTAGATGGTTTGGAAATGGTCTTGGTGATTTTGAGTTAAACTTCTGGGGAAATAGATTACATTCCTAAATGCAGATCAGCCAGTGAGCATATATTAAGTACCTACTGTGTGCCAGGCAAGAACTGAGAGTACAAAGAAAGGTAAAAAGCAATCACTGCTCTTAAGGCAGCTCCCAGTCTAATGGGGGAGCCAACATTCAAACAACTGTGTACAAACAAGATATATACAAGATAAACTAGATAATCAATAGGGGGACAGCATTAGCACTAAGGGAGATCAGGAAAGGCTTCTTGTGGAAAGTGGGATTGTAACTAGGACTTGAAGGAAGACAGGGAGGCCAAGAGATGGAGATCAGGAGGGACAGCATTCCAAGCTTTCAGGTTCAGTTAGTAAAAATGCCTGGAGTTGGGAAGGGGAATTTTTTTTGACATCAGGTTTTTTTAAAAAAGAATTATGTTGTCATTAATATGGCCTATTATTTTCATAGTTTTCCTAATATTGAACAAATCTGAAATTCCTAGTGTAGTTACAATGTATTTGTTTTAAGATGTTATATCCTCTTTGCTTATTTTTTTTTTCAGGTAAGGGACAGCTATTTATTTCCTTCACACACAAGCAATTCTAAATAAAAAGGAATTTCACAAGTACACTTTAAAAAAAGTTTACTATTTAACTATTTAATCTTCCTGGAATTTGTGACTTTTACATCTAAACATGGAACAATTTGCAAGTCTACTGAACGGTCATTTCATGAACCCTTGGTTGTTTTGCTTATATTTTATTTAATAGGAGATGGAATTTCTTCTTCATGGTACAGCAAGGAGGCCAGGTCAATGGATTATAGAGTGTGGGAGGGGAGGGTAAGAAGGACTGGAAAGGTAGGAATTGGAGGGGGGGAGGCATCAGGTTAGGAAGGGTTTTGAACAAGGAACTTTGATTCTGGAGCTGGTTGGGATCCACTGGAGTTTATTGAGTGGGGGTGCTGGTGGTGACATGGTCAGACATTCAATTTAAGATCACTTTGATAGCTAAGTGGAGAATGGACTGGAGTAGGGAAAAAGTTGTTGACAGATTGGATGGAGCATCTGTAAGAGAGTGAGTGTCAAGCATGACACAGGTTGCGAGCCTAGGTGCCTGGGAGGTTGGTGGTGTCTAGACAGTGACAGAAAAGTTCAGAAGGGAAGAGTTTGGAGGAAAGGTGTTGAGATCACTTTTGGACATGTATTTAAGATGTCCAGAGGTTCATGGTATCCAGTAGGCAACTGGAAATGTAAATCTGGAGTTTAGGAAAGAAGTTAGGGCTGGATAAGTAGAACTGAGAATTATCAGCATTGAGATAATTGAGTCCATGGCAGCTGATGGGATCATTAAGTAAAATAGTATAGACGGAGAAGAGAAGACAGTCCAGGACAGAATCTTGGGGGACACCCATGGTGGGTGTGACTTGGGTATGACTTGGATGAAGATCTCAGCAAAGGAGCCTTAGAAGTTGCTCTGGCACATAGGACAACCAGGAGAGAGTAATGTCATAGAAACCTAGAGAAAGGAGAAGTGGATGATCGAAGAGGCAACAGAGAGGTAAAGGAGAATGAGCCGTGAGAAAAGGCCATTAGATTTTGTATTTAGGACATCTTTTGTAACTTTGAAGAGAATGGTTTCAGTTGAATGATGTCAGGGGACAGGAAGTTGAGGCTTAAGAAGAGAAAGAGAGGAAAGGAAGTGGAGGCAGCCAATGTAGACAGCCTTCTCAAGGCATTTAGTCACAAAAGGAAGGAGAGTTATGGGATGATAGCTAATGAGAATGGGAGATCAAATTAGGGTTTTTTGAGAATGGGAGAGGTAAGAGCATGTTGTAAGTAGTAGGGAAGCAGTCAATAGATAGGGAGAGATAGAAGTTAAGTGAGAGTGGGAATGAGAGGGGGCCATCTGCCAGATGGGATTGCTGGAATGGCAAGAGGTTTGTTGGCCTTGTTGAGGAGAAGGGCCACTTTTCCACATAAGACAGGAGTGAAGGAGGAGATATTGGAAAAAGTGATGTGAGATGAGGAGGGGTGTGGGAGGTGCTCTGGCAAATGGCCTGAAATTTTCAGTGAAGTAGGGAGACAAAGTTCTTATCTGAGGGTTTGGGGAAGGGGAGCAATCAAAGTTTAAGGAATGATGAACAGGTTTGGAAGAGTAGCTGTGATAAATGGAATAGTGACTCAGGGAAGTGTAAAATTGCCTTGCCAAGGTGAGGGCCCATTTGAGATTACATAACATAAATTTGTAGTGGTTTTGTGATTTTCCCCAGCTTCATTCAGCAGGAGGTGGGAGTTAAACATTGAAGAATGAGTTCAAGTAGGTTATCAACATCCCTAGGGATTTCACCATAGGTGGAGTCCTCAAGGCCGTAAGCAGCTCAGGTGGGAGGTCAAAGTGAGGAACTGAAGAAATGGTGTTTCTCCCCTTCCGGGAACGAAGGAAACCTGATGAAATACCACCTCTTTTCTTATACCAAAAGCTAGAGATCAGTGTGAAATAGGATGAGGTTTCTCTACTTCCCAAAGAAGGCAGGAAACATGTCTTTAGATGATGAAATTATACAGAAAACTCTGCCTTTTATGTCTGTGCTTTCATTTCTCTGTCTAGAATGCTAAAACAGATAAAGTGATCACTCTCCATTGGTACTTGGCCTACATTTCTGGGGAGGAAGGATGGGTATGGAGTTATAAACCTGTGAAATTATTCATGCAGGGATCTTCTGGTGTGGAACTTTTCTACCACTGGGATTTACAACTCTTCTGTAACTTATAGGCATGAAAGAATTGCCTGGGGCATGAGAGGTTCAGCTTGCCCAAGGACTCACCACCAAGTGTTGTCAGAGGCAGAGCCAGCCCTTTCTCCATTATGCCAGGATATGCCTTTTAAAATCCAGCCCAGTACTTTATCCTCCTGCCCCTCACTCCTTTCTCTGCTTCTACCTCAGTGCTAGGGATGGGGGTGGCAGTGAGGTGGGCCACCAAGTTTCTTGCCCTTGGAATTCCATCCTAAGAAAGAGACATTAGAAGCCGTTTAGTCCAACTCCTTCACTTTACAAATAAATGGAGATCCAGGGAAGTAACATTATTTGTCCAAGGTCATACAGGTAAGTAAGTATCAGAGGCAGGATCTGAACTTGGCTGTCCTAACTCCAAGCCAGTGCTCTTTCCATTCCATTAGGACTTACGGTGCTGTTTCTGATGCCTTCCATAAACTTGGGGTTCAATTGCTTTGGAAACGGTGAAGGCAAATCCTTTAAAGCATTAGTATCAAACTCAGAAACCAAAGCTTATAAAAGGATCTCTGCTGATTGCATGTTGACACAGGAAACCACATATTAACAGTACTTATGTTCTATTGTATTTTTATTTATTTTGTTAAATATTTCCCGTTGACATTTAAATTGGTAGGGGGCCACACTTGGGAGTATTACAGTCTGAATGTGGCCCCCTCCTTGTGTGTTTAAGGCTACTGCCTTAAGGTAAAAGCCTTATCAACTGTGTGATTGAATTAAGAAAATGGCAATTAGCAAACCCTTAGAAGTTTGCCACAATTTCTAAACTTTTCATCCCTTGGCCTAAGAAAACAGTTTGCTGGTGCTCAGAGATAATTCCTGGGGTGGGGGAATGAGGTGGGAAAATAGGCTTGTTAAGTTTTGCTTATCCTGGTTATTTGGAGAGCAATAAAAAGAGATAAATAACAATATAAGATCACATATGCATTGGAGTTTACTGGAGGGAGTGATCACTGAAGTTGGGATGAAGATGGGATGGATCCTCCAGAGGATCTGACCTTTCTGTGGTCCTATTCTGCCTACCTCAATTTTTCCAATGCCAAGAAATCATACACAATAGTCGCTTTTCAGGTTTCTGATTTTTGGATAGCCACCTCTAAGGAGGAAGTGTAGGTGGTAAAGGCACACAGACGTAAACCATTTTCTGGGTAACCTTTGCTGTATTTACACGTAAGGCTCACTAAAAGAAGACTAGTGGTAGAGAAGCTTTGGAACTCTCTTGGTCATCATCCTAAGTAGCTTCCCCAGCAGCCCTTTCATGAAGTGCGGAGGTAGTCAGTCAATAAACATTTATTAAGCATTTATTATGCATCAGGCACTATGCTCAGTGCTGGGGATAAAAAGAAAGGCAGAAAGGACCCTTTGCTATTAAAGAGCTCTTATTCTAAGGGAAGGGACCACATGTAAACAATTAGGTGCAAGGAAGATAGATACAGGGTGAATTGGTGGTAGTGTCTAGGTAGGCTACAAAGGACCCCCTTCTCCCCTGGGAAGCTCTTTTAAAAAAATTAAGTTTCATTGATGTCTTTTGATTTTAAGCATAGCATTTTCCATATACTGCCCTTATACTCCATAAGCCTACCTTTGTAACAAAAACAAGAAAAACCAAACAACACAAGGACTCCATCTGACATGTAGGGTCCATTCTCCAGCCCTCATCTACCACCTCCAGAAAGGAAGGATTGCTTTTCCTCATCTGTTCTACAGGGCTATGACTTCACACAACATTTTGCTTCATCTTAGTATTCTTTTTCATTTCATGATTATAGCCATTTTATATATTGTTTTCTGGTTCTTCTTTTGATCCACGTAAATATGTAACATCTTATGTTTCTCTGACTTTCTCATACTTATTGCTTCTCGATATATTTGTAGTGCAATGATATTTCTTTATATTCATAAACCGTAATTTAGCTATTTCCAAAATGGACACCCATGTAATTTCTTTCTTCCTTTTTTGTAACAAAAAGAAAACTCTTGGAATTATTTGTTTAGCTGTTGACAATCCAGCTCATCAATCAACCAAATCCTGTTGAAGGATTGTTTTTATTTTTTGCCTTGGGGGTACCCAAAATTTATTTAATTGATTTCAAAACACCCAAACCCTCATCATCCATAACATTTCGCATGGACTCTCTGCTATTGTTTTTAATGAGAATGTAGGGTGTGGTGCCACTTGCTTTTTATTTGCAAAAATATTTTATCGATGGCCCTTTTTGAAAGTATTGGTGTCATTTCTCTTAGATTTCTCCCTCTTTCCTGTTATTCCCTCCCCTCCCCCTGCCCTGCCCAATATAGAGTCAAGGACAAATCAACACATACTCTATAACTGAAAATGTATGTCTGTGTCTCATTGTGAACCTTTTATCCACCACTTCTGGGAGGTGGGAGGCATTCTTCATCAGCCTTCTGAAGTTATGATTGGTTCCTGAATTGATTACAATTCGGAAGTCTTTAAATATTTTCCTTTACATTTTTGTGGTCATCATGTAAATTCTTCTCCTGAGATCCTGCTTATCAGTTTTTACTATTTTTCCCAAGTTGGTCCAAATTACTATTTTTTTTTCTTACATTGTAACAGCCCATTGCATTCATACACCAGTTTGGTACACTACCAACTACATCCATTTTGATTCGTCTTTTGCTACTAAGAAAAGTTTTTCCCCCAATATTTTTTCACATGAGCCCTTCTATTTTTGACCTCCTCACTAGTCTATTAGTGAAAGTAGTAGTAGTTGTTGTTTAGTTGTTTTAAGTTATGTTTGACACTTCATGACCCCATTTGGGATTTCCTTAGCAAAGATACTAGAGTGATTTGCCAGTTTCCTTTTCGAGCTCATTTTGCAGATGAGCAAACTGAGGCAAATAGGGTTAAGCAACTTGCCCGGGGTCACACAGCTAGTAGTTGTCTGAGGCCAAATTTGAACTCATACAGACTAGTCTTTCTGACTTTAGGGAAGCTCAGCACTCTATCCACTGAGCCACCTAGCTGCCCGGAGAAGGTAGTACAATCTATCAAAAAGAACAATGGAACTAAAGTTGGAAAACCCTGGATTTGAGTGAGTCCTGGGTCTGTGACTTCTGTCTTACCCCTTAATTCGAGCCTCATTTTCTCCAAATGTAAAATAGTCATAATACTTGTACTACATCTCTGGGTGACTAAGTTGAAATGTAAAATGCTTTATATGGGTAAAGCTATTTTATTTTAATGTTATGTGGGACATATTTATGTTAGATAACTGGAGACTGAAAACATCTGTAACTTCCCTGGTTCCTGATTAGAATCAATAGCCAAAACAAAGCTCCTTTACTCATACTCATGTCTTAATAGCTAGCATTTATATGGTGTTTTAAGGTTTGCGATTATTTTTACAAATATTGTCCCATTTGATACAACAACTCTGGGAGGTAGGTGCTCTTATTATCCCCATCTTACAGGTGGGGAAATTGAGGCAGAGGTTAAATGACTTCCCTAGGGTCCTATAGCTGGTAAGTATTCAAGACTGGATTTGAGCTTGGGTCTTCCTGATTCTAGGTCCAGCATTCTTATTGTTCATTGTGCCACCTAAAAACCTATGGTTTTTAGATGTAGTATTTCTATTTTAGCAAACTACAGAAGCTTTCTAAGATTTCAGCCAAAATATCTGAGGCTTTGCAAGCCATTTTTACTGTCCTCTCTATCCCTAAGTGTGACCTCTGAGGTGTTTCTTATTGTACTTAGAAATCTACCTCTTCCAGAGAATGCAGTTCTTCTTCTTCTCCCCCTCCCCCCACCTTTCCTTCCTTCCCTCCCCCCCCCCCCACCCCTCCTCCTCCTCCTCCTGACAAAAAAGTATAAGTATTTCAGTTTGTAGAATGAAAGATGGAAAGATACCTTCCATCTCTAGGAAGAGACTGGGATTTTTCACTTTGTCTTGATCCTGTATCTTTTCCTTTCCTCTCATCTTCTGAATCTTGACTTGTAGAATAACACTCAATTCAGTTGTTTCTCTGACTAGATGTTGAACCTAATAATAGGGGGAATGATAAGACGGGACCTCAATGGGGGAGAAATTAATGAATTTACCATACGGAATGTGTGGAGAAAGAGGACTGCATTCAGTGAGGCAGACAGTATTTGAAAGTCATATTTTCCACTGTTTGGAGTTTAGAGTGTCTTGGGAATCCTTTGCCCAGGGTCTTCCCTGAAGAAAGGAGGTTGTCATTTATTTCTGTTGAAAGGATGGCACCTGACCCTGAACTCCTCTCCTCTTTTCATAGGTACTGTGGTGGGTGACATAGATTTTTTTCTTTTGGTGGCCCATTGCCTAGTTCTCTCCCATTAATTCTCACTTGCACCATTTGGCAAATGATAGTGTACAAATAGTGCTATAATTAATGCTTGGGGTGTGTGTGTGTGTACACGTACACTTGATGACACAGCTGTATTTAAGATGTTCTGCCTTCCTTTGTCAGGCCTTTCCCCTGCCTGCTTATAGAGACAGAACATTGTTCTTGGCAGGCCATTGTCTTCCCTGCTTCTCTTCAAACTAGACTTCCACTCAGGGCCTTTCCATGTGAATGATATTCCTGGTGCTGCACAGAAGAGGCTCCTTTAAGGAAATCAGGCTGGTCCAGCCATTTTCCCACTCATATAGCCCAGTCATTTCCAGAAGCATAATAAGGTGGCCTAGGAGTCACGCTCCAGGTGTGCCTTTGTCATTGACTGCCTTTGTTGCCATGGGAAAGTTGTTTAATCTTTCTGGGCCTCAGTTACCTCATCATTAAATTGAGAAAATCTGACTAGAGGATCCCTAAGGTTCTTCTTGGCTCCAAAATTCTATGATATGTATGTTTTGTGTTGTCTTTTCCCTGTCCCATTGTGTCGTTCTGACACAAGTAAGATCTTCCCTATTTTTTTTGACTCCCTAACTCTCCCTATTTTCCTGATGGTCCTATTAAGCCTAACTGGAACTATTCTAAACCAGGTTGGAGTAGGGTTGCTGTGTTACTTTCCTACTTCCAGGGTTTCCCAACAGCATTAAGAAGGTATTTACTAAATGCTAGATAGGTAGCTGGATCTTTTGAACTTCCTTTTATATGTTTCAGAGGTGAGATGGTCATGAGATCACTCAAACTCAAGCCTGGTATTTGACGCCCTACATAATTTGGCCCCAGCCTCTTTTCCCTCTTTTAATTTTAACTACTTTCCCTAATGCGACCCAACCAATCAGACTGGTCTCCTCAAGGCACTAGAGTGCCCTCTCCTCTGTCACTGAGCAGGTAAATCTGAGCCAGCTGAAGTCCTTCTATTGGTAGGAAGCCTTGTCCCATAACCCAAAGCCATGATGAGGTTTTCCTTCCCTGAAATGATGTAGTGCTTAATGTTTCTCCCATTCGGGTGGTCCTTGTAATTTACATACACAGCTGTTTTGGCATGTGTGTGTATTTATTTGCTTTCCAGCAGGCTCATAAGCTACTTGAGGGCAAGGACCATGTACAGTGCCTTACACATGGCAGGCATTCATAACATTTTTGGCCAGGCAATCGGGGTTAAGTGACTTGCCCAGGGTCACATAGCTTGTGTCTGAGTGCTTTATTCACTGTACCACCTAGCTGCTTCTATAACTGTTTCTTGATCAAGTTTATCATCCCTCACTACTTGTAATTCAACTGTGCCACCTCATGTTTGTGGCTGTATAGAGACACCCTTTCAGTTTCTAGTACACAAATTTTCTATTTGCATTCTCAGCACATAGCATGGCACTTGGTATATAGTAAGCCCTTAATAAATGCTTTTGAATGCATTTCTAGAACTGGATCTAAACAATATGGATTAGGTGTTCCAAATCTTTACAAAGTATTCTAATGATTTGTAAAGACTAGACTGTGTGGACGGTGGTCCCAAAAATTGCTATCAGTGAGCCTCCAGGGCAGACCTGTCACTATTATGATGTGACTGAGGCTTTTCCTCAGGGCGCTGGTAGATGGTTTGCTTGCCTGTCTCTTGAGCCTGTTTTCTCCTACCACTGTACCCTCTAGCTTTGGCCTCCCCCATCCCTTTTGTGGGGTTGGAATTTGAGGGTAGGCCTCCACCTCCCCTGGCGCAAGCATCTCTGTCTTGGGTCCTGTTCTTACTAGGTTTGGTGAACTCATGCCATGCATTTCACAGGGGATGCCAAGGATTAAGGTGATACCACAGTACTCTGACCACGGTGGGATCCCACTGCATCTGGGGGTGAAACGGATAGAGTGCTGGGCCTGGAAAGACTTGAGTTCAAGTTTACTCTCAGATACTCGCTATCTGTGAGACCCTAGACAAGTCACCTCATGTCCATCAAGTTAGCTTCACTTTGCTCCACTGTACATCTTGAATGCAGCGATACCTGCCTCCCAAGGCTGTTGTGAGAATCACCAATATTCATAAAAGTGTCTAGCACAATGCCTAGTACACAGTAGGTGCTATATAAATGCTCATTCTCTTCTTTCCCTCCCCATGGCCTTCCTGCATACCAGGTGAGCTCCCTTTACCCAAATAACTGAATTTGACGCAGTCACCAGAATTCCAAGTTACAGATTTAGATTCGGACTCAGTTACAGTGTCGAAAGGGGATCATAAAGGTCCATTTGCCTTTTTAACAAGAGCCACAGGTAATCTTATGGGGAGATGTATTATGTCACAGCAGGACCTCTTGGGAAGATGGTAGTTTATTCCTGATACTGTGATACTAATTTCCACTTGTTTTGATATACTAGGGGATGAGATGAGGCTTCCCAAGTGTGCTCTCTACTTTGTGTTTCCCTCTATTTTGGCTAAATAAAAATGTTCCTTTCCAGCAATGCTGGTTCTAATCTAGGAGTTAGTCTTCCCCATCCCCCTCCTTCCTTTCCCTCAAATCAAGGTTTTAGCATATAGTTGTATAATGGGCAATCAGTTGATGAACATTTATTAAGCACCTGCTGTGTGCCAGGTACTGCCAAGCACTGAGAATATAAGAAGAGGCAAAAGACAGTGCCTGTTCTTAAGGAGCTTGTAATCTAACAGAGACAACATGCAAATAAGTATATACAGGACAAACTTGTGCAGATTGTGTTAGTGTAGGTGGTTCCCCAGTGGAATGAAGTGAGATACTTGTAGGTATTAGCAAAAGGAGGTTTACTTAGCCATAGTATAGAAGGAACATTCAACAAGGACACTGCAGTCACTTAGAGTAGAAGGGCTGCCCTCTTTTCCCTGTCTGGTTGGCTGTGGAAGGTATGGGGATAGAGTGGGCCTTTTTATGTCTTGCCTTCCCCAGGAAGCCAGTTAGTATGGCTAGAAGCCACCAAAGGACATATAATTTGTAAAAAGTGCTTAGCACAGTGCCTAGCACATAGTAGGTGCTATGTAAATGCTTATTCCTTCCTTTCCTACCAGGAAGCTACATCAAGGGAGGTAGCAGCTTGAGCCTTAGCCCGATCAAGGGCCAGTAAAGCCTTGGTACTGCTTGGTCAGTTTCAGGTCAACTAGCCTGATCAAATGACTTGGGAATGGTTAGCAGTCCTGCTAAAAGTTGGAATCAAAATACTCCATTCAGTCCTATGCCCTTTGGGACAAACCTGCCTTAGGATCTTGGGTTTAATTTGGGAGGTGTATAAGCCTAGCAGAAGCAAGGACTTGTGGGTCTTCCTCATGGACTTCATCTTGGGAATCCTGAGGTGGAGGCATTTTAAGCGTGGAGAAGACTTCTGAGAAACATGATAGTTGGTCTCAGATATTCAAATGGCCAGTTTAATAAGGAAGAAGGCCCCATAGGGCAGAATCAGGAACAAAGGGAGAAAGTTGCTCAGAGGAGAATATAGGCTTGCTGTCAGGAATAACTTCCTAAAATTAGGACTGTCTAAAAGTAAAATAAATGACTTGCCTTGAGAGGTGGTGGGTCCTTCTCCTTAGAGGTCTTCAAGAAAACGTTGGATGGTCACCACTTGTTTGTGTTAGAGCAAGGATTCTTTGCATGTATTGGTTGGGATGGAAGGTTGCTAATGTCCCTTCCCACTATCTTATCTAGTGATTGTCCAGTTTCCTTTTTCTTCTTCCTAAATGGGAGCTGTTCTAGGGCTGTTGGCTAGCTGAATGATGTGGGGTCAAGGAGGGATGTGACAAAAGTAGAGAGGCTTATTGTTTCAGGTGGCAGCTGAAGCCATGGACTGGAAGAGGGTTGCACTGCCACCCTGGCTTCCTTCAAATCCCAACTAAAATCTCATTTTCTACAGGAAGCCCTTCCCGACCCTCTTAATTCTAGTGCCTTCCCTCTCTTAATTATTTCTTATTTATCCTTTATATAACTTGTTTGTATTTATTTGTACGTATTTATTTGCTTAGTCCATTAGATTATGAGCTCCTTGCAGGCAGGGACTGTCTTTTGTTTCTTTTTGTATCCTCAGCACTTAGCACAGTGCCCGGCACATAGTAGGCACTTAAATGTTTATTGACTGATGGACTTCAGGGACAGTGAGGTCTTACACTTATGGCTCCCATAGGTGAACTGTCTTTTGTTTCTTTTTGTATCCTCAGCAATTAGCACTGTGCCTGGCACATAGTAGGTACTTAAATGTTTATTGACTGATTGACTTCAGGGGCAGTGAGGTGTTATACCTATGGCTCCCTTAGGTGACCACTTCATCTTGTTTGTAGGTGTTGGTGTTTTTCAAGGACTCTGATTTTTCCAAAGAGACTTTGTACTTGGAAAGAGACTTTGTACAGGAAAGGGATGGCAGAAGAGATGTAGCAATACTGGTGCCGGTATTCTCCTTGCAACTCTGCTCCTTGAACAGACTCCCAGATAGGTAATTCTAGGAGAAAATTCAGACTGTATATGCATGTTGATGTCTTTATCCTGAGTGTGACATTTCTGTCAGGAGAAAGTATATTTATAGACTCCAAAAAATTCTGCAACTTCATACACATAGATTTAAAAATGTAAATCTTTTGGTGATGCATAATTTATACATATGCATCTTTTCCACTTACCCCTCTCAATATGTACATACATTCTAAATCTCTTATGAGAGGGTTATTTTTTTGGGGGACGAAAGGGTTGGTGTGTAACAGCCTTTAAAAAACCCCCAGATAACAAGGTAGGACGTAATTAAGTGTACTTAAATTGCCTTTCTAGCCAGAGTTGACTGTGGGTTCTCAAAGGTTATGCCAACGGAGACTCTGGTGTCAAGCTAGAATAGCTTCAGGCATGGGCCAGCCATGGACTAAGCACGTGTCTGTCATCTGAGGATCAGCCCCAGCTAAGCTTAGACTGGTGGTTCTCAGAAGCTTATCAGAAACCGGATGATTTTTTTTGTAAAATGTGATGGTAGGAAAAAAGAGAACGCTTACTAAGGTGTGAAAGAGTTGCAATCTGCATCAACAGAGGGGGCTGCTCAGGGATGAAATCACAATTTTTTTCTGCAGGGGGTGGGGGGCAGGGGCAGGGGCAGGAATAGGACCCGTGATTTCATAGGCATAGGGAACCCCTAGTGAGGAAATATCTCTACCGAAGCAGACAGACATGTCTTAGAGAGTCACCTAAGGGAACTCAGAGGGTAAGGGTTAAGATCTAATGTATATGCAGCACTTCAAAGTTTGCAAGGTGCTTTGCATACATTATTTGACCCTCAAAACAATCCTGTGGTGGTAGGTATTAGTAGAATGCCTGTTTTACAGATGAGGAAACTGAGGCCGAGAAAGATAAAGTGACTTGCCCAAGTTCACAGAGCTAGGAAGTGTCTGAAGCGAGGTTCAAACTTTGGTGTTGCTGACTCTACTGGGCTACCTAGCTGCCTACAAATTAAGTGTGTGGGCCATGGCCATGGCCACGTATCCTGTGTGTGTCAGCGGTGGGACTTGAATCTGATCCTTTCTCACTCCGAGGCCATCTCTCTGTCCACTAATCCACACTACCTCTGTGACATCGCAGGTCTTTTACTGTAAGAAAAAGGCACTTTAAATACTTCCCTCAGTTTGATAAGACGTTCAGTTCAATTCAGTAAGCATTTATTAAGTGCCTACTTTGTGCCAGGCACTGGTGCTAAACACTGGGGAATACATAAAGAGGCAGAAGAGACTCTCTGCCCTCAAGGAGCTCACAGTCTCATGGGTGAGACAACCACTGCCCTGGGAGAATAACCTTTAACAGTGAGTCTTGCTACTGAGGGAACAGGTCCCTCAAGGCTTGGTGGAGGCTAAATTCACCATATCAGAGTTCTGACTCTTAGTTCTACTCCCCCACCCCAACGTGGCTCAACTCATTGCTGGGGAAACCTAGGTCTCAGGAAACGTTTCTCAGGAAACACTGCATTTAAATTGTTAGCTTCTAAAAGGTAGGGATTTAGTCTGTGTAACTTGTTTGTCAGAGACAGCATGGCATAGATATAAAGAGCTGAGTTCAAATCCTGCGTCTGAAAAGTACTGGATGTGTGTCCCAGAATGTCACTTGATTTCTTGGTACCCCAGGCAATACTGTTAAGACTATAAATTGCTGAAAAGGGGCAAGTCTGCATTGGAAGAGGAAGTTTCTCATCCTTATGGATACTTTTAAAATCACGGGGCCAGGCCAGGAAAAAAAAAGTTCCTCCACTCCCATAAAAGCCCTCTCCCCCTACGGCCCCCGCCTATTTTACATTGCCAAAGCAGAAATCAAGTTTCCAAAGTGTTTATTATGATGCCCATTTGTAACTGGTCTTTCTGCAGCGACTTGGAGAGAAGAGAGGTAGGTAGGAACTGATTTTTGTTTCCTGGAGAATTGAAGTACCTGCGTTTTCAAAATTTTAAATGCACAAATTGAACAGCAGCATTTTCTGTCTGCACAACTAGTCATCCTTTTGCTTTTCCTTCTCACTTTAGAACACGTGAAGGATCCGGATTCCTTTTTCTTTATTCTAATCAATCCTCATTTCTGATAAGAGGCAGAGAGAAGATAAAGCCGGGAATGAGAGTTTGTCTTTCGGTTTCTCTTTCTCCCTCCCAACCTTAGCACCTTTCCCTTTGTGGAAGGGGATTTCTTTAGCCGATGGAATCTGACCAGGGCTGTGTTTCTGCTGCAAAGGAAGCTTTCTACTTATTTCTTGGCCCTTCCCTGAGATTGCTGAGTTGTAGCATCAAAAGGAGGGTTTCCTCATCTGGGATTGTTGCAGCCACCCGTGAAACTATCAATTGTCTCTCCTGAAACAAATGTCTGAAGTCCAGACATTTTGTAGCTGCCCCAGTTGTGGACAGGCCAATTGAGCTGCAAGCCACCCGGTCCTTCCCTCCGCAGTACTGTTGGTATTGCTTTAAGAACAGTGGAACCTAAAAAATCCAGTGTCATCTGGCCAGAAGCTGGTTGGAGCAGCCACTTTGTCAGACTACAGGGCTGAGCTGGCCTGGGTGCTACTAGGAGCTATCTACATAATGCAGCAGTGTGCTGGACGGGGCTCTGATAGGCTCTGTTTCTTCCAGGAAGCTGAGATTCCTAGAGTTTCAGCTTCTAGATTATTTGAATGTGGTAAAAAAAAAAAAAAAAAAGAAATCTAAAACCTAATTGTGAAAGGAAAACTGAGGAAAATTCTACCAGATACAACTATTCTCTAGACTGTCTTTCAGGGTAATATTGGAGATTACATCCTCAGCCCTTCCCCCAAACCCAGGTGGGGAACCTGCAGCCTCGGGGCCACATGTGGCCTTCTAGGTCCTTGGGTCCAAGTTTTACAGAACAAATCTTTTTATTAAGGGGATTTGTTTTGTGAAGTTTGGATTCAGTCAAAAGGCTGTGCTTGAGGACCTAGAGGGCCACATATGGCCTCCAGGCTGCAGGTTCCCCACCCCTGCCCTAAACCCTCCTTTCTCCAAATATGAAATAGCCCAGTGAAAATTATCTTGCCTGTTCATAGGATTCTAGATCGATAGCTAGAAGGAATCTTGGCGGTCATCTGGTCCAACACCCTCATATTACAGATGAGGACACTGAGACCCAGAGAGTTTAAGCGACTTGCCCAAGATTTCACAGGTTGTGAGTGGCATAGCCTAGATTCCAATCCAGATCCTCCGACCCTGAAGCCAGGACCTTTTCATTTGTTAATAAAATGTTAATGAATTCATTAATGAAAACTTGTTAATAAAGTTCTGGGAAAAGTTAGAACAAGGTGTTGTGTGTAAAATAACAGCGAGACGAGACCTGGGTTCAAGGTAAATTTAAGCATGGATTTATTGGCCAAGTGCGCAACTACCTGGAGTTCATACTCAAAGTACACTCAAATCAGGCAGCCCCGAACTGAGGGACTACAATGCTTATAAAGACAAAAACCACAATCACACAATTAGGGAGGGTCGCTAGCAGAAGCAATGATGTACAGAAGCAAAGATCAGCCATTGGTTGGTTCCATCAGCTCAGCGCTAATTTGGGAATATGGTGCAAGGATACAGGGGTGCGACCATCTTGTGACAAGGGGGTCCCTCTTAGGTCATGATCAGTTTCCTATAACTGGGTGGAGGGTAATGGGTGGAATTTCCCAGAAAGTAACCCCTACTTGATCAGTCTGAGTGGAGGGACCTAGCTTGGTCCAAAGAATAGTTGTCCCATAACCCAGGGTGGGGACTTTATTTGGTAACAGCGGGGGTTTCTCCTTAAGATAAACTTGTATGATGCTGATGTAGAGAGAATATACAGAATGCTGAATCGTGAGGGGGGTGGGGGTCAGGGGACTAGCCTTGGGCAATCTTCCCAGAACTATGCCTTAAGCTGTTTCGAGCCATTTCAGGGTGTAGGGCAGAGAAAAAGACAAAAATATAAAGGGGATTAATGGTGGGCTCCATTTGGGTGTAACAAAGGGATCCAGCCTTGGATCAATGACTGTAATCTTGGGAGATTTTTGTCTGACCCATCTGGTATTTTTTTCTCCCTTAAAAAAAAAGTTTTGATGCCTTTTTAATTTTGGTCATTTGCATATATACCCACTCTTCCCTCCCTAACAAAGAAGAAAAAAACAGTTAAGAAAAACCAACCCATATGTGGCATTCATTGGAAGCAACATTGCACACCCGTGCTCCCCCACCCTCCAAAGGAAGGAGCATTTCTGCTGTTTCCCTAGACTAGCACAGGAGCTAGGGAATTCCAGGACTATGGGTCTGATCTCCTGTTGTTGCTAAGGTCTCACTTGATCTCCTGCCCAACATGGATCTGGCATGGTGTACTGTGTAGATTAAATGAGATCATACGCGGGAGAAAGAATTTTGGAAAATGGGTTATTACATCTTACTCTTGGCATAGCTCTCCTTCCTTTTCCCATGGAGTTCTCAGTGCCAGTGTCATGAGTTAGTCCTGTGTTCTGGAGGCAAGATGATTTCAGGGAACCCCAGGGCAGGAGGCTGTTTAGAATTCTGTTCCTGGAGGTTGTTTCCAGGTCCTTTAGGATGCTCCGCTGAACCTGTACAATTAGGCTTGTGGCACTCTTTCAAACCACATTCTAGAGCCAGAAGCTGGAACTCAGCAACTGTGGAAGACCTCCTGCTTAGGAAGTGGCTGCACAACCCTATCTAAAGACAGGGAGAGATTAGATGGCAAATGCCTCCTTGCAAAGATGAGGGAAACAAGGCCCAAGGTCTCGTTTAACTGGCACCAGAACTGATGGCCAGTCTAGGGGTCTTCCCACCACACCTGGTTCCTCCTGATTTAAGACTCTTACATCATCCTGGAGCTCCTCGGTATAGCGGAAAATGCACTTTTGCATTAAGAAGCTCTGAGTTTGAGCCTGCAGCTCCTGGAATGTGGAGCAGTCCAGTGGATTAACCTTTGAGTTGGCATTTTTCTTATCTCTAAAATGGGGGTGATAATACTTGTACCATGGACATCCCAGAATGGTGGAACCAAGTACTTTGTCGACCTTCTAGCATCTAAATAGGAGTAAAGATTGTTGTTACTACCGTTGTTGTAATTAATATGTTTAGGCTCTGGAATGTATGGGTGGAATGTTTAATTCCGTATGGGCTGCCCCTGAGTATACACAGGGGACTTTGCTGTCCTTCACTTAGCTTCTTGCAGGTGGGGATCCAAACAGATTCTGATCACCTGTCATGATCCTCGGGAGTAAAACGGAGTTACACGGTTTCCAGAAGGGAGAGTAAGTGGTTAAGTAGACCAGGACTCTGGCTCTTCTCCCATGTGATACAATGCAAAGTCAGAGGACCCTGGTTCAAGTCACTTTACTTTTCTGGGTCTCAGTTTACTCAAATGTAAAATGAGGGGAATCAGACCAGATGTTCTCCACGTTCCCTTTGATGCTGTGATTCTTACCTTTGTGTAAAGATATTTGATATGTGGGAGGAGGGGGGCTTAACTTTGGGTAGATTGGTAGGAAAAGAATAATTTCTTGGAGGATTAGACTGCTTTTGGAGATTAGCAGGATATAATACTGGTATGATGGAAGGTGGAAGATTTGGAGTTAGGATTCAAATACAGATCCTCTTTCTTTGCCATTTTCTACTTGTGCAATCCTGGTTAACATCTCCCGGCCTCAGTTTCCTCATCTGTAAAATGAGGAGTTTGGATCAAATGATTCCTAAGGTCCCCTCCTAAATCTGTGATTTATTGAAAAAAGCCCCCCTACCCCTTTCAGGGCAGCTGGTGGGGGCTGGGTATGAGGGGAAGAGGAAGGAAAGAACCTAACAAGGAAGGTCCACATGGAAATAAATAGTATTTTAGCTTAATGTGGTTTTATTTTAAAAACAAAATGATCTAAGTGTTGCTTTGTTATAGTAGAAAGAATTTGGAGTTCTAACACCTGGGGTTTAATTTCTACTTTTGTTTACTCTCTGTGGCCTGGGGCAAATATTTAACTTCTCTGGATGTAATCTTTTTATCTGTAAAATAATACACACACACATATATACATATATATATGTATACACACATATACGTAGGTGTGTGTATATATCTTTATCATTTGATCCTTACAACCCTGTTAAGTTCTATTGTTATTCCCAGATGAGGAAACGGAAGCTCAGAGGTTTGACCAGGGGCATACTTAGCTAATAAGCATCTGAGGAGGGAGTGGAACCTATGTCTTCCATATTTCAAGACTAGCATTATATTCACGGGTCCTTTCTAGCCCTTAATGCTCTGATGATAATGACTTTTAAAAAAGGAGAACATAAACATTTTGTTCAGTAAGTATTTAAAATCTTCATAGGAAAAATCTAGTATTAAGTGATCTGTCCTTGCTTCTCCCGACCACCATCTATATAATCCTGGGTTCCTTCTCCCTGTTCTTGGGAACAGGCAGGTGCCCAGCTCAAAGCACGATGACATAAGAGATACCGAAGGAGATGGGGTGGGATGTTCCTACTTGAGTTCTTATCTGTCTATATCACTTTGCTTTACAATATTTGTTTTCTTCTCACAACACCTCAGAGAAGCAGGTGCTAATAGTCAACTCAGTTTACCAAAGCGAAAACTGAAGGTGAGAGTGAAGTAACTTGCCCAGAGTCACAAAATTATTACCTATTGGAAGAATTCGAACTCGGGTCTTCCTGACTGCAGTTCCAGTGCTCTATTTACTGTCATCACCAAGCTGTAAGACCTTAAGCAATCTAGATTATTTCTCTGGGTTGGCTTCATCTGTCAAGCGGACTGTTTGGATTAAAAGATCTCTTAAGGTCTTGTCCATGTCTAAAAAAATGCTACCTTACCAAATATTTGGTGAAAGAATGAGAGGTAGTAAGCTAAGACTTAGCTTAAACACTTGAAACTTGTGCCAGGATAGGGCATTTCCCTTTGGGTCTGGTAATCTTATAAACTCTAAATCTTCAGGGAAAGAGGGAAGAGAATTTAAATGAGGCCTGAACAACCTGCAGCCCATGGGCCATAGCTTGCAGCGTGTCAAAGGATTTTGGGCAGGCCTGGAAAAATGTAGAGGAGCAGCCCGGGGCTACAGGTTGTGCAGGCCTATTTTTAAACCTTTTGTTTACATTACAAAGGGCCAGGATTCCTAAAAGGGGTGTGCTGGGGCCTCCTACATATGCCTTTTGAAGTCCCCTCGTTGAACCCACTTTTCTGCTCCTCCCCCCCATCCCCCCATCTTCTCGAAGTTTCCCTCACCTGGTACCGGCATGCCTGCCTCCTTCCATCTTCCCAAAGCTGTTATCCTTCCATATGTCTCCCAGATACATGTTTTAAGCTGTTCCTCTGGGACTAGCCTGGATAAAATTAAGGTGTCTCAAACATCTCCTTCCTCTCTTTCCAGGATCGTGTCATTAACTTAGTTGTTGGCAGCTTGACATCCTTGCTGCTTCTGGTAAGTGTGGGTTTTTTGTTTTTAAAATTATGATGTAGACCTGAATGTCCCACTCATAGTTCTGGACTTGCCAGAATGCTGAATGAATCAACTTCCTCATTAAAGGCACTGCTACAGGGATCTAGACCATAGCTAGCTAAACCAATCCTTTTTATCCTAATTTAGCTGGTAGTAGCTAAGCTGGGGGTACTTTTGATTTCCACTTCCTTTTCCTGGAGACCACAAATGGAAAGTGAAATAGCCCAAAGGAGAAGCCAAGGGCCTGAGGCATCCCACAAAGGGAATCATCTGTCCTTGGACAGTGAGAGGTAGGGTTATGGGGAAGGGGTCTGCTTTGTTTGTTTCCCTAGTTAATTTACAAAAGGGATATTTTCCTTCTTTTTCTATATCCCAGGTTACAGCTTTTGGAGGTGTCTTTGTATTAGCAAACGTAGACCAGAGGTTCCATATTTGGCATCACTGCCCCCTTTTCAAAAAATAAAAATTACTCAGCACCCCCCTAGAAATATACTTTCTTTAACTTCGGGGGGGGGAGGTAAATTTGCATCATTTAAAAAAATAAAATATTTTTTAAAAAAAATGATGCATCTTAAATTTAACAATCTATTGCAAATTTGTGTTTTTTTTCTGCACTGAAATTTTGATGACACAATATTGCTTCATGTAACCATATAGTATCATATTGTAAACAAGTCCTTACACACACATATTCCTTCATGCTGGACCTTCCTGCCAATGGGCAACAGGTTCACCTGCCAAACACTTGCATGTTAAGACCTGTCAGATGACTTGACCACTGTTTGGTTATAACTTGCATTTTGTGTGTTTATTTGGAACATAATGTAATCTCCACAACTTTAACTCTGTTACACAACAGATGAAACATGTGCAAATGGTTTTTCAAAACTTATCTTCTCTTCTTTCTGTATGCTTCTACCAGCCCCTTATTTTTATTCAATGCCCCCTCAATAGCACCTGAGGCTGCTACCATCCCCTCCTGGATCATTCCAGCGCCCCCCAGGGGGCAGTATTACACACTTTGGGAACCTCTGATTGTAGACTGTGTTGGGGAGCGTGGGCTAGGATAGAACATACCCTTTATAATCATATGGAAAGTTACCCCATATTCTAGAGTCAGAGGAAGCACCACTTAAGCCCAGCTGAAGGAAACTGAAAGCTATGATTGATACCCCATCTTTAGCTTTAGGCCCTTCTAAGCCTTTATTTATTGGGATCATCTCTGGTCAGTTTATCTCTGACTTTCCTTTTGAGCGAGGGATGGCAAGGGGCCATCACATTTCTTTGGCAAATGGCCTCTTTGTTCTCCCTACACAGATAAAGGTGAATCTAAATAGGTGTTAATGGTGAAATCAAAATGAATTTGGCTGGCTGCCATCACTTGGCTTTTTTGAGGGTGAGGGTGGAGCTGGGGAATGGGGTTTGGTGTGGGGTTAAGTGTAGAAGAGTGATCGTATTAGGGGTGAGGGCTGATTCTCTTTAGGATGCCCCGCAAGTGTCTAGCAAATATATATGAAAGTGACTTATAGGAAGCCCTTGCCTCTGTTGATTTTCCTTGATGGAAGCATTCAGAATAAATAGAAGTTAATTTCAAGCGTATTTGGATCCAGTCCCATCAAGGCAGGGGGAGGGGAGAGGATATTATGTGGGTTTCTTTTTTTCCAAATTGCTGTAAGCCCTTAACACTTAGCTCCCAATCTGTTGGTTAAAAAGGCTAAGGATTGGAATGGTTACAGCTTTCATCATTTTTATTCCCTGAATTCTAATGTAACCAAATCTTTGAGAGTTATTTCAAAGTACTATCCCTTTTTTTTTCACATAGGTAACTCTGATCAGTGCTTTTGTGTTCCCTCAACTACCTCCAAAACCACTGAATATATTTTTTGCTGTTTGCATCTCCTTGAGTTGCATTACTGCCTGCATACTTGTAAGTATGATTTGGAATTTTAAACAAAGCTTCTCTGACAAGTCCTATTCAGTTTTTGTGGGCTTGATGCTGTAAGGATGTAGGGTTTCCTGATTCTGGTTTGGTAAGTGGAGATAATAATACATCATGTATTTCCATTAATATTCCATTTCCATAAAAAAAATGTCACAATTCTCAAAATCAGTGTTAGTTTGAAAGAAATCGATCTTTGGAGGGGCAAAGGGGAATTTCCCATAGTATTTGAATTGAATCATTGCTTTAGTGCTATAATATTATTGCCTAGGCCTTTAAGGCAGTAACATCCCAAGTGGCTCCCAATGTACAGGGTTGATTATATAGCCAGTAAATTAGAACATAATCCTCTTTACCAAGCCTGTAGTGAAGTCCAAATGAATGGGTTATTATGCCCTTTTAAGAAAAGATGATGCATTATGGGTAGTATGAGCTTTGTCTTTGTGAAAAAGAGCCTTTTGCCCTTCCTCTTCCCAGTCTGGCATTTCAAATACCATTATTTTCTACAAGAGCTCTGAGCAGATCTCCCAAAATGGAACTGCTAATGTTTGAAGTTTCTGGCCAGTTTTACCTGCCAATGCTACCCTTATTGGCAGGTTTGACCATAAAAGCCCTTCCCAATCAGACACATACATACCTCCCAATGATAAGTATTCCTTCAAGAAAGGTAATATCAAATCATTCTGTTACTTGCCACTTCTACTGCTTACATAGGGTTAGAAATATTGAGATACAATGATCGTTGTTTGGATAAATAAATTAGGTGTCATCTACTCAAGGAGTCAACACACCTGGCTTCTAGAACTTGGGAGGGATAAATACGGCATAGTTTTTCAGGTAGACATTATGCCCTGCCCTTTCCAATTTTAAATCCTCTTGAAATGTGACACATAGCTGGAAAAAAATGGAGTCATCAGTAATAAGGTATGTTAGTGTAAATGCATGCCCAACGGACACTTTTTTTTTTTGTTATGGCTTAGTATCCCAGACTAATCAAATGATTAATCAAATCTAGCCCATTTTCTGAGACTCAATTTCTGCTTTCACCCAGGCCTCCTTATTTTGAATGTTTCTAGGAAATATGAGTTGCCACTTTCTAGAATACTCCCTTAGCTCTGAGAAATAATACACTTTGTTTCAGCATTAAACTCTGGAAAATGGGTATAGATGTGAGTAGGTGCAGGCATTATCTTAAAAGCATGTTAAGTAAGTCTTCATGCTTATAATGTATTTGAGTTGGAGAAGGACACTGGATATATAAGCACAAGGTTTAAACACTTCTGTGACTGTAAGCTAGAGAGAATAAGATAGTACAGAGTCAAAAATCCCATGCTGTAAGATCAGAACAAAACAAGTTATTTTTCCTCACCCATGTGGGTCAAAGTGGGGAAGGAGAATTAATTGCATTCTGAATTGTGGTACTAAAAATATTTAACCATTGATTCTTCACCTAATTTAATTTCTTCTTCCTCTTCCAATCCCTTTTCTTTAGATCTACTGGTATCGGCAAGGAGATTTGGAACCGAAATTTAGAAATCTAATTTACTATATCTTGTTTTCTATCATCATGTTATGTATATGTGCCAACCTGTACTTCCACGATGTGGGAAAGTGATGCTGCCAATGAATAAAACTAAGACTGTTCTCAGCTACAAATTAGGAATCTGAACAGAAATTCTGGGTAAAATAAACTGAAGATGAAGCAAGATTGTGCAGGAATTCAATACATGATTTTCATGTTAACTGCAAATCTAAATTCCCTCTTGTTTGGGAGCTAAGACGTGACATTGTGCTTTTCCTTTTCAAAGAGCTGATGTTGCACTTAGGAACATTCCACACATATGGATTCAGAATGGCACAAGTTATTTTCACTTTTGAAATATTACTTTTTTTTTTTTTTTTTTTTTACAATCTACTATAGCACTGGGAGGGGGTTATGTAACAAAAAACATCTTAGAGCTCTAAGACAAATATTCTTTTATTTCTGTTAAACTGAATATACAATTATTTTGTTCCCTATGCAACCAACCATTGCTTGTAACTACAATTTAATTTCACATTAACAAAAAAAGCACATTAGATGGTAAAAAGACAAACTCTGATTGTGAAAATTTAATTACAATAATAAATAAAATAATTTATACAAGGGTTTTTTTTTTTTTACTCTTCTCTAGGGATCATACTCATCAAAGCCTTATCAGTCAGTCTTGTCTTGGCTAAAATGCTTCTAATGTAGGAATGACTTCTTGATTTGTTTCCTTCTCCCATTCCACAAGCCAATTTAAAAACAAACCCCTGAGCAGGAGAGGCTGCTATGCTATACCTCCACTTGACCACCTGTCTCCCATATACCATCAGTGATTCTATGTTGCCTTTAGTAACAAATCAGCTAAGCAATAGCTGCCTGGTATCCTGGGAAGGCAACATCATCACCCCTTTGGAGAGGCTGAATAGGCCACTTTTATTGTAGTCAGGGCAGTGGCTTCTCAAAGGTTGGAGTGTGAGAGAAAGACTACTCTCATCCAAGTTTTTTCCCTTTTTAAAAAACAAGTGTACTTGTTTTTCTTCGATATCTATTAATGCTTTTATGACCAAACCCAACTCATTAGTGATGGGCCAGTCAGAAGCAGCCTTCATGAAAGGATGCAATCATCTTATTTTTTATTTTTTATACAAGAGATGTCCCAACCAGGTGTCAAACACTAGTAAAACAGGTAGAAATAATGCATCTGTATGAAGCCACACAGGTATGCAAACTTTTCTCTGAAACTTAACCAGGTACAAACTTGGAAGCTGGAAAGGCGGCCTCCTCTGACTTCTCATAGTTAAGTACCCTTGCTCACTTGTTAGGTTTTGGTGGTTCTAACTCCTTTCTCAGGACCTGAAGTGAGCAAAATCCCTTGCTGATGGCTTCACTGGCAACACTAAATGGAACGGATCTCCACAACCAAGAACCCCCATGCTGTAAGTTAAAGTGGGCCTCAGGCAATCGTGTACTCATGAATGAGGTAAAAAGTCTCAACAGCAACAACAGCATACATAGCTTAAGCATTGTAGCTATTTTAAAACTATAAGAATGGTAAATTAAGCCTATGTAGGGGTTCTCCCGTCTCTGGAAGTAGTACCAGCACAGGGTTTTACTGAGTGTGTACTTAATGGCAGCTGACCAAATCTTCAACATCCTTTGAGTCTTCTGAAATAGGGCTGTCCAAGGATGATCCAATAATATGTGATTCTTCTTGGTGATGATGCAGTATGGGATCTGTAATGGGTGATATATTAAGAATCTTAAAAAAAAAAAAGGCACCTGTGCTGTTTACAAACCCTGAAGCTATTCAATGATATTAAAGCCTGGTGGAGAAAGCACATTTTTTCTACCAAAATGTTAGTAAGTGCCTTTGAGTCATCAGGAATTAAAAACGTTTTCCTGCCACAGCCTACCCATAATATTTATAGTTTTGGGAGGTTTAAAAAACACAAATTAATTATAAGCCAGCAAAGTACACACATAACGAGAACCATAGGTGCTGTGTTAAATAGTCTGGGGAGGAGAATGCCCACGAGCCCATTATCTCTGAGGAGGCTGCTTTTGGCACCAGCGAGTTATTGAGGCCTGATTCATTAAAGGTTAATTATATAAAGGGGTCATGCCATGTTACCTGTTAGTGTTGTCAGAGGCAAGACAGATTCATTATCTATATCATCTGATGCCTGGATAAAACCACATGGCGATGGAACGATGAGTATTGTTTCATCATCAATTGTGGACGGATGAACTTGTTCCTCTATAGTAGGAGATTCCAGGTCCTATACAATTTAAAGAACAAGAGACAACAAAGTGACAAAAAGAAATCAGCTTTCAACTACTTACAGCATTACTTCTTTCCTACCACCTTAGTCCTCTCAAATCCTTAGGATTTTTAGAGTTCTAGGCAAGTATTTCTAGCTTCAGTTCAATTTTTTTAGACCCGACTACTCTACTTCTATTCCTATTTATTCCTCTAAAGACTGTGTCTACTTGGGGCTTACTGGATTAATATCTTTTTACAGAAATGATAATTAAGCTGAACAAATAAATAATTAAGCTGAATAATAAGCTAATTTCATGTGTTTGATTTAAATAACAGTATATTTTAAAAAATCCTGTTAATGATTTAGATAACTGCAATAGGACTCAGAATTGAACTATCTTGGATGAAATATTAAATATGATGGCCTTTTGAGTTAAATTTGGATAAAATTTAAATTTTAAGTCTTAAACACAACCTGGTAAATTAGTGGCTTTAGCTACACAAAACAACATTTTGTGGGGAAAAAAGGTGTTTTAATAACTTAGCATTAACATGATCCCTGGAGGAACTACTTGACTCAATGGAGGAAAGCATTCATTAATGTAAATTAAATCTTCATAATACATTGAAATAAATAGTAGTACTTTACAACCCATGAAATTTAAAGTAGGGGAATTATCTCCCATATGAAAGAATTAAAGGTGGTTCTCAACTTTAAAATGTGTTTTCAGTATACAAGTATGTAGTATTTTTTGTTTTTGTTTTTTTGAGGGAGAAAGGCAGGGCAATTAGGGTTAAGTGACTTGCCCAAGGTCACACAGCTAGTAAGTGTGTCACGTGTCTGAGGCCACATTTGAACTCAGGTACCTCCTGACTCCAGGGCTGGTGCTCTACTCACTGTGCCACCTAGCTGCGCCCCCCCCACCCCCTTTTTTAAGAAATATGTAGTTTTAACCTTGTTAGATACTTTCCCATAGAAACAAATTATACTCCCAAAGCCTATTTAACTCACATCTTTTAAATGTATGACCAATAACTACTATAGAATCTGGTCACCTTGTATTATATACATTTTTTTCTGAGGGAAATGTATTTTGAGTTTCAGCCTGGGGTATGCCCCCACCATGTTGGGTGGAATAGGTGAACAAAGTAGTCACTCCTCAGGGAATGGAGCTTTGTTTTCTCTGTCTCTCTAGCTCCTCCTGAAAAACCTGATACCAAAGTACCCTGATATCTCATATGGAGGTTATGCTGGTGGGGCACAAGTGCTGGAAGCCTCTACAAGGCTAAAGGCTTTGAGTACAGGCCTGGTGTCAGTCTGCAGTTAGAGGAACACCATGGCCAATTCAAAGATGAGCATGATTAGTAGGCTGACCAGCAGGCCAGTAATTCCTTAGCTGTGGCAAATCATGAAACAAAAATACAAAGCAGCTCTCGGTTCTGTGTGTACCCCTGCTAGCTTCTCCGATGGAAGTTGCAGAGTGATGGAAAAGTGGACAAAAGATGCTAAAAATAAATTTAGACCTTTTGTAAAGATTAGCTATTGCAATTCTAAGTTGAAAATGCTCATGTAACAACCAACAAGCTGACCACTGCTGAAGAAAGTGAACCACACCAATGTTAACCTCCGTGTATAAATGAGATCAGAAGACAGAGGGAAGAAGTTGCAGGCAAACAGAAGGGCAGTACATGATTTTTCCTTGGAAAGACAAAGGGATTGACAGAGTTGCTTTCAATCACATACCCTAATGGAAAAGAAACATTATTTCACAGGACGTTTTGGTCATCCCACTCTGTAGGGCTCATTATTGGCTTAAGAATAAAAAGTTGCCACTTGAAGATTACCTGGTTTGTGCAAACCATCATCAATATATGATCAGGGGCTAGATCCTCTAGGAAGCATTTCCAAGAAGGCATCAATGAAGACTGGGCAGGATGAAAAGACAAGAATGGGTTTTGGACCTGCACCGCTGGAGGGATCCCAGCTCCCTTCAAGTACCTAAGTGTACCTCCTCAGTGCAAGGCATTTGATAAATGTTGAATCCAAAGAACAGGATATACTGCCCCCACTTCAGGAACCCCTCCCCCTTCCTTGCCAACACACAGAACTGAATTACAATAATTCCAAACAGATACAGAACACCTGTACTTAGCCTAAAGATAACCAACTGAATGGTGAAGTGGGAGAGGTTGAACTTATGATGGCCGTTATCCCACAACTTTCAAGCTACAAGGCAAAAAAGGCAGCCCAGGCCATGCCTTCCCATTCTGTAAAAAGCAAGAGGTGACATTTAATGGTGCCCATGTCTGTTCAATCCAGTTTTTGGCAGCTCAGGTATAAATCCACCTCAATGGACTCTAACCCTAAATGCAAACTTTTGTTTGCAAGTTAGATCACTGTGCACACTACCAATCCACAGTAGAGATCAGCTTCTAAGGGCTGTGTGGCTCCAGGGCTATTTCAGAAAAGAAGGAAAGACATCTTTTAAAAAGCAAGCTGCCTCTGTTTCACAAGACAGCTGACTTTTTAAACATTCCCTGTTTAATAGCTTCATACATGAGTAGATTTTTTTTTTTCTTTTTAGCAAATGTAAAAAACAAAAGCTTGCTTTCAAGTCATTTGGACTAAATCCTCTCCTAATTTATGTCACATTACCACTGGACGAAGAAAATCTGTAGTAGCTATAACATGTAAGAGGAACACAACTACTGTAAAGACCTATATGGTAGTCTCTTATGCTTAGGCAGCTAGATGGTGAAGTGGATACGGTGCAGCGGACTGGAGTTAGGAAGACCTGAGTTCAAATCCAGCCATAGACACTTACTAGTTGTATGACCTTGGGGTTTGCCTCAGTCTCTTCATCTCTAAAACGAGGATCATGATAGCCCTAGGTCAGGGTTGTCGTGAGGATCAAATGGAATTAAATCTGTAAAGCGCTTAGCTTAGCACAGTGCCTGACACATAGGAGGCACTACATAAATGCCAGCTACTTAGGGAGCAAACGTCCAAATCATATTCCTCTTGTCACCAACTATGAAACTAGAAAGGATTAGGAGACAGATATGGTTAAGAAAGTAATAGTTTAAAAATAAAACATACCAGCAAAACCCTAGACTGGGAAATTGTAATATTTTGATGAAAAAAGTTATCATTTAGCAAATGCTTTTAGTTTAGCAATTACTTCTAGTTGTCGCCATCCAAGAGTATGGCGCTCTGGGGTATCAGACAAGTACTTCCCGTAAGTACTTCTACTCCTAAGAGCTTTCTCACCTCGGTAACATAAGCACTGGCTAAAGCCGATGGAGAATCCTCTTCTTGCTTGAGGTCTGTGACAGAGATTTCTTCTTCTGTTCTGACCATCATACTATCTATTAGTTCGGTGCTATTCTGGTCACTAAACTTGGAGTCACAAGTATCACCGAATGATGGTCTTTCGTTGGTCAGTTTAGGCCGATGGAGTTCATCTGAAAAAGCGTCTGCTTCTAGGGTATCTGGAGGGTCAGTCAAATCAGCTGATCGAATGTCAGTATCTACTGTTAGTTCTGCCTGGGATATAGAAGAAGCGATATCTTCAGTGGCAACAGTCCGAATGATGACACTTGGCGTGTGGCACTGTACAGTGACATTGTCATTTGTATTCAGCAAATGTTCTGGCTTTAAAAAAAAAAGGAACAAACTGTGAGTAATCACTGAACTCTGCTAGAGTTAACAAACTTCATTTATAGGTAGTCCTTTACTTATATGAATGCTTGGTATAACAATGATCCATATTTGGGCATCTAAAGTGTACTGCCTGAGGGAAGTGAGGCCCTCCAAGCACTTGTCCCTCTGGTTTTCCTCCCACTGGCCATCCTCAACACCCCCACTCCCCAGGCTGAGTCCTAATCATTGGTGCGGCACTCTTAAGTGCCCACTGAAAGGAGGTACCTCTCATTAGATGATTATGGGATATTCTCAGTGCCTCTGGTTGAAACAAAAAAGGCTTTCTGCTTTTCTCATACTCTTTCTCCAGCTATGTCATATGTTCTTAGAAACTCAACTTGGACAAAGATGACTCTCAAATCTGTATATCAAGTCCTTATGTTCCTTAGAAGCACCAATACTATATGTCCAACTAGTTGCTCAACATTTCCATTTGAAATATCCTACAACTAACTCAAACTCAAATTATCTAAAATTGAACTCAGAATCTTCCCCCAAAACTGGCCTCTCTCCTTTCTATTTTGGTTAATGGCACTACTGGCCTCCCAGTTCCAAAGCCTTAGAATTGTCTTTTCTCTACCCCTATCCTCCTGGCCTCATCATCTCCAAACGGTCATCAGACCCTAGAGTTTCTTCCTTCACAGGACTTCTCCCATGTTCCCTCCTCTTCTTTCCACAGCCACAGCCCTGGCTCACTCTTTACACATCATACTATGCTCCTTCCTTACTTCAAGTCTCTTCTTCCATTCTGCATACCTATTAATCTTCCTAAAAAATCACTTTACATCATCCCCTTGCTGAACAAAACAAAAAACAAACAAAAAAAAACCCTCAAATGGCTCACATTTTAATAAGTCTAAACTCTTCAGGTCTGATGTTTAAGGTCTTTTGATAATACTCCGCTTTTTTCTTTTAATATTACTTTCCATTATTTGCCAAAAAGGACTCTTTGGTCTAGCCACACTGATTTAATCACTGTTCCTAGAATATACTTTACACTCTTGTATCTGAAACACTTCCTGTTCTTCACCTATCCAAATACTATCCAAGCTTGAAGAGCCAACTCAAGTCCTTCTTTCATAAATCTTCCCTGATCACTAGTACTCAGTGACCTCTGAATTCCAACAGCACTTAGTTTTGGAAAGTCATGTGGCAATTAATTGTGTAAAGTCTGACAATATATTATCTATTATTTAGATACTTTATTGTTATTGAACTTTTTACAAGTTTAGCATTTAGCTGCCTTATACTTAGACATCTATGGAGTTTAATTTGTTGAAATGAATGCATTTTCCCACAAAATAATGTTATTAAAGATGATTGTATAAGAAGGCAGACTACCTAAGATGACGTGTACACCATTCTAGCTGTAAAAGACATCTAATCGAGGACAGGTACGTTTAGTGAAAGCAAAGTATAAGATAACTCAAATGTGTACTAATATTATAAAATATTCAAAGATTTAGGGGAAGGTCTTCAGGATACTGGGTCGATCTTTTATGGAGGATTTATTTAAGGACATGGACAAGAACTGTGTAAGATTTGATCTGCACCAGTGGTAAGAGTACTCATAGTCTTATGCTCTGGGATTTACTGAAGTATGTTTGATGACAAAGGTGTCAAATTCAAGGGTTGTAGGGGCCACATGTGGCCCTTAATACTCCTCAATGTGGCTGGAGCCAGACTAACATGTAATCAGGAAATATTTAATAAAATAAAAATGCAACAAAACACAGATAATGTTAATTTGTGATTTTCTAAGTCAATGTGGCCTGCAGAATCCATTTCTATTTTGAGTTTTGACATTATACTCTTTTTTGGTACTATTAATATTTTAGTAGAACTCTATCATGGGTTAAATAGACTTTTGGTAATCTAGCCACCATGTATAAGTGTTTTTCAATGGGAAAATTGATCTTAAATTCCAAAGAGCTTATTTTGGAGCAAGCTTTTGGAATGCAACCTGTTTACAAGATGTAAACTACCTGTGCTGACTTAGAACTCAGTGAGTTCCATTCTTTCTAAACAAATTTGAAAACTCAAGGTGTCTGCCTTCTTGAGGGTTTTATGAGCACTACATACAGATAAGGCATGTACAATGATCTGCTCTGGTGAAGCAGGTGCACCAGTGGTTGTCAAAGTCACAGTGGGACTGGCGGTCAGTGTTAAAGGAAGGCCTTGGCTTGAGCTCGTCTGAAGCAAGTAGGTGCCTGGAGTTCCAGTGGGCTGTAAATGGAAAGACTGAAGGAAGAAGAAAAATACAAATAAGCACAGTATTGTCCAATTACTGATTAACTCAGCCTTGAAAATTAACCAGGACTGGAAAAAAAAGTAGTTTGCCAAGAACACAGTCATGTTCCTTCCCAAAGGCATATCAATAGTAAAGATGAATGGTACCAGTATTCTTTCTTAACTGACAAATGGCATTATTCATGCAGGCATAATGGTTTAGCTACTTTCCTATATCTGTCTCTTAGGTGCAGTATATTCCCATCTCGTTGGACTCAGTCTTGCTGATTGACATCTCTCTCCCATTGCTAATGGGGCACAGTAGTATTGGGGTTGTGCTATCAATACTGAGTCACTGAAATCTGCATAACTTTAATCATTTCATAATGACATGACCTGTGTTACATAAATAAAATTCTGCTCCTTGGTTTAACAGTATAAAAACCTAGGTCAAATCAACTCTTTTCAGTATAAGCATTTTAAAATAAGGGGGTTATACCACCTTGAGGACATTAATTTCTCTTAGCAGACAGCTCACCATTTCTATTGGTGAGGAAAATGCAGTACATAGGCTAAGCAAATCCACACAGATCACTGCTTTGTCCAAGGACTTGTAGTACCTCCCTTCTGAAACAACAAGGTCCTTTCTATTTTGACCTCACAACAAAGGGGTTAAAAAAATTACTGCTGTGCACCTAAAAACTTCCCTTCCTTACATTTGTATACAGGGTTCTATGTAATGGCTACAGTACAGAGGCTAACATGGGATATAAAAATTTTGAGAGTTCTACTTTTGGTATCAAATTGAAAGATTTCCCCTCAATTTTTATGCTTGACATAGAGATGACAGATGGCACTGTTAACTATTAAGCAACATAAATTAATACTTTCTTTCAAACATAAGGTATAAGACATAGACAAAGTAGTATCTTATTAAATAAAACGTTACCTTCCTACCAGTTCCTTACTCATTTATGTATAAATGGGGCAAAAAGCAGATACTGGAAAAGGAAAATTATACGGAATCATCTTCTGGGAGGTGACATCACTTGATGGTGCTTGTCCTAGATAATTCTCCTGCCTTCATCACAACTAATAAATTTTCAAATAAAATCCACGGTATATAATTTTTTTGGGTACACTTTTTTTTTTTAAAGAAACAGATCAATGATGAATTCCTATCTGAATATTTTGCCTTAAGGCAGAACTACACATTGAGATAAAAAGTGAATTACTCCCTGGCTCATCTATAAAACATAAATTTAAGCAAGACCACAGGTATGCTATCCTAAAGTGCCACACTTGTCACACTTGATTGCAGCTTTTGTAGAAAAGTATTTATTTGCTTATATGAGTTGGGGAAATGGACTGGTGATAGTACAAAGAAAAGTGGACAAATGGGTGGCAGAATGAAAGAAAAGTTTTAAAAAAACTGTAATTTCTGACAGGGCAACAACTAAAGGAAGGCACATTTCCAAGGACTCTACATAAATGTAGCAACAGTTCTAGAGAGGCTACATCTTTTGCCCATGTTCACACAGTTAATTACAATGATGGAACTGGGACTGGAACCCAGATCTCCTAATCTAGATCTAGTGCTTTCTATAACAACCTACTATTAATTATTTTTTAGAGAATAAACGTGCAACACAACATAATTAAATGACCATTATTTACCCAAGGGGACATGACTAAAAGAAGCATCCTTGAGGGAAAAAAACCAACAAGAAACACATGAGAAAGTGCAGCCCCTGTCCTCCTTATCTTTAAAAGTTTCTTTTAGAGCAGTCAAGGTAGTTTGCGTACATACCCCTGAAAGCACATTAACGTTCTAGTTGTACTAACTTACTCGTACTTCTTGTTCTGTACCAGATGGTGGGAAAAACTGAGTCTGGGGCCTCAGTAATTAGCTATGACTCTGGGTTCTTAGCTTCCTTTTCTGTAAAATGAAGGTTTTCAACTAGATGAGTACTTCCAGTTCTAACATACTCTGATTCTGTTATTCTCCTTTATTGCCAAGAAGCAAAGGGAGGTATTTTGTTTGTTACCACTTTATTATTCTTAGTAGTTAATGCTTTGAATTTCCCAATGAAGAGTGATTTAATGAGTCACAGTTAATTTTATTTTTAACAGGGAGTTTTCACAAGGACTAATGCACAGATATTACTTACCGGAAGAATCTCAAACGTCTGTAGTGTACCGCTGTTTAGTGTTATGGTTTCAGAATCGACAGTAGCAGCAGGGGATTCTGTTGAAGCTGTAGTAAAAGCAAAAAGGGGGGGAAAACTCACATGCAGGTAGCTAAGTATTAGGATTATTCAATAAAGAAGTACATAGGAGAAAGTTAATAGAGGGATTTTACAGAATCTCAGAATTGGAAAAAACCTCAGAAGACAACTAGTTCAACTAGTTCTGAATGAGAATTTCTTCCAAAAGATACTAAATACAAATGGTCACCAAGCATTTATATAAAGACCTCCACTAAGGGAAGAAAAGTTGAGGTCAGGGATGGGAGAGAGACAACCCACTGCTTCCTAAGGCAACCTAGTCCGCGTTTGGAGAGCTCTGTTTTGAAGTGTATCTTTACAATTTTAACAATGATGAACAAAACAAACATTTATATAAAATTCTAAGGTTTATTAACGTGCTTTACATCATTTAACAAGCATTTATCCAGTGCTCATCTTGTCTGATCTTCACAGTAACTCTGTGAAATAGCTCCTACTACTACCCTATTTTATAGATGACGAAACCAAGGCTTAGAATGGGTCAGTGACTTATCACAGTAAATGTCTGGGACAGGATTCAAAGCTCAAGTTTTCTTGATTGAAAGCTCAGATCTCTATCCATTGTGCCACTCATCAAGGCTAAAATTTGGCCCTCTGCAATTTCTATCTCTTGGTCTTCATTTTGGTTTCTGGAGAAAAGCAGAATAAATCCAACGGGTTCTTCACTTGAGAGTCTTTCACATACTTAACATAGCTATCAGATTCTGGCCACTCTGCTCTGTCCCAGGGCTAATCTTTCCTTTTCTACATTAAACATTCCTAGTTCTTTCAAATGAGGCAGCTAGCTGGTAGTGTTCCAGTGTTTCTTAAGGTAGAGGTAAACAGGTAGCTAGGGAAGAACATTAAGGCTATCATAAAAGTAACAGTATGATTCCATTCTCTCTTGGTTAAGAATGATTCCATAATCAATTAGTATTATTTTCCTGGGCACTGCAAAACCCACAAAAAACACGGTCTAATTTCAGAAGGGGGCCACATGTAGTCCAGATTCAGACGCAATTTAAAACTGATTTGAAGTGAACTTTTTCTATACATTGTTTCCTGTCAGTTTAAGTCTATTATAGTTTATCTTTACTAGAACTATGGGTCAGGCCACAGGGCTCTGAGAGGAATAGAATCTATCCATCCATATTTTATATAAATTACATAAATCATTTAACCTAAGTACATTTCTGTTGTTTTATATATGTTTTACATATATAAAACAAAAGAAAAAATTTGTATGTGTACATATAAATCACATACACACATATATAAGAAAAAACGTATTTAGGTTAAATGATTTATGTAGTCTTAAAGATCAAACTTTGTTACCAACACCAGGCAAACAATCTCAAGGTATAGTTAAATAAAAGTTTTCAGTCAGTCAACACACATTTATCTTAGTACCTACCAAGTGCCAGACACTGTGCAAAGTGCTGGGGATAAAAAAAAAGGCAAAAAGACAGTCCCAGTTCCCAAAGAGTTAAGTCAAATGGGGAAACAACACGTAAACCACTATGCTTAAGCAAGATATAGACAGGATGAACAGGGGATAAGAGAGGGAAGGTATAAGGAATAAGAGGAACCAGAAAAAGCAGAACTCTTGAAGGATATCAATTATTTCCATCAGTTCTATCCAACATAACGGAGACACAGGGCCTCAGGCAAGGACTCACTATATATGTTTGCAATCTTAAATGCTTTTCTTGTCAAGCTAAGCTATTGACTGTATCTCTGACTCCTCTTGAGAAGGATTACATATAAACATTTTGAGTAGTACAAGAAAATGCAAAAAAAAAAGATAAAGTTCTTATTCAGAGGAGACATTATTAGCTTCTCATGCTTTTACAAAGGTTACAAAATATTTAGCATGGTATTTTACAATCAAAGAACTCTGCTACTGAGACATGTGGTATCTGGATAGTATTTATAAAAATCCCTGATGCCTTCTTCAGTGTCATTTTGGTCTTTTGACATCCTACTTGCCATTAAAAGTAACCCTCAGTTTTCCTGGGCAGCAGCCATTCTAACCGCTTCACATTCCTAGTTAGGTTTCGGGCAGAAAGCCAGGAGTGAGACAGAGAAATATTTAATGCTGTTTCTACTGATGGGCAGGCAGAAGCGAATAGCACCAATTCAAAACTGCCTTGGGATTGACAGCAGGACCTGTGATTTCACTGGTACAGGGAACTCTAGGGCCAAGAAGCTCTGTCTACCAGAGCAGCCTGGCATCTTTTCTCTACCTTGTAGTCGCAGAGAGTCACCTAGAGCATCACTAGCAGAAGTCACTTGTCTACAGTTATACAGCCAGTATACTGGAGGTGGCACTTGAACCAGGTCTTCTGGCTCCAAGGCTGTCTCTCTTACCACCATGCCATGGTCTCTCCTCAGAATGACACGTATAAGGCTAAAGACCTCTAATGTATTCTGTTGGACACATGTTTGTCCCTCCCACCCCCTTGATGATACCAACAAGTTCAACTTTATGAGGATCTGATGTAATCAGAATATTCTCATTTTAAGATGCAGCTCAAGCATAGCCTCGTACATCAGCTGCTTCCTGATCTCCTCAGTTGCCAGTTCTCCACCCACCAAACTACTTTGAATTTATTTTGTATATAGCCTTCATATATATTACATACATACTGTCTCTTCTAAGAGAACACCAGCTCCTCGCAGACAGGAGTTGTTTCTTCTTGACCACTGTAGCCCTAGTGCCTGGCATATGGTAAGTGCTTAATCAATTCTTATTGACTGGTTGATATATGGGGAATTAAGTGCTTATGCACATGGAAGGGTGGAGTCCCCAGCATAGGCTGTGGCTCCAGTTACCATGATTATTAGCCCATGGCTGAAGACAAGACCCCTGACCACTTTGCACTTCAGGCTCTCGTTTGTCAAAAAGGACAAACACTAATTGCTTCACCTACCTCATGGTTCTATCATGAGGATAAGAGACACAAAAGTGCTTTGTAAAAATAAAACAAGCCTGCAAAGAAAAGGCATTGTTATTTACTTTACTGCTACATAAAAAAGCAGATAGAAAAAATATCAATAACTATCCAACTCCCATGTCAATTTTCTCACCTTCACTTCTGATTTGTACATTTAAGAAAGGAACAGTCAGGCTTCTACGAACAATTTTCCACATCAGATCACAACTTAATAGACATAAAATTGATGGAAAGAAGCACAAGAACCTGCCGTGCCCCCTGAGTGTTAATTACAAAAGCACATTCGACACCCCCACCTCACCTCTGCCTCTTAGAAATCCCAGTTTCACTTAAAGTTTAGCTGAAACGCCATCTCCTAGGAATCCTGACTCCTTGCTGTTGTGAATGCTTCTTCCCCCAAACTTATCTTTTATTTATTTTGTGCACATATATTTTACATATACTTATATGAGTTGTCTCCCTGAATAAAATGTAAGATTCTTGAGAGTAGGGACTGTTTCATTTTTGGCTCTGAGTCCTCAATGTGTAGCACAGTGCTGGGTGTATATAGCTGGTACTTAATAAATGCTTGTTGACTGACCAACAGAGGAAAAGACAACTTTAAAAAGCCTCCTCTAACAAGCAGCTTCTTCTGCATATATGGAGATCATAAACATAATCATAGGGATAACTGTTTAAGGCCCTCTGATTCTTAATGACAAATGAGACATAAAAAAGGGGAGCCATAATGACTACACAAAAGGTATTTTCCAGTGTCACAGGGAATGTTATGCACAGGATCCAAATGGAAGAGTTATTCCCTAGAGATGGTGAGATCCTTCAGATTATACTGTGCTGATTACATCAAACCTCATAGGAATACTTCAAAGATATCCAGAGCCACTCAAAAGAAGCCAGCATAACAGTGCATACAAGAAAAAGCAGATGGATTAAAAAAAAAATCTATTGCTATTTCTAAGACAAGCAGTTGGAGGGGCAGCCCACTGCATTAGTCCATAAAAACCTACTAACAAAAATAGTAGCTAACATTTACATAGCACTTAGTAGGTGCTAGGCAAGGTGCTACAGTGCTTTACAATCATTATCTCATTTGATCCTCACAACAACCCTGGGAGGCAGGTGCTATTATGATCCCCAGTTTACAGATGAGGAAATCAAGGCAAACAGAGGTTAAGTGACCTGCCCAGGGTTTATGCTAGTTAAGTGTCTGATTTGAATTTAAATTTTCCTGCTTCCAGGCCCAGTGTTTACCACTGTACCAGTGCAAGATCCATTTATCTTGGATAAGTATAGCTGAGTGATAATGAACAGGCCCCAAAATTGAAGGCCAGGAAAAGAGTGGGTTAGATCGCATTTCACTGCATAGAAACTGTGCAGCCCTTTTGATAATCACAAACCACGCCCATTTTTTAATGCCAATGCTCTCTCATCATGCTGCATTGTTAAAAATCTTAGAACACAACTAACGTCAAAGAAACAAAGTCTGAAGTTACCTAAAGAGCAACAAAGAGAAGCATGATGGGTGTAAGTTGAAGCATATTTCTAATGAGGACCTGCCTATATGAAGAGGAGGCACAAGGGATAACATGTCATCTAGGAAATGCATGATTGGAAAAGCAAGTACAATAGTCATGGAGTCAAAGTAGGAAACAGCTCAAATCCAACTCAGAGAATGATGTTAACAGGTCTAGAAGAAGGCCTCCAGCACTTTGGGGAGTTTCTCTGGAAAGGATTTGTGGGAGAACATGGAAAAAAAATACAGGACGAGAAGGCCTGTATAGGTTATGATCTATACTGATGGAGAGAATACCCATTCAATGAGATTAAATCAAATACATTATTTTATTCCCAGAAAACAGTTAACTAGTTCAGCATTAATTTTATCTCCACTTACACAGATCACAACTCTATATATTTTAGTAGATGTTTCAATGAGTTGCTATAGACAAAAACAATTATCACCTCTTGGCCAAACTCCCGTGGTACTTAGCAAGGCTGGTCCTTGTGAGGCTGGTAGTTGTTTGGGCCCCTTTGGAGTTTGTGCTCCATTGGCATAGACTTTGAGAAACCTTTTTTAGCAAACCAGAAGCTTAATAACTGCTCGAAACCCATGGAATCTGCTTCTAGGCTAAACTGTAGAACTTATTTTTACTCCAATATGTTAATGCTATTCCTCCATCTGTCAAAATCCTGCCTATCCTGAAGATATTTATCTCACAGACCAGGCCTTTATTAAACCTTTCCTGGTTTACCCTAATTGATGTGCTTTTTCTGTCCTTTGAACCCTTGTAAGTACTTTCTGGGCACCTTTTTTGGTCTTGTTACATTCTGCTTTGTACCATGATGACTTATCTTATTCTTCTCAACTATAAGGTCCTTGAGGGCAGGAACTCGGTCTTAAATTTCTTTTGATTCCACGCAGTGTGTAGAACAAACACTCAACAAATATTTGGTGAATTGTACTAGAGAAATTCTTTGGTTCCCAATTATACAAAGTTACAAGTGAGTAGTGGGGATAGTACCAAGTGCACAGATGACTCCAGTATCCACCATTCTGCATGCGTATAAACATTTTCCCAAGTACTTTCGAACGTGTAATTTCATTTTATCCTTACTGACCTATGAGGTAGATAGGGCAGGTAGTATTACTGCTACTGAACAGATATGGAAATTGAAGTACAGAGAAATTACGTGACTTGTCCAATGGTACCACTAGTTAGTGGCAGAAGGAAGAGAACCTAAATCTCCTAAGTTAGAGCTGAGCATTCTGCTTTTTATTTAATACCTAAAAAAACCAGCAACACATAAGCAGAACTAAACTTCAGGATCCCATTTTCTTCTTAAAAAAAAAGTATACTGATGACAGAAAGAAACTAAGATGTGAAAAGCACAGCATATCCTAAGTCTTGACAAAAAATTCCCATCTGTACAAGTATTGTTCAGTTCCCATAAGTTTTAAAGAATCAGACTATGAAGGGACATGAAAGGCCACCTAACTCCTGAAAAGGAATTCCCTCCAGAACATCCCTAAGAAGACCTCTCAGTGAGGGAGGATCTTACTCCCTCCCTAAGAAGCCCATTCTTCTTTTGGACTTCGTTGAATACAGTCTACAAAAGAGGCTAAGGACCACACAGAAACATTAACATGTAAAAGCATAAAAACTGGCTCCTTGGCTTAAAAGAATGCTCTATAGTTATCTCTGGAGAAAAAATGTTTACTCCCTTCTTCCAATCTACCACTCAAGCTCATTCTCAATTTGTGGTTCTTTGTTGAGCTTATACCCACCCAAATGAATAGTAACACTAACTGCACTTCCCTGCCAGATCTGATCCATGCAAAGTCATTTATTAATTAAACTAAGTCTGGAGTTACATACAGTGCATATCTAGGCTTTAGGAAAATGTCTATTATGAGGGCAAGTGGTATGAGACCTTGCCTCATGCTTCACTGAAAAAAAGGGGCCATCCATGGGAAGCTTCCTGCCCTCCCCAATTCCATACTTCCCACCATCCTAGTGTTACCCACCTGGGCTCTTGTCCTTTACCTCTGTTTCAAGGGTTAAGGTGGCCTTTCTTATCAATGACAGCTCTTCTTGTACCATTAATTATAGCCCTTCCCATCTCCTCCAGAAGCGTGCAATTATCTCCTCTTCCTAATTTTCAACCTCTCTTTATCTGCTGGCTCCTTCTCTGCTGCCTACAAACACATCTAAACCTCCCCCATCCTTAAAAATAAAGCCATGATTTGATGCCATCATGCCCTATGTTTATATATTTCTTATATATGCTTATGTATTTCTCTTCCCTCTCAGAGCCAAACTCCTAGAAAAGCTAATTTGTACTTGCTGTCTCCATTTTCTTACATCCTGTTTCTCACACTCTTGCAAACCAGCTTATATTCTCTTGAACTTACTCTCTCCAAAGTCACCAATGATGTCTTCGCTGATAAATTCCACTGCCTTTTCTCAGTTCTCAGTCCTCCTAGTCTAACCCTTCCTTCTCCTCTCAGGGCTTTCAGAGCAAGGCTGTCTGCACAACCCAGTGCTCTATCTTGGGTCCTTCTCTTTTTCCCCCCATGCTCAGTCTTGGTGATCACAGCAGCTCCCATACATTCATTCATCATTTTTATGCAAACGCTTCCCAAGTCTATGCCACTAGCTCTCATCTTTCTCCTGAGCTTCAGTCCTGCACCTCTAGCTTCCCGTATGACATCATGTTGGTGACACTCCATTGGTGTATGCAACATGTCCAGAAGAAAATTCATTATTTTCCTTCCTAAACCGTCCCCATTTGTATCACCAGGATCTAGCGCAGTGTCTAACACACAGCAGACACGTAATAAATGCTCACTGTCCAAGTGTTATTAAATTCCTAATTTCCGGTCAGAAGAAAACCTTCCTAGTGTTTAGATCATTTTGAGCATTTACATACTAAATAACTGACTTTAAAAAAAAAAACCCTAAAGCCTTAAATGATGGGACTTCTGACAATGACTCTCTATAAACTTCCCAAAGTACTCAGAGTCCTTTCTTGACTCATTTAGATTTTGATAACTCAAGAGGTAGCACAGAGTGCTGGACCCACCTAGAGTCTGGAGAGAAAAAGGCCTGAATCCTGCCCCCTAGTTGTGGGACCATGGGGGGACTCACTTAACTTTAAGTCCCAGTTTCCTCATCTGTAAAATGGGGATATAAATATCTACTACCAGCACCTATCTCTCAGGGTTGATGTGAAGATCAAATGGGATAATGCACATGAAGCTCTTTACAGACCTGGAAGCACTATGTCAGCTATGATTATTAACAGTACTAGTAAGTCACAAAGTGCAGGCACTTACAAACATGGGTGATCTGGACAGGAATCTGCAGAGCTGTCACGGGACTTGGAGAGATGCCAGTATTCTCCTCCAAGCGGGCAACTCGGATCTGAACGTGCTGAACGCTTGAATTGGTATTAGTGTTTGGAACGCCAGGGCCTGATTTGTTCTCCAAAAGTGTTGGGTTGTTTTTTTGGTTCTCGTGCAACTGTTTAAGACCTTTTATCAAGACTGAAGGGAGATGGGTAGACAAAAAGAACATTGATTCGCCGACATCACCATCTAAGTAGCAAGGGAGGTGGGAGGAAGGGATGAGGTGAGGAGGGAAAGTATTTGGAATAAATAGTTTGTTCACTGGATGTCAAACATTACACATACAATAATGAAACATTTGAAAAACCACAGTTTCTGAGATGTTTCTTAGTTAAGCAAATTTTTATTAATGAAATACCCATGTTGCCTTTATCATTTAATACGTAAATATTAAAAATAGATATTGTGAAATACACAAACCAAGTCTGTATAGAGCATTTAAACTATTGGTAAAATGACCCTTTTTTGGATATTCTTTGAGAAGGCACTACATATCTTTAACAATATTTTTATTGTGAAATGAATAAACTAAGTATGGTTATGTACAAGGACTTTAGGATATCTGACTATTGAGGACTTGGCTTTTGGCTTACCACATCCCCTCATGGTGGCTGGTAACCTCAGTGCTAGAGGAAAGAGATGGCGAATTCCTTCCATTCACTAATCACAGAAAAGCAGTCACTAAGGGCCTGCAAAAAAGGCTACCTGTGTAGACTCTGCCTCTTCTACTATTCTATACTACTATACTATTATACTACTTCTACTTCTAAGCTATCTTGATTCCCTTCCTTCTCTTCTGCTGACAGTACATATTTTGCTTAGTTTCATGTCACATAATAGCTATTCACCATTTTGCATTAATTCCTGGTTTCAAAAAAAGGTAAATCTTTACCAGTTAACCATTTATCATTTTTTGGTTTGGCTTTTCTTTGGAAAATGGTAAGATGTTAAAAAGGGGGGCAATAACTTTAATCAGCATTCAAAACAGACCGTAGTTCAATTTACCAACGAAAATCTGAGTCTAACCGGTCAATTTGTGAATAGGGAAAAAAAGGATGTTGTCACGGGGGGAGAAGCAATTGAACATATTGGTATACCTGACTTTAATCATAATTCCATATGAAAAACTGGGATTTACACATGACAAATTAAAGTGTGAAAATTCTTTTTAAGAATGTTCTAAAAATTAATTTACTTTCTATAAAAAAAGAGTAAAATTAGGACTCCTTTAAATAGCAAGCTCCCTCAGGTTATCTGAAGTGATACTGCTGACTAAAAACTGATTTATATCTTTTCAGAAAAAAAAATCCTTTGCACAAACACTGACTTTTAAATATGTAAAATTTAATTCATCTTGACTGTTTATACATATACCATGAACTTCTGATTTTAGAAGCTTTAGGCATTTCAAAGATATAGTACCCTTTTTGAAGAAGAAAATGGAAAGTATTATTTCCCAATACTAACACAAGATGAATGACTGAAGTTCCTGCATACCTTTAGGCACTTCAAGCATTCCTGAGTATATGACTAATTAGGCACATGACAGAATCAGTGTTATCATTATATTTAAGGAAAAAGTGGTAAAATAAATCTTGCAGCATAACCAGATCAACTAAGGATTTAAAGTTATGCTTCTTCAAAACGAGATGCCCTTCCACCCAGCAACAGAAAGTTAGAACAAACTTTCAACTTTCAGCCCTAGTGATCAGCATGTTGTGGATAGTATTGAACATTATGATTATACAGGATCCTTATTTACACTAATAAATGTCCACTCTGACAACAGAATGAAAGGCTAGGCACACCTAATTAATACGTTACCAGGGAATGAAACATCCTTGTGGTTTGCTATCTGCCTTTTGATGGTCCACCATTTACTTCGGAGCCATTGTGGTGAACGGACACTGCTCCATCCCTCGGCTAGTAGATCCCAGTTTATATCATTTTCATCAGCCACATCAAGTTCTGCTATCCTGATGGGTTACAAAAATGGGTGTCTGTTAGGTGCTACCCTTTGGGACTAATGGGAACCCTACCAGTATTTGTTTTTCTCTATGACTGCCCAAAAGTAGTATTTCTCTGGAGATCATGGGAGAGGTAAGAGATAATATTAACAAGATGGTACTGCCAAATTGTTGGGGAAAGGATCCCAGAGGCAGGCCAGAGGTTCCAGAGCTACAATTAATTATTTTAACTGTGAATGGTTAGAAAGTTGTATGTATCCAAACGTATCATTGTGCAGGTAAGGAGATGTTATTTGAAGTTTAGAGCACCACCCCAGCCAAGTTTTAACTGTGCTCTACACCTGGCTCATAGTATGACTTGGAGCAAGTAACTGTTTTTCTGGGTCTCAGTCTTTCCAACTGAAAAATAGATGGTGGCTTATACTGTAGAAGCATTGTATGAGTTCTTTATTAAAACACACACACACACACACACACACGCACGCACACACACACACCCCAACTCAAAGTAAAAAGCATTTCTTAAAATGGTATGAATATATCTGGAGGCTAGGATGAAATATGTTCTTCTGTCACTGAATAGCATAATCAGACTGGGCTTCAACATTGAAAACATATCTAATAGCACAGCCCTGAGTTCTTCAATGTCTTGTCCTTGCCTATAAGATTTATTGCTCACTCAAGTCATTCAGTTTTAAGGTTAAGCTAAGTCGTTTAAAATCTTTAAGAAAAACACTTTAGTATCTATAGGACTAGTCTAGTAATCAAAAGCCTTTCCATACAGGTATCCAGTTCACATATAGGCCAGGATGGCTGAATCAACTAAATGAGGTTACTCTATATTTTAAAGCTATATGCAGCTTGTATGAAATGGAGGCATTTTTTTCAGTCTAGTTTTCATGACTAGGTAAACTCCAAACTAGGACCCCCTTCTTGGCAGCCTAAGCAGAGCAGCCAAGGATTGAAGGGCTTGGAGACTGAACAACCCTCTTCCCCCTAACCATGGTCCCTCCAGGCCAGGACTGAGGCACAATAGTGGGACAGTGGAAAAGCTTGCACTGCCGCTGCCTGTGCCGTACCTGTTCTGTGGATAGATAGAGGACTTCAGTCTCCAGGCCTTCAATCTGGTACCTTGCACGGGCACTAAATTCACTAAAAGGGAACAGAACACAAAACAAAAAAGAGCTCAATATGAAGTAATTAGGAACTCAAATGAATCAGGAAGGATGATCTTCCAACTTTACACATCTAGGGAAACAGAAAAAAGATGGCTAATCAAGACTTTATGACTCGCAGTAAGTAGTAGGACACAAACCTCAAGATGAGATTGATTTCGTCCTCTTTGGTCCACTCCGTCCCCCCACTCTGTTTCCAGTTCAGGTAATTGAGCCACTTTGAGCGACATTGCTTTTCTGAGCGGGTTCCGACTCGTTCAGCTACAGCTGCCCAGGATACCCCCTGTGTGACGATGTCACCCGGCTCGGTGCTTGTCAGTTCATGAACCACCTCTGCCAGCCGTTTCTCCTCCTCTTCTGTCCACTTCCCTGAAAGGAAGAAATCACCTAGGTTACCACCACTACCTGTCTCCTGGTTTTTTTTTTTTTTTTTTTTGCAAAGCAGAGAAAGATTCATCACTACACATGCAATGATTGAAGGAAACATATTAATACTTCCAGCAGCTTACTTTCTGGGTTTAGGGGTTGCCAAATACACCCTGATATCAATGGTAACATTTGCCCCAAAAAGTTAAGCATTCCAAGAAGCATTAACATTCCCAGGGAAAGCAACTAAAATAAGTCCAACGACTAAATTTAAAGGGAGAGAAGCTGACAAAATGTACAATTAGTTTTTGTTGTGCACTCTCCATGCAATTCTATGTAGCTCCTGTACCAAAATCTACTCAGAAACTTCCATCAATTTAAAATCATACATTGAAGATTTTACAGGGGTGGGGAACCTGTGGCCTTGAGGCCACATGTGGCCTTTTAGGTCCTTGGGTACAGCCTTTTGATGGAGACCAAGTCTTACAGAACAAATCCTTTTAATTAAGGGGATATGTGAAGTTTAGATTCAGTCAAAGGACTGAGGACCTAGAGGGCCACATGTGGTCTTGAGGCCAAAGGTTCCCCAACCCTGTGTAGAATGTAATGACTATAAGGTGGGTTAAGTAAGGAAAGCAAAATTTTAATACTGGCCATAGATAAGATTCTCTCTACAGCTCTGGTCAAAGTCAATGATTTCCAGACAGTCAAATTGGAATAGGATGACTAGAAATTGAGATTCTAACAATTCAGTAATTAGGTTTGTCATTATACTATTTATGACAATCTTCACTTGTAAGAACCTCAGAGCTACTCTGTGCCTCACGCTGTACTATCACTAGGACACCGCATATTCCACAGGAGACCAAGGAAGTTCTGCCTATATGTGTTTCCTGCTTGAAATTATGACACTAAGGCTGGACAGCTTTTTTGGTCTGGGCTAGTTAAGAGAAGAAATCAGAAGCACAGAATTTCAGAATTATAAGGGATTTTTGAGATTATCTTGTCCAACCCAAATCCTTCATCCTTAGGCTGCTGGTGCCTGTTGATTCCACTTCTGTAATTTCTCTCACCATCTGTCCTTTGCTCTCAATTCTCATTGTCACCAGTCTTCCTACCTTGCTGGATTGTTCCTCTAATCTCCTAATCATTCTTCCCATTCTATACTCTTTTCTCCTTCTAATTCCTTCCTTTATATCCTGCCACACTAATCTTTCCTATACATAGTGCTGGTAATGTCACTCAACAACGTCCCATGGCACCCTAATACTTTCCAGTAAAGTTCAAACTACTTTGCCTGAGATTAAAAGCCCACCATAATTTGAACCTGTGGCACCTTTCTAGCCTTATTCTCATATATTTTCCTGTTTAGACTAATTTCCATGATTCATAATTGAGTCTGCATAGTTACAGTACAGCTGTACTGCAGGCTCTCCTCCTTTTCCACTGTCCATACTTTCATAATTTTGCTCACTTGCTGCTGCTACCTAAAATGTCCTATTCCCTTTCTGCTTGTTAAATTCCTACTGGCCCTTTAAAATGCAACTCAAGATGCTACATACTTCAGAAGGACTTCCTTTATTTCTCCTAATTGGTAATGAGTACCCCCTTTTTAATCTTATATAAATATTTGCTTGTACCTCTCCTATATCCTTATTATCTTGTACCACTGTTGTCTACGTATATGTCATACTTTCCTAGTAGAAAGTAAGTTCCATAAAGGCAGGTATTATGTCTTATCTAAGCTGTGTAACTCACCCAAAACAGTGGTCTGCACATAAAGTTTATTAAGTGGTCGGTGAATCAAATGTAGGGGAATGACATTCTGAGGTGGAGATATTTTCATTTACATGTTTCAAAATGGGAGGGAAAGGCAAAATATATCCTGTGGCTGGGGTTGTCTATTGGCAGCTTAGAAAATATGTAAAACTGGTAGAAGCAAGACTGAAGTAAGAATGAAGGACAAAGGAAGAAAAAGAAAGAGGATAAGGGTAAGCGAAGGGGAGAGACTAAAGACCAATAAATGTATTGTCCTTCATTCCCATCCCAATGTGGTAAGGGGTAATGACCTATTTGAAACAAAAACCAAGTATGAATTTGGTGGAGTCAGTCTGACTTCTAACCAAACCAAAAATGCAACGGGTGTAGGGGAGGGAGATTAGCCTCTGAGCTTAACAATGGATCTGTGACTTCTTTCTACATTGAGGGATCACACAGGGTTTACAATATGCATCCTGAAAGCAGTGCTGGAGCACTGAGACAGTACCTGTATTGCAGGTATCCTTCATCAGCCGGCATCGATCTTTGACGGAGGATGCGCTTCTTCCAAGTGCTGCCCCTATTGTTGCCCAGTCATTGCCATGCTTTATCCGGAGCCTAAAACAAGAGTCTGCCAATCAGCATTTGGTTCAATGGTTTTCTCCCTTTTTATTTCATCATTTATTCTTCATTCTTCTTCTTCCCACATGACTGGTTTGGAAGTTGTGGACAGCAATACTTTGAGAGCCAAAGTTTGAAAGTGTGGCCTTTTTTGGGGGGGGTCCACAGTTGTCTGTGGGTGAAAAAACAGGCAGCAATTGCCTTTTTCCTGGGTCAGAGAAGAAATAAGTAACTTGGATATGTCTTCAAAAAAGACCAAAATGTCCCCTTAGCCCACAACTGCTATATTGATATGATTTCCCAGGTATCTCCAGGTAGTATTCTTACTTTAGTAGTCATTTGATCTTTTTCCACTTGTACTCTTGATTTCTTCTCTTTCTGTCCCACTATTTTGTAACAGAATTTATCCTCAAATATTCTTATTTCTTCTAATATTATAAGACCACTGTTCCACCAAGGCATTTAGTGGAAAGGGAACTGGACTACAAGTCAGAATCCCTAGGTAGACAAGAATCTCAGTTCTACTCTTCACCAGCTGTATAAACCTAATTAAGCAAGTCACTACCTCTCTGGGCTTCAGTTAAGAGGAGGTCCAGATGACTGATCCCTAAGGTCCCTTCCTGTTTAGTCTATAAGATACTGCCTGAACACATTAAGTCAAACTATGCCTTGGTGACTTGAGAGTAACCAAAATGGTTTTTTGCTAGGAAACAGCACACATCAGCAATGTTTGCTAAATTGTCTTTATACATTAAATCACAAGGCATAAACTTGGCTTTCAACTCAATACTGGAGTCTCCAGAAGTCATGCTGGTGACTAGTTCTTTATATGTATACCTACTTTTAGGGAAATGGAGTGGTGGAAGTACTGGAGTCAAAAGCTGATTACTAAAAAAACCAAAAAATGAGATTAGGGAAGAAAATGACTAGGACCAAAAAGACTTGAATTCTATCTAGTCCTGCCTCTTGTCATTATTAGCTAAGGACAAATCACTTGACTTCCTTAAATTTTAGTTTTCTCATCTATAAAATGGGTATCAGAATACCTACTGTAACAACCTGTGACAACCTCAGTAGGCTGTTGTAAGGATCAAATCAGAACGGCATTTGTGTTTTGAAAGCTATAAAATACTTTAGAACAATTTGATATCATTTTCAGTCACTGCTTTGACAATGAGCAAAGTATGATTTTCAGTTCTTAAACTCCCTCCCAGGACCAGTAAATTAGCAATCACAGCACTCCAAAAATCTCGTAAAAGTGTTCAAAGAAAAAGCTTTTCAAAACAGAACATACAAAAACTCTATCAGACCTTATCAATTGAAAAAACAAAAACCAAAAAACTTACTCCTTAAGTTTTTCAATTTCTTCAGGAGTATACCTGGAGAATTCCAAGAGAGAAATTTAGAGAATCAAACAGTGTGGAATAATACAAAGCTAAAAGTCTTAATAAAAATCAATCTCACGTTAAGAAAACAATTTACAAACACTAAAAATGTTCATATTAGATAAAAACATAATTATAATTAAGAAACAAATCTACTTCTGTTAACATAATCATAACTTTTAAAGGAGTTAGTGAGTAGGAAAACTAAAAAATGAATATAAATGTTACTTTTTCCTTTCCTTTTTTTTAAAAAAAACTCTACAAGAAAATATTTGCTTTGACTAAACATGGCCAGGGAATAAACATGTCTCCTTTTTTAAAGGTGCCAGTGAAAATACAAAACTTGCTTATTTTAAGTCACAAACTTTTAGGTTTGACATAGAATACCATATGTTTGGTATTCTTCAGGAAATTGTCTAAAATGCTTTTCTAACTTTAAACCAAGGCTTTTACCCACAATTTTTCCTCATCTTAATTTTTAAGAAAATTTAGACTTTCTGAAACAATAACCATTCTCTAAAGTGGGAAGGGTGACAAAAAATCTCTAGTACCAAATTCCATCGTTGCCCCCCCCAAAAAGAAAATACCAGCCAACTTCTTTACATTTGGACATTTGATATGCTTTCGCTCTAATCTGAAGGTTGTCTCTTAGTAGCTAATTATGAAGCTACTTAGGACTACAATGTGGGGGTTGTATTCAAAATGCTTATTTGCCAGTAAGTTGCTCATTTTAAAAATATCAAGCCAATCAAACTTCACACCATTCTTTATTCTTCTTTCTCAACTGCCATGGGAACATAATTTCTTTCCTTGCATATACATTTAGTTTTTAAAATGTTCTCACTTCATGGAGTTGAGTACCTGGAGAAAAAGTAGCATGAGCCAGACTGGCAAACACGCCTAGAGTTCAAGACCTGAACAATGTCCATGCAAATAACTTCTAAAATTTCCATGTAGCAAGTAGAAAAATTTTAACAAGCATCTATCTCTTGTACTTTTTCTGGACAATCTGTCACTATGAACAATGTATATTTTCAAATTCTATGACTGCTTTTGTCCACAAAGTTACTTCTTTCCACTTTAGTTTTGTAAAAATCTGACTTCAAAATGCTCATCTACGGAAAAGGGAGTGTAGAAAATCTTGGCTCCTGAAACATGAAGAATTATTTTCATATTTTATAAACTACTGCACTTAGAAGATTGTTACCTTTAGCAAGGGAGCAAAGTTCAATATGACACTGGTTAAGATTTGGACCTTGGGCGGGGGGGTGGGGATTTTGTTACTAAGCTAACAAAAAGGGCCTTGTCTAAAGGCAGTTTCTGATCACAACAAAAGCAACGAGTACAGGATTCATGATAAGTGAGGCTCTAGTATAAATTCAGATTGGCCTTTTATCTGGCCCTTGGTTATATCTCTTACCACTATTTAATATGAAACTATGTTTTCAAATATATTTGTTCGTAGTCACTAGTCACAACATGTAGTATTAAAGGTTTCCATTTTCATACTTTCCCACATGGTTCCTGTCATCGTACATGCGAAGGACTCTTCTATATACTGCAAACAAAGGCCGGTTCAGACCCCACGCTATAGTCCTGTAGAAATCTTTTCTTTCATCTTTTGACATCTCAAAGATGATTTCTGTGGCATCTTTTATTCCACGTGCCTAAATGGGTTACATTTGTTTGATTTAGGGATTTTGGATACAAATGCATGCAACCATACTAAATTTTCTAAGTTTGTCATTTTTAATTTCAATTATGCCACTTAGAAAAACAATATATATACACACCATGTTATCAGAATACCACCAACAAACTTAAAAATGATGCAAAAACAGATGTTTAAAAATATGAAAAATGATAGCAACTTCATTTTACAAATGGAAGGTGTCAAAGTGCTTTTAATATTATGAAGAATTTAGAATATTTTTTAAACAGATGATCGTCCATAAAGTTGTATCTGCCTCTTAATTCAACGAGCATTTATTAAACTCTTGTTGTCTATCTCTGCAGACAGAACTGGGATATAAAATAAATACCAAGAACCTATTTGTCCTAAGGAATCTGCTCTTTGCTTACTGTAGTTATTTTTACACCTTTCACTTTACTCATTATATGAGATAGGGCAGAGGTAAAAGATTTAGAGCTATAAGGGATCTCAGAGGTACAACTACTTCATTTTATAGATAAAGAAACTGAAGCCCAGAGATGGTTAACGATTTGCCCACAGTCATACTGACAGGACGTAGCCAAGTTAGTACTGGCACTCAGGTCTGGAGCTCTTTTCTACTATGCCAGGTACCAGGTGCTGACTGAACTACCAGGGCTCTTCTGGGAAATAAATCACTGTAAAGCAGTCCAGAAAAAGCACCACGTATGTAGTAACAAGTATTTAAAAACCAAGTTCATTCTCTTCCCACAAACCAACTCTAGCTCCACACAGTGTTATTTTTGTCAATCATTTTTCTTTTCAAGAACTCAGGCTGGAAAACTTGGTAGTCATTCATGGCTACTTTCTTTCTCTACATCCAAGTAAATTACTTCCCAATCCTTTCCCAATACTTCTTTTCCATTTTCACAGGCACAATTTTAGTCCAAATCCTTATTATTTTCAGTCTGGATAACTGCAGTGGTCTCTCAGCTGGTTCATCTCTCTGCATTGTCTTTCTCCCTCAATCAAGGAACTGGGAATGATCATTTTAGAGGTGAGAATACTGGAGTCCAAGGAGTTTAAATGATTTGATGGAGGTCAAACAGCTGAATCTAGACAAGATTTTTCTTTCCACTACATTGTGGAAATGCACAGCTCCTTTTTAAATACCATTACTATTGTTATTCATGGGAAAGTTGCCAGTGGTCATTTGGTAACACTTTAGTACTCTTCATTTTATAACTCAACTTTTTTTTCTCTGTAGTTTGGGGTAAATGTAGTTTCTATGTTGTTCTTATAACTACTGCTCACTTAAATTTAAGCTCTCACCCTGAAAAGAGACATTCATTTAATTTTGGCAGATCACAAAGTAGTGAAGCTTGACATGAGTTTCATCTTATTTAGAGATCATGCTGGAGACACCCATGCTCCCTTCTATACACGTGAAGAGCAAAAACTACAAAGCAGATTTCCAAGTTCAGTTATATTGAGGATCTGATGGAAGAGTAGGAGAAACCTGGGGCATCACTGTCTCCCTCTTCAGAGCTCCTAAAGCACTTGCAATCTGGTTCATTCATTTGGCACTCACTGTTATAAACTTAGTTATAATGTATATATGCCCACTAAAGTTTTATTCTGATGGATTTTTGAAAGCTATGATAGCTGACTGCCAGTTTTGGCAGGTTCTTCCAAGCTAGAAAAGTTTCAAGTATAGGCCCAGTGATGATGTCTGTTGTCCAAGGACCAATGTAACTAAGTTTGCAGAGGCTCATTACCAAGTTGCCTGTAGGGTGATGAATTTGTTGGCCAAAGGAGCTCTGGAAGGCCATTAGTATACTGTGGAGTTGTAATCTGCATGGGTGTAGGAATATCCACACTGACAAAATCACAGATCATTGAGGTTGAAGAAGGATACATCTTATCTCTTCAGTTAGACTATAAGATCCTTGAGGATAGGGAACATACCTTATATTTTTTGTATGCCTTACAGCATTTATACAGTACCTTGCACAGTCGATACTCCATATCCACTGAATGATTAAGCTAGAGGATAATGACTAGAATTATACTCTCTACAATTCCATGGTAGCTCCCTTCTCTTCCCCTGAACTCCAAATATCTCCTGTCGCCAACTCCATGGATTTGGGACCTAATAGGCTTGGTCAACCATTATTTCTGAGGCAATCCAATGGCTGACAGCTGTGCCTTCACAGGAGAAGTAATCATATTCTAAGCAAATCAGACCTAGTTTAAGGTCAAAGAAGTAAAGTAAATTCTTGGCCTTAAGACCATATAAGCTGAAATGATTCAACAAAACAGAGGTTTCCTACAAAATCTTTAAAGCAGAACATGTGCTTTAAAGTCCTGACAAGACACTAAGTATTTACAAGCCTACTCTTAAGTGTGATAGCTGAAGTACTTCAGCAAGGCAAGCTCAGATGCGAAATCTGAAGTTCTTAGGTAGTTCAAAATCATGATCATGTACATTAGAATTATTAAGACTTATTGTGCTGGTGAATTCTAATACTGCAAATAATTATAAATTTCTAGGTATATTTGTGTTAAAATTATGTTTCAAAATTTTTTTTTAACAAAAAGGAAATCTGATTAATGAAAGTAATAAAAAAACTCAATGAAATGTTATATCAAGAAAAGAAAGATTTAAAGAAAAGTAGGAAGATTTATATAAAGTGATATAGTTGAGAAAACAGAATCAAAACAAAAAAATCATTCACAATGTCTTGTACGATAAAAAACAATAACAGCAACAAAATCTGGAAAAAAACATACAAAAGAAAAAGGGATGAAAAGGGGACATGAAAGCAAACAGAATGTTTTTATTATTATTTTGTTAAAGTTAATATGAACAAATGATAATTGATTTAGAGTTTATAGTTTTATGCTTAATCATTTTTATTTGAATGTTTTTGTTGGATTAAATGAATTAAACATAAAAATACATTATGATAGATACCTTTAGATAACGTTCAATATTACTCATTAAAATGTCAATTTCTTCCTTTGACCACATTCCCTGCTTCCATTTATGCCCTAAAAAAAACAATAAGCAATGTCATGGAAACTGTTATTGCTTGCTATCAAGAATAACAAAGTTATTGATTAAATTTGTAAAGCAGAAAAACAGACATCTGAAAAAAATTCCAACTTCCTAAGTAAAGCTGCTTTCACATTACCCTTAAAATTTTTCTCTATGAAAAATTTTATGAAGAAGAGAGAGAATGAGAAATAGAGAGAGAAAAAATCAATATTAATTACATCAATTTATATGGCCACTTTGGTTTTTATAATCCTAAAGCTGTAAGGAGAACACATATGTATCTTAAGACAGGCAAAAGGAAACATTTAAACATAATTTAATGGGAAGTTTTATTTCTTTTCATTAAGTACTTTCCTTATCCTTCTGATTTAATATTCCAGTTTTCAAATAGATCTGTGATCTCATTAATCTGGGTATTCCTTCCAATGAATGATGCAGATGACAACCCATTCATGTTTGCCCTTCCTACAGGCCTATTGTTTATGTCTTCCCATAAGTTGCCACAGGGGTTCTGTTCAAAGTGCTGAGCTTTCTTCAGACTGCATTAACTTCATGAATTACACCAATAGAGTACAATGACGATGTATCTTCTTTCTCAATCACACATCTGACATCATTTATAATGCTTCTTCTGCATTGGCAAATGTTGTTTCCCGCTCATTCCCACCATTCACCTCTTCATTGTCCTTTGGGTGATTCACAACTTCAGTTCTTGTGTCTCAGACTAGTGTTCTGTGACTTAGTCACATAATATTATCAAAAGAATTTTTGTTGTTGTAGTTGTAGGCATGGAATTTCATCAACGTGAGGAACTCCCAATATGGAAACTCTCTCCACTGAAGCAGTATTGGTTTCCATATTTTGTCTAGTTTCATCTTAAAAGGCCTTGTAATTTTACTTAGTTGAGTAATTTAACAATCTTGCTTCCAAACCATTTTTTCCTTACACTGTTTATTGCTGTTTTGAGGTGATATCCCTCATAATTTTGCATCATCCTTTTCCATATTTTACAAATGAATTCATATTCTAAACTGTTATTGCCTTTGGCTGACTTATCTCGCTGGTTAGTAGGAAGATCTTAAATGCCTAAGTGGCCATATAAACTGGTGTAGTTAGTACTAATTCTCTCTCTCTCTCTTGATTTGGTAATTTTTTTTAAGTCACTTTTAGTCTCCTTGTAATGGCAATTGACTCATGTTGGTTAAACTTTTATATGAAATTGTTATAATGTTAGTGTCTTTTCCTCCATCCATTTCCCAAAATTTATTATCAATTATTAATGTAAATAGGTCGGGTTAAAGTTTTAAAAATTATACATATCAGAACTTTTATCATTTTATTCTTCTACTTTTGCATAAATTTTGATCTCTGTTCTAGGAAATTGGTGATGTGACTATAAAGAGAGAGATGATTAAAGAATGATTTTCACATCAATAATTAGCTGCTTCCTAGCCATTAAAATACAATCAGTTTCATTTTTGTGATGTTATTTGACGTTCACCATATCCTGTATTTTCCAGTTCTTTTCTCAAATAAAGGACTGATCTATGGGCATGAGGCTTCTATGTAAAGTTTGTAAGTTTCTGGCTTCTCTCAACCCTTACTTCCTAATTATATTTTTTGCCATTCTTATCTATGTCTACTTTTGCACAGAAATCACTGAGTTTCAAAGCATATGCTCACTTAATTTAAAAGATCTTAACAGTTTTCTTCATCAAATCTCTTCATTCTTTGTAGTAGATATTAATATATAAGCTGCAATTATTTTTATCATGGTCTTTTTTTCAAATAGGAATAACAGCTAACATTTATATAGTATTTTAAGATTTGCAAAGTACTTCACAATATATTATTATCATATGAGTAACTAATAAGAGAAACTACAAAACATTCTTCCATTCTTTCTTTTGATTTTGTATACAGCAAGGAAAACAAGATCGATATGTCTTAGTGTCTTCAGTATAATGTCTCCTTGTTGGTCACTAGACATGGACCTTACACTGAGAGTATCAACAGCTCAGTAAATGTCTACAGATAGTCTGCCCCCGTTCCACCATTACTGAAGAAATGGCAAAGGGCCACCCAGGACTGAGAGCACTTGGTATTCTTTGTTTTATGCAAAACAATGTCCTGAAAATACAAACAGAAGGGCATGTTCTTGCTTTCAAGTTTATATACTAAACAGAGGAGAGAAGGCATTAGGAGGCCTCAGGGCAAATGAGGGGCATGGTGAGCTTTAAGGTTCAGCAACAAAGCAGATGGTGATGCATCTTCTTTAGGGTCATTTCCATTGAGAATGTCATACCTATTTCTGAAGTTGAGCCATCTGACAGCGGCAAGGACTTTGGTGGTGAGAATTTTCTACTCTGGATCTTCAGTAGCTTTAGCAAAGGCAGTTGTCACAAGGATTGTTCTTATGCATGATGGCTGTGGGGGCTGGGCTAGAAGTAGGTAGTCATGGGTGGACGTGCCTAAAGAAATCATAGCCATGCAACCAGTCTACTGGCAGTGAGCTTTTCCTTATTTAGCCAGTCTGGTCCTTGGAAAGCAGCAGACATAGCCTGTTACCAGAGCCCTGCCTCAAACCTTTCCAGTATGGTAGAATCTGCCACAGCTTGTGCTCCATTGGCACAGCCTTCAAGAAGCCAGTCATCTTCATACCACAATGAGACACTGGAGGGAGGGAGGACAGGTCTTCCTGGAGATCTAGTTTATTTTTTGCTAAAATGAGGCCCATGAAACTTATAGGAAGACCGTTCTAGGTGATCTGTTATTTTAATTTTTAAAAAATAATTGAACAACAAGCACATCTCAAAAAGGCTACGGCATGTCATTTGTTAAAATATCTCTTGTAGTTAGTTATTATTCTTCCAACAAAATATTCAGTTAGTTCCTATCTAAATATGGATATGGCATCCATCCATCCATCCATCCATGTATTTGTTATTAAGTACAGAGAAAGCACTGAAAATCCTAGTGGCACAATGTTCAATAATAGGAGTCACTGATACTTAATGCTTTATTAGTTTCCTTTTCTTCCTTTCCACACACTTCCTCAACTCACAGCTACATTTATTCCAGTACTGACTTTCCACCTCATCCCTCAGCAGCTCCTACATCTACCCTCATCACCAAACTGGTGGTGCAAACAGTATATACAAAGAATAACTAGATGATTGTCACACCAAAGTAGCACTGCAGCCAGGCTAAGTACTCATGAAACAACAACTTGACCTTAATTCATGTTTCCATAGCAGCAAACTGGCAACTACATTGTTCAGCCTTGCTACACCTCTGTGTGTAGGAGAAAAAAAGAGTATGTGAGAAAGGAAAACGTTTTTAGTCACCGGTTAGTGAAGGGAAAAATAAATACTAGATTTGTTTTTTCTTTCATTCAGGGACATATTTAATCTAATTTGAGGTGTTCAACTAGAGATATAAAATAGGTCTGTTTCAGAGAATCCTAGACTTCATTCACTCCACACGAGATGAGAGCCACACTTCAATTTCCCCCAGGTAGTAGGACCAAAGTCACTGAGTATCATCATACCTTTGTTAGTTAGTGAATCCTTATCCTCTTTAGTAGTAAACCACGCTTGGCTAACAGCTGAAACCTCTTCATTGCCTAAGGGAGACACATCATCCAACTGTTCATTCTGCAGAATCTTTAAAGGAAAATATCATTAACTCAATGAATGTCTTATAAGTCTTCTGTGTTCTGTAATTCCAGATATAAATAGAATTTTTGATTAAAACAATGAGAAATACTTATGGAAACTAAGAATGAGATATGGTTATGCAGGGTAATAAAAATCATTTGCCCTACAGGAGTAATAAAAATATTACTGAATATTTCTGTGGTGCTTTACAATTCGCAAAACACTTAACATACATTATTTCATTTTATCTTTATAACAACCCAGGACGATAGACTCTTGAAAAAAACTGAGGCTCAGAGTGAGTTGATTTAAGTCATGCAATTAGGAAGTGGCTGAGGCAAGATTTGAATACAGTCATTCTTGATTCCATGTACAACACTGTACCACTGTTTCCTAATTAGCTACAGGAAAGGATTCAGTGAAGCAAACATTTCTTGTGTTTTTATTTAGTGTGAAGTTAAAATCTTTTGTATAAAGAAAATATTTTCCTTTCTATCATTTTGCTATATGCAATGGTTCATTTTTACAAGTTAATGAGAACTTTCTGAGCTACAAGTCCTAGGCATAAAGCTTGGCTATTCTATTTATGACCGCTATGACCATGGGCAAATCACTAAAACTCCATAAGCCTTTCATTCCTTTTCTATAAACTCAGGGGGCGGGCTAGGTGATCTAGCTCTAAGTCTGTGATCATAAGTCACAAATCAGAAATGTCAGATTCTACATAGTAGACTTCAAAGAAGAACTGAGTAATAGATTCGGCCTGTGTCTGAATCTGAATCAATTAGAAGACCAAACCTATCTGGATATTTTTACAGTGCCCCTAGCACAGTGTCTGGCATACAGAAGACACTTAAAAATATTTGCTGATAAACAATGCAAGAATGGCCAATATTATAATACTATATTTTGGTATGAGATATCAGAAATGCTAGATTGAGATAAGAGATAAGATACTTTCACCACTATTTTCTCTAATTTGTATGGTGTCATGATAGCCTTGGTTAACCTTTTCCAACTAACTTTTAACTAAATTTCTAAAATCAGTGGGACTCATCTGCCAAGAGTACCAACACTTCCAGGTCTAATGAAGGGGTTGATGGGATCCCACTGTTAGATCACAAAGGCCCCTTAAAGATCATCTAGTCTAAACCCCCGTCATTTTATAGAAACGGTTATGAAGGACTTTGAATGCCAAACAGAGGATTTTACGCAGCTACATGACACACTGGATTTGGAGTGAGGAAGACATGAGTTCAAATGTGGTAGAAAGCCAATAGAATATGGTCAGATAAAAAGATTTTGGAATTACAAAGGGAATGACCATTTTTGTGTGTGGCTGAGGTAGCGTGGAGGAGTAGTACATAAGACTTAAGTCTGGTGAAGAAGTGAGTGCTTAGGGTGTTTGAGGGAGAATCAATATGTATGTTGAAGTCCCCTAGTATGAGGGCAGGAGAAAAATTGTATCCCTGGGCAAGTGAGGCCAGTCCTGAGAGAGGCAGGAATAACTCCTAGAGCAGACAGAGAAAGCAGCTGAACCCCACCACAGCACCCAATGGAAACAGAGCGTGTATCTTGAAACACAACTCTACGCCTACCATTATTAGTTATGCCTTTGTTAAACAAGGTTTCTACCAATGGAATGAATAGCTGGATTTCAATCTCTCTGTTGAAGTATCACTGTAAAGCCAACCAAAGAGAGTTTTATTTTAAGATTTTTCTTGGCTATTCTTATATCCTTTTAAGGCAACATGGGCAATACCAAATGCGAAAAGGCTAAAGAAATTATGGCACATGATTGTAATAGTATATTTATTGTATCATATGAAATTACGATTATGAAAAATTCAAACAAGCATGGCAAGACCTCCTTGCTGGCCACCTGGCTGACCTCCTTGCTGACCCTCCAGATCCATATTCTAAGATCTTTAATCTGTGTTTAACCCATTTGCTTCCAAATGTGCACAAGTTGTCTCTATCCTAAAATAGAATTTCCCTTGATTCTGTTACCCTCTCAAATGACCAATCACTCTCTTTCACCTCTTCTTCCACTGTCCAGTTTACAGAATGAAGCGTCTATGTCAGCTGCCTTAATTTCTTCACCATTCACTCCTCAGCCCCTTGTGCCAATCTGCTTGTTTCTATCACTAAACTTAAACTGCTATCTCCAGGGTGCCCAAGGACTTCTTAACCGCCGATATAATGAGTTTTTCTCAATCTTCATCCTCTGATAATTTTACGTTGTTGGACTACATCTCCTTCTTGATACTTTCTCTTCCATTAGCTTCAGTGACAATGTTCTTATCTGGTTCTCCTTTTTGACTGTTCTTCTCTTTACCTGGTTTCTTTTCCTCTTTCCACCCCACTTATCTCACCTCAGTAGCTAAGAACAAAATTTTGTGGTTTCTTTTCAAATAAAAGATGTTAATATAGAAATTTGGATCCACACTGCCAAAAGCCAGGGTTGGCCAAACCATTTCTGAGTCAAGTTTGAAGATTTACCATACCTGGATCTGTGTCACTGTTCCTTCAGTAATCTCATCATCTGCCACCTCCGTGGTAGCAGTCATAGTCACCTCAAAGCTCTGATCATTTTCTGAAACTTCGAGAGATGTAAAGTTAGAAGAATAACTAATCTCCAGGATATATGCCATCCACAACAACAATGGCTAATTCTAGCTACAAGGAAAACAATAATGAAAAGGTATTCAAACATTTATTTTCTATCATAAAGTTATTATACTCTTGGGCAATGCTCTTCCATGTGGTTGAAAGGACTAATACAGATCTATAACACTGTGCTGAAATGGCAATTTTAAAAATCATATTTCATAATTCCAATGATTATAAATCTACTTCTTTCACATTAGAGTATATGAAAGTAATACTTTTTTATTTTTAGTATATTCAGTGTTACTGTTGTACTTTTATCCCTAGACAGGCTTCACGTCATTTTTTTCAGAGGTGGAGATGGATTTGCTATGATTCATAGTTATTATCTCAGCTAGTCTCATTTGTGAGGAGGAATATATATGATCAGGATTAGAGTTCAGCCTATGACCATGAAATTAAGCAAATGGTCAACATATAATTGGAATCCATAATCCTGGCCTTGGTAGCAGTTTCCTCTGGCCAAATTACTTCGTAAGAAATTAACTATTAGTCCCATGCTGGATCACACTAATATTTTAAAAATTTCAAATTAGATTTCCTATCCATGACTATTTGTACAGTGAAACCAAATTCTTAAATCAACTGACAAGAAGTGATTATTAAAGGAAATGAAACATCATTAGGAGGAAAGAACATTCATTCCCTATTGCCTTTCTATACAGTCTCATGATAAAAGCTAAAAAGCTTATTTCTTATTGAATCTAATAAGTAAATAAATCTATATGCAAAGTGTACATCTATACATAGGTACTTATTTTCATGCTGAATAACTATACTTAAAAGATTCTGACACTATTCTCATAGTCAGAGACATTTTGACCTAGATGATTTAAAAATATATCCATGGTAAGAACTTTTAACTTCTTATTTAACATTAATCAAAACTACTACTTAACTGCCTTTAACTGCCTCATGTAAATTAGTTTAATGACCTAAAATAAGTAAAAGTAAACATAGCTTAGATTTTACCTAGAAATGCTGGCTCTAGTATACACATGAATTCTTAAAGTTTATATTTTTAGTAAATGAAGGGACTTACGTGGAAGTGCAACAACTGATATGCAGGGTGTAGAATCCTCAATACTCTGGTCATCCTCAGAGGACAAACACAGTCTCTTGTTTGGAGGTTCAGTACTATCTTCTGAGTCTATTTCATCAGTCTCTAAAAACAAAAAAAGACCCCGTGTGCGATTAATAAGCAAAAAGCTCATGAAAAAAACTAAAATCAAGGATCAAAAATGAAAACTAAGACTCAAGCCAAAGAAGACTGGACAGCAACTGCCTAAGTTCCCCAAATCCAGGGTGAATAAAGAGGACAGGAGCCAGATCTTCTCTATGCCATCAGTGTTGCTCTGCTGACCAAGGGAAACCTATTAACAAAAGTACTACTTCAAAGGACTCCAGTTTGGGGCAGTCTAGCAAATGCTTTACTTAGTCTATAAAGACAACAGTGGAAATGTATTTATCTAGTTAAAAAGTTGCGAGTATCTCAATGTATTATAAATAAGCAGATTAAATGTTATCATCCTTCTGAAATTCCTTCAAAGGTTTAAAAAGGAAGTCTATTTAAGTTGTAATTTAGAAATTGGGGAGAATCTCACCTTACCTCTTTAATTTCCAACATGGAGTGTTTCTTCTAAAAGTCTTAGTGCAGTTTTAAGAGTGCACGAAGACTTTTGGGATATCCTATACATGAATTATACATCACTGGCATTGAAGTGCATGATGACAAAAGGTGTTAATGTTTTTTCAGTCATCATGACTAAATGACCAACTTCTGAGAACAATAAGTTAAAGTGGTAGGGTAAAACTCATAAATAAAATGTAAAGAAACGTAAAGTCAAGCTTAATCACGTAAAGACCTTCGTTCCTATTAAATTTAAATTTCTGCCTGAATAACTCAGTACCAAGGCGACATGGATCTCACAAATTTAGAGATTAATTATTTAGAGATACTAGGTATCAGTGAATTCTCCATACCATTCTGAGGGCAATGAAGAATAAGGTTCCCTTCTGTGTCCTGGGTCAAAGTCACAGAGTTCACAGTTTCTACTGTCACTGTGTCAGACTCCTCTTCAACTGTGCTCATACTCAAATCTGCATAAGAATAGGCACCAGATTAAAACTTTTTAGAGTAAGCTTTAGATCAGAGGTTTGCAAACTTATTTGGCCTACCACACCCTTTTCAAAAAATAAAAAAATTACTTCGCACCCCCCAGGGAAATCTACTTTCTTTAACCTTTTAGCGATTTTTTTGAAGTTTCTATCATTTCAAAAAATATATAAAATTTTTTTAAAAAATGATGTATCTTAAATTTGATAATTTATTATACATTTGTGGGATTTTTCCTGCATTGAAATTATGATGACACAATATTGCGTCATGTAATTGTATAGTATCATGTTATAAACAAATCATTGCATGCATATATTCCTGCCAATGCATGCTAGGCTTCCTGATAACATGCAACATGCTAGCCTGACAACATTTGCTTGTTAAGACCTGTTGGGGGACTTGACCACTCATCAGCATTTTGTGTGTTTATTTGGAAAATAATGTAATCACTATGACTTTAACTCTGTTATGCAACAGATGAAACATGTACAAATGGTTTTTCAAAATTTTCTTCTCTTCTTTCTTTATGCTTCCACCACCCTCTTATTTTTATTTAATGCCCCACAACTGCACCTGAGACTACTGGCCCCCTGGCTCATTCCAGTGCCTCCCAGGGGGTGGTATCGCTTACTTTGGGAACCTATGCTCTAGATAAAAATACGACAAAACAAAATGAATCTTATGTTTGAGAGATTTTGTTAAGTGTCTATGTCTCTTATGAAAAATTAGAATTGTATGTCAGGTTTCAGAAAAGAAAGTTTATATTTGGTGTTTGCCTGGTAGGCATTTATTCTCCTGGGAACGGAATGATGGACTATCAGTACCTAGCTGGCTAGGGCTAAACTTGGGAGGCTTTCCTTTATAAAAGGGAAAGCCCCTTGCATTTTACTAGTACTCTGTGGTCACCTCTTATTTCATATATAACCCTTGTAGTGATGGCAGCATTTTTGCAGACTCTAGAAGACAGAAAGAAACCTAAAAGACCAACTTGTATCTGAATAAAAATCCCTTCTATAGTAACTCTTGACAAGTGGTATCCAGCCTTTTGAAGACATCAAGCGAAGGAGAGCCCAGCACCTCCTAAGCAATTTTGTAAAGCTTTAAATGTTTGAAATTTTTCCCTACAAGAATCTAAAAATTTGCTTCTCTTCAACTTCCAACCATTATTTCTGCTTTGCTAAACAGAACGATTCTAATCCTCCTGGTCAAACAACTAGAGGCAGCTATCATGTCTTCCTTAAGTCTTCTCTTCTTTAGGCTAAATAAACAGTCTAGATTCCTGAAATAACTCTTAAATAGCAAGTCACTAGTCTTCTCACCAACCCGGCCATCCTTTTCTGGATATAGCCCAGTTTGTCAACATCCTTGTGAAACCCTCAACTGAAGACAAAATCCCAAAAGACATTGGACTAGGGCAGAATACAGCAGGATTAGAAAACACGATGTTTCTACTAATTCATTCTAAGGTTACATAAGAGAGGCAAGAGTAGTATCATGGTGTAGTTGATTTAGTAATAAAGTAATAAAAGACCTGGGTTCACGTACTGCCTCTAATACATACTGGCTGTGTGAACATGGGCAAATCACTTGATTTCTCGGTGTTCTAGGTCAGTGGTCTCAAACTCAAACAGAAATGGAGGCCACCAATTCATAATAAGGACGCTTGAAGGCAGTGAATCTACTTAGTTTTAAAAGGTAATATTATCCATTTTTATTGTATTTTTATTTATTTTGTTAAATAGTTGCTAATTATATTTTATCCTGCTTAGGGACAGACCTGGGAACACTGAGGGAACCTAGAGGCCTGCCATCCATGTGTCTAACACCTCTACCCTAGGCAACTCCCTAAGACTGGAAATTCCAGAACAGTTGCCAGTCTGTATTGGCAATCTGTATCGTACAGGGAGTTTCCTCACCGAAGTCCCCAATACAGAAATCACAGGTCTGGACAAAAAGAAAAAAAAAGATTTTTGAGCTGTCATGTCATATTGTTGACCTAGAGTGAACTTTGATCTTTTATTCTACTTTAATTCCTAAAAAAGTATACTTGGCAAAGTGCCAACATTTAGTGTCAGGTAGAAGGCACATGCTGGGCTGGAATTTGTCCTAGAAAGACTATTGGATAGTTTTATTGTGTAAATACTAAACTTAAAGCAATCAAATAAACATAACATCTTTTAGTCCTAATACAATATAAATATAACATATCATAGCTATATAAATATAATTAGCATGATTTATTAGAAAAGATATGTTCTCTGTCAAATATTATCAGATCAAGAAATGTTATTTAGCACCTCCTATGTACAAGTCAGTGTGGCCCAGTGGATAGAGAGCTAACTTTGGAGCCAGGAAGGCTTTAAGTTCAAGTGTTGCCTCTGACACATCCTAGCCATGTGACTCTGGGCGAATCACTCCACCTTTCAGTGGGGCAGGTCACTCTTTAAAAGTTGCTGAGAAGCTTCCCAACAGTAGAGGCAGATGAAGTTTCCTATACCAAAAAAACCACAAGATCAGTCCTTAGTTTTAGCCCTGGGTGGAATGCACTTCCTAATTCTCAATGCCTTTTTCCAAAGAGTCAATATGCATTCCTTTAAATCTGCCATGCCAGAGATAAAACTAATGATTTGGTCAGCTAGAAATGCATGAAGTCTTAACTGACTGCTAGTCATTGTTGCTTTTCTAAATTACCTATAAATAATCTATGCTATCTTTGGAGCTTATTACCAAATTAGAGAATTGGTATTAATTATGCTATGAAACATCCGTTCATGTTTCTATGGAACTACCAAGGTATTTCCATAGGTAAAATAAGAACAATATTAATTACTCCTATGACAAAGGATTATATGTGTGATCAACATCAAGGTTCTTAGAAAAAATTAAATGTATATACGATAAAGCCAGAATTAATTAAAATGAGCTACAATATTAAAGTAATTTGACCCCTTCTCCAACCTACTCTTCAAAAAGAAACAAGTCATCAGAAGCTCGGCTGACATTGGAAACGAGTTTAAATATCAATTTTTAGGTTATCTCTTAGAGTTATGGTCAGTATAAATTTGTAGCCAATAACCACAAAAGGGAATGAAGGGTTTCAAACAGAGGAGAAAAAAACTGTTTAAAGTTTTGAGTGGATTTTGGGGGGAGGAGGAGAGAAGACAGGTATATAAAAAACTAAGCTCAACTGGTTTTTAAACTAAGGATAGGAAGCAAAACTTAATTGATACTTTATTAATTCAAGGATCTGTGATTTCATTACAGAGAGTACTTCCCCCAAAACACAGATAATACTTCTTGTAGACCTTATCAGCTAGTCTTTTTCTGGTGGCTGAAGAATTTCACCATCTGATAACTAACACTCTGGTAAATATGCCTTTCCAAACTTAGTAAGGGTAGTCCTTAGACCACAGGCTGCTGCCAGTCTTGTAAATGAAGACTTTCCCATCTTAGAAGGTCTTACTTGAGTTTAAAATTCAGTAGCAACAACATTTGACAATCCATAGCCACCTCCATATGATCAGGAATCACAGTTGGATTTCAGAGGAAGAAAATAATAAATACAAGAAATATTTTAAAAATCTTTTTCATAGCCATCTATATATAGCTAGATGGAAGTAGTAGGAACAAAAAGAAAAAAGGAGAAAGGAAGCAGAGGTAGATATAGTGGGAAGAAGCCTGAGTGTGAAGTCAGCAGACCCTGATTCACATCACATGTGGCTCTGCCACTTATGAGATGAATGATCTCTGACATGTCATTTCATCCATCTCCATCCTCAGCTTCTTCATCATTAAAAGATGAAGATGTTAGACCAAGTAATGATGGTACCTTCCAGCTCTATTCCAATTACCCTTGGAGGAAGGAACAGAGAACGTGACTGAGAAGGAAAAAGAATGACAAAGAAAACTAAACCATTTCTAAAGATTACCATATTACTTTTAAAGAATTTGAAATTCCCTTTGCTATATTATCTGGTTAATCTGTCTTTTCAGCTCTAAGAGACTGCTTTGAAAGGGTTACACCTGACAATTTACTCTGAGTGATTTATAGTCACTAGGGAGATATTACTCTTTGGATCAAAAGCTGAGTACCCTTTTCTCTGACTTCTCTATCTGCAGTATTTTACATGAAGATTCGTGTTCAAATGATGTTCCTGAGACCCGATGAGATTTTGAATCAATAAAGAAATATTCAATTGTGTTTCCTACGTTATACTAACTAAGGTCAGAAAGTGCTATACATTGAAAAAGACTGAACAGGAGGTGCTGAAAGCAAAAAGGTATTAAGTTTAATCTTCAAATATTCAGACAACTGCAGTTATCACAATACGTATTCTAAGACTTGGCTAATGTTTTGCTGTAAAAATCACAATTATACAAAGGGATAGTTCCTTACTTAGCATGGGTATGGTACGCACTTGGTTGCTAATACATGCCTATGGAATACTGAATGTGTTGAATCTAGTAAATCTATAAGTCTCATATTAAAAGTAGGCAACATGAATGGCTCTAGCGTGACTAAAACCACAGAAGACAGGATAGGGGAGGGTCTCGTCACATTCTTACACCAAACTTACCTAGTCAAAAGGTGAAGCAGTTTGCCCTTGCCACGGATTCAAGGTGCTTTTCCCTTGCCAGTAGTATTACCTTCATGTTAACCAGATTGAGTTTCCTCCATGTTTCTAATTCTGGACCATTCTAGGAGTAACAAGATCATATAATCAGGCTCAGTTATGTTCAAGTTTAATTTATCAGGCTCGACGAGAAAGACACATAGATCTGAGTATTAGTTGGTGGATGACATTCCAGCATTAACTATCTGACTTCCCTTGTGTACCTCTTCAATATGTTAACCATATAAGAATGCTAAAGGTATCTATTATAAGTGGAATTTATTTAAATTAGCTATTCAAATTAATCTCTAATAGAGAAAGAACAGAAATTATGAGTAGTTCTATAGATGTTAGATGGGAGATTTCCTGTCCCAATTCGTCTATCATTAGGAAACTAAGCATTCTATAGTGAAAGTATTCTTTGAAGGAAAAAAATTTTTTTTTTTAAAATTAGTGGTTATATGAACTCTAAGTCTCATTGAACAAAATTAGAAGACAACACATTTATTTATACTCCTTAATTTTTTTGTCATCCTACTCCCCACTCCAATCTTTACTGGCAACACACTATTATCTGTTTATTTCTTTTTTTTTTAATTTAATTTAAATTTATTTATTTATTTAACATATTTGGTTTTCAGCATTGATTTTCACAACAGTTTGAATCACAAATTTTCTCCCCATTTCTACCCTCCCTCCCACTCCAAGATGGCATATATTCTGGTTGCCCTGTTCCCCAGTCAGCCCTCCCCTCTATTACCCCCTCCCCTCTCATCCCCTTTTCCCTTCCTTTCTTGTAGGGCAAGATAAATTTCTACGCCCCATTGCCTGTGTATCTTATTTTTTAGTTGCATGCAAAAAAATTTTTTTTTTTCTGTTTTTGAACATCTGCTTTTAAAACTTTGAGTTCCAAATTCTCTCCCCTCTTCCCTTCCCACCCACCCTCCCTAAGAAGTCGAGCAATTCAACCTAGGCCACACATGTATCATTATGTATAACCCTTCCACAATACTCATGTTGTGAAAGCCTAACTACATTTTGCTCCATCCCAACCCATCCCGCTTTATTGAATTTTCTTCCTTGACCCTGTCCCCTTTCCAAAGTGTTTGTTTTGATTACCTCCACCCCCATCTGCCCTCCCCTCCATCATCCCCCCCTTTTATTTTTTTTTTTATCTTCCTCCCTCTTCTTTCCTGTGGGGTAAGATACCCATCTGAGTATGTATGGTATTTCCTCCTCAGGCCAAATCTGATGAGAGCAAGGTTCATTCATTCCCCCCTCACCTGCCCTCTCCCCTCCTCCCACAGAACTGCTTCCTCTTGCCACCTTTATGCGAGATAATCCACCCCATTCTATCTCTCCCTATTTCCCTCTCTCAGTATGTTGCTCTCTCATCCCTTAATTTCATTTTATTTCTTTTAGATATCTTCCCTTCATCTTCAACTCACCCTATGTCTGCTCTCTCTCTTTTACACACACACATATATATATACATATATATAAACACACACATATATATACATACATACACATACATACATATACACATAGATATATACATACATACACATTCACTCATATATACACATAAACATATATACATATATGCATAGTCCCTTCAACTGCCCTAATATTGAGGTCTCATGAATCATACACATCATCTTTCCATGTAGGAATGTAAACAAAACAGTTCAACTTTAGTAAGTCCCTTGCAATTTCCGTTTCTTGATTACCTTTTCATGCTTCTCTTGATTCTTGTGTTTGAAAGTCAAACTTTCTATTCAGTTCTGGTCTTTTCACTGAGAAAGCTTGAAAGTCCTCTATTTTATTGAAAATCCATATTTTGCCTTGGAACATGATACTCAGTTTTGCTCGGTAGGTGATTCTAGGTTTTAATCCTAGCTCCATTGACCTCCGGAATATCGCATTCCAAGCCCTTCGATCTCTTAATGTAGAAGCTGCCAGATCTTGGGTTATTCTGATTGGGTTTCCACAATACTCAAATTGTTTCTTTCTGGCTGCTTGCAGTATTTTCTCCTTGATCTGGGAGCTCTGGAATTTGGCGACAATATTCCTAGGAGATTTCTTTTTGGGATCTATTTGAGGAGGCGATCGATGGATTCTTTCAATTTCTATTTTGCCCTGTGGCTCTAGAATATCAGGGCAGTTCTCCTTGATAATTTCTTGAAAGATGCTATCTAGGCTCTTTTTTTGATCATGGCTTTCAGGTAGTCCAATAATTTTTAAATTATCTCTCCTGGATCTATTTTCCAGGTCAGTGGTTTTTCCAAGGAGATATTTCACATTGTCTTCCATTTTTTCATTCCTTTGGTTCTGTTTTAGAATATCCTGATTTCTCATAAAGTCACTAGCTTCCACTTGCTCCAATCTAATTTTTAAAGTAGTATTTTCTTCAGTGGTCTTTGGGACCTCCTTTTCCATTTGGCTAATTCTGCCTTTCAAGGCATTCTTCTCCTCATTGGCTTTTTGGAGCTCTTTTGCCATTTGAGTTAGTCTGTTTTTTAAGGTGTTGTTTTCTTCAGTGTATTTTTCAGTATTTTTTTGGGTCTCCTTTAGTATCTGTTTATTTCTAATCATAATATGCAGTCAATCAACATCTTTTATTAAGTGCCTACTCTGCTAAGCACTAGAGATATTAATACAGGCAAAAGACAGTCTCTGCCCTCAAGAAGCTTACAATTGAGGGGAGAAGACAACAAACAAATAAATATGTACAAATGTGTACATATTCCACTGCCCATCTGTGTTCTTTGTAATTTTAATTCTTTTGAAATCATGGTGCCCCGCAAGACGGATAGAGACTGGACCTGTGGTTTCACTGGTATATTGGAATTTCTAGATGATGAAATGCCTACTAACTCTATCAACATATGCGAGCACCTTCTCTGTAGTTTGGATTCTTAGACAGTTGTCTCTTTAATAATCAGCCATATAATATCACAGGGCACTCACTGAAAACATACCCATTTAAAAACTTCCTGACAACTTTGTGATAAGATGACAGAATGAACCGAAAATTGAACTTCAGTTAACTTCATGAAGGCAGAGATGCCACCTATAATTTTTCTCTTATGGCACAGTGTCCTTTCATGTGATAAATGTTTAAAATGAATCAGCATAAAGATTAAGAAATGAATAAATTAAAATTCATAATACCCAATAATTTAGTTTTAAAATATAATAGGAGAAAAACACAAATGTGACATGTTGAAGTATCCAAATGAGAGATTTGATTTTATGTGGTAAAATATAGAAGGTAGAAGACTTGTTGAACAAGATACAACAGTATATACATAGACAAATACAAAGGAATTTCAGGGGCGAGCTAGGTGGTGCAGTAAGTAGAGCACTGGCCCTGGAGTCAGGAGGACCTGAGTTCAAATCCAGCTTCAGACACTTGACACACTTACTAGCTGTGTGACCTTGGGCAAGTCACTTATCCCCAATTGCCCTGCCCCCCCGTCCAAAAAAAAAAAAAGGAATTTCAGGAAGAAGAGAGCATGAACTAGGCTTCTGAGCAGAGTCCTGAAGAAAGCTAGAGGGAGGGGTAAGAAGGAGTGTTTCTAGTGAAAGGATTGGCCTATTTTTGTTGAAAGCACAGAGATAGGTGAAATGGTTGTTTAGCAAACAGCTAGTTGGCCAGGTTGGCTAAACAGATTATAAAGTAGACAGCGTCAAGTGCCAGGCTGAGAAGATATTAATAGCTGATCCTAGAAGTAATTGGAAATAACTGATTTTTTTTTTATTGAGGGGGACAGGATCAGACTGGAGCCTTGGTAAGGCTATCTTGGCAGCTGTATAGATACAAGAGGGGAGAGACTAGAGGGTCTGTCATTTAGGTGGTGGTTGAAATGAGGGCCTAACTGTCACAGAATAGTTTCTCTTTGAGGGCAGAAAACCTGAGAGCATTGAGGATGCATGTTCCATCACTTTAACAAAGTCTTTTTCAGGGTGGACTGCTCATTTTTTTGAGTCCATAAAACACTTATTATCGACTACTTATTTTGGCATTTACTGTCCCATAAAACAACTCAGTTCTCTCATGCCTCCTCATCTGCTAGAGGTCCTTTAGTTCAAATCCTTTAAGATGACTGTACGCATCTCTTAGATTTTTGCAAAGTTCTTACTTAAAACATTCTGTCCCTCTGTTCTCATAAAGCAGGTAATAAGTTAAGTCAATAAGGCACACTCCCTCAGAGAGCAGGGCCATGATATTCAGAGAAATATAAAACAGTAAAGTCAAAAGTTTCAGCTGGAGGAAAGGTTAGGTAATGGGGACAAAAATAAGCCCATCATTAACAGGCAGCAGAATCACTAACCACCACAGGGTTGGAAGGACACTACAAAAGGAAAGGAAAGGAATTAAATATTTATACAACACCTACTATGTACCACGTACCATGCTAACTACTTTACAAATAAGATTTCATTTTATCCTCAAAACAACCCTGCAAAGTGGTATTTCAACAGTCCGGCTAGCAGCTTCTGTGGGGGTGCAAGATCCACCCACAGCCAGCACCCGGAAAGCTGCCAACAGCACAGGTTCTTTTGATCTGCTTAACTAAGGAAAGCAAGGTGAAGGTGACAAGCATACTTTAATTCAGCATACAAATATTATTCACTTAGTTCAGAGGAAAAAGCCAGCGCCCTGAACTTCAGAACAAAATACAAAAAAATTACAAACATCGACAGACAGATCTTATCTGATTCAAATCCCAATACATAGTTACCAGAGTTCAACAAAGTCTCAGCATCCAGGTTTACAAGCTGGAGGGCTCCTTAGCTACAGCTGCCTGGAGTCTCTGCATTAGCACCATCACCAGAGTCCTGCACAAATGGCTCTGTCTTCCCTTCTTATAGGGCTTCTGATGTCATCCAACATTATCTGAATGCTCTGGTGATTGGTTCTTGAGTTGGCCCCTCCCCTTAGGACCCTGGAAGGTTCACATCCACATAGATTAGGTTAACACCTAATAGTGGTTAGCGCCTGGGGCTTAGCACTTAGCAAGGCATGGCTCTGGAGTTAGCACCTCCCCTTAGCCACCCCACCTTGGGCCCCACCCCAGTCACCAATCCACACCTAATAGGGGTTTGGGCCTGGGGCTTAGCACCTAGTAAGGCTCACTGAATTACTCAAAGAAAACAAAGGCCATTTTGCTTACCAACACAAGTGGATGCTGTTATCTCCATTTTACAATTGAGGAAAGTTAAGTGACTTGGCCAAGGTCACACATCTGCATCTGAGGTCAAATTTGAACTCAGGTCTTCCTCAACTTCAGGCCAAGTACTCTAGCCAACAATAAAAGGCAGAGCATTGGTGGGAAGAGTAGCAACAGGGACAAGACTTGTGATTTCATTAGAATAGGGAACTCAGGAAGAGGAACGTACCTCCACAAAAGCAGGTATCTGAAAGTTGCCTAGAGCAGAGGTGTCAAACTCCAAGTGCATAGAACCAGATGAAAATATAATAGAGGAAAGCTTAGTAAAATAAAAATACAATAAGGATAGTGCTAATTTATGGTTTTCTAAGTTGACATGCGACCCCGAAGTCATCCTTTTCTAACTCAGTTTGACATCACGGGTACACAAAAGTTAACCAATTTGCCCCAGCTCACAGAACCTATCAAAGTAGGACTTAAACTCTGGGTCTTCCTGGCTATCAGGCTGTTGTGTCTCCTTCAGATTCAGACTCTGACACTCATTAGCTCTATCTCAGTTAAACTGATAAAACTGGGATATTCATTGCACCTATATCACAGGACCATGCTGACTCTCTTTTCTTATTAAAAAATATGCAAAGAGCTTTGCAAGCCTTAAAGCATTGTTAGCTATCTATGTGTGAGAAAAGTAAAAGGTTTAATTTACCAAAGGTTTGGGAAATCTAAAGAGCTAGTGGATCCAAGGGAAAATGTTAATAAAGTCTGAGACATGTTAGCAGTTTAACTAGCAAAGGGTCTAGGTAGCAAGGTGGTACCAAGCCTGGAGTCAGGAACAAGTTCAAATCCTACCTGTGTGACCCTAGGCAAGTCACTTAATCCTATTTGCCTCTATTTCCTCATTTGTAAAATAAGCTGGAGAAGGAAATGGCAAATATCCAAATGGGGTCTCCAAGAGTCAGACATGACTAAACAACTAGCAGAGGGAAAAAATGTGGGAAGGGAACTCATTACAATCAATACGTTATTGCTATGTGTGTGAGTTTTGTGTAACTTGAAATGGATATCAAAGAAGCAAAAGAACAGTCATTATGGCAAGGCCACTTAGACTCTTGATTATACAAATGAAGTCATTTGTAAGCATTTGTAAGTATTAGTAAGACTTGGGGATGTTTGGGGGAAAATTGTGAACAATTAATTACTGATTAAACTGAGTGTTTCAAACAAGTAGAAGTGGAACAATTCATAACAGGTTAATTACTAAAATGTCTACATAAAATCGTGTATGTATTTTCACTGATTTTTTTAATGTAACTTCATCTTTCTAGCCCATAAGATCACTCCTCTGTAAAATGAAGGGGTTAAATTTGTAGGTCTAACATTGAGATTCTAGCACACTGGTATCACCCAATTTAATATTGAATATAAAATCAACTCAAAAGCAATTAAAATAATGTATTTGTGACTGATATATTTTGCTTCAGATTTAATACATAATTTTATTACAGTTATGTTTACATTATCCAAGTATATAGCAACTGGGAATTCGGAGAAGCAAGATATCCTAATACTCAATATTTTGTTACTGCAAATGTTTATTATGAGTTTTTAAAATTATAAGCACAGAGGAAAGGAGTGATGAAATTTTAAAGTCAAATACAGCATGCATGGAAGACGTTTAAAAAACATTTTTTAAACTGTGAAATAATGACACTTTAATAGTTAACAATGAAGCATATAGGACTGAACACAAAGCAATCTTTTGGGGGAGCGTCTAAACTAGATTTAGTAACTTACAGGTGTAACATTATAGCTTTAGTCGCATTTTATCGGTTTGCATTTATTTACCTGAAGACTGAGCCATGTTTATAAGGTTCAATTTATCACACCCTGCCGATAAAAGTTAAAAGTTGAGTCTGTACTCATGTAATGAACTTTCAAGTGTATATGACAATGCCGAGCTGCCCCAGAATAAATTTGTCCTTTCAGCTAGCTCAACAGCGCTATTGTTGTACAGGACCATAATCTCACTATGGGGAGCTAACATACACAAATTAATCAAATACTGCCTTGCATTGTTAGTCAGGTGCAAAAGTGAATGGTAGGCTCAATCAATAGTCAACAAGCATTTATTATCTACTCTGTCACCAGGCACTGTACTGTTCAGTGCTGGTGATATAAAGATCAAACTAAAAATTCCTGCTCTCAAGGTACTTATATCCTCCTAGAGGAGCCAACACACATAAATGCATAGTGATTTTATTTCTGAGGAGGAGCATGAGAGAGAAACTGGGGAAGGTGACTCTGAAAAGACCTCCTGTAGGAAGTGGCACCTGATCTGAGCTCTTAAGTAAAAAAGAGATTCTAAGGGGCAGAGGTGGAATTGCAGGGTGAGGAGGAATTGCATGGAAGGGTACAGGAAACAGCGTGTGCAAAGGCACAGAGATGAGAGCTAGAGTATCATGTGTAAGGAACAGAAAGGTGGTCAGTTTGGGCAGAGGAATGGGGAGAAGTGGTTGGGAAAAATACAAACAGTAGTGTATGAAAGGGAATAAATTCGTAATAAGCCAGAGGTAATGGAGCTATTGAAGTTTATCGAAGAAGAGAGTAACATCCTTAGCCCTGTGTCTCAGGAATGTTATTTTTAGCAGTTGTGTGCAGGCGAAGGGGGACTTGAGGCCAGGGAGATTAAGAAGCTATTCTAAATAGCGCAGGAAAGGGAGGAACAGTAAATAAAAGAATTTCTGAGAATGAGTAGATTTTAAAAGTGAGTTGAGTTTGGAAAAGTGTCTTAAAAGAAAGAGGGGCTTTGAAGGTTTGGGAAAACATGAAGGGAAAGGGAAAAGTATTCCAGGCAGACAGAAGAACATAAAAGCTCAGAATCTAGAACTCACTAAACATTTATTGAACATCTACTAGGTATAAAGTTGAGCACTTGTTAGAGATCTAAAGATGATTACAGCATAATCGTCGCCATGAAGTAGCTTATGGATTCGAGCACCGGCCCTGGAGTCAGGAGGACCTGAGTTCAAATCCGGTCTCAGATGCTTGATGCATGTACTAGCTGTGTGACCTTGGGCAAGTCACTTAACCCCAACTGCCCTGCCAAAAAACAAAACAACAACAAAAAGAAGCTTATGGATTTGCAAAACATGGCATATTTAAAGGAAAGGAGATGGTTGGCATAGCTGGAATACTCTTCACTGGATAGTTGTGAGAGATAAGGATGGGGCAAAACTTTGAGAACCTTGAATTCCACACTGAAAAATTTGAATGCTATAATATGGAGCCAACTGGAGGGTTTGGAGTTGAACCACGGCAAGAAACCATTAAGTTCAGCCCCTACTTGATCAAGAATCTCCCTAACAATATTGCCAACAATCTAGCCCCTGCTTAGAGATTTACAGTGAGGAGTAAAGTCACTACCTCAGAAGTAGTTCATTTCATTTTTGAATAGTTTTAATGACTGAAGGAAAAACTTAAAGTCTAAATCTGTCTCTGCAACTTCCACCCACTGCGGCCTACGGCCTTGAGGTCACTTGTGGACTTCTAGATCCTTAAGTGCAGCCTTTTGGCCAAATCCCAATTTGTTCTGTAAAATTTGGATTCAGTCAAAAGGCAGCACTTACCGATCTAGAAGGCCACAGGTTACCCACCTGTATTGGTAATTAAGGTGGGACTTTTTTTTTTTTTTTTACTGTTTTCTCTTTTAGAAATGTTAAAGGAATCAAATGCCTTTGATTAAGCCTTACTAGGTACAAAGCCCCAGGCCCACACCCTTTTGCTGATTAGATGTGACTCTTTCAGGCCCTGACATGGTATATAAGATCCAAGGTTGGCCTTTGACTTTTGGGGCTCTCAGTCACATGGGACTCTGGGCAGCCATTTTAAGAGTCCCTGGCTTGTCAACCCAGATGTTGAGGCTTTCCTGGTAACTATGAATTGTGATTTGCTCTGTTTATAATGTGTATGTTTGTAATTTGTATTTGCTCTGAAGTTCAGGTTGCCGGCTTTTCCTCCTGAACTAAGTGAGTTATATTCGTATGTTGGTTTAAAGTAAGATTGTTAACCCCTTAACACTGCTTTCCTTAGTAAAGCAAATCAAAAGAACCTGTGTTAGCAGCCCTTCTGTATGCTGGTTGTTGTTGGTTTTACACAACCACAGCAGCTGCTGCTGAATTGTTGCTACACCACCCTAATATCCTATCAGATATCAACTGCAAGTCATGTCATGATTTCCCTGATGCCAATGGCCCTCTTTGAAAACAAAGGACAAACATAACCTGTGAGCAGACCAGGTTGCCTGAATGAGGACCCAGCTAGTTGGGTAACTCAACTTGTCCTCTCCCTCTCCTTTTCCTCTCCAAAGGAAGGTAAATTTGATGGTCTGAAGCTGCCCACTTCACTTGGGATTTTCTGGATAGATTCTGTCCTTCCTTCCTAGAACCTTAAACACAGTTCACTCTGAAGCTCAAAGATTGGACCACAGTAAGTGGGCCACTTAATGGCTGTATTTTGGGCCCTGCTGGCTTACAGTGAAAGTCAATGATAACTGTTTCTCTTTGGAACAGCAACCCTGAGGGTCTTCCCCCGCCAGATTTTTTTTTCCTTTTTTTTCTAATTAAAAGGGCCATTCCTTGACTCACTTCCTAAAGAAGCCTATTTACTGAATGGGTGTTACTTCACTCTGAGTACAGGAAAAGGCCTTAGCCTTAAAAGGGCCAGGGTCTCCCACTGCATCCTAGGTCATCTCCAGTCACCCTGATGAATATGGTCACTGGATCTACATGGCTCTGAATGAGAAAGTGAGGCTGGTAACCTTGCACAGTCCTCCCTCACTCAAATCAAAGTCAATTGCAAGTCATGTCTTAATTTCCCTGATACCACAGTCCTCTTCCGAAACATCAGACCAAATGAAACAAATTTAAATGCTCTGGTATATGAAAACCCTTTTAATCTTTTGAAGAGTGATAATCATGTATCTGTGAATTCTTCTCTTACTTGGAATAAACATCCTCAGTTATCTTATTACATCTTCCCATAGTGTATGGTGATCAGTATTCTCACAATCCTGGTTCCTGCTCCCCCTCCTGCCCCCCCGCCCCAGCGTGTTGCTATCTAGAACAAATCCCCTTAATAAAATGATTCGTTCTATAACTTGGACTCAGCCAAAAGGCTGTGCACTCAAGGATCTAGAAGACCACAAGTGGCCTGTACTGGATGTCCATCTTAAAATGTAGCACCCAGAAGCACAGGTAGAGACTGGTGGGGGATGAGGGGAGGGAGCAGGGCTGTAACAGTAGGTTTATATGCAAAGTGAAGTTCAGGAAAAACATTTTTGTGTTACTTGATATTGCTATTTGTTATCTTTCCATACAAAGAATCTTGCTATAGTACTGTAGGTTCATTGTTAATGTAAATAATCACCGATCAATGGCAACTCTAGGCAAATTAACTACTTATGGGTTCACTTTCACAACTATTCCACATAAAAAAAGTTACCAGTCACATTGAAATGTCAACGTTGTCGACTCTTGGTACAATAATTTGCACTTGCATAAAACAGGCTACATTGCTCATCAAGACAAAGTTGGTCTGCCTTGGATGTTATCCAAGTACCTGATAAGCCATTACCTAACATCACAGGATAAGTTTAGAATTGGAAGGGACCATAGAGAGGCAACTTGGAGGGCCAATCCCCTCAGTGTATAGATGAAGAAACTGAGAGGGCTGATATCTCAACCAAAGTTCTCTGACTACAAGACCTCTGTAATACCTCCTATTTCAACTATAAAATTTTCGAAGAAAAACACTAAGGATGGTTTCCAGAATATTTATTTTAGACATTAAGTCCAAGCAGCACAGCATGAATATTCACAATCTAATCCTTTTACTTCAGGACTTTGTGTAATGTAATACTATGCTACGCTGGTGCTTACAAACAGGTGAAACAAGATGCCATCTATTATTTAAAAGTTAGGCTAGCCTCCAATCTAACCAAGATTTTGCTAGAATCATTACACTGTTTTTGTAAGACCTGGCAATTGTAAGGCTACTACTATAAATCCAGGGCTTAGAGATCTCAGGTTCCAGGTTATCACCCAAACTGCTAATTTTATACAGGATGCAAAGCATCTTCAGTTCAATTTTACTGTAAATTGTAGCAATCAAGATGCATCTTTTAAATATATAGCTTGTATACATCTTCATTTTACTGTACTTCAGTAAGACCTGAGTTCCAGTTCTAGTTCTGCCACACATATCACCCTGAACAAATAGCTTAACCTCTCCGAGTCTGTTTCACCTGTAAAATGAGAGGACTGGACATAATGGCCCCTACAATTCTGGCTCTAAATCTATGATCCTATATACTTTTCTGTGCAGTCTTCTGCAAGTTGAGCCCCAATTTTCTCTACTTTTTATACTGGGAGTTCTCTACACTGATGCAACCACAGGCACTGACCAAAAAAACCTTTACAAAATCATAGGGTAACACCCAGGGAACTTCTCCAGTTTCAGCTGTCTTGTCTTCTTTGCACACAGAAAGCAGTAGCTTGGACAGATGTGCTCCTGGGCCACTCCAGAACCTTAAGCAACAACGCAGCAGGCTGTCAAGGCCTGATTCATCATCCTTTTTCACGAATGTTTTCCTTTCCCAACTCCAACTCCGAACAATTCTGATCATGCTATAAGGCAAAATATTCAGTAAAAGATCAACTTTGTAAGAAATCATCAATAATTAGATGCCGGAAATGGTAGATTTTACTCTAAAAAGAAACCTTACATAAACATATTCCTAAGAAGGCTGTCCCATCTGTGAATAAAACAAGTTGGACACGTTAAAATCCAAATTCTCTACCAGATCTCTCTGTAATTGTTCTTCTAGAGAAATAATTAACAGGCATTCCTGTAATAATTTGACCAATCAGAGGAACCACATTTTCAAATTCCACCAAACTGGCAATTCAAATGGCCAACAAATTTATTTTTAAAAATCTTTTCTCCATTATTTTTTAATTTTTAAATCCAGTACCAGCCTGACTCAAGTACTTCTAAATGTGTATAATGCTGGATTTTATTTAAAATGTCATTCATTCAAACATTTATTGAGTGCCTATTTTCAAGCCACTATTCCAGGCATCTTAAGGGTACCTTCAAAGAAGGTATGTGCCATTATAATCTACTAAATTAGACTGTGAAAATTGCATTTCTTTTATAAGTATACTTCTTAGGCAAAGCAAGTGTTTTATCACCCTCAAGCAGATACAAAGATTTGGAGATGGATAGAATGACAACCATTATAATTTCTTCCTACCACTTAATATACACAAAGATAAGGCCGTGAGTTTCATAAAGTAGTAGTGTATCTAACACAATGACATAAAAAAGAAATGTTATATACTAGGATGTTAAACAATGAATTTAGTAATGGAGTAATTTTAGTCTGGTCAGATTTTGATGTTTCATTCAACGGTGGTCCATCACCTTAGAAAAAGAAAAATAAAAAGCAACAAAAATAGTAAATAGATATTCCCTTAATTTATTAACTATTTGAAAATTAGTCTACCTTACAAAAAAACCCCACCCAAACCAAACCAAAACAAAAAGCCCCAATCCAACCCCAAACAAAACTTTTAGTTTCCACTCCTCCAATCCAAAGCAATGAGGGGAGATTAAGTATCTAATTTATTTTTGAGACCCTCTGGAGTTTTCTCCATTAAGATTTTTTGAAAGGCCTACTGAATATATCTGCAGTTTAAAAAAAAAAGTATACAAATATTTTAACACAATTTTCTGTCAAACTCTTCTTTTAAATCAGAAATTCACCGGATTACAAGAAAAGATCTAGTCCCAGAGATATCACTAGCCAGATGATCCTGGACAAATCACTTAACTTCACTAAAATTCAGTTTCTTATTTACAAACTGGGGACAGTCCCTGCACCTGCCCAATGCACTAGTTTTGAGGGTCAAATGAGATCAAGTGCTCAAAAGTGCTCCGGAAAGCAAACTGTTCTGCAAACATAAGGGAGTAGAGTCTATTCTCTCCATAAGATACTATCAGCTGACAGTTAAAAAAGACTTTTAAGGTTTACAAAAACTTTACATAGTTAACTGATCCTCACAATTATGCTTTGAGATGTTGTTGAGCACGTTCAGTGGGGTCCTACTCGGTTTGTTGTTTCCTTCTTCAGCTCATTTTACAGATGAGGAACTGAGGCAAACAGGGTTAACTGACTTGCCTAGGGTCACACTGAGGCAGAATTTGAACTCAGGTCCTCTGATTCCAGGGCTGGTATTTCACTCATTTTGCAACCTAGCTGTCCTCTTTAGATACCATCCTCATTTTATGGATGAGAAAACTGAGGATCAGAAAAGTGACTTGATAATGGTCACATGGCTATTAAGTACCAAAGATGATAAAGAAACCCAGGTATTCCTGTGCCCATTTCCTCGCTCTGTGCACCATGCCCATCTATTTTCTTAGAAAGATTTTACTTCAAAAATAAAACCTCCACCCTAAAGGACCCAGCGGCTAGGTGGGCTATATACGCTAGTATCTTTGCCAAGAAAAGCCCAAATGGGGTCACAGAGTCAGACATGACTAAAAAAATGACTAAATAACAAAAAAGCACTCAGAAAAATTGCGTTTAATCTGATGGTTGTTAGGATGCAATTCCTAAAGGCAGGACTCTATCTCCTTTTCAAATGTATGGTACTTAACACATTTTCAGTGCTTATTGAATAGAATTGTTTTTTTACAAATGTCTATATTAGGAATCTAGACCATTGTGACCATCAAATAGTCACAAACACAAGTACAATCCTCAAAATTTTAAGACCAGTATTCTAAAACACTAAACATTTCTGTTTTTATAAATTTCTGGCTCAATGTAGATAGATTAAAGAAACCCAAAAGATAAAATACCATGTTATATACCCAGTGTTTACCTGTAATATTTTTGGAAACTGTCAAAAGATTTTTTCTTTGGAATATAGGAAAAAACACTAATTTCTTTACTTGTTTCTCAACCAAATCTTATTAAAATTTTTAGCATTAAAAGGGCTGGAAGCAAGTCTACGTAGTTTAGAAACTCACAATGGAGTGCTTTTGTGACCTGCCATATCTTATAGTTTTAATGACCACTGGAATTTTGAATTGTCAAAGTCTGAAAATTACCTGAAGAGTACTTTGGATTATGATTCTGATTTCCCACTTTCTACCAAAAAGCAGTACTAAGAACTAGGTTGGTTGTACTGTCTGAAAAATGCCACTTTAAATTATTTATGTGAAAATTCAGAATTAGTATATAGAAAAAGAACCTTCTAATTTTAGATTTTTTAAAATTTAAAAATGCACTGACTTCATCAGCTTTTGAACTTAAAGCTGAAGCACTATCTGGTAAACCCAGAAACCAGGAATTGCTACAACTCAAAGGGAGAGACAGAACTGAAAAAAATTTTTTTAATGTGAGGTCCAAGCCCTAGCAAAGGAAATGATATTAGGAAGGGATGGGCTGGAATCCCACCTCTGGTACCCTCTGATACTTATATTACAGTTGTCACACTATGAGCAAGTCACCTTATATTTCTTGGCTTTGGTTTCTTCATCTGTTAAATGTGGCTAACAACTGTAGTACTACTAACATGAAGGAGATGTAATGCTTACATACAATCTAAAGAACACACTTTAACTCTATAAATGTCATTCCTTTTGAGGGGTAGGAGAACAAATTAGGGAAGGCTTCATAGAGGAAGCCTTAGATGAGTAGGATTTTTAAAGGACAACAAAGAAGACAAAGGGCCTAACAGCACAATCAGGCTTGAGAGGCAGTGCAGAGCACCTTGAGGCAGAGGTGGAGCAGAATGAATAGGGCAATCCACTTCAGCTGGGGCACTAGGCAGAATATATGGAAAATATTATGAAATAAACAGCAAGGTTGTACCAGATTAGAGGGCTCTGAAAGCCTGGAAAAGTTGAGGAGTTTGAACTTTAGTTGGAAGGCAACAGGGAGCCAGTGAAGATCTTTGACTAGTGAAATGATAGGAAATTAACAAAAAACTGAATTTAAAATTTGCCCAACTAGTCCAGGGCAGCTAGGTGGTATGGTGGATAGAACCCCAGGCCTGGAGTCTGGAAGTCCAGAGTTCAAATCCCCACTCAGATAATTACTAGCTATGTAAGTGGGCGAGTCATTTAACCTTGTTTGCCTCACCTTCCTCATCTGTAAAATGAGCTGGAGATGGAAATGGTAAACCACCCCAGTTACCACCCCAAAATGGGGTCATGAAACAACTCAAACAACTAAACAACAAACAAAAAACTAGCTCAACTTTCAACATACTGTATTGGTATCTCTAAAGATAGTAAAAGTTAAAATACAGGCACCATGGACAGTGACTGAGTTATTTTGTCCAAAATATTGACTTTGGTTAATTTACAAAACATAAATACCATCATTAAAGAAAAAAAAAACCAAACCCTGGGTGGTAATTTATTTTAATTAATTACCTCAAACCTGTCAACATTTCTAACTGGTAAAAACTGCCCTTTCTACATTGAGCAGGTTAGAATTTGAGATGAAATAAAAACACAAATCAATTTCCCCATTACCTGACTTGACTATTTCAATGACATCAAAAAGGTGTTTTATACTAGTGAAGCATTTAAACACAACACCACCTTTTACTGAACGTGCAGATGCTCTGCATAACTGCCTTAGATTATGGACCTGGGGCTGGAAGAGCCCCATTTTACAGAGGAGAAAGAGAACACTGAGGCCCCAGAGGTTAAGAACCGTGCCTAGGACAATACTGGCCCAGTAAGCAGCAGAGTCAAGAATCCAAATCCAAGCCAGATTTTCCGATTCCAGATCCACCCAGTGTTCTTTCCACCTTACCACGGCCTGCCACCCTCAGAAAGAGGCAACCCGAATGTGCATTTTCATTTGTCCCAAAAGAAAAAAACAACACAGACATCCCATGCTACAACTAAATTTTGCTCCTTCATGAAAAAACGTATTTTTATTTTAACGGGCTATAAACAACTCCTTCATGAAAGAATATATTCTGATTTTTAATGAACTATATATACAGCAAGTACCAACAAGTGGCATCTTCAATTCTCAGAAATGAAGTTTAAAAAAAAGTCAGAAAGGAGAACAGCTTATTCATTTTTCAACACAATAGGAGTCTGGACTTTACATTCTTTTCAGCCTTCGCTTCTAATCTAAGCAACAAAGTGGGGGGCGGGGGCACGGAACAGCAGCAAATGTTTGGAGGACCCGAGCAGGGAGCGGGACGTTTATACCCCCGTTTCCCATTAAGACCGGGATCAAACGTCCCGATTCTCCCGAGGCGCATCACTCAAAGACATTGGCTGCGCGCACTTCAGAGAACTGCTGGGGACCCAAGGGGGATCAGAGAAAAGGGGGAGGGAGGACCCCAGACCCCCGGCCAAGTATACATTCACGAGGGCCTGGCCTAGTCCCCGCTCCAAGCGGCCCCCTGTGTCTCCCGGCTCTGCCAGGGGCCCGGGCGGACAGCTCCGCGTCCAGCTGAGGCCGGCGTGGCCAAGTCTGCCCCGGGGGGGGGGGAGGGAGCGACTCCAGTTAAACGGACACTGGCGGCCTCGAGGCCTCCCTCAGATGGGAAAAGCGGGCGGGGGGGGAGGGAGCAAGATGAAGATGGGATAGGAAAGGGAGGGGGAGACATCAGCACCCCTCGCCCCTTTTACAAAACGCATCGCCAAGGCGAACCTAGAGAATGCGATCACCCCAGACCCTCCCCTGCGCCATCCCCCCCCCTAGGGGTCCCGGCGCCATTTGGACTCCATCGAAGCGAGCGGCCGCCATTTTCCGCCTCCGTCAGTAACGCAGCGGCTTCTCCACCTCTGCGGCCGCCCGCTTCCCATCCCCGCAGCCCCAGCCCGGGGAGGGAGGAACTGGCCCTGGCCGGCGAGGAGAGGGGAGGGGTGGGGAGGGGAGGAGCGGCATGGGTGGAGGGAAGCCTCCTCCAGCGGCCAGGCTCGGGGCTCCCCCCGCCCTCGCCCTCCGCACCCCCCTCCTCACCCCTCCCCCAGGCCGCAGGTCCAGGGGCCCAGGAGGGCTGAGGGCAGGGGAAGGGGGCAGGGGCAGGCGGCCAGGGGGCCGGGCGGACAGAGCCGCGCTGCGCGGGGCGGAGCGGAGAGGCCCCGGCGGCGGTTGGGACCTGAAGGTTCCATCGCACTTACTTCCTGTTTTGGGTCCGGGCACTTTGGAAGAACCAGGATGGAGGCTCCGAAAAATACCAGGATGGAGGAAGCGGCTGTGGGCTAGAGCAGCCGCGGCCGGAGAGAGAGAGCGCGACAACCCGCCGGAAACCGGGCCACCGCTCCGCCCCGCCCCCAGACGCTCTCCTCTCCTTCCCCTCCCGCCTTTCTCCCCTGTTGCAGCAGCCACTCTTCCCTCCCCGCCCCCCCGTGGCTGTCGTCATTTCCGTCGGGCCAGAACGCGGAGAAAAGGGCTCCTTTTTTCGGATCCCCTGGGTCCGTGGGGCTTGGGGGTGCGGGCTGATGGGTCTCTTCCCATTCTTTAGAGTCCGGGCCGCCCCTTTGGGAAAAGCTTCCTCCAGGCCAGTGGCCGGCGCTCCCTCGGGCAAATGCGACAGGCTGGGACTGCCTCGGTGTCCCTGGGCCCCAGGGGCGGCGGGTGCAGTGTGCGGGGATGGGATGGAGGAGCCTCGGGGTGGGGCAAAAAGGGAGAAGAGAGCCCGGGGTTTTCGGGGTCGGGAGGTGGAAGGCCATGAAAGATGATCTAGGGCAGGGGCCCTTAAACCCCAAGAGTAGTCTGGTGAAGCCTATTGGCCCCTCCCTCCTCAGAGTAAAGCTTTTAAATGCATAAATAAAACGCACAGGATTACAAAGGAAACCACTTATGTGGAAGTAAAAGTGTAATTTCATTTTCCCCATCTTAAGTTCCCGGATCCCCTGACGTCTATCCACGAACCCCAGGTTAAGCACCCCCCCCCACCCCCCCAAGGTTACACAGAATAGATCCGAGATCTAGTCCAGTTCTGCTTGCAGCGTTATCCTTGTCCCAGCCCTGTAAATAACATTTTGTCTTGACCAGAACTCCGACACAAAAGAGTTTTTAAAAAACCATGATGGTGATGCCAGGAGATGGGCAACCGGGTGGCTCTTGGCAAAGGCAGCGTTGGTGTGGGAAAGTAATGGCCAACTGTGAAATACAGGTTTGAGAGTACTGTGACTGCTATCTCTCATGACTGTTACGGGTACTGAGAGGTAGACGTAACCACAGGATGTAGCCCAGTTTTCTTTGAAAAACTGTACTGAGATCAAGTGCAGGTTTTGACTTCATAAGAGCTGGTTTTGAATCCTGTTTCCCCCAATTACTGTATGGCCAGGGGCAAATCACTTAACCTCTTAAAGTGTCAATTTTTCTATCTTTACACCGCCTACCACATTGAGTTGTGAAAAGTGCTTTGTGAACCTTTGTAAACTCAATCTAAATGTGAACATACTGTACCGTAGTTCTATAAATGTGCTTTTATGGAATATATTGAAAATGACCTTTGGTATTTATTAAGTGTAATAGAAGTTACCTTGTTATTTACATTTTCCATCATCTATAAGTTCTGAATTAGGATATCATGAGAAAAAACTGATTTCCGTTATAATGGCAATAATTTCATTACAAATGAGAGTCAAATTTGCTCCATCCAAAATATAGGAGCCAAATATACTTAGCTAAAAACTTCAACTTTTAGTGGCTATATTTTACAGAACTCAATTTTCATCACAATGTCTGATTAATCCTCCACAGGATCTTACTCTGATTCCTTATGGTGCCCTGAGCTATGGAAGGGTTCTGACAGCTACTGTCATGTTGGAAAGGCTTCTAGAATGATACCTGCAAAATGTTAGTTTGCTGTTCAAGAACCAATCTGAATACACAGAGTAAATGACTAGTATGTTGACCGTTAGGTGGAAAATATGGCTCAGGTTTGAGAAATAAAAAGTCATGGGCATGTAGACTCCTAGAAAGTTTCATGCATAGATATTATGAAGGTTTTCTTTCAGAATTGAGTTGGAAATCACTGTGGACAACGCCAGTAAATAATATCACAAAAAGTGAAAGGGACTATCTCAGCAGTCAGAAAAATTCTTAGTTACCAAGATGGTTGTCATTTATGAATCAGCTGTATAGCATCAGGTGAATAATTAGAACAAAGGTCAAGATCAAGTTAAAAAAAAAGATAAAGGTAAGGAGATACTGCATACAAATTGTAATAGCTTCAATCTAAACTCTTTAAATGAGTCATATAAAAAAATGAGAGATGGAGGATGACAATGGCCCTAATTTTGATTATCATTACTTTCTGTAAACTTCTGAACAATACGTACAGTGAAGAAGCCATAGGAGTCCAGAAATCACCTTAACCCGTGAGTCAACCTTTATTAAGCCCTTACTATGTGCATTGTGATAAGTGCCAGCTATACAAAAAAGGGGCAAAAAACTTGGTTCCTACACTTGAGGAGCTTGAATTCTAATGGGGGTAGACAGCATACAAAAGTTATAAAATATATGCAGTGTAAATGGAAAGTAATCATAGAGAAAAGGCACAAGCCTAGTGGTGATAGGGGCCAGGAAAGGTCTCCTTGAAGAAGGAATTTGAGCTGAGCCTTTAGGGAGGTTGGGAGGCAGAGGTGAGGAGGAAAAAATATTTTCAGCAAGGAGAGAAGCCAGTGAAAAGGTATGGAGTAAGGAGATGGAGTGCGGTGTATGATGAATAATAATAATAAATTACAATGATAGTTTAACATTTATATACTATGTGCTAAGAACTGTACTAAGAGCTTTACTATTATTATTTCATTTGATCCCCACAACAACCCTGAAAGGGTGGTGCTGTTATTTCCCTATTTGCTAAAAAGTCAGTGGACCTAGATTGTAGAGTGCGTGGAGGGCAGTAAAGGGTAAGAAGACTAGAAAGGTAGGAAGAGGACAGATTGTGAAGAATTTTAAAAGCCAAGCAAGATTTTATGTGGAGTTAATAGGGTGCCATTGGAGTTTATGAAGTAGGGAGTGTGTGTGTGTGTGTGTGTGTGTGTGTGTGTGATATAGTCAGACCTTCCTATTATCTATTATATCTATTAAATATCCTAGTGTCTTGCACTGGGTTGAGATGGAAGACAGGCTCCTTTTATATGGTATTGTTCTTTAGGTGCTCCCAATCGTGGATGCCATTTTTTATCTTTTAAAACATTATTTATTTTTCATTTCCAACATTCACTTTTATAAGATTTTGAGTTCTAGATTTTCCCCTTTCCCTTCCTCCCCCTCCTCCTCAAAATGTCATACAATCTGCTATAGGCTTTATACATGTTCAATCGTTTTAAACATATTTCCACATTAGTCATGCTGTGAAAGAAGAATCAGAACAACAGGGAAAAACCATGAGAAAAAAAAACCAATAAAAAAAGAGAAAATAGTATACTTTGATCAGCATTCAGACTCCATAGTTCTTTCTCTGGGGGTGGATAGCATTTTTTGTCATGAGTCTTTTGGAATTGTCTTAGATCATTGCATTGCTGAGAAGAGCTGAGTCTGTCAAAGTCAGTCATTGCACAATGTTGCTATTACTGTGTACAATATTCTCCTGGTTCAGCTCACTTCACTCAGTATCAGTTCATGTAAGTCCAGGTTTTTCTGAAATCCACCTGCTCATAATTTCTTATGGAACAATAGTATTCCTTTACATTCATATACCACAACTTGTTCAGCCATTCCCCAATTGATGGGCATCCCCTTGATTTCCAATTCTTTGCCACCACAAAAAGAACAGCTGTACGTATTTTTGTACATGTGAGTCCTTTTCCCTTTTTTGTGATCTTGTTGGGATACAGACCTAGAAGTGGTATTGCTGGATCAAAGAGTATGAAGTTTTATAGTCTTTTGTGCATAGTTCCAAATTGCTCTCCAGAATGGTTGGATCAGTTCACAATGCGTTAGCGTTCCAATTTTCCCAAATCTTCTCCAACATTTAGATGATATTTAATTGATTGCATCAAGCCTCAGAACATTACAAAATCTTACCGAGATCCATGACAGTTGAAAAGCAATCAATATTCTATTCTGGAAAAACTAGGGGAAAACATCTGTACTTCTAGATCATTACCTGTGTTTGGAAGGCTAGTCCATCGAATGACTACATCAAGATTTGGAATAGGCCAAGAATTGAATAGAAGGAAGAGAAAAGTCTTAATTGTACTTTTAACAATTATAAGCTGCCTCCAGAAACAAGAACTTAGTTAAATATGAATATCTTCCTCTTGATGCTTTGTGATTCTGATTACTGGAACACAATATTTTCTGAAGAATCTGAGTGGCAAATGACCCAAAGGGTGATGGAGAGATGCATGATGGATGCAAGTAGGCTGCAATATGTTTTTATTCCTTCCTTCCCTCCTTCCTTCCTTCCTTCCTTCCTTCCTTCCTTCCTTCCTTCCTTCCTTCCTTCCTTCCTTCCTTCCTTCCTTCCTTCCTTTTGTTCCATTCCTTCCTTCCTTTCTTTCGTTCCCTTCCTGTCTTTTTTCCTCTCCGCATTTCTAGTAATGACCTAAGGGTATGAAGTGGTAAAAGGGATAATATAACTACTCCCTCACCTCTACTCTTTCATTAACTCTTTCATCTCCCCCTCTTAGTTTCCTTGACATCCTTCAAGATTCATTTCAAAACTTCCTACTCCTGGAGGCCTTTCATAGTCCTCCCATTTGCTAATGCATTTTTCCCCCTCAAAGTCCTTTCTCTCTATACCGTAAAAACTTGTATCTACCCCAATGTTTAAATGTTGTCTCCTCCTTTAGGATGCAAACTTCTTAAGTTTGAGGACTCTGTTTTTATTCTTCTTTGAATCCTCAATCTGTAGCACAGTATCTGGCACATAGTAAGTGATTAAATATTTGTTGACTGACTGATGAGGTGGAGCATTCTCTTGGCAGGAGATAGGAGATAATAGATACATAGATTAAAAGCAGCACAGAATGCAAAAAAAACGTGGTGGAAAACCAGCTCATTAGGTTTCTATGGGCAATCTTTAGGAGATAATGGATAAGCATCCCACAAGATGAGAGGGTGTGGGTGTTGTGTGGCTTACATCTATGGAGAGAATCCTCACATCTATGAGATCTCAATCCACTGAAGTATTTCTGATTCCTAATATTGGTTTTCTCTCAAGACAAATGTTTAAATGGCAGAGTCAAAGGCACATGCTTCTAATTTGACTAGTGGTCATTTGAAATCAATGTGAAAATTCAAATCCTCTAAATTGATTAGAAAGGGTTTTTTGTTAAAGTTGATTTCCCACCTTTTTATCTTTGTTTACACTTTTCCCAAAGTGTAGAATTTCATGCCTCTACCTTTTGAATTTTTATCCACCCTTTAAAGCCCAATTCAAATGTCACTTTTCTCCCACCCAGAAAGCCTTTTTGATACCCTATCCCATCCCTCAGTCAGTTATCACCTTCTTCCCTCTTCTCATACTTCATGTAGCAGTTTCTAGCTCTCTGTGCTCTTATTATGTATTGATTTTATTACAGCTGTTTGAAGATATAATAAATCCATCCTAACTTGTAAGTTCAGTGAGGCAAGAAACAGATTTTACAAATTCTTTGCTAATGGCAGTCAACTGTTAACTACCTGAGAAAATAAAGGACAATTTTTTCAGTCTACTCGAGAGGGTTTCCCACCTCAATTTAGGTAAAATATAGTGGGGGGGGGGAGAGAGAGGGGGGGGGAGGGGGAGGGAGAGGGAGAGGGAGAGGGAGAGGGAGAGGGAGAGAGAGAACACTGGGAGAAAGATGTGGACTAATGTTGATGGTATTTTGTTGGAATTCTAATTGGATAATCTTTCCTATGTTTGTGGACAGATTTCAGGGAATTTGTGAAACTGGATGGGAAATTGCATTTTTATTCAATATAATTTGTTTCTTTTGTAATTCTATATATTTATATATTTTATTCATTTAAAGAACATTCTGAGAAGGGTTCATAGGCTTCATTAGACTGTCATGACACATGTACAAAAGTTAAGATTTAAAGAGACAAAACAGACTTTCTTCCATCCTAAATGGATAATTACTTTGTTCTAGTCATAAATAGGCCCCCTGATGCAAGCACCTGAACTTTTTGAGGGAGTTTCAGATACAGAAATGAAGAAGGTAAAACCCATAGCTTCACTTGTTCTGAGATGATATGCAGGAGAAATACTGTATGCATGCTGTAACTCTTGCACTCATCAGCACAGCTAACTGGCTACATCTGTCAGTGAGTCAGATGCCTATTCTTGGCTCCCTAAAGAGCTATAGAGATAGAAGAAGCTAGTAGAAATGGAAAGCTGAACTTTGGGAACTGGAGTGTTATCAAATAGAAGTTGTCTGTGATACACAGTTACTAATCTGATCTGATATTAGTATGGTTGTGTTTTCTTTTAATACTCAAAGTAAACAATCTGTAAAGTACCAGTTCTTCATCTTTTATGTGTGTGTGTGTGTGTGTGTGTGTGTGTGTGTGTGTGTGTGTGTATGTGTGTGATGTATACTCCTGATAGTATGGTAAAGCCTCTGGATCTCTCAGAATGATATTTTTAAATGAATAAAATAAAATAGATTGGATTAGAAAGAAACTTGGCATAGTGGATAGAGTGCCAGATCTAGAGTTAGGGAGACATCTTACTGAGTTCAAATTTGGCCTCAGACACCTACTAGGTGTTTTACCCTGGGCAAGCCACTTAACCCTGTTTGCCTCAGTTTTCCTCATCTGTGATATGATCTGGAAAAGGGAATGGCAAACCACTTCAGTATTTTTGCCAAGAAAACCCCAAATGGGTTCACAAAAAGTCAGATACTATGACTGAAAACAATGTATATTTGTTCCTATATCATCTCTCCCGTTAGACTATAAGCTCCTCAAGGGCAGGGACTGTCTTTTTGGAGAAAGAAAGGGCAAACCACTGCTGTATCTTTGCCAAGAAAATCCCAAATGGGGTCATGAATAGTCAGACAGGAACTAAACTGAAGAATTCCTTTTCTAAAGTTGTGACCACGATGAAACACCTAGGGTAATGAGAAAGGGCTATGCCTTTAGGTATGGGAACAAGCCAAGGCATTGATTCATAGATACAAACACAGATCTCTAGACAAGTGGAAAAAAGGAACAGATAATATGACTTTGTGGAAATAGTAGTTACAAGATTTGGCAATTGATTGGACATATGGAGTGAGGGAGAATGAGAAGTTGAAGGGGCCACTAAAGTTATGAACCTTGGTGACTGGGTGGTTGTGCTAGGGGGTAGTGAGGGGGGAAAGCAAGGAGAATTTTTCCAAAGGGAACTACACAGCTGCTGCTGTGGGTGCTGGGGTAGTGGTTAGGTTATAATGATCCTTAGAGGTCCACATCTGGCCTAAAAGGCGGAGAGGATACTGAGACTTTCAATAGTAAAGGTGGGAGCAGAGTAGAGGAGAGTTCCAAGATAAGGGTAGATGTGGTTGTATTGGAGACAAGCTTCATGATTGGCTTTTGTGGAAAGAGTGGGTATTTGAGCTATTTCAACCACACGGTCTTTGGGGACAGGCCATCCCTCTCCCCAACACCATGGACCTGGGTCCTACCTTAGAAACCAATGTATCAGAATCTAGGTAACTTGATATGATGGGGGAACACTAGCTGTCTTTAGTCCTGATTGAGAATAGATAGATTGGGTAATACTCACAGTTGGATATCTGGTGGTTTCATGTGAAGGTTTTTTTTTTTCTGGTTGCTGTTTCCAAAGGTGCAGGCAGGGGGTTACACATCAGTTTTTCCTTTCCCATTTCCCTCACCTGGTCAGGTGTGTGCATCAATATAATTCTGTCCCCTTTGTACTGTTTAGTTTCCCCAAAGGGAAAGCGTACCACTAGGCTGTTAAAGTCTCAGTAAATCTAAGCAGCTGGAAGGGAACAAATGGGGATGGTTCAGTCCAAGTGCCATGCTCTCTTTTTTCTTTCACTTCTTTTCCTTCATCTTCTCTCTCCCCCTCCATATAAGTCCAAGCCAAGTATTTATTTAATCAACCCCCACTGATTTTTCTAGCTAAAATCCCGTTTATTATTTATACCACTTTGCCACTTTTATGTTGCTTGCTATTGTTTATTTTTGTGTGTTTATGTTTTGTCTACCTAACTAGAATTTAAGATCCTGAAGGCCAGAGACCATGTCTTATATTTTTATGCATATGCCAATTCCCTGTTTTTGTCCTTTTTGATGTTATGTTTCAGAGATAGAAACTTTTCATTGCAGCCGGTAGATGTCTTTATCATTTAGGAATATCTTTTTTCCCCCTCTCTCATATTGGTAGTTACAGTATACTCAAACATTCAAATGGATCTGTCATTTCATCATTTTGGGTGTTCCCTCTGAATGGCCCATCTCTGTCATCCTGTGTGACTCATGTCTGTATTCTGAAAGTTCTACCAATGTGCTAGAAGCCTTTTAAAAAATTTCTCCCAGCATAGAGGGGGTACCAGTGAAGCCCTTTGAGTGTCTACTTCTTATTCCTTCCTCTTGCCATCTTCTTTTTCTCTCTTACAGTTTTTTTGATGACATCCTTTACTTCTGTTCTTAGGAGTTTCTTGGGTATATGTTACAACCTGCTTATTATACCTTCTATTCTCTTTCTTTGTTTAATGTTTCATCTTTAGTTTTTTCGAGGCTATGGTATTCAAGGTCTTGTGGCTATATTGTAACACTGGTAAAAATTGTTGTTTAGTCAGTTAGTCACATCTGACTCTTTGTGACCCCATTTATGGTTTTCTTGGCAAAGATACTAGAGTAGTTTGCCATTTCTTTCTCTAGTTCATTTTACAGATGAGCATTCTGAGGCAAACAGGGTTAAGTGGCTTGCCCGGGGTCATATAGCTAGTAAGTGTCTGAGGCTGAATTTGGATTCAGGTCTCCCTGACTCCAGGGTCAGCACTCTATCCACTGTGCTGCTTGCCTTTTGCTGATAAAAATGTTTGTATTAAAAAAAATAGGCCTCTGCTATTTTGGGAAGTTAGGGTCAGTAAAATGGCTTTGCAATTTCCCAAAAGCAATCTAGCTTGCTATCTTCCTTTTCTATTCTGGGTCTAGCTCATTGTCCATCTGTATTATCTTTCCCAGATAGATATACATCTTTATCTATCTCTTTTTTTTTGAGGGGAGAAGGCAGGGCAATTGGGGTTAAGTGACTTGCCCAAGGTCACACAGTTAATAAGTGTGTCAAGTGTCTGAGGGCAGATTTGAATTCAGGTACTCCTGACTCCGGGGGCTGATGCTCTACTCACTGCATCACCTAGCTGCCCCATCTTTATCTGTTTATCTATCTATCTATCTATCTATCTATCTATATATCTACCTGTCTAATCTATCTATCTGTCTATGCTGTTGGACAAGTTCTATAGGGTGTCCATTCAGATACATGTTGAAATTTGATCAATAGACATTTTTCATCCATTTAGTCCTTCCTATGTGGATGAACAGGCCAAATTCCCTTGAGTGATTATGGATCCCTTCCAGAAGTTTCTGTAATATCTGGGGCCTGATCAATCGATATCAGTAAAAGACAGGAGTATTTTGAAGACTCTTTCCTTTGCTCACATTCTGTATTGGATCTCCTCTATCTCAGTAACAAATACTTTTGGCAAGCATTCATTTTTTTGTTTTATGCCTCACGTGATGTTTATTATCAGAAGGTCATTGAACAAGGTTATTTCTGTTGTTATGTCTTCCAAGGAATATTGAATGAGACTGATAAATGGACAGGAGATACCTTGTAAAAATAGCCTCTGAGGCAGTGTATTATTCTATTGAGTTGAATATTTTTTTATAATCAACAAACACAATGGGATATTCTATTCTCTATGTCTTTTATGCAACTATGAAAGGGTAAAGATGTGGTCCATTGTTGAGTGTAGTTTGTGAAAACCTGTTTGTTTCTTGATAATACCCTCATGGAGAATATTTTTAGTTTGTGTATAGATGATTGATAAAACTTTTGCCTAGTAGTAACAATAATCGATGCAAAATAGATAGAGTCTTGATTTTGCCAATGACATGATAAAGAGGTTGTGTGATCAATCAGTGAGATGGAGGGAAGATGGGTTGTATCCCATCTTTTTCTCAATAGCCAATCATGGGGCTTGTCTCCAATACAACTATACTTGCACTTCTTTACCAGCATCCCCAACTCTACTCTTTCCCACCACTGTATAAGCTTCCAGCTTCCTGGCTTCTGAGATAGAAGTATGGCTCTCAGGGCAGTTATAACCTAACTGATACTGGATATTCACAGGAGCAGCTATGTAGGTGCCATTGGGAACATTCCCTCCCCTTTCACTGCCTCTCCAGCATTCCATGCTCTCTCACCCAGATAGCCTCATCTTAGGAACATGTACCCAATGGAGGCTCTGCCTGCCCTCCCCTCCATTGATCAGTGAGTAAGAACTCTGTCCCCCCTCACTCCTATTGGAGGGGCATGAAGATGAGGTTGAATAGGCATGAATGGGTTGTGATGTGCATTGCTGATTTCCTTACGTTTTCTTTTTGTTTTTCACAAACTCATCCCTTTTCCAAATTTCTTTATTCCTGTAGAGGGCACCACCATCCTTCTAGTAACCTAAGTACACAACTTTAGTGCAATCTACCAAGTGCTCACTCTCCCTCATCCCACATATCCAAACACCTGCCAAAAACTTTTCTACCTCCACGATATCTCTCATCTCTGTCTCCTCTTCTCTAGTCACACAGATACTCTCCTACTTCAGGGCCTCATCATTTCTCACCTAGACTATCAAAAAGCTCCCTAACTGCTCTCCCTTGCTTAAGTGTCTTCCCTTTCCAATCTATCTTCCATACAGCTTTCAGATGATTTCATTCCTAAGTCAACACACCATAGAAAGGGTTACTCCATATCAAGTTTAGTACTGACTTTCTTTTACTTAGGAAGGAAAACTCTCCCAGACAATAATAGCCAGATTAGATAGTACTCATTTCATTTGGTCTTCACCATAGCTTTGGGAGGTAAGTGCTATTATTATGCCAGTTTAACAGATAAAGAAACTGTGGTCTGAGTCACACGAGCTAGTAAGTATCTGAGTCAGGATTTGAACTCAGGTTTTTCTGACTCTAAGTCATGACCCCACCTAGTTATTGAATGGGGGTTATACCCCATTAGAGGTTTTGACATACATTAAATAATAAATGTATCTAATCCCACATAGGATCTTGGCCCATCACTTAGCCTTACTTCTATAGTCAGAAATTCATACAACAATGGGATCTCAAATTGTGAGATAGGTTACAATAGTGACAAAAATGACTGATTAAGACAAAGCCCACCGATAACACGATGAATTAAATGGCAAGGACAAGACTAGCTATGTTGGGAGAGGTTCATCATCAGTTTAACTTTAAGGTGATGAAATTTTTGGTTGATGCAAATCTCAAAGACCATCTACTAAGTAATAGTAGAGTTGTAAATTGTTTCAGTAGAGGGAATGTCAGATTTTGAGGATGCTGGAAAAGAAGGAACAGTAGTATACTTGAAGTTATAGGGGCATTCAACTGTTGTTAATTCCCAGGCCTATTTAAGAACCTTAAAAAACCTCATGATTGTTGGTTACAGATTGGTAGGAAATTGGTCTAATAGGAGGAAGACAGGAGTTTGAACAAGGAACCATTGTTCGTGTTGAGTCATTGGGAGTTCATAAATCCTTGTGGCTTAAAAGTGGTAGCAAACGAAGAGTGGTTTAATCAAGAGAGTTTGGAAAATATAGAGAAGATGGGGAAGAAGAGAGGGGTAGATTCAGCAAGAATGTACAGGAAAGAAAGAATAACTGAGAGGGCAAGGGCTAGGCTAAGTGTGGATTATGTGTGTCCCAGCTGAGCATTGAGTCTGATAAGAGGACTATATCTAATATGGGTGTTAGTGTCCCCTTTTAGTTTCTAAGGAAGATCTTTCCCTGTTGAGACTCTGGTTCTGAATTATCTCTTGTGGACTTCCAGAATTAATTGGCAAATAGCAGCTGGCTGGAGACATCTTACTCAGTCTTAAACTTGTACTCTGAAGGAGGGTGCACTGCCATATTCCAATGGCAGGCAGAAGCCTCTGCACTGCTGGGTCTTCTGTCTACCTCCCTTTGGTAACACATTGCTGCTATGCCAGATGCAGGTGAAACAGATTCAGCTGGAAAGGCCAGTCTGTGGGGCCAGATGGTACAGCTGATGGAGGGAAATGAGTTCCTCTGGAAGTAGACCAAGAGTTCCTATTCTTGGCCAGTCTGTTAAGCCTACCTCAGCGATGTCCAGGAAGACCCCAAGAGCTGAAGGGATACCAATGTACTTAAAACTACAGCTGCAGAACTTTACCTCAAATCAAGAGAGAAGAGTATTAGTGATTTCTAGTCTGACTGAATCAGCAGACTAGAAATCACCCTAGACTGAATCACCCTAAACCTAATCCTAACTTGTCAGGTCTGTTGATTCCAAGAGCAATACTCAGTCCACAGTCTTTCCTAGGGGAAAGTCCCCAATACCTAGGGGAACCATAAAGAACATTTGGACATCTCCACTGGACAATGAGATGCCAATGACCAAATCTGTTTTCCTCTTTGGATTTCTGTTCTGTTGATGTGAACTTCCTTTGCCTGTCTTGACTTTTATTCTGAATTATCTTTTATGGAGTTTGATAATTAAGCCAATAAATGGATGGAGAAATAGTAACAAAAACATGGTCTGAGTCGTGGGCCTTCTTCCTTTGACCTTGCTACAAAATGCTTCAACCACTCTCCTCTCCTCTGTCAGTTTCTTTTAGGAGTGATCATAAACAAATCAGTAGTAAATTTGAATTAGATATGGTGGCAAATGTCTGTAATCCCAGCTACGGAGAGGCTGAGGTTGGCAGATCTCTTAGACTCCGGCGTTCTAAGCTGCAAGTAGGCTATGCCAATTAAGTATTTGCATTAAGTTCAGCATTAATATAGTGAGCCCCTGGAATTAGGGAGCCACCACGTTGCCTAAGGAGGGGTAAAAAGGTTCAGACTGGAAGCAGAGTAAGTCAAAGCTCCCATGCTAATCATTAATGAGATTGGGCTAGTGAGTAGCCCTGTACTTTCTGTGTAGGCAAGATGAAGAGAACTAGTCTTTTAAAAATGAAATCTACTAAGTATGAGCAGAACCCCAAAAGGGCAGGCAATGATCTAAAACCTAGCCTGCATAATGAGGAAGCGTAATGAAAGACTGTGGACTGAGTATTGTTCTTGGAATCAACAGACGTGACAAGTTAGGATTAGGTTTAGGGTTAGAAACAAAGTTAGGGTTAGAAATGAATTTAGGGTTAGGGAGGTAGAATTGACAAGATTTAGCAACTGTTTTGATATAGGGGAGTGAGTGAGCATGAAAAGGGGGACTTGAGGTTGTGAATCTGGGTGATTGAGAGGATGAGAGTGCCTTCAAGAGAAATAGGGAAGTTTGGAAGAGAGATGAGTTTAGGAAGGAAGATGAATTCTGTTTTGGACAAGTTGAGATGCCTATGGGACATTCAGTGTGAAACATTCAATAGGCAGTGGGTGATATGGGACTAGAATTTAAGACAGACTAAGGCTGGATGTATAGATCTGGAAGCCTCAAATAGAAATAATAATTGAACACATGGGAGTTAAGGAGATTACCTAGAGAAAGAGAATGGGGTGAGGGGAGGGGAGAGAGAGGCAGAGAGAGAGAAAGAGAGAGAGAGAGAGAGAGAGAGAGAGAGAGAGAGAGAGAGAGAGAGAGAGAGAGAGAGAGAGAGAGAGAGAGAGAACCCCATAGAATAGGTTCTTGTCCCTACCACTTTTACCTCCACAGTTAGTGGGGCAGGACATTGACAAAGGAGACTCAGAAGTTATCAGACAGGTAGGAGGAGAACCATTGTGACCAGTGTTTAAAGAACCCAGACAAGAGAGAGAATACAGGAGGAAAGAGTGGTAAACGATGTTAAATACTGTAGAGAAGTCAAGAAGTAAAGAGAACTGAAACAAATCCATTACATTTATCAATTGAAGTTTAATTAAGTTTTGAACTTTACCCATAATTGTGAGTAACCATTACTAGTCATAAAATAACATTCTTCTTATCTTCTTTGGCTTATATTTATTAAAAATTAACAATGTCAGAATTTCCAAAACTGCCTACTCCCCCTCCCCTTGCTACTGCCAACTACTTTTCATTAGAGTATTGTCAAACATGTTTTAAATTCAGTTCAAAAAGCATTTATTGAACTCCTGCTATGTCTCAGTCTCTGTAGAAGGTACTGACAAAGCCATTTGCATAAGACTCTCTTCTTTGGTGGACATTGATTACTCAATGCTCCATGCCTGTGTGAGGGATGGGTGAGGTTGACAGCCTGAGAGAAGAGAGATCCTAGTCTTCCAGAGAAAGAATCTTACTTATGGAAGAGACAGCACTTCAATCATGTTCCTATTCCCAGCTTACTACACTAGAGACTTTCTCCGAAAAGAGTCTGGAACCAAGTGTTTTCATATTGGAAGCTATAAGCCAGAAGACTAGGACAACTCTTCCTGGGAGTTTTGAGTAATCATTATCCACTAATGAGAAGAGTCATATGTAAGTCATCTTTGAGCTGCTGTGGGCCTTCGAGGGGGTGGAGGATGGAGTGGCAGACTGTACTTGATGTTACTGTCCCCAAAAGTGAGAGCAGAAGTTTTGTTAGACTCCTATTTAATGAACATGCTAAGGACATCAAAAATGCTTCATTGTATTTAGAGAAAGGGACTGGACATAATATTTAGATTCCATCTAAAAGGAGACCTAGTATTATAGCATACTAGGCTTAGCTGCTTGTCTTTTTTTAAATTTCCATTGATTCTCATCTCAGGACCTGATTTCATTTTCAACTCTTCTCCCAATTGGCTAACCATTTGGCTGTCCACCCAGCAATTTGCTCTGCACTGGTTTATCCCCCAACTCAGAAGTTATTCTATTTTCAATTCTTTTCCCTAGAAGTTCAGCCTTTGAGTCCTTAGAGAAAAGCACTTTGTCAAATTTCCCCTCTCTTACTTGAAGTTCCCCAAACACCAATACAATCTTGGTGAAATGTAAGAGTATATAAGAATAAAGTGTATTTCAATATAGTTATAACAAGTTAAATAGTCCAAATGATAATATTGTTATTATAGAGATTGTGTCTTATGTGGACAGGGATTAATGAAGACCTGGAAAGATTTTTGGTTTAACATAGTATATATTAACCAAATCAAGAAAATGCTGCCCCATGGACCATTTCCTGGGACATGAGAATAGCCTCATTATACATAATCATATTTTATGATTATTTTCATTAAAATAGCATTATCTTTGGTCCTCTCTTGTCCCAGGGTCAGGGAGATTTGGTATGCCAATGTCATGATTATAACACTAATTTTTTTGGGTGCCTGACTGTGTTTCTATCGAGCATTCATTGCCTTGTTAAATTTGTCCTGTGCTGGTTTCATCATATAGATGAGCAGTCAGTTTCTTAAATCAGGCTAAATCTCATTTTCATTATAAATAGATAAGTTGTATTGTTGAACATGAGTTTGCCTTGACATGGCAGTTCAATCCTTTGTCAAGAAGTTATCTTACAGAGAAATGTCCTATATTATTTAATGTGACTCTTATGTCAGAGGTTCTCATAGAATGAAGGGTCAGTGTTTATTTTGGAGATTTCTTACTTCTTTGGCTTATAGCCCTTACTCAGAAAATCTGCTAATATACCGAAATATACCAGAAATACTAAAATATACTGAAATATACCAGAAAATCTGGTAAAATACCTGATACTGATATATAATGTGAAAGCAATCCCACTTGTGAAAACACAGTTCCCAAAATTAAAGGAGAGCTTTATTAGACGATCAAAGAAAACAAAATACTCTTTATTGAACAACTGTTTCCCACAGATCTATACATAGACTCCTCATCACTTATGATCCCAAATGAGAATATCATTCAAGTAGTTGCTCTCAGCAGGTATTGTCAAAGTTTGATCTCTGTGTGGCTCCTCCTTTAATTCGTGGTCACTTTGTACTGTGCTTCTGAGAGGTCTTAGAAAGTGACGCGAGACATTTTTCACTTGAGCCTTTGATTCCAGAATTTTCCCTAAGTGAAAAAAAGGTGTGTTCATCTTATAGCTCTCTGCCGGGTGTGAGATCATTAAACTTTACTATCACTTTCGGGGTTTCTTATCTTCAGAACTACATGCTTGCTCCTGCTTTCTAAGATGCTGTGATTAGGAAGCTGATCTTTCATAAGGACAGGTCAATGTGACAACAGTACTCAGCGAGGGGCTACCACATAAAGACCTGGTGAATGCCCCCGTTCATTCATTCGTTCAACGAGCATTTATTAAACACTTACTTTGTGCCAGGAACTATGATAGGTCCTGGGGAGAGAAAGACACATATGAAACAATCTCTCTGATATTAATATTAATAAGTTAATATTAAGTCTATTCTTTGGATTCCTAGTGTCTGGGGCTGAATTAAAATCTGTTGCCCAAAATGATTACCTGATTTAGGAATATAAATTTCTAAGGTTGTCCAGGTTGTAATGCAAATGAATTTGACTAAGAACAAAGACTAAGTAGGCAAAGCCATTCCCTTCCACTCTCTTGGCCCATATTTTTACCTTTATTATGTATACGTCAGCAACAAATCCCTTGGCTTTGATGCTGCATTTTGGTCAGTGAAAAACCTGTCTCTCTTTGTGTGTGAGGGAGAATAATGTGAGCATGAACTACATTGAAAATAGGCTTATGATCTTGATTTTGTGATGAATTTTCACATCTCTTAGAATTTATTTGTAAGCAGTTACATGTGAATATGTTACTGCATTAATGCTTCATGTACCTTATTCTTCCAGGATCTGTGAATTCATGCATGTGGGGTCTCCTACCAATACAGACTACAACCATTCTATACATTATAAGACATATGAGTTGTGTGTCCGGGGCTCCTCCCCACTCTACCTCAGCCCCGTTTCTAATTCACCACCAACTATATGGTGATGAATCTCTCTGCATCTAGATTGGTTTTTGTATGGCAGAAGATAGTTGATTGTCTTGCCTGCACTTAGGCTCTTTCTAGCTCTTGATTACTGGTGTTTGTGCTTTTCTTGCATGGTCTTCATGAGTGCAGGGCTACCTGTAAGTCATGATGAAGCATCGAGGAAGGACTTTGGTGTAGGCATTCGTATCTCTCTCTCTCTCTCTCGCTCTCTCTCTCGCTCTTTCTCTCCCCCTTCTCTCTGTCTCTCTTTCCCTCTCTCCCCTCTCTGATTCTCTTTATATAGTATGTGAGAAAATACCAGTGCTATTTAAAAATGTCACTAAATTATAGTATTGTATCTTTATAAATAAGCTACATCCCACGTTTGCTGAAGGAAAAACACAATTCAAGCCTTTTATTTATGGGTTTTTTCCTCCTGCTGACTTCATTATAATATGGTAGTGTGAATTAAAAGGATAAAAATGAGATAATTAATAGAATAGGCAACAAGAGCTGTTGGTAGGATACAAGTATTATGGGATTATCTGATACATTCCAGGACTTTCATATTATCCCTATATTCACTTTGATAGTGTATTCTGATCTCTGTAAAAAAGGAAAAAAGAAAAAAGTTTGATTTTACAACTCTTTTTTAGGTATAGGGAAAAGTCTAGCAAAATATTAATTTTAAAAATGGACTTTTGAGAAGAAACCTGAGGTATTGAAAGTACAGATACTTCCTATGTATGTATTCCTTCTGTATGTCTGCAAAGTATCTGTTGTCATTAAGTCGTTTTAATTGTATCCAACCCTTTGTGACCCCTTTTTGAGGTTTTCTTGGCAGAGATACTGGAGTGGGTTGCCATTTCCTTCTCCAGTTCATTTTAGAGATGGGAAAACCGAAGCAAACCAAGTCAAGTAACATGCCCAGGGTCACACAGCTAGTGAGTGTTTGACGATGGATTTGAACTCAGGTCCTCTGGACTTCAGGCCCAGCACTATCTAGTGCACTACCTAGCTGCCCTCTGCAAAACAGAGGATGCAATAATCTTTGAGGGATAAAATTACAGATTTATCAGAAGTTGAAAGACTCTGGTGGGGATAAATAGATTATATCATTGCATACAAAAATATAAAAGCCATATCAAACTAATGTATGACTTAAAAAAGAGGTAGAATGGTCATATTGCAAGAGTGAAGTGCCATTGGTGGATAGTCTAGGTGCTACATTAGTCCCCATGTAATGAAATGGCAAGAGGTCTAGGTAAACACTTCCATCTGGTAGCTTTCCTATGGAAAACGTGGACAAGAGTTGCAGAGAAGGTATGTATGGATTGTGACCTAGACTGTTAGAGGGAGTATCTTCGTAGATGAGATCACAGCTCCATTGAAGTACTAAAGTATATGGGAAAAGAAAACACAGTAATGAAAAAAATTGCCACATGCATGAAGCAAAATACAGTTCCTAAAAGTTGTGAATAATGTCATAGACACATAGGGAAGTTCTGTATACATACTTGACCACACAATAGATGGGACTAGGGAGAAGACAATTTTATTCACCTGATAAGTAGAGTCATTTATATAAAAACTGTTATATAGTTATGCCAATCCATTCCTTCTTTTATTTGTTTGTGATATTGCATTGCTAAAGCATGTCCCTACTACTTCTTCTGATCTTAATGGGTAATCAGTGAGAAATGGCTTGTCAGGAAGTTCTATGTGGACATGTTTGTGTATGTCTTCAATTGTCTACTATTTGTATTTCTGTTATTTTAATTTCTAATAGTTCATAAACTTTTACTAATAATTTTCACCTACTGAAAGGAAAGTCCATTATGGTCTATTCCTCATGTTATGATATAACTGGTGGCTTTTTTCCTTTAAAAGTTATATGGCATTTGTGTCATTGATACTAAAGATGACCACCAGGGAGTCAGAATACATTTTGATTAGAAAGGATTGGGATGAGAAGGAAATTTTTGCCATTGCTTCTGAACATCAGGAAAGATAGCCAGAATGTTTATTACTACCCAAAGCTGGATTGAGTGATAGTCTACATTATATAATCTCTCAAATATTTCCAGCATTAGATGATACCTATTTCTCTTTGTGTCTATATTGGAAGGACAGTACTCATTGGCTAAAAGGATGTGTTGTCTCAGAAGGAACCCCTGTGTTATGTTGAGTCAACAGCTGAATGATTAATCACTTTTCTCCAGAAAACAATAACAGCACAAACCCAGCACTTCCTAGTAAATCTTTCATTTTATTTATCTGGTTCTGACTCCTGTTCTTCTCCATCAAAGCCTCCATTATGTCTGTCCTGTCATGATGAAGAATCTTCAGCAATAAATAATTTTATAGTTCAGTTTACATGAACTATGTCGTGTTTGCCACATCTGGTCAGTTTCCTCAACCAGAACATTCTATTATTAGCTATTATTATTAATACTGACATTATTAGACACCATGCAAAAGGAAACTGCTGGAAAGAGTTCAAAATCACTAAATTCTCTGTGACTTCTTTACTGATAAGTCAGTACAAAGCCGTATTTGAGATCATTTTTACCAACAGAAGCTAAGGAGTAGTGGGCACCTAAAAATATAAATAACAAAAGGATTGCTTCCAGCTGTGGTTCTAGGCTTTCCCAAATGGGACAATGTTTTCAAATGCCCCAGTATGGTCACAGCCCTGAGTTAGAGTGACTAAGAAAATATTTAAGTGACTGGTGTTCAAATAAGATTTGATAATTATATTTAAATTATATGAGCTGAGTTACTTTGTTCCTAATGGGAGAGTTTCTTTACTATGTATTGTCTGGTGTATATTCTCTTATGCTTGCTTTCTCCTATTTCTGTTTTTGTTAAGGATTTGGATATTTTTTTTTGAGAAGAACAACAAATATATGTATTTAAAATTAATAGCACTTTGGACATATCATTATAATATTCTTGGATCTGTTTCAATGAAGGACAATATCTTAGGGCCAACTTTTCTTTTTGCTTGGCCTTAACTTTTATGATTTAGTATATGATATCCATTTATGTATATACACACGTATATGGATATATATGTATATGTATCAACATAAAGATAATCTTTTAAAAAGCACCTTTGCTTCCCAACTACGACCTGATATTCAAAAGATCTTCAAGAGCCATTCAAAATTCCTTCACTGCCAAGAGAACATTTATATTTGACATGTTTGTTCCAGAATTTAATTTTTCATGTGAAAATTGCAATAGCATTTGCCAATTTTTAAAAACATTTTCTAAAATCTCTGTTATGTTTCTGCCATTTTTCTTTTTTTTAAACTAAATTTTCTTTTAATTAGGGATTTAACATACATCAACAAACAAATGTTTTCCATTATCACTCTTCATCATTATTCTGTCATCATTCAACAATCCCTCTTGAAATTCATACATCTGCTAATACCACTCTCTCTACAATCTTGTCATATTCATCTACTGACCTCCAGGACACTTCTTCCACTTGACTTTAGCTTCCCCTCCATGCTGTCCTGGCCATCATCTTTGGTAACTTTAATATCCTTTTGGATAACACATCTAACATCCTGACCTTACAAATCCTTGACTAAATGCCATCATTTTTCAGCTATCTGTTTGAGTCTTGTCATCTTTTGGAACTGATTCACTTCCAAAATCTCAGACTCTGAGTTTCTTCCCATTGACCACATCTTTCTTACTTTCTATCTTTCCCTGTCCCTCACTTCTACTGAATCTACTCTTCTGGTCCTTCAGCGCATCTTTACTCTTTCAACCTATCAACCCCTACCTGACTGTACTTGTTTCTTTCTACAGCTTGGAAGTTAAGTGTTTTGTCCAGGGTTCCCCAGCATCAGAGGTAGGATTTGAATCCAGGACTCTGACTTCAGAGCCAGTATTTTACACTTGTGGAAAAGGGTCTGGATGTTTTGGAGAAGGAGTTGGGAAATTCCATTATTTACTCCTAATATCATAGGATTGCTCATGGTGAGAGGTGGGAGAAGGGTAGAGATGTATGTCTTATAAATTTATGTCCTTATAAAGGACTTACTGATATATAAATTATAATTTCCTTCTTACTTAAAGTTATTAGTTTATTTACACAGAACTTAGGAGGTCATTCATAAGTAGATTAAAGATTTTATAGGTAAGTAAACTAATAATAAGTCCTCTGGACAGCTGACAAATTAGCAACTAGTAACTGCTCAAGAACTGCCTTGGAATACTCGAAGAATGACTGATGAGCGTATGTTGCTTATCTGGGCTGTCAGCACAAAGATGAGCTGTTGAAAAAAATGAGATTTTAACCTTGGCAGCAAAATCTCATAATGCATTCAGAAAAGTGAAGCAATGGTAATGATGATAATAAAGTCAAAAGAGTAATGGAGTCTATTTTTTATTTATAAATATAAATTATAAATATAAATATAAATTACAAACATATATAACCGAAATAGAACTATATAATGTTTAAGAAATTCTCCTGGGGAAAGTCTTCACAATGGTTCTTTCTTCCTCCCTTAATACTTAGGTTCCCAGGGCCTGAACCACACCTTGCCTCTTCTCCCATATTTGGAGTTTTGAGTTGGGGAAAGAGAAAAAGGTAAAGATAAGAAAAAGAAAAAAAGGCACTAGGGAAAATCTGGGAGCAAAATTAAGTGGATAAAAGGAGAACCAGATACATGCTTTTCTCTCCTGAAGCAATGGGTTTAGGTGATCTAAATCTGAAAAAAAGAGGTTCAAGTTTTCTCTTTAAATGTGACCTCCTTTGAACAACATAATGTGAACTGAATCAGAAACTGGGTTTTTACTTAGCTTTGAAGATGGAGAAATCTGAAATGGTGGAGCTGGAAAATTGGACAGTCAAAAATAGTTCAACATTACAATGCAACAGGAATGAGTCCAGCTGGAAAAGCCTCAGTGAATCTGGGCCAGAATGTTTGCTTCTAGTATTTAGTGAAATTGATAGGGTTTTAATTCTGGGGAAAAAAATAATGTATCTAAGGTGAAAAAGGGAAAAGTCTAAGGAGATCAGACTATTTCTGCATCTGAATTTGGTGTTCCTTTAACTATTTTGTGAGAATAGCACTGGGTTAGAGGAGCAAGTGGTTCCGTTGACTTTCTGATTTATTTGAGTAACCTGGGCTGCCACCCAAGCAGATTTGCTGTCAAATTCCCATCACTCCCCATTTTTTTTTCTGGTAGGTTCTTTCTGTTCTTCACCAGACTTACTTGGGTAGTAGTTACACCTATACTCAGATGCTATGCCTAACTTTATTTGTATTTTTATTTTTCCCCTCAAAACATGTCTCATTTTATATCTTGCTTTATTGCCTTTCTGTCAGGAGGTGGGAAGCACGGTTTATCGCCAGGCTTCTAGTCATCATTTGTCCTCTGGAGACCTCGTTCTATGATTGGTTTACAGGATACTCAGAATTCTAGCTTGGAAATCCATCTTCCAGTAATCTATACAAGAGTTATTTATTTACCTTAATTATATGTAAACCTTGTGTCAGAGGCTCCATATTGACACAAAGAGCACAGGGATGCCTTGTGAGACTTTCCACTTGTCTAGCTCATTACTGTTACTAAGATAATCTGGGAACTTCAGTATCTGACAACTCCGACTCCTCTGGGATAGAGTCATTAACTCCACTTATAAGCACATAGTTTCACCAAGACTCACAACATAAACAGACTTACTCATCGATTAAGGGAAACAAATCAAACACATATCAGAGCCTATAGAAAATACTCATCAGTGAACAACCCTCCTCTGTCCCAGCTGTTTACAACAGGGCATGCCTGGGGGTACAATGTTGGCGCGCTCCTCTCTAGCTCCTCTAGTTTTTATGCTATGTTGCTTCTCTTCTCATTTCATGCCTCTGGCAGCTCTTTTGAAAGGGTCACTGGTTGCTATTCTCCATCATAGTCCCTTTGGTTATTTTGTGTTACTCTTTCTACAATCCTTGCTTAGCAGTTCTTCTCAGTTGCCATCAGATGGCACTAGTTGCTCCTCCCCTTGACAGTCTTTCTGTGATCCTATGTTCTGTTCTCCCCAGAGCTCAGCTGTTTATTCCTAGCTCATAGCACTCTTACATAGGCCCAGAGGCTCAGGAAAGCAATCCATTCTCTACCCAATTATTTTTCCAGCCTTTGTGATTCCACCTGGGGGTGGCTGTATGGGAATATTAAAATTTCCCAGGGTCTGCTTCCCCAAATGCCAAGTGGGAGCGGGGCTATATATATTTCCTCTCCCTATCAAAAATTGGGAAGGAAAAGAACTGCATTTTGTTGTTGTTGTCTTTTAAAACAGTAATTGCACAGATAGACATGCTTTCAAACTTAAATATCTGGTTAAACTGTTATCTTATTAATATTAGTATCTGATTATTTGAACTTACGTGTGCTTATTTTTTGACATGGAAATGATTTCATTAATAAAAATGTTTAAATGTGTGCATACCAATTTAAGTACAAAGCACTTTTAACCTCAGCCACCATTATGCTAAAACATTAACAGATTTGATAGTCTTATTCACAACTACAATAATAGTTTGCAAAGTCTTTAATTAACATTTCCTCTATTTAGTCCTCCTCTGCCTCGCATTGCACGGCCTCACCTCTCTGTGAGGCATGATGACCCTTAACCCCTGTTCTCAAAGTCTGAGGCTAAAGCCTAATTCGTCTGAAAGGCTTAGGTTGAGTACTGCTAGCATCTGCAGAAGAGCTTGGTGGAGGATGTTGGCTGGTAGAAGGAAGATCAGACTCATCAGATGCCTGAATAGGCTCTTCTTCCTGCTGGCTATCAATTTCTAGGCCAGCTTCCAAACTAATTCCTTCAGGTTCTGTCTCCACAAATACTTCATCTCCATCATCACTTGTCCCTGTTTCTACAGTCATGGATAAACTGCTAGTGGATATTATCACGACTGGAGTAGGCTGAGATTCATGCTCAGAAGCATCGGCAGTAGTACTTTTGATAAATATAATCACTGGAACCCCAACTTGTAGGGGAGTAGGAACACTTTGGCCACCAGATGTTTCTTCACGTGCTAGGAAGAGGGATGTTTCATACATACCTAAACCTCCTTGAGATGCAAGTTGACCAAGATCTGAGTGGCTAGAACTTGTTTGTAACATATCTTCAGGGAGTCCTGAACCTCCTTAAACCTAGGAAAACGAGAATCTAAGAAAACCGGCAATCTGAGGTGAATCAATTGCTTCTGCAAATCCATCTGTACAACGTGGTACCACAAGAGTTGGGATACTTGGCACAGTTCTGTCCTCATCATCAAAAAAGTGCTGCATGCCACCTATCTCAAAAGTCAGTTGAAGCCCTTGTCCAACTTACTGTCTTCATGTTATCTGGATTCTCTGGAATGGTGGTCCTAACTCCTGGGGAGGTGCATGGATGGTTAGTTATGGGGGAAGAGGAGGAGGTGGTCTTTGGGGTGACTGAGGTGCCCAAGGATCTTGTCTTTCAGATGCTGATGATGGTTGCTGTTCTTTAGAATCCTCGTGGGGTAGAGATGATTCTGTAGTAGAACCTCCTTCACCATCATTCTGAGAATCTGCAGCTCTCTGGCTATTTTCACCTCTGGTACTTTCTTCTGTTTCAGTACCTGGATCAGTACTATCTCTATCCTCAGCATCATCAACTTCATAAACATCATTGCCACCTTCATCTCCCATCCCTGTGTCGTTGTTGTCGTCATCTCCTCCTCCTCCTCCTCTTCCTCCTCCTCCTCCACTTCCTTCTCCTCTTTCTCCTCCTCCTCCTCTCTCTCTTTCTCCTTTTCCTCCTCCTCCTTCTCCTTCTTCCTCTTCTTCTCTTTCTTCCTTATTCCTCTTCTCCTTCTCCTTCTTCTCTTTCTCCTTCTTCCTCTCCCTTCTTCCTCTTCTCCTTCTCTTTCTCCTTCTTCGTCTCCCTTCTTCCTCTTTTCCTTCTCCTTCCTTCTTCCTCCTCCTCCTCTTCTTCTTCTCCCTCTTCTCCTTCTTCCTTCTTTGTCTTCTCCTTCTCCTCCTCCTTCTCCTTCTTCTCCTTTTCCTTCTTCCTCTTTTCCTTCTCCTTCATCTTCCTTCTTGCTCTCCTTCTCCCTCTCCTCCTCCTCCTCTACTTCATCCTCCTCCTCCTTCTCTTTCTTCTCCTTCTTCATCAGCATCATCATCCTCATCCTCTTCATAGTCCTTTTATTACACCATCATTTTTGTTATCATCACCATTTTCATCATCACTGTGTATCACAATGATGTCATCTCCTTTGGACTGGGCATCCTAGTGAGAGGTTGAAGTCTACTGTTTTGACTGCAGGGATCCAAGATCAATTTGAAGGGACTGAGAGGTTTCTTCACTGTCTTCCATATAATCTCTTTGAGTGACTCCTCCAATAGAATATTGTGAATCCTGATTTACAAGGGGCTTGACCTCCCCATCATTGCTCTCTTCTGCCATAACTTCCTCCTCAGGTCCTATAGGAGGTATGCTTTCCCATCTCTATTTTTCATAAGAGACTTTCCCTGATGTCTCTTGCTATCATCTTATTTTTAAAAAGTAAGTCTACAAGGTTAATTCCTAGTGTATTAGACATGATATTTAGTTGGCCGAATAATATTTTCTTAGCTGTATGTGGTTACTCTGTAAAAATAGATCAGGTGCAACTGTGATTTATCAGAGGACCATAGGATCAGAAACTTGGAATTAGAAGGGATCTGATAGATCATCTGATGCAACCCCGTCATTTTACAGATGAAGAAACTGAAGGTCAGAGTGGTTAAGTGACTTGCTCAAGGTTAAACAGATCCTAGCAGAAATAGGATTTAAACCTAAGATCTTTGACTCTAAATTCTACTCTACAATACTACTCTTGATTGGAATGTCTTCATTGAAAAACGATTTCTCTCGCACTTTTTGTAGCAGCGAAGAATTGGATGCCCATCTATTGAAGAATGGCTAAATAAATTGTGCTCCATGAACATAATTACTGCACTGGAGGAATAATACAAAGAAATATGAAAAGTATGGGCAGCTGAGTGTTGGGCTTGGAGTCAGGAAAATCTGAGTTTAAATTCCTCCTCAGACACTCACTAACTGTGTGATCCTGGTAAAGTCACTTCACTGTTTGCCTCAGTTTCCTCATTTATAGAGTGGTGATAATAATAGCACCTACCTCCTAGGATTGTTGTAAAGATCAAATGAGAAAATAATTTCAAAGCACTTAGCACAGTGCCTGGCACATAGTAAGTGCCATATAATTATCAGCTATTATTATTATTAGCTATTAAAGTGAAGTAAGCAGTACCAAGAAAACAATATACTTGATGACTGCAATAATGCAAATAGAAAGAAGAAAAATTAAAAAAGCTGAAAATGAAACTGTAATTATTATGCCCAATGATTGTCCTATAGAAAAAGCACCTCCTTCCTTTCTTTGCAGAGCTGAGGAACTTGGGGAATGGAACATTGCCATGACAGTCATCGTGGTACAGTGGAAGGTGTCAGATTTGTAGGCAGAGGCCCTGGGTTTGAATCTCAGCTCTGTGACTATCTGGGCCTTAATTTCTTCCTCTAAAATGAGAAGGGGTTAAACTAGATGACCTTTACCACCCATTCCAGTTCTAAAGCTTTGAACCTATGTTCTGTCAGACTCATATGATGTATTGATTACTTTTGTTAGTTATTTTTGCTTTTTTGGTTCTTTTTTATTCTTTAATATAAGGGACATCTTTCCAGCAAGGGGAGTGTGAATGATATGGTTGGAAATGAAGGTGATATAAAACAAAAGATATAAATAAAACTTTTTAAATGGCTGTTTTTTTTTCTAAACACGTGGTCCCCAGATGGAGTTTCTTCACTAGTATTGTGCCTTTTCAAAACTTAGTACATCATTCTGATATACTTTGTCAACTGAGAACATTCTCTCAGTTGACTTCAATACTTTGGCAGCCGGTTTATGCTGCAGAAACATTTAAAAAATATCTCCAGTAGAGTCGCCATTTTCAGCTTAGTGTACAAAAAGCCACAGTTATAGCTGATTCATTTTATCGTGTTCTCCTGACTGTAAAGTCAGCCCCAAAGCTGCTGTATAGCTAATAAACTGTTCTAACTAAAAAAATTACCCCAATCTCTGTAATATGCTAGTGACTTTGGAATAATCCTGTGTACAAAACCTGTTCCTCTGTGGTTGCAATTGTATATGGATACCATTCACACTCAAGGCAAGCTTTTCATAAAATTGTAAAGAAGGTGAAATTGACTTTGGTTTCTTCCATTTTGCCTTTTGTCATTCTCCCCACCCCTGGCTCTATGACTTCCCAGAGCCTGCATAAGGACATGACCTGCTGGGGGAAGGAGGATGATCTTAGCTATATCTCAATTTATCTAATATGCTTAAGTTATTTCATCTTTTGAGCGTATTCCCAGTTTTAATAAGTTATAAGCAAATACCTAAAAACCTTGAGGCTCAAAAGAATGAATTTCTAATGATAGATTTTAAGGGACTGAAATGAGAGGTGGATTACAGTATAGTGGAATAGATAAAGAGCTGGCCTTGGATTTAGGTACTGCCTTTGACACATACTAGCTGTGTGACCCTGGGCAAGCCATTTTGACTTTCAGGGCAACTCTCTAAGTTGCAAAACAATTTCATATCTACATTGATGGTTGGGGTTTCCTTGTTGGTAGTTCCATATGCCAACGAAATCACAGTTTTAGAACAAGTGGGAAGGTATTTTTGGGCAAGGGCTCCTGCCTTGTACCCCTCAAACATAAGCATATCTTTCCTCACTCTCTCTAATTTTCGGTATCTCCCCATCTATTTGCTTCTTCCCTACTGCTTTCAAATATTCTCAAGTCTCTCCCCAATCTTAAAAAAGAAAAAAAAATCTTCATTAGGTGCTACCATATCAATCAACTAACTTTCTATTTCTTGCCTCTCTTTTTCATCTGAACTCCTTGAAGAATAACTTTTTATCCTTTCCCTTTTTCTAAACTCTGTAATCTGTTTTTCAACCTTACCATTCAACTCAAACTGCTCCAAAGTTATCAATGATTTCTTAATTCCCAAATCTGATGGCACAGTGAATAGAACACTAGACCTAAAGTCAGGAAGACCTAGTTCAAATCTTTTCTTAGACATTGTTTTTTTTTTAAGCTGCGTGACTCTGGGCAAGTCACTTATCTGGGCCTCGGTTTCCAAATTTATGAAATAAGGGGCTTGGACTTGATGGTGCTCAAAGCCCTTCTGCCTCTACATCATTGTTGACCTCTTTGCAGCATCTGACATTGTCCTTCACTGTCTCCTGTTGGATACTCTCTTCTCTCTGGATTTTCATGACTCATTTCTATGGTATGACTAGTTCCGAGTCTTTTTTATTAGATCTTCGTCCGTGTCATACGCATTAATTGTGGATGTCCCTTTGGACTCATTTCTGGGGCCTCTTCTCTTTTACTTCTATATTATTTTACTTGGTTATCTCATCAGCTCCCAGGGGTTCAATGATCATCTCTACGCAAATGATTTCCAGAAGTATTTTTTTATCCAGTATTTCTCTTGCTCCACTTCACCAAATGTCTATTAGACGTCTTGAACTACTTGTCCTGTAAGCATCTCAAATTCTATGTGTCCAAAAGAGAACTTATTATCCTTCCCTCTAAGACCCCTCTTTATCTGAACTTCATTATTATTGTTGAGGGCCTCACCATCCTTCTAGCCACCCAGGTTTTCATCCTTAGGATCATCCTCAAATACTCTCCCTTGCTCACCTCACATACCCAGTCAGTTGTCAAATCTGGTTATTTCTACCTTTACACTACCTCTCTTATCCATCCCATTCTCCATTCACATGGCCACCAGCTTAGTTCAGACCATTATCACCTCTTTGTCAGGTGTGTGGCAATAGGCTTCTAATTGCTCTCCCTGCCTCAAGTCTTTCTGCATTCCAATCCATTCTCCACTCAGATGACAAAGTGGTTTTTCTAAAGTATAGATCTGATCTTATTGACCCTCTGCTCAGACTGTCCTCTTTCAATAAACTTCAGTCGCTCCCTATTACTCAAGATCAAATTAAAAGTAACTCCATTTGGCATTTAAAATGCCTCACAACCTGATTCTTTCATAATTTTTCAATCTTCTTACTTTCTTCTCCCCTCCTTGCTCTTGATGACAACAGTCATAGCTGTTTCTCACACGTGACACTCCATCTCACCTCTTTACCGTTGCTCTGGCCTTTCCTGTACTTAGAATACCTTCCCAACCTGACTCAAAACATCTCCTGGCTTCATTTAGGAATCCTCTCAAGTATCACTTCCTCTAGGAGCTCTTTCCTAAGTTCCCCTTAGCTTCTAGTGCCATCTCTGCTAAGATTACCTTCTATTCATTCTTTATTTATCCTGTGGGTTTAGATTCCTATTTATTGTATCCTCCATTAGAGTAGAGGCAGGGGCTGTTTTTGCTTGGTATATTGCCTGGTGCATTGTAAATGCTTTATAAATGCTTGTGAATTGATTGATTTATTGAATGTTACCTCCTATGCATAGGTGATATCCCGGTCACCTGGTAAAGCAACCCCAGATACTCTCCTTCATTTCTGAGGTTCAGCTGGAGGGCCTGAGTTTCTGTGCTAATGTCTAGGCAAAGTTACATGCAAAGATGCTCCCTTACCCTCTTGGTTATCTGCAGTGCCGTGTGCTCCACCATCACATCTCCCGTCTCTCCATTTGCTGTTGTGTTTAGAGATTGTTCATAGTACCCTGTCCTTGAGTGTTTTTGAACTTGGAGGGAGAAAGATGATCAGAGACAATGACATAGATTCCCTTGTACCTATCCTCTGACAGCTGCATTATTGCTACTGATTTCACTCATGCCCCACTTCGGATCTGCTTCTCTTACTTAGAGGCAGCTGCTGGTGTAGTGGATAGAGTGCCAGGCCTGAAGTCAGGAAAACTGGATTTCAAATCAGGCCTCAGACACTTATACTAACTTCCTGTGTGACCCTGGGCAAGTTACTTAACCACCGTCTGCCTCAGTTTTCTCATCTGTAATATGGGGATAATAATACCACCTACCTTTCAGGGATATCATGAGGATCAAATGAGATATTGTAAAGGACTTAGCATGGTGCTTGGGCATGTGATAAGCACTATATAAATGCTAGCTATTATTATTATTAGTAATGGTATTAGCTGGTGGTACAGTGGCTAGAGACCTGGGCCTGGAGTCAGGAAGAACATACTTCAAATCAGACCTCAGATACTTACTAGCTGTATGACCTTGGGCAAGTCACTTAACCTCTGTTTGTCTCAGTTTCCTCTTCTGTAAAATGGGAATAAAAATAATGATAGCAGCTACCTCCTGTATTTGTTCTGAGGATCAAATGAGATAATTGTGAAGTGCTTAGCACGGTGCCTGGCACATAGTAAGTGCTATATAAATGCTTTTTCCCTTCCCTTCCTCACCTCTTCCTCTACTCCCAATGATCTCTTTTCCCACGTGGAGACTATAGGGAGCTTATTCCCACAAGGAATCTCTCTAACGTTGAGACTCAGGGCAGAGTTTGGGCAGGGCAGGTTTCCAAGCTTATACTTGGCATTTACTCTTCTTTCCATATAGAATTACCATATAGAGTTAGGGCTCCAAGCTCCATAACATTGCCTCACATACACTCTCCCATAAACATGTTCAGATCTTGTATTCTACATCTTTGTACAAGCCACTGGGGTTCCAAACTCCCACATACCTCCCCATCATAAATTTATGGTAGTCTTCTCTCTCCCTGCTGTTCACTCTGCTACTCTCTGGGCCAAGTCAGTTTTCCTTACTCACTCTTTCCTCCCTCCAGCACACTGACGCACACCCAGAAATTCATATCATCAAATCTTTTCTAACACTACCATTTAGAATGTGCCTTAATAGGAGGTGCAAACAAGCCCTAATCACAGATACATAATAAAGGTAGGAATGTGGCTAGGAATTGTACCCCATCTAATTAGCTTTGGATTCTCTGCCTAAGTCTCATCTATTTGCATGGGAGTCCAAAAAATTTTTTTGTTTGAAAAATCGGGATCCCCTGACCTGGAGAGCCCTTAGCAATTGTTTGGAAGGGCAGCCTCTAAACTTTTGCTGGCTTAATAATTGGACAGTAAACAGTAAATTTCTAACCTATAGTCAGTGAGGTTTCTAACTGAGTAGGATTAAAGAATTTCTAGCTGGTCTTGTCCTTTGAGAGAGTTACGATTAAAAAATTTAAGCCGGGGGCAGCTAGGTGGCGCAGTGAGTAGAGCATTGGCCCTGGAGTCAGGAGGACCTGAGTTCAAATCCAGCCTCAGACACTTGACACATGTACTAGCTGTGTGACCTTGGGCAAGTCACTTAACCCCAATTGCCCTGCCAAAAAAAAACCAAAAAGAAAACCCAAAAAACAAAAAATTTAAGCCTATGGCTTAAATTCCACAAAGTTTATTCCACAAAGTTTAGCTCTTGGAGCAAGGAATTTCTTTTTGGAGAGGAAACACTTATTTCAGCTGAGGCTCAGAGAATAAACAGATCCTCTTTGTGAAAGAAAAAGCCATTATGGGTTTTTCTTTAGTTTGGTAATCTGGTAGATAGGGGCTTTGCCTTTCTAAAAGAGCTGTAGCTTCAAGCATTTTCTTCTTATGGGGAAGTGTTAGCATTTGAGCTGAGAATTCCAGCTGAAGTCCAAAGCAAGACAAAGAGAGAAACTTGATAAGCCTGTGTCCAGTAAGCTGTGCATACAAGATGAACAGGGAGAAATGTTCAGAATAGACTATGGTGGCAAATACCACAGGCACACTGGATGCTATGCAAGACCAATGGGGAGCCAGTTCAGCCTGAAAGATATGATGTCAGCTAAAGACATCTATGGCCCTGCTCTGTTGGGGGCACACAAGTTGCTTGCCCATGTGTGAGCTTGGTCATGTGTGCTTCTTATGCATGTGCCCCTCTGCTCATGAAACCAGGCCACATATATTCCCTATATGCTTCTTCCATGTGTATCCATTTTGCTTACTGATGGGATATGTATTTTTGGGACAGTGTGCCTGAGGTTTATGACAGAAATGTTTCATTGCCAATTTTCTTACTATGCCATTTCATTCAATACCCTTTAGAATAATCCAGGCTGTCATGACTCCAATCTTTTGCCCTATCTACTATGCAATGGCAGCCAGGTGGTACAACGGAGATAAAGTGATGGATGTGGAGTCAGGAAGACCTGAACTTGATTTCTGTCTCAGACCCTTACTATCTTGTGTAAACCTGGGCAAGTCTCTTAACTTCTCTGCCTCAGTTTATCTGTGAAAGGAGGATAATAACATCAGCCTCTCAGAGTTGTTGTGAGCATAAAATGACAGCTTATGGAAAGAGAATTGCAAGCCTTAAAATGTCATACAGATGTTAACTATTATTATTATACCAGTATCCTCTTTCATACCCCATCTTTACAACAAGGACAGTAAGGAAATGTTGTTTTTACAGAAAATCCTTGAGTTGAGAAATTTGGTATGTTTTCTAGCACTATGGAAACACACCCTCCTGGAACACAAGGAAACATTTCAGTCCACTGTGGACCCATCTCTGCTTTGAAGACTGATCAGTTTGGTTAATCAGTTGATTGAGCTGTGCTATTTCTCCACAGATTGGTCTAAAGGAGCCAAATTTGTGGAGATCATCTGTCAGGGCATTTATTATGTCTCCTTCTAAATGTCCTGCTCTTACCTCAAATTCAGCATGTCAGAAATAGATCTTATTTTTCTTCCCCAGCCTGCTCCTACTCCTATCTCTCCTGTTTCTGTTGAAGATACCATCTCCTTTCTTAACTTCCTGAAATGTAGCGGTCAGATTATTTTCTTTCTCACAATTTTCCCTAAGCCAATATTGTTCTTATATTTTAACCTCCTAGATCTGCCCTGCAAGATTCTCTCACTTTCATCAGGATTACCTTCAAATCTTTTCCCAGTTGAATTATTTTCTAGGTTTGTTTTTCTCCTTCCATTGTTCTTTCTGGCTTCCAGTAAAATAATCTGATTTTAAAAATTGATTCCAGTCATGTGTTTATATTTTACATATATTTCTAAATTGCTAGATTTTGTCATCTTATGCCGATTACTTTGTCATATCAATCAATCAGTCAGTCAATTAAAAAGCATTTATTAAACACCTATTATGTGTTAGGCACTGGGGATACAAAAACAAACCAAAAAAGCCTGAAACAATTCCCTTCCTCAAGGAGCTTCTTTTCTTAATTTATTTCCTTCAGTGTTTTTATTATCCCTTTTATTCCAGGTTGAGGAATTTCTAGTATTGTTTCTGATGCTACTGTTAAGGTTTTAGTAAGTTTTTTTTTGTGGAAAATTTTGCCTTGCCTTCTTTTTATCTGCAATATTTTTTCTCTCTGTTGGAGTTCTTTGATTTTCTCATTCTTTTGATGTTTTAAAGTTTCTTTTGAGTATCCTCTCTAGGTTTCACCCCGGACTCTCTGGAATTTCCCTACCATGCCCCCAGGTAACTTCTCCTCTCCCCTCCCTAACTTTTTCAGCTTCCTTTTATGTCTTGCTTTCCCCCACGAGAGTGTAGGTCTTGGGGTACATTCTTTCTGCTTGTCTTTGTATTCCCAGCACCCTGTCTGGCACTAGTAGGTGCTTAATGAATACTTGGTGACTTGCCTTGCCCCTGGCAGTTTTGTTTCTTTTTGGTCTTTTATTGATAGTTTTGAGGAAGACCTTAAGGGGATAGAGCAACTTGTGTGTCCTCAGTTAGGTTATGAACTCCTGGTGGGAAGATACCTCTTACTTCATTATTTTCCCAGAAGTCTAAGCACCTATACTTTCCCAATCGCCAGGCCCAAAAACTTTGGCATCATTTTTTGATAGTTTTCTCTTCAGTGGCACCCTTATCCAGTCAATATCCAAACCTTGTTTATTCTACCTTTCTGAGATCTTTTATATATGTGCCCTTCTTTCTGTTTTTATTGCTTCCACCCTAGTTCAGCACATTATTACCTTTTTTTAAAAAATTATTTTTATTTTTTTTGGAGGGGGGAAGGCAGGGCAATTGGGGTTAAGTGACTCCCCCAAGGTCATACAGCTAGTGTGTCCAGTGTCTGAGGTCATATTTGAACTCAGGTCCTCCGGACTCCGGGGCTGGTGCTCTACTCACTGCACCACCCAGCTGCCCCACATAATTACCTTTTACTTGGACTTTAAAATAGCCTTTTAACAGACATGCCAGTTTTCAGTCTTTCCCTTCTCCACTCAGTCTGGATGACTGAGTAATTTTCTAAGTGCCTAGCTCGAAGAATTCTACTCCGCTGCTCAAAAACCTTTATTGATTCCCTAGTGACCTCAATTTGTTATGCCAGCATTTAAGGTCCTCTAGAATTTGGTTTCAACATATTGTTCTAGTCTTTTCCCACACTATATACTCTCTGAAAACTTAATATTTAAATGTTGATCTGAAGATGTTTGGTATAAATCCATATACTGCCTGATTAGTCGTCTTGAATATTCATAAGAACATATCCACTGTTGAAACCCTACCCGTGTTTCATGGCCCAACTCAATGCAATTTTCTCTAATTCCTACCCACATCCCACCCCCTGAATTCTCATAGCACTTCATTCATACCTCTCTTAAGCCATCTTGTACTCTGCTTGGTTTTATATTTGTGTGTCCTCAATTAGGTTATGAACTCCCAGAGGGAAGGCACTATATCATCTTTTATTTTTGTACTCCTCAGTACACAATGCCTTGTACATGATAGGTTCTCAGTAGATATTTATGGAATTGAATTCTCACTCATTATCTGTGCCTGTTTTAATTATTTCTTTGTGTCCTGATCTCTTCCGAGTCATTCTCCTTCTTAACTTCAATTTTCTCATCAGTAACACGGGGTGGTACTATTTAAGGTTGACCTTAATTCTACTGAATGAGTGACTGTATTCTGGACTAAGAGCAACTAAGTGATTTATTGCTATCTTCCCAAAAAGGGCTTTATCTTCTAGTGTCACTGAGTTCAGTGAGGCATTAATATTGCAGGAATAATTATCTTGAATCGTGCCATTTCAAAAACAATATAGCATTGCTCAATCTATTTGAACAGCACCATGAAGGCAGAGTCACCAAGAAAAATGTTTAATGTATTATTTCCTTTGCCTAAAGTACCCAAATAATGATATTCCTGCAGACATGGCTTAAGAGTGCTGGCTTATTGCAATGGCCATTATTTTGCTGGCGGTGGTGTTAATTACTGAACCATAGGATGCTGTATATTTCAATTGAAGACTGGCTGATTCAACATCACTACTATATGGCATCCTGTCAGCTGAACTGCTTAATAAGATTTCTGAGGAAAAGCTAGTGAAAGTGGTCCGGAGAAGAAAAGGTCAAGGAGCCATAGGCAGCATGGCATGATGGAAAAGAACACTGGGCCTGGAGTCAGGAGACCTGGGTTTGGATCCGACCCTAGACATTAATTAGCTGTGAGCTCTGTACAAGTCACTTGATCTCTCAGTTCTAGTTTTCTCATCTTTTTTTAAAAATTATAACATATCTTTTTAATTGTAGACTTAAACACCAGAACTCAAAGACAGAATAGAGAAAAGAAAAAGAAACATATCATAAACTTAAGTATTGAAACTTAAATACAAAATAAGAAAAGAAAAAAAAAGCATGTCATGAGCACAGCAGAATATAAGATTCAAAATACACAGTGATAAATTTTCATTTCAAGAAAGCCTGTATGATAAATATTACACATTGTGTCAAGAGCTGTCCATCTTTTCTTTGCTTCCTTGTAAGTTTTCTTTTGTTCTTGGCTGTACGCTTTTTACTTTGTTCTTTTTTCCCCCTTCCTCCTACCTCCCACCCCAAGAAAGCTAAAATTAAATGTGAATATATTTATATAGAGATACATATACATACACATATACATCTATATACATACTTATGCATATGTATATGTATGTATATATACATATACTTTCCTTAACAAATTCTACTCTAGATCTTTGTTTTTATGTTTGTTTGTATCTCTTATTTCCTATCCCTCCTGACTCCTCTACTTTACTTTGCCCTCCTATTACTTCCTCATCTTTAAAATGGGGATAATACTGGTTTAATTATCTATCTCATAGCATTGTTATGAGAAAAATACTTTGTAAACCTTAAGAAGAGCAGTACAAATGTGAGAAATTATTATTATGTGACAGATGGTGACCAGGTTCTCTCTGTTTGCACTGAAGATAGAACAGAAAATTACAGGATTAGATGCAATGATAATATTTGTGTAAACAATGCTAGCTGATATTTTATTATACTTTAATGTTTGCAAAGCAGTTTACAGTCATATTCCATCTGCCCACCACTATACCTTAATAATCACCGATGTGCTTGAATGAATACAAAAGCAGCCATTCACAATGATGATGCTTTTAGATCTTAAATATAACCGTAAACCTTTAAAACCTATAACTTTTAAATATAACACTAGCATTAGTGCAAAAGATAGACGATAGATAAAACGTTTAAGTGCTTACTTTCTACCGGGCACTGTGCTAAACTTCAGGGACACAGATATGATCAAATAAGTCAGTCCCTGCTCTCTCCGAGATTACATTCTAAGAGGAGAAAACAACAAAAACAACAAAAAGGGAAGTTAGAAAGTAGAGGATGGGATGTACATGTGTGCAGCAGCACAGCATGGTCATGGTCGGGGAGTGAATTGGAGCCCTGGTTCCAGGCTCAGGTATCAGAGCCTAGCAGCCCAGGATCCAGAGTAATAATGTCAAAGGTACTGATGTATTAAAACAAATGCAGGAATAAGGAACACATTACAATCCACACATAAGTCTGGGTCACAGTATCCAACCGATACACTTAGCGTCTGTGAAGAATAGTGACTGAACACTTCCAGAAACCTGAAAATGAAGCATATTTGAGGAAAACTCATGAATTTTGAGGAACTTATGAGTCTGGAATTGTAAACTTTGGCGTCTTTTCTGTGTTGGTATTTATCCATAAAAGTCCTCTTGAATTTAAACAGTCGCTTCAATGGCAAAGCTGAGTTCATCTACTTTGTAACTAGCACTTCGTTGGGTATAATATCTTAGCCAAAATACTTGATCCACTGTGTGATTTCTCTGATTCTCTGCTTCCAAACAATTTCTCTGCTAAGCTTGCCTTACTTCCTAATAGTAACAGTAGTGTCCATCAATTCCATCCTCAAGTTTACATGATGCAGTTCTGAAATCTGTCCTTTTGGTGTTCTCTCCTACTCTTATCTTTCTTGATTTGGACTCTGGGTCCTCTCTGTGAATTATCTCACTTTAGCTTATGGTTAGTAACCAAATTCTCATCTTCTTTCTATAATCAGATGAATTACACTTGATCCATAATCTTGACCATATTCTCTGGTGCTCCTCTTGCTCCTGGATCTTACAACTTATCATATTAAAAATGAGCAATAAATGTCTCAGAACCCTGAATTAGAAAAGCAGTTTCTTTTAGAACTCTAATAAGATTTGTACTCCAAAGAAGAGGACTGTCAGCCTCTTAAAGGGTTAACACAAACAGCATATATGATTATGGGCAAATTGCTTAACCTCTCATTGCTCCAGAACACTCTCTAAGGCTATGAGATTCCACATAGGGAGCTGTCTACAACATTGAAGTTACAGATCTGAACCCTCCCATCTCCCAATTTTCTGAACATGAATAGTATCTTGATTTTTAAAATCTCCTACTAGTCACCTAGTGGGTATTTGTTATAATGAATTAAAGGAGCGGCATGAGAAATTTATCATAATTTTATGTACATAATTTTTCCCCCTACCCTTGGTGTTACCCATTTATCTGGGAATTTTAGTAGGCTTGAAGGTCAATATGAATTTATAATGAGATACAGTAACAAAAAAACCCACTCATTTGATCTTAGGTTGCATTAGTAGACTATGGTATTTAGCAGAAGAGAGGTGATAACTTGACTATGAATGACCCTGGCTAGATAACATCAGAATTATTATGTTGAGTTATGGGTACCACATTTTAAGAAAGATTTTTAACAAGCTCCGTTGGATTGGCAACATCGAGTGTTTGCTGGCTAAGGTGTTTTTTTTGTCTAAAAGAGACTTGCACTTGTGGTGACTACATTGGTTATAGTTTTTTCAGGAAACGTATTGAATTGGTCAGGTGAAAATGTAGTACCTTGTTATCTTTATAATTTTTTCTAACTCTATGTTAATTTTGACCTTTACACTGACTAGTCTGACTTCAAGTAGTTGATTCGGATATTGTGATGGGAATGTTATTTATTTTGCTTAGGTTGGGCTGGTTTCCCTTTGTAATGTGTGCCTGGCTGATATAATGATATTCTATTGTCTGAAATCATGATTGCTACCCCTGCCTTTTTTACTTCAGTTGAAGCATAGCAGATTCTGCTCCAGCCCCTCATTTTAATTCTGTGCATGTTTTTCTGCTTCAAATGTCTTTTTTATAAACAACATTTTGTTGGGTTCTGGTTTCTAATCTACTCTGCTATCTGCTTCTGTTTTTATTCCATTCATATTTACAGTTATGAATACTACGTATTTCCCCCATTCTATTTTCTTCTATTTATCCCGCACTCTTTCGTGTTTTCTTTTCACTCTTTCGTGTCCCTCCTCAAAAGTTTGTTTTGCTTCTGACCACTGCCTCCCTTAATCTGCCCTCCCTCTTATTATATATCCTTTTCTCTTTCTTCCCTTTCCCCTCTTGTTTCCCTGTAGGGCAAGATAGATGTCTATACCCAACTGAGTGTGCGTGTATGTGTGTATGTGTATATATGTATGCATGTATATACACACACATATGTATACATGTGTGCATACATGTGTGTATGTACGTGTGCATGTATGTATGTGTGTATACATATATATGTGTACATATATATATTCTTCCTTTGAATCAGTTCAGATAAGAGGGAAGTTCAAGCATCCCTCCACCCTTGCATTTTCCCTTCTGCTATAAAAGCTCTTCCTTTTGTGTCTCTTTCATGTGAGATAATTTTCCCCATTCTTCCTCTCCCTTCCCCCTTTTCCCAGTACATCCTTGTTTTTCACCCCTCCATTTTTTTTGAGATCATCCCAACGTAATTGACTCACATCTGTGCCCTCTGTTTATTTAGACTTCTTCTAACTGCCCTAACAATGATAAAATTCTTGGTAGTTACATGTATCATCTTGCCATTTGGAATGTAAACAGTTTAACCTTATTAGTCCCTTGTAATTTCTCTTTCATGTTTACCTTTTGATGTTTCGCTTGAGGCTTGTATTTGAATGTTAAATTTTCTATTCAGCTCTGGTCTTTTCATCAGGAATACTTGAAAGTCCTCTCTCTTTTTTTAAAGTATTCATTTCCCCTCCCAAAGGACTATACTCATTTTTGCTGGGTACATTACTTTCTGGAATATCATATTCTAAGCACTCCTCTTCTTTAACATGGTAGCTTCAAAATCTTGTATGATCCTGACTGTGGTTCCATGATATTTGAATGGTTTCTTTCCGGCTGCTTTCTGTATTTTCTCCTTGACCTGGAAACTCTGGAATTTGGCTATACTATTCCTGGAGTTTTCATTTTGGGATCTCTTTCAGGATATGATTTGTGGATTCTTTTGATTTCTGTTTTATACTCTAGTTCTAAGATAATGGGGCAGTTTTCCTCTAAAATTTTTAAAAATATGAGGTCTGGATTCTTTTTTTTGATCATAGTTTCCAGGTAGTACAACAGTTGTTAAATTCAGTCTCCTCAATCTATTTTCCAGGTCAGTTGTTTTTCTGATGAGATTATTTTTTTTTATTCATTTGACTTTTTTTTTTGGTGTATCTCTTGATGTTTCATGGAGTCATTAGCTCCCACTTCACTAATTCTAATTTTTAAGGAATTATTTTCTTCAGTGAGCTTTTGTACTGCTTTTTTCTGCTTAAAAAGAATAGGTTTAAAAATCCAATTCTGCTTTTTAAGGAGCTCTTTTCATTGGTGAAGTTTTATATCTCTTTTACCATTTGTCCAGTTCTGTTTTTTAAGGTATTATTTTCTAGTTTTTTGTGCCGCTTTTACAAAGCTCTTGATTTTCTTTTCATAATTTTCTTATATTATTCCAATTTCTTTTCACAATTTTTTCTTCATCATTTATTTGATTTTTAAAATAATTTTTTTGCTTGTTAGTTTCCCAGGAATTATTGTTGGGTTTGTGTACAATTTGAAGTTTACTTTGAAGTTTTGCTTGTAGCTGTTTTCATGTCATTATCTTCTTTTGATTTTGTGTCTTGCTCTGCCCTGTCACAATAGTAGCCTTTTATAATTAGGATAGTTTTTTGTTGTTTGTTCATTTTTTCCAGACTATTTCTTGATTTTGACCTTTGTGTTAAAGTTGGGCTCTGTGTGTATGACACTATCACTGAAGCACAAGCTTCAGGCTTTTTCATGCTGCTGTTTTCACAGCTAGTTCTGGGGGTTTCTAAGGTTTCAATGCTTCCAGAGTGGTGTGATCTGGGGAGAGGTGTGGATACTGCTTTCCTGGTCTATGCTCTGGTTCTTATCAGTATGAAGGGCCCCTGATTTCTTGAAGCCAAAATCACTACTGCTCCTTTCTGCCCTGGAACTGTGACCTGAAACTCAGTATGGGTAATGGAGTTGCCATATAGAACCTGATCCTTTACCCAGTGCTAGCACAGGAGTTCCCCATAAACTTTTTCTCACTAATTTTCCAATATCCTTACTATCTTTGGGCTGAGAGCTGCTGAAGCTGCTGCTACTGCTGTCACAGATGTCTCCAAGGCCCATAACTGTTATTGTGGCCCCATGGAATCTGGGCCAGCCCACACCCCAGTGACACAGATCTGTCCTTCCAACCTCCTAAGTTGTCTTGGGCTGGAAAAATATCTCAGTCCAACTCTTTGTTGGCTATGCTGCTCCAGAATTTGATTTGAGGTGTTATTTTATAGTTGTTTGGAGGGGAATGTTGCAAGGCTTCAGATGTTATATTCCCTCTACTCTGTCATTTTGGTTCCCCAACACCTCACTAGTTATTAATACTAATGTATATGTTGATTTTATTTGGAGAGTCATATAAAATTCTTCATAGACTTTCTCTTCTTCATCCACTGCAGCAGGGGTTGATTTATAAACTCTAGTTATTTTTATAGTGTTCACTTTCAATCATACTCAAGAATAGTTCAAGACAAGATGACCAAGTAGCCCCTGAAATAATTTCTTGTTGCCTTTGGGCAAAAACATTAGAGGAAAAAGTAGGGAAATTTGAATGTTTTCTTCCTTAAAGGATTCTGAATTCTGATCTTTCCCTAAACCAACTTGGGGAAAGGAATTAATAAACAGGCAGACAAATTCAGTCAGAGACAAGCATGTTTGAGGTGGTACTAAGGATACAGTTTTACCCAGGCTGGATAAATTGGTGTGTTTTGCAAATACCTGGGTGGGGAAGTAATCCTGATGGAAGGGATGTCTAGTCTTAATGTCAGGATGTAGGAAAGACATCAGAATTGGAGCAACATTTCAGTCATCCTATATGCAAATAACAGATTTGTAGGAGAATAAAAAAGAACTTGGTTTTGAGTAAGTTTTTTGTGAGTATGCAGAAGCAGGTAAGTTGTAAACTGTGAGAAATAATTGACCCCTACTCTATTCTAATCAGTATTAATCAATTTAATAGGCTTCCATAAGGGGTAGTGATTATAAGTTCTGTATATTAGGCCCCAGATCTGTGAGTTGCAGATTGGAAGTTCACTTGCTTAATTGTAGTAAGCTAAATAGAGGCCCTCTACCCTTGTTTTTCCTTGTCATGGTGACCAAGCCCAGTGTGGCAGAAATGACTCAACTACATGGAAAGTCCTCCAATTTATGTTCATATATCTAGACCATTCTCTTTTGTCCAACACTAGCAGGTGACCATCTTATGACCATTTCATAACCCCTCAATCAGGGGAGATGCCCCATGCTTTCTTTGCCTAACCCATGACTCTGGTGATTTTTTTTTTTGCTTATTTTGGCCTAAACATCATATATCAACCAATGTAATTATTTTATATTTGGTATAGCTATTCTTGAATGTCTAGATATCTAGCCCTATAAAAACAGGGCCCTGAACACGGGGCATCTCAGATTGTGAGGAAGGTCTGAGGTCCACTTCCTTTGAGGGGACCATGGATCTTTTAATAAAGTGCCATTGACTCAGAGCTCTGCCTCAGTCTCTTTTATTGTAGGTAGGATAATTTTAATCTCCACATTAATGGCGACCATGAAGGGACAGCAATGCATGAACCTCAACCTCTTTGGGCTGGCTCCTGCAAGGGACTTAAAAAGGCAGTGGGTATTGGGTCGAGTTTTCACTGATAGCTCCCCCATGGACACCGACCCTCATTGTCTGCACCCAAATTCTCTGAGCCTGAGGTAAGTCTCTTAAAGGTTGGTGACTCTGTCTTGATTTACCCTAAATTCATTTTCATTAGGAAGGGGCTCCAATTAGGCTAAGAAGGAACTGTCTGAATTTGTGACTAATCTGTTTAAATTTGTAAGCTATGGAGCACTAAAATTTTATTTTTATAAAAATTATATGGCCATAATTTTAACTTCTTATACATAGGCTACTTTTTTCCTTTTCCTCTGTTTTCTTTACTTTCATTTTATTAAGAGCAGGGAAATTGAGCAGTGGAATTGCTAGCTCCTCATTTTCAGCCACCTAGCCACCTAGCTAATTTTAAAACTTCCTGGTGGCAGGGTTAAAATAGATTTTTTTGCCTTTAAATTCTCTTAACAAGGAGTGATTAAATCATTTTTGTCATCAGTAGAGAAATCTCTCAAATTGGTTGAGGGGGAACTCATTTCAGTGGCTCCCAGTGGAGTGAGGAACCCATCTAGAGGACCCTGTGATCAGTCCCGTGATCAAGGGTAGGACGTGGGGGAGTGATTCCCTACTCTAGTGCTCTGACACCATTTTGAGGGAGCAATAATTTGGGCTAGACTTGAAAGCATGAGGGGAGAGATTCCCTACCTCAAGGGTAAGGTGTGACCATCCTGGGAGCAATCCCTCCCTCTTTGGACCTGAGAAGAAGGCTCATTTTGCTTTTTACAGATATGAGGAAAGGAAAAAGATTATTTTCACTTATAATTACTTAGGATTTAGTCAGTTATTGACAATGAGAGCTAAATTTTAAGGAAGTTTTTAAAAAATTTTATTTATTTAATTTATTTAATATATTTAGTTTTCAGCATTGATTTTCACAAGAGTTTGAATTACAAATTTTCTCCCCATTTCTACCCTCCCCCCCACTCCAAGATGGCATATATTCTGGTTGCCCTGTTCCCCAGTCAGCCCTCCCTTCTGTCACCCTACTCCTCTCCCATCTCCTTTTCCCTTACTTTCTTGTAGGGCAAGATAAATTTCTATGCCCTATTGCCTGTGTATCTTATTTCCTAGTTGCATGCAAAAACTTTTTTTTTGAACATCAGTTGTAAAACTTTGAGTTCCAAATTCTCTCCCCTCTTCCCTCACCACCCACCCTCCCTAAGAAGGCAAGCAACTCAACATAGGCCACATGCGTATCATTATGTAAAACCCTTCCACAATACTCACGTTGTGAAAGACTAACCATATTTTGCTACTTCCTAACCGATCCTCCTTTATTGAATTTTCTCTCTTGACCCTGTCCCTTTTTGAAAGTGTTTGCTTTTGATTGCCTCCTCCCCCCATCTGCCCTCCCTTCTATCATTCCCCTTTTTTTATCTCCTTCCTCCTTCTTTCCTGTGGGGTAAGATACCCAATTGAGTGTGTATGTTATTCCCTCCTCAGGTCAAATCCAATGAGAGCAAGATTCACTCATTCCCCCTCACTTGCCCCCTCTTCCCTTCCTACAGAACTGCTTTTTCTTGCCACTTTTATGCGAGATAATTTACCCCATTCTATCTCTCCCTTTCTCCCTCTCTCAGTATATTCCTCTCTCATCCCTTAATTTGATTTTTTTTTTAGATATCATCCCTTCATATTCAACTCACCCTATGCCCTCTGTCTATATATTCCCTTCAGCTACTCTAATACTGAGGTCTCATGAATCATACACATCATCTTTACATGTAGGAATGTGAACAAAACAGTTCAACTTTAGTAAGTCCCTTGTGATTTCTCTTCCTTGCTTACCTTTTCATACTTCTCTTGATTCTTGTGTTTGAAAGTCAAATTTTCTATTCAGCTCTGGTATTTTCACTGAGAAAGCTTGAAAGTCCTCTATTTTATTGAAAATCCATATTTTGCCTTGGAGCATGATACTCAGTTTTGCTGGGTAGGTGATTCTTGGTTTTAATCCTAGCTCCATTGACCTCAGGAATATCATATTCCAAGCCCTTCGATCCCTTAATGTAGAAGCTGCTAGATCTTGTATTATCTTGATTGTGTTTCCACAATACTCAAATTGTTTCTTTCTGGCTGCTTGCAGTATTTTCTCCTTGATTTGGGAGCTCTGGAATTTGGTGACCATATTCCTAGGAGTTTTCTTTTTGGGATTTTTTTTGAGGAGGTGATCTGTGGATTCTTTCTATTTCTATTTTACTCTCTGGCTCTAGAATATCAGGGCAGTTCTCCTTGATAATTTCTTGAAAGATGGTATCTAGGCTCTTTTTTTGATTATAGCTTTCAGGTAGTCCAATAATTTTTAAATTATCTCTCCTGGATCTATTTTTCAGGTCAGTGGTTTTCCAATGAGATAGTTCACATTGTCTTCCACTTTTTCATTCCTTTGGCTCTGTTTTATAATATCTTGATTTCTCATCAAGTCACTAGCTTCCACTTGCTCCAATCTAATTTTTAAAGTAGTATTTTCTTCAGTGGTCTTTTGGACCTCCTTTTCCATTTGGCTAATTCTGCCTTTCAAGGCATTCTTCTCCTCATTGGCTTTTTGGAGCTCTTTTGCCATTTGAGTTAGTCTATTTTTTAAGGTGTTGTTTTCTTCAGTATTTTTTTGGGTCTCCTTTAGCAAGTCATTGACTTGTTTTTCATGGTTTTCTTGAATCATTCTCATTTCTCTTCCCAATTTTTCCTCTCCTTGTCTTACTTGCTTTTCCAAATCCTTTTTGAGCTGTTCCATGGCCTGAGACAAGTTCATGTTTTTCTTGGAGGCTTTTGATGTAGGCTCTGACTTTGTTGACTTCTTTAGGCTGTATGTTTTGTTCTTTTGTCACCAAAGAAAGATTCCAAAGTGTGAGTCTGAATCTGAGTCCGTTTTCACTGCCTGGCTGTGTTCCCAGCCAACTACTTGACTCATGACTGCTTGTAGAGTAGAGAGTACTTTGTTCCAAGCTTGAGGGGATGTGCCGTTGTTTTCAGAGCTATTTCTATACAGCCAGCTCTGCCACACCAGTGCTCCTCCTCCCCCAAGAACCACCAACCCTGACTGGACTCAGATCTTAAGCAGGCTCTGCACTCCTGCTCTGATCCACCACTTAATTCCTCCCACCAGGTGGGCCTGGGGCTGGAAGCAACTGCAGCTATAGTTCTGTAGCTGCACCACCCATGCTGCCCCTGGGGCGGTGGCTGAATTGCCAACTCCTTTCACTCTGTTCCCCTCAGCTTTCCCCACTAACCTTCTCATTTATCTTTGGTGTTTGTGGGTTGAGAAGTCTGGTAACTGCCACAGCTCACTGATTCAGGGTGCTAGGGCCTGTTCCGCCTGGCTCCTGGTCTGGTTGGTCCAGGCGTGGCTCATGATGGACTCTGCTCTGCTTCTCTCCCAGTTCCGTGTGATAGACCTTACCCAGCAACCATCCAGGCACTCCTGGGCTGGAGCCCTGCTTCTCTCTGCTATTTTGTGGGTTCTGCTGTTCTAGAATTTGTTCAGAGCCATTTTTTATAGGTTGTTGGAGGGACCTGGGGGGGGGGCGCTTACGCAAGTCCCTGCTTTCCAGCCACCACCTTGGCTCCACCCCCCTTTAAGGAAGTTTTAAAGCAAAGCAGGCATAAATTTTGCTGAATATTCACTTATAACGACCTTTAGGCCCTATGTGACTGGTCTTAGGACCCTAGAGGTTAAGCCCAGAAATTAAGAATTGGCAGTATTGCAGAATTTGCCAAAGCAAATCCCTGAATCTTATTTACAGTGTTAGCTGTAGGAAAGATGCCCATGTAGGCAGGTCTCAAACAGGCAGGAAAATGCCCCCTTTCCTCCCCATCCCTTTGCTTCATATTCAAGGGAGGTAACCTCCAGCACCTTTAGTTGGGGAACTTCTCAGAAGAAGTAGCCAATAAGGTAGGTACTCAGAAATCTAGTCCAATTCTCTTAGGGGAAGTTCCTCCGAAGAAGTGCTCCTTCTGGTCAGGGATGCCTGCAGAAAGACGGGGTCAGCCATAAGAGGAGAAATGCCTCCTACAGGATCCCAATTGGAACAGGAGTGGTTTCCCTGTTGGGGGATGACTAAAGAAAGAGCTATTAAGCTGTGTAAAGTTTGGTTTGAGAATACAGAGAGTTTAGGGGATTGTTTTGGCCAAAGCATGGAACTTTTGATTACTTAGAAAGTTACAGAATTTTATTTAATTATCTCCCCAAGTCAGTTTAGAATAAATGAACTATCAATATTGCTAAATTCTTTATCATTCTCAGTTTTTCTTCCTGTGGTTATACTTTGGCAAAAAATCTAGAGGAGGGGCAGCTAGGTGGCACAGAGAGTAGCACACTGGCCCTGGAATCAGGAGGACCTGAGTTCAAATCCGGCCTCAGACAATTGACACATTTACTAGCTGTGTGACCTTGGGCAAGTCACTTAACCCCAATTGCTGTCCCCAAAAACCCCCCAAAAATCTAGAGGACTTCAACTAGCTCTTCTCCCTATTGGGGATTTGTTCTAAAAAAGTACACTTTAAATGGTGAACCCAATTGTCAAATTAGATTAAAGCAAATTGTATTGTTACCAGATTACATGCTTTTTTGTTAAGATTCTAAAAGCACTAACATAATTAGGAAACAGAAGAATCATTTTAGGCTGACAGCTGGACCCCAAGCCACAAGATGGTCATTAGTTTTATACTTAATAGTGGAAACAGGTAAGATCTTGACTTCAAAATCTCCTAGAGAAAAACTTAGTTCAGGCCTGATTTAATATTGTGTCTTGTTATGTTTTCTGTGTGTCTGTTTGAAAATAAGTTTAGGAATAGTGGATTCTTTATTTCAGATAGAAAGGGACCTTATACAATTAGGAAAATCTTTAATAGAATGGGAAATATGTGTCTGTTTTGTCTGTGCTATTCGTGCTTTGGTCTAATCCATAGCTAACAGGTGCTTTACCTATGCCTTTTCTTTTGGCATGATCAACCAATAAAATATTAACTAAAAAAACAGCTTAAAAGAGGACAAATCTCTCTTTTTTCTGTTTCCAATACTGGCCATGTTGGAGATTGATGAGATAAAAGACCGATACAGAAATTTATTGAAAACCAAGATACAAAAAAAAAAATGATTGGAGGCCAAATTTGTAAAAAAGGAATAATTATTTCTTTCACTTCTGAATTATAATTTGGTTGTCTTCGTTAAGTATTTTGATGAACTTATGGGGTACTAGCAAATTCTGTAGAGTTTAGTGAAAACGGCAACAACAAAAAAAATCACAGATCAGTTATTCCTTGCAAGGGATCTTTTAAAGGTCTAGGGATTGATTTAAAGTTGTAGTTTGAATTTTAAGAACTGTCTTATTAGTCATGGGATATGTTCAGGAGAGATTCAGTGAAATTCAGGAAATTCAGGGGAATGTTAAAATAAGAAAAAGCTTAGGAAAATGGTATAGGAGAAATTAGATTAAAAATCTTGTGAATTTAAAAGGGAAATTAAAGGGGAAATTATAGGGATCTTTTAAAGGTCTAGGGATTGATTTAAAGTTGTAGTTTGAATTTTAAGAACTGTCTTATTAGTCATGGGATATGTTCAGGAGAGATTCAGTGAAATTCAGGAAATTCAGGGGAATGTTAAAATAAGAAAAAACTTAGGAAAATGGTATAGGAGAAATTAGATTAAAAATCTTGCGAACTTAAATAATTCCATAACTCAGAATTTAAAAAGGAAACAGATTTGCTAACCCTGAAGAAGTTTCAGCTTGCCAGTCTCTAAATCTGAAGTTTTGGGGTATCGATTCATGAAAATGGTTTTAATTTTAGTGTAGAATAAAGGCATACTTAAAAACTATGCTTAAAGTTGGGATAAGTTTATCATAGGAAGGAATTTTTATTATTAGAAGACAGAATAAGAAAATTTTAGACCATCTTCAGAAAAGAATAAGAGTGGGCAGAATTGAACTTTATCTACCCTTTTCTTGCTTACTGCTTTTAAACAACCAACCTGAGGGTGCCGAACAAGTCCTGATTAGGGATCCCAGATTGACGGTGATTCCCAAAGTGCTCCCAGAAAAAGAAAACTTGTTTTGAAAACAGAAAGCAACTGAAGGTAAGTGAAGTTTAATGATACTACTGTAGTTTAAGTCAATTGTTTAGATCAGTTAGAACATGTAAAAAGTGTTGAAATCAATTGGTTAGTGAAAGTAAGTTTAAATTGTATAAATAAGGCTATAGTATGTTAGGGAAAGAATTATTAAAATAGAATTAAGCAAGAATATTAAAAAAAGATAGATGATTTCTTCTCCAAAGTCATCCTGCTTACTGAAATCTGTGACACTCCACAATGGGCAATTTGTGCTGAGTGAGTTGTTTTGAGCTTATTTGCCTATCACTTACAAAAAAACTATGTGATTGTAATTAATTCTAATTGCCCAAAAGTCCTTAAAGAAATTGGTATTAATGGTGCTTTTGTAACCACTAAAGAACAAATAAAAGAAAGAAAGAGTAGTGTTCTATAAGGAAATAAGAAAAGTGAAGGATGAGTCGAGGGGTAAAAGAAAGTTGGAGTTGGTTTGCCCTGACAGCTTAAATTCAGGGTTTGAAAGGCTTTTGGGTTTTGAAAAGGAGATTTCAGAGAGGGTCTTAATCCCACTGAAATAGAAAAGATTTAGGAATTTTATTTTGAGCAATGCCCCTATAATAGTTACTGCATGTTTTCCTTCCCCACTCAATTTAAAAACTACAAAATATGTTTAAGTAAATGCATGCTAATGAATTGATTGATAAAGAAAAGATTATCTCTTTGCTCTGGTTTAAATAGTCATGCTAAAGGATTAGTAATTTAGAAAATTTGGAGGAATTGGTTTTGCTCTTTGGGTAACTCAAAGAAACAAAAAAGCAGTAATGGGAAGTTGAGAGTGTCACCATGAATTTTTTTGAACATAAGCCAACTAAAAATCATGGAACCTTGTGCAAAATGAAGTTTAGTTATTGCTACTAGTCATTATAAATCAAAATTGATTGGGTTGAAAATATTGTAATGGTAGTAAATTAGAGAGTCTAATCAGTCCTTGTGTTGTACAAGGGGGATAGTAAATATTTACACTTATCTCCCAGGGTTGTTGGGAGAAACACATAGTTGTGAAGTGCTAACACAGTGCCTGGCTTGTGTAAAGGATGAACACCGTAGTGTTCAGACCTTGTAGGAATACAATGAACAAAATGCTATCCTATTTATAGGCATTTTTCTAATTGGCATGGAATATTAAAAGATTTGGGAAATTATAGACTAAACATTTTGAAGTATTACTAAAAACAGGCTTAAGCAACTTTTAAGGTGTAGAAAAAGGCTGGCACGTGATAGGCACTACATAAACTACTATTAGCATGAAAATGCTAGGGGTAATAAGATAAATGACTTTCTATGAATTGATAAATTTGAAAGGTATTTAACTAAATTATTGATTGGTGATGTTTTTGAATACGAAAAGGCTAAGAGAAGCTGCTAAAGCAAGTTTTTCCTCTTTTCAATCTGAATAGTTACATTATAAATGCATCTGTTATATAATTATTGGAGTATATATACATATATTTTTAAACCTAGAAAATAATGTTGGGAGAAAATCATGGTAAAATCCTCTTAGGAGATATTTGTCTGTGGGGTTCCTTGGGATGAGCCCTACTGATGGTGTTGTGAAACCCGGCAGCACTGCCATATGAGGAACTAGGATCTCTCCCACCCAAAGTGGAGAAATGAAACTTTTGAATAATAAGTGGGTGTCATTTGGGATCATCTGGAATCTCATGTAACTGAATCTTTTTATGCTATTATTTTGAGCCAACTATTCACTGTGTACGAACCTGTGGTGAAGAAGTAGAAATAGTACAATGCTAAACAGGTCTCTATGGGGGGACTGGGATAGGTAAGCCACTCCTTCCCAGGGATACTTTTTTAGTTCATAAGGTGGGCCATTGTAGCACACGAGGGATAATAGATTTAATTAAGCAAGAGTGAGTTATTTTAGACGCTACCCCAGTGGCAATTTGCATGACAGTCACTTGTCTGACTTGTGTAGCTTTTAATCAGCTTGCCTTTCAAGTTACATCCACTGGTGGCCACCTGCTAACTTGCATCCCTCTTTGAGCACTGACAGAAAAATATTATTGTTGTGTACAAGTCAGTCCTTGATCAAGGTTGAGCTATTCCCTAGCCCTAAAGCCACAGCTCCCTTTGATACTGTAGCTTTCACCAAGGAAATTGTGCCCAGGTATGACCCACTTGCCTACATGGACTCTGCTAGGGGAATCTCATTTCATTCTCATCCCACTGTATTCTAGAAATGGTCTGATGGTCTCTTTTTGGCTTTATTTGCAGACCAAGGGCGGAGGGGGGGGGGCGGCGGGTGATAGGTGAATGACAGTTGTGAATACATAAAAAAAAGTTCTAGATGAAATTTTGAGGCTAATATATATATGAAAAATAACAATTATTTAGCCCTAAGCTGTAATTAGTGAAATTTTGCTGTTTAAACAAGAGTCTCTTTAATTTGCTGCTATTTTAAGTCCTGAATCCAGGTGTAAGTGTCTTGACCCTGCATAAGGCTGCTCGTTCATCATTCAAGGGAAATGCCTTGTGCCCCTGCAGTCTGAGGATTGCCACAGGTGAATATGAAGAAGTTGTGAGAATGACCTTGCAAAGGTGAAGATAGGATTCTCTTGACGTATCGCCATCTTGGTGAACAAGACATTTTCCTACCTGGTTAATTCTGAGGCTGGCTATGACATCCTGTCATACAATTGACTACTTATGACTCATACCTGAAATTAAACAGAACCAATGCTTCTATGTCCCTGCCTTTTTCCTCACATAGCAAATTCCATTGATAAGGGCAAGTGTAGAAGAAGATGAACCCTATTGGTGATTTTTGATTAGATCAATACATGCCAGTGAAGGATCATTTTGAATTGTCATTTCAATCACAAATAATAGAGACCATGAAGCTTTATCTAAATGGGAAAAGCCAATTTTATTTGGGTTTATTATTACCACCTGACTGTTGATCATGTCTTGAAAGGAAACTTTTTTTATTATAAGTAACTTATTCAATCTGCACTATCTTGCCTACTCTTCGCATTTATGCATCCCATACCAGAACTTCTGTGACAATTGTAATTATATTGGCAACTTTTAAATGAATTCAGTTGTGTATCAGGGCTCATTATCGTAAAAAAAAAGGTTCTGTTAATAATTCCCTAAGCAAAATCTCATCCTCCAAGAGGAGGGATGAGCAGCTAAAAGAATATAGCTAGAAAGGAAAATAACTAGAGTGATAATTTTTCAGTTCGTTTTAATAAGTGGTTGTAACAAGGTTAGGTAATTATATGTGCCAAATATAAAATTTGGGTTCAGAATTTTTTAATTTTTCAATTCTTATTTGAATTTGTCAGCCTAAAAATGTAAATTCTCTGGTCTAGTGATGTTCATATTAGTGGTATTAAGGTTTGAGCTAGGTCTCACTACCTGACCTGATTATTGTCATAGCAAATTAGAATTGTATTAAGATCTATTTTGTCAGAGATTTTTAACAGAGAAGAGGATCTCTGCAAGTGACCTGAAGCAAATCCACTGGAGACTGCTCTGAAGCCCCACTTATTCCAGTATTCCTAAGAGGAAAAATCTCCAGAGGACCACAAGACGGCATGAGAGGATGTTCCAGAGACCGGACAACTATATGAGATGCAATGAGTAAGTATGACAGCTTCATCAGCAACATCCCCTCCACAAATGGTTCCTAATTCACCTGTTCCTGAGCCTGCAGTGACTGGAACCTCGAATCCTCCTTTTGAGTCTCCTACTTTGCCCTTTGCTCCACCATTGATGACAATGACTGATAATCCCTTTGTTCATGGAACTCAACCTATTCCTTATTTTCCTCCACTCCCTATGCTACAGTCGTCTAGATCTGTTTGTGTTCTCTGCAGGGATGTTGCCCCTCATCACCATAAGGGAGCAGCTGTTCGTCAAAATTGTTTGAATCGTTTTCACAAATTCAAGAGATTTCCAGAACCTGTGTGTAGGGCGAACAATGCTTGTACTGCTGCTCTTGAACAAATGTCCTATGGTTCTCTGATTTCCGTATCTTGTAGGGCATGTTTTACTAAGAGGTACCTGTCCCTCATAGTTCTTGGTTAGTGAGAGCGTCACCTCAGATATTTATTGTTACACTTGGTACAGTATGAGTTATTGTTTAATCAAATGGAACATAATCAGTATGTTGTAAGTTGTGTCTATTTCTCTCTACTAATGTCACCTTTGCACCTCAGTGAGGGGAGTGCCCCCTACTGGTTTTGTGTTGCCCATGGAGGACAGCCCTCCATGCATTTAGATTGTAAAGATTCAAAGAAAGACTGGGGTCTTATTCTGGATCTAAGAGGGAGAATGTGATAAATAATTCATTTGGACCCCTACTCTGTTCCAATTGGTACTAATCAATTTGATATGCTTCCATGGGGGGAGTGATTGTAAGTTCTGTATATTTGGCCCCAGAGCTGTGAGCTGCAGATTGTAAGTTTACTTGCTTAATCATAGGAAGTTAACTAGAGGCCTTCCACCCTTGTTTTTCCTTATCATGGTGACCAAACCCAGTGTGGCAGAGGTGACTAAATTGCGTGAAAAATCCTCCAATTTATTTTTGTACCTCTGGTCCAGTAAGGGTGGGGAACTTGTGACCTCAAAGCCACAAGTGGCTCTGTAGGTCCTCAAGTGCAGCCCTTTGACTGAATCCAAACTTCACAGAACAAATTAGGGATTTGTTTGAATTCAGCCAAAGGTCCACACTTGAGGACCTAGAAAGCCACATGTGGCCTCGAGGCCACAGGCTCCCCACCCCTACTAGACCATTCTCTCTTCTCCAACATGAGCAGGTGACTCTCTTATGACCATCACATGACCACTTAGTCAATGGAGATGCTCCATGCTTTGCCCAACCCATGACCTGCCAATATATTGTTTTGCTTATTTTTTTTAGCTCATGTATCATCTGTCAACCAATAGAATTATTTTGTATTTGGTATAACCATTCTTAAATGTCTAGATATCTAGCCCTTGGGTCCTGGAAGGAGGGGACATCTCAAATCGTGAGGAAAATCTGAGGTCTACTTCCTTAGAGGGAATCATGGACCCTTTAATAAAGTGCCATTGGCTGAGAGCTCTGCCTTAGTCTCTTTTATTGTAGATTGGATGATTTTAGTCCCCACAAAACAGAGAGGGTATGCATGATAAGGGAAAATCCCCACCTAGCAATAGTTCCTTGACCTTGTGAAATAGGCACATCAAACAAGAAGCAGTCACAAGAAGTGTAATAGGCCAAACTAGGCTGGACTTTGTGGGACCACACTTGGTTGTGTCAGTATGTGGAGTACTCTGGAATGAGAGAATTTCTCATGCTATGACTGTAACACTGCTAGTATTAATTAAACAACCTTATAGGATCTTGGGTTACTATCATATATTCACTGTAGAATAGATGATAGGTCTAAATTTTTTCTACAAATAAAATTTTCTTTTTATACATTATGGCCAGCATGCTTGCAAATGCGGAATTGGTGTCAATCTACTCAGTTGTCTGGTAGAGAGATATTTCTGTAATTTCATCATTGTAGGGAGCTCTCTGTGTGGAAGCTTTCTGGGGGTGGGGGAGGTGAAGGTTGAGTCAAAAGACTGAGGGCTTCCCCAAAAGCCATGGACTTTTCTGAATCAAGAATGATATGAGGAAGCATGGTGTTAGATAAAGGGAAGATTTTTTTTGATAGAGTTGTTTGACACTGAAGGGTTGCTGAGAGAACTTCTCTAAAGGATTTTAGGAATTAAAAAAAGAAACTCATCTTTTATACAAAAAGCACAAGTTTGCTTCTGTCTGAAGATAGGGAGATAGACTAGGAAGGCTAAATTTGTTCCAGACATGAGATTCTAATTCCATTAAATGTTCCAGTTAACTATGAGAGGCAGGGAAGTATTGCTTTGAGCAAAGGGTTTCCGGCTATTCCTAACTAAAACTTTGTCATTATCTTCCTCTGGGGCTAGGTCTTTCTTTACAGCATGAGGTGGGGAATTGTTGTGTTTATCCACATTCATGCCCCAATACCTTCAGCATGAGGAGTATTGTACAATCATCTCTGATTTAGTTTATTTGCTAAACTTTTTCATTTCTCTTTGGGCTACATTCCTGTGCACACCCCTTCCCTTCTTTCTATTTCTGTCATGACCCAGAAATCTTACTCAGGAAGATCTTTCTGTCTCTGATGCTCCTTCTTCTGATTGGTCTGTTTCTCCTAGAACCTCCATGTGGTTCTAGGCCAGCCACGCTCACTCCCTTATTCCTCTTTGGGCTCTGCTCCCTACTCTTCAGACTTTGTTGTCTTCCCTCATTAGAATGTAAGCTCCTTGAGTGCAGTGTCTTTCTCTTTTGCTTGTATTTGTATTCTCAGCACAGTGCAGAGCCCAGCAGAGCCCATTTAACAAATGCTTGTTGGCTTGATTTAGCATATCATTCCTAGGGATTTGTCTGGGGAATGTAATGATTAAATAGCTTGCCCAGAGTGAGTCCCACCAGCCATTACTCTCTGAGGTCGAATTTGAAACTAGGTCTTCTCGACTTGGTCTAGCACTCTGTCTTTAAGGCTTGCTGCTTCTGTTGTTCCACTTAATTTGGAGTTCTGATTGCACAATAGAATTTTAAAATTTTGGAAATGAAAGGGGTCATAGAAACCATCATGTTCAATCCTCTCATTTTATATATGAGGGAAACTTAGGACCAGAAGATTTTAGTGTCTTGCCTAATGTGACTTCTTTTTTTCAATTAAACTTAGCTATTCTGTTTTGATGACAGTATTACCTGGTCTTATTTAACAAGGCTCTTTGGTTGGGTTTGGATAGCTGAAAAACAAGATCATTTGAGCAATGATTATAAACCAATGAGATGTCTTAATTATTAATGCATATCATCACATGATCAATTAAGGTGCAATGTTAGGCATCAAATGTAATATTACCCCAATTAATATGTAGCCATGCTTTAGTGCAGTTCTATGTCACAGTGTAGAGGTATCTTTAATCTTTTCATGTTTCAATTTTCTCTCTTGCTAAGTGGGAATAATAAGGCCCATCGCTCATAGGATATTTGGTGGATTAATTCACAGAAGGTTATGTTATAAATGGGAAATCATAAAGGGTCATAAAATGTATGTTTGAGTAAGTCATATTTCAGTTATTATAGAACATTAAAATTTTTTCTGCTGACAGCAGTCAGCTAAGTCAGAATTTAAAAACATTTTTATCTGGGAAAAATAACTACATTGTAAGATGGATGGGAGGAAAGGAGAAGTTACTTATCATCTGTTCATTTGGAGATAGGTAAAATTTTCTTGTCAAGTAGTAAATGTTCAGTGATGGAGAATTGTTGAGAATCTTCTTTTTATCATTGAGATTAGAAAGCAAAGGAAAATGCATTGCAACACAAGTTCTTTCCCTTTTCATGGGTTTTGTTTGTTGGTTATAAACAACAGTGCAGATGTGTAGATAAAGAAATGGAATGATATATCCAGAGCAAATGGGAAAAAAGGTAGGGATCATTTATGCATATGAAACAAATAAGTGAAGATTTAATAATAGGTAGAATAGTAATCTGTTACAGAATTTTAAAGTAATTTTGACTGGTGATTTCAAGGGCCTTTGAAAACATTAGGACAGCAAGTAATCTGAAGAATACCCACTATTCACTTAGGACTGTCAAATGATAAGGAGTAATAATATTATTGTAATTCACATGTCAGAGGTTATCTTCTGGCATGAAGGATCTGAATACACTTTGGTGGACTTCACATTTATCTGGCTTGTTGTTACAACCCTGGGCACTTCCATATCTAGAATTATTCTTCTCCCTCTCTCCTCTCCCCTCTCACCCACCACAAGGTAAACTTACAGGTAACCAAGCTCACAAGGTTTCAAAACATAAATCAAGATTATTTACGCAGTAAAGGACGCAGAGAGACTTAGATCTGAGCCGGTGGAAAGGCAAGAGATTCCCCTCCTTCTGATGGGTCACCTTCTTCCAGGAGATGTTATAGCCCTCATGACTTGCAGTACTGACCTAGGTGAGGCCACATAAAGGAGTGAGGTTGGAGTTCACTCCTCCTTTCCATCTCTCTTTTGTCAGCGGATGGCCTCTGGTTGCTTCTTCCCGTAAACACTTCCTCTGCTGCTATTCAATATTCTTGGCATGTTGCATGTATTTCCTCGCATTATGATTTTCCTCTGTTCTCAACAGACATTTTGAGTCCTGTCATCATCGCCGTTACTCAGCTTGATGTTCCCTTTAGTAGATGGTGCTAGTTAACTCCTCACCAGCTCTCAAGCAGCTGGGCTGTAGCATGATTTCACTTGAGGCTTTGAAGCCATTATAGCACATTCATACCTCTGGGTCTAGAGTGTCTCCATCTTATTTAATCCTTTCCTTGTTTTACTCTTGGGTCCTACGCCTCTAGGGGCAGCTAGGTGGCACAGTAGATAGAGTGCTGGGCCTGAAGTCAGTAAGACTCATCTTTATGAGTTTAAATCTGGCCTCAGACATTTACTAGTTATGTGATGGTAGGCAAGTCACTTAACCCTCTTTACCTCAGTTTCCTTATCTGTAAAATGAGCTGGAGAAGAAGATGGCAAACCACTCCTGTATCTCTGCCAAAAAAAAACCCCAAATGGGGTCACAAAGAGTTGGATATGACTGAATAATGACTGAATGACAACAACCTACATCTCTACTTTTTGTTCAAATGGTCTTATCAGATTACTATTGGAACAATTTTTTCTTGAATTGCTTAAACAAGATTGTTTTTTACTCCAAGTAACTTCATGGTGAATCCATAACCGTTTATCTCTTCCTTTCCTCACCCCCTGAAAAGTGAAATCTCTGTTCTGAGTCTCATCACCTCCCGTTTTTTAGAGGCACTCCTATTCTCTTCTCATTTGTAATTAGACTTCCCATCTTCCTTTAAGGTAGCTAGACTGGTCATACTTTATAAAGGTGGCGAGAGAGGGACAGAACTGGTAGCTTTCAGCGGCTACTGCCAGTATTGCTTCTGGTGCCTGAAAGGGGCAAGGGGCTACCCCTTGATGCATTACTTTTATAATATTTATTGCTATTCAACATTTGCTGTGTCTTTGTTCAACTAAATGGCCGTCTACTGTTTCTTTTTCCAGTCATGCTGAGCTCATGGGAACCTTATACTATGCTTCTTGAGAATTTTTAATTTCTCTACTTCCCACATTTCTTTATTTAAGGATATTTTAATTAGTAACTAATTTTTAAAAAGTTAGTACAATATTTATTTACATAAATAATGGTCAGAAAAACCAAAATTAGAAGCGAATCATTATTTGAAGGCATTGTTTTAAAATTTTGAAAAATAATGGACTATCATGAAGTCTACCCCCTGATGAGCATTATACTTGTAGTTTAGGTAACTACTACCATGTAGATTAAGAGTAATTTTTGGGACAGCATAGGTCTCTTGGGTAACTGAAACGCAAAATAAAGACACATAATCTAGTCTTTTATTTAACTTTATAACAATAAAACTGTAATTAAAGCAAAAGTCTGACTTGATTGACTCAATAATTGAAACTTCAGTGGATCTATATGCCAATTGATATGAGTATTACCTCTTTGGTACAGATTGTTTTTCATCCATGTGTTCTTATCCTGTGCAATTTATTTCCACATATTTCTATAGACCCTGAACTGAACACTCAATGTCTTCCTCTACGTTTTTTACATTTTGAGAGTCCTAATTACTAGTACACTTGTCCACCTGTTATTCCTTGCTTGTACTGCACAAATGACCCAGCTCCTTTTCTGATCATACATTTCCCCAATGACATTCTTTAGGCCATTTCTTGAGCATAGGCCAATTTATTTGTACCCAGTGATTTCTATTGCCCTTTGAGTTACCCACAACTTTAATTCTTTGGGAATTGTAGTGAATGTAAGCTCTTTGAGGGCAGAGCATGCCATCTAAAATTTTTTTTGTATTCCCAGCATTCTGCACAAGGCATGGTATAGACACTTAATAAGTGCTTATTCATTGACTGAGTACTTAAAAGTTTGGCCTTTAAATTAGAGAGCAGTTTGTAATGGTTAAAGGCACTGCAATTTTCCAAATGCACTTTACAGTATTCTCTTCTTCCTATTCAAATTGGGTCCAATTCATAGATTGTATGAAGTGTCTACACTAAACATATGTGCAAGGGCATTAATTCAATGTAGATTGGCATGTCAAAATCTGGAGAATAGACATTTTTTTGGTCCATTAGTTTTTCCTTTGTGGATTATTAGACTGATCTCATTAAGAAGAGCCTGTTACTTTGTGGATATTGATATAAGCAGCACAATATCACTGGCAGACTTGAGGAGCTAGAGCATCTTACCATCTATAAGGAGCACCTCTTTCATTTGAACTTTGAAGAAGATATCCTTCATGTCTTCTCAATGGGAAACACCTTTGGTGAGCACACCTCTTTCTGTTCTATGCCTTGCTTGACATCAGCAATCAGAGAGTTACTAGTAGAATTATCTATTTGCATTTTTAGATTTTCCTCTTTCTTATTCAGAACACCCAAACCAAAATATATCCCACATGCTAAACAGAATAAAAAAGAGTATTATATACAAAATATGGATATTATATACATCTTGTTTAAAAAATTCAACATGCTACATTCAAAGCTGTTCTACTTGGCTGTGGTTCCTTCTGAATTTCTTTTTGTTCTCTTCTGTGCATTTAAAAATGCTTAAATGCATTCTTTTCTTCTTTTTTATGATTATCTTATCACTACCTCTCCTCTTCTCAATACAAATAATCTGTCCTCCCCTCCTCATTTTGATTGCATTTTTCAGACTCTTGTATGAAATTAACATGTCTATGTGAGAGACTTCTTGTGGGAGGAGAGCCTTTAAGGTAGATTTTATTCTATTAAATCAAATAATTTAAAATTTTTTTTTATTATTTAATATTTTTAGTTTTCAACATTGATTTCCACAAGATTTTGAGTTACAAATTTTCTCCCCATTTCTACCCTCCTCCACCCCAAGATGTTATATATTCTAATTGCCCCTTTCCCCAGTCAGCCCTCCCTTCTATCACCCCACTCTCCCCCACCTTATGCCCTTTCCCTTTACTTTCTTGTAGGGCAAGATAGATTTCTATACCCCATTGCCTCTATATCTTATTTCCCAGTTGCCTGTAAAAACAACTTTTTTTGAACATTTGTTTTTAGAACTTTGAGTTCCAAATTCTCTCCCTTCTTCCTTCCCACCCACCCTCCTTGAGAAGGCAAACAATTCAACATAGGCCATACATGTATTGTTATGCAAAACACTTCCATAACAGTCATATTGTGAAAGACTAACTATATTTCCCTCCATCCTATCCTGTTTCCCTTTATTCAGTTTTCTCCCTTGACCTTGCCCCTTTTCAAAAGTGTTTGCTTTTGACTACCTCCTCCCCCAATATACCCTCCCTTCTATCACTCCCCCCCCATACCCTTCCCTCCTACTTTCCTGTAGGGTAAGATACCCAATTGAGTGTGTTATTCCCTCCTTAAGTCAAATCCGATGAGAGCAAGATTCGCTCATTCCCTTTCACCTGCCCCCTCTTCCCTTCCACTATAACTGCTTTTTCTTGCCACTTTTTTGTGAAATAATTTACCCCATTCTATCTCTCCCTTTATGCTTCTCCCAATATATTCCTCTCTCACCTCTTTGTTTTATTTTATTTTTTAGATATCATCCCTTCATATTCAACTTACCCTGTGTCCTCTGTCTATATATATGTGTATTCCCTTCAACTACCCTAATACTGAGAAATATCTCATGAGTTACAAATATCATCTTTCCATGTAGGAATGTAAACAAAATGGTTCAACTTTAGTAAGTCACTTATGATTTCTCTTTCCTGTTTACCTTTTCATGCTTCTCTTGATTCTTGTATTGGAAAGTCAGATTTTCTGTTTGGCTCTGTCTTTTCATCGAGAAAGCTTAAAAGTCCTCTATTTTGTTGAAAATCCATATTTTGCCTTGGAGTATTATACTCAGTTTTGCTGGGTAGGTAATTCTTGGTTTTAATCCTAGCTCCATATGCCTCTGGAATATCATATTCCAAGCACTTCAATCCCTTCATGTAGAAACTGCTAGCTCTTGTGTTATCCTGATTATGTTTCCACAATATGCAAATTGTTTCTTTCTGGCTGCTTGCAATATTTTCTCCTTGACCTGGGAACTCTGGAATTTGGCAACAATATTCCTAGAAATTTTCCTTTTGGGATCTTTTTTGAGAAGCAATTGGTGGATCCTTTCGATTTCTATTTTACTCTCTGGTTCTAGAATATCAGGGCAGTTTTCCTTGATAATTTCTTGAAAGATGATGTCTAGGCTCTTTTTTTGTTCATGGCTTTCAGGTAGTCTAATAATTTTAAAATTATTTCTCCTGGATCTATTCTCCAGGTCAGTGGTTTTTCCAATGAGATATTTCACTTTGTCTTCTATTTTTTCACTCTTTTGGTTCTGTTTTTTAATTTCTTGATTTCTCATAAAGTTACTAGCTTCCACTTTCTCTGTTCTAATTTTTAAGGTTGTATTTTCTTCAGTGGTCTTTTGGACCTCCTTTTCTATTTGGCTAGTTCTGCCTTTCAAGGCATTCTTCTCCTCGTTGGCTTTTTGGAACTCTTTTGCCATTTGGGTTAGTCTATTTTTTAAGGTGTTATTTTCTTCAGTATTTTTTTGGGTCTCCTTTAGTAAGTCATTGACTTGTTTTTCATGATTTTCTTGCATCACTCTCATTTCTCTTCCCAATTTTTCCTCTACTTGTCTTACTTGCTTTTCCAAATCCTTTTTGAGCTGTTCCATGGCCTGAGACCAGTTCATATTTTTCTTGGAGGCTTGTGATGTAGGATCTTTGACTTTGTTGATTTCTTCTGGCTGTATGTTTGTCACCAAAAAAGATTCTATAGTCTGAGCCTGCTCTTGTTCCCAGCCAAATACTTGACCCTCGAGCTTTTTGTCAGGGTATGAATGCTTTCAGAGTGGAGAATGCTTTGTCTCAAGCTTCAGGGGCCTTGTGCTGCTGTTTTCAGAGCTACTTCTATTCTGAGGTGATATGGTGCTCCTCTTCTAGTCTGTGCTCTGGTCTGTGAGTGTAAACACTCCTTTTTGCCATGTAACTACCAGAAGGACTCCCTCTCCACAGTCACCACAAGCTCTGCCACACCAGCGCGTCTCCTCCCCTAAGAACTGCCAACCAGGACCATGACCCAGATCCACGCAGGGCAAAGCAAGATAATCCTGCCTCTGCACCAGCAAAATGATCCATGCACTTCCACTCTGATCAGCTGCTTGATTCTTCCCACCGTGTGGACCAGGGACTCTAGGTGCAGCGGCTGCTGGTGCTCTAGAAGCAGCCTCTGCAGCTTCCTGCTGCTGCTGCAGCCACCTCCGCCACTCCGGGGCTGGGGCTGGATCACATACTTCTCTCACTGAGATCCAGCAGTTTTCTCACTGACCTGCTCAGTTGTCTTTGACGTTTGTGGATTGAGAAGTCTGGTAACTGCCACAGCTCAGTAATTCAGGGCCCTGAGGCCTGCTCTACCCGGTCTACTTTGGCCTGGTCTGTCCTAGCATGGCCCATGCTGGGCTGCACTCTGCTCCCAACATGGTGTGATAACATTCAGGCTCTCTTGGGATGGAGACTTGTTTTGCTCTGTCATTTTATGGGTTCTGTAGCTCTAGAATTTGTTTAGAGTCATTTTTTGCAGGTATTTGGAAGGGTTTGGGGGAGAGCTTAATTGAGTCCCTGTTTTCAAGCAGCCATCTTGGCTTCCTCCCACCCAAATCAAATAATTAAAAAAAAATCAACAAAGAACACAGGATCTTGTATTCTTTGCACTTGCATTTGTGTGTCTATAGAGGTGTAGGGTACTGTAGATAATTGTTTCTGAAAACTTTTTCTCTTCTCATATTTTCATCTATAATGCCTCCAACACACAAGAAAATCCTTCTCACAATGATTTTAAGAAGATAGGAAACCGAAATATTGGTCAGTAATTTTTAATGTTCTCTTAATATTAATAATATAGGTGATAAGTTTTCCTCTTTGGGGGGAGATATTATCCTCCCCCTGAGATATCTTATAGAACAATGCCTCATAATGGTTACAAGACTGGGTCATTTCCTATATGGATTTCTTCTGTGTTTACTTAGCTAGTTTAGCTGCTCTTCTGGGCTGTCTTCCTACATTCCATTTCAATTTCTTCACTTAGTACTTTAGAAACTGAGACATTAAGGCCCGAATTCCATTAATCATTCCTCTACCACTGATGATGAAAATAGATTAATATAGAGAAGCTGATAAATTTGTCCCATTTTACATCTATTTGTTGGCCTGCTTCCAGTTTCATCTGTGCATGCTTTTGTCAGTCAGACAATAAATATTTATTAAGTGTCTACTATGTTCCAGGCACTGTGCTGCATGCTGGAATACAATAGAGAGACAAAAGACATTCCCTGCTGTCAAGGAGCTCATGATGTAATGGGAGAGAGAACAAACAAACAAATATGTACAAACAAATTATATATAGGTTAAAGAGGAAATCATTAAAAGAAAGAAGGCAAGCCTCTTTTCAGAGGGGTTGGGAAAGGCTTCCTGTAAAAGATAGGATTTTAGTTGGGATTTAAAGGAGGCCAGGGAAGCCAGTAGGGGGAGATGAGGAGGGAGAACACTGCCAACCTGGAGGACAACAAAGAAATTGCTCAGAGCTGAGAGATGGAGTGTCTTATTCTTAGAACAGCCAGGAGGCCAGTATCACTGGACTGAAGAGTACAAGGTGAGGAGTAAGCTATTGTTATGTTGTTCATCCTTCATTTCTGAAGAGGACAAGGTAATGTCTTGACTTGTGCGTTAATTGGATTTAAGTGAGGCAGAGTTTCAAAAAAGTCAGTCATCAGCTTCATTCTCTCTTGCAGAGTCATCAAAGACCATTGATAAGACAAAAATCAGGATGACTTTTGTTTGTGAGGACAGCCCAGGATACAGTGGATGACCTCGGCTTTTTCAATGTCTGACCAACCTTTAAGCATTCCACAGTGCCGGCTTGAGCTGCTTTCAGCTGCCTTCACGATCATTGGAACAAATTGTTCTCACCCACACATTCTGTCAGGGGAAGTCTTCACACGCTGAGGACACCTGCCTGACTCACTGACTGGTTTGAAGCCTAGCCTTCTGCTGAGAGACAGTTTACTGGGGTGTGGCTTGCTGTACATTCTACAGCTTCTTGGAGCCACAGGTGAGAGTTAGATGAAAGGGGAATACCAAAGGTAGATGAGCAGCCCTGAAAAGGGCTTAGCCAGCTCTCACACTAGAGGTGCTAGTCCTCCTGGGACACTCCATATACCCAGGAATAAGATGTAAGAAGACTGGAAAGGTGGGAGGGTTCTAAATTATGACTAGATTTGAATGTCAAACAGAAGATTTTATATTTGATCTTGATGGTATTAGAGACCCGTTGGTGTTTGATGAATTGGGGAGGGGGTGTTGAGGGTGGTGACATGGTAGGACCTGTACTTTAGGAAAATCACTTTGGTGACTGGAGGACGGATTGGATTGGGGAGAGACCTGAGGCAGGCAGATCCACCATCAGGCTATTACAATAGTCCAGGAGTACGGTGATGAGGGCTTGCACTAGAGTGGTTGCAGAGTTCTCTCCTCTCAGAGTACAGAAGCAGGGCAGACTCAAGAGATGTGGCTCATTTAGGTATCATTCCAAGCTTTCTTCAGACTCATTTTTACTCCCACCGCTTTTCAGGGTGCTGCTTATAATCTTCCACCATCTTCTTCTGTACTGTTTTACAAATGAGCTTTTATATTCTAAATCAGTGTAGTTCTTGGCTGTCAGCTCTCTCTACAAGAAGATCAAGTGTTGGCTGGCTAAGACATTTTTGAGGCTCCTTTGGTCCGCTCTTTGCAGTGACTGCTTCTCATCAGTTAAACTTTTGTAGAAAATGATGATTAGATAAGATCAATATCTTTGTCATTTTCCATTTCCCACTTTTCAGCTCTGACGATTCATTTAAATAGTTCAGGCTAATACTATGACTGTTGTTCATAGTGTCCTTATCTTTTTTTAATCTCTTTTCCTGATATGATTTTTATTTCAATATTTCCTCTAACTAGCTGATGAACTGATTGCCCATACAAATAACTGATTCCACTATGATTCCCACATCAATTTCTAGTTGTTTCCTTTCTGTTAAGATATATTCAATTTCTTCCTTCCTTCCTTCCTTCCTTCCTTCCCTCCTTCCTTCCTTCCTTCCTTCCTTCCTTCCTTCCTTCCTTCCTTCCTTCCTTCCTTCCTTCCTTTTCTTCTTCTTCTTCTTCTTCCTTCTTCTTCTTCTTCTTCTTCTTCTTATTCTTCTTCTTCTTCTTCTTCTTCTTCTTCTTCTTCTTCTTCTTCTTCTTCTTCTTCTTCTTCTTCTTCTTCTTCTTCTTCTTCTCCTTTCTTCTTCTTTCTTCTTCTTCGGTGATGTTTGGTGTGGACCATGTCCAGTACCTTCTGATTCTCTTCAGGAAGAAAATATTCATGTCTTCATTGTTTGTCTTTTGTCTAGCAACCCTGAGGGTCTTCCCCTCCCAGTTTGATTTTTTTTTTCTTTTTTCTAATTAAAGGGGCCATACTTTGAATCACTTCTTAAAGAGGCCTATTCACTGAAGGGGCCTTAACCTCAGAACCTGAAAAGGCCTTAGCCTAAAAGGGCCAGGGTCTCCCATTGCATCCTGCACCATCTCCAGTCATCCTGATGAATATCAGGCCACTGGACCCAGATGGCCCTAGAGGAGAAAGTGAGGCTGGTGACCTTGCACAGCCTTCCCTCACTCAAATCAAAGTCAACTGCAAGTCATGCCATTATTTTCCTGCTGTCGTGGTGCTCTTTGAAAATGAAGGACAAACACAACACAACAATAATTATCTGTATAAAAAATTAAAAAGGAGGAAAGTAAATAAATATTTATTGAGCCCTTGCTATGTGCCAGGCATTATAATAAATGCTGAAGACACAAATACAAACAAAAAAGGAGACCAAACCTGCCCTTGAGGAGCTTATATTCTAATGGAATAAGAAAACACATGGTCTGAAAAAGGGGTGGGTAGGGGGAAAAATGAAGGAATCTTGTTCTAGGGGAAGATTCTTGAAATTTGGGAATTAGGAGTTAGACTGGGAAGGAAATGAAAGCTGGGAGGCCTGAGTCTCTCCACAAAATGGAGAACCTGGCAGCAGTTCACTAGTGGGAGAAGAGGTCTAGACTGACAGAAGAATATTCTAGGATGAGGAGGCCCAAGATATTGAGGAAAGCTCCAGGACAAGACACAAGTGAGACATGATTTTGAAGAAATGTAATAAAGAGAATTAAAAGGATTATGATAGCCAAATTGAGTGTATTCTGACTAAGCTTTTAATCCCTTCTTAGCTTAATCTTCAATTACAAATTTACTATAGATCTTATCTTTGGAATTGGAACTCTATATGTTAATTCCAGTGGCTTTAGTGCTATTTAGTATATCTTCAATTCTTTTCGTGTAGAGAAAAGTCTTATTCTTGACCTTTCCCTGAACATAGTTACATCAGAAAGTTTCCTGTATATATTCTCAGCACCTTTGGTCATCAGGTCTTTACGTGCTAGTTTACCCTAATTAGATCTTTATCTATTTCAGGGTCCTGGGCTGCAATTGATCCAGAAAATGCTTAGTGTGTTAGTTCTGTGTTTTTGATTTAATCCATTTCGACCTCCTTTCTCAGTACCTAACTCTCTCAGTTAAATCCTCTCTCTCTGCCCAATCCTCTATCTTTCCCTCTATATCAACTTTCCCTCTTTTACTTAGAAACATACAGCTATCTTAAGAAATCCTTCAATGGATTCTATTTCTCCTACTAGTTACTATCTAATTTCTATTCTTCCTTTCGCAGCCAAACTTCTCAAATGAATATTATTTATACCCTGTTGCCTCCACTTCCATACCTCCCACTCTCCTTAACTTTTAAAAATCTGGCTTTTGTCCCCACCACTTCACTGAGAAAGCTCTTCTTCCTTTAGCCCCATAAATGTGGGTGTTCCAAAATTCCGCTATTCCTCTTCTTATTATGTATGTATGCATGCATGTATGCATATATGTGTAATGTGTATGTATATGTATAGGGTGTCCCTAAAGTCTGGACACAGAGGAAAATGCATATTTTGAAATATTTGGAATATTAACAGGCTTTAACCCCCTTGACTTCTTTTTCTGGGGTATGCTAAAGGAGATGGTGTACTCAATGAAAATCACAGATGCAACACACTTGATTGAACGCATAAGGAGTGAATGTGCTAAAATTGGCGGCAATGTGGAGTTATTGAAATGAGTTCATGTGAATCTTGCAAAGCGCATCAACCTTTGCATCACAAATGATGGAAATCATATTGAAGGTGTTATTTGTTAATATTCCAATTAAATAAAATGTTGTTGAAAATTTCATTCATTTCATTTCTTGAAAATATGCATTTTTGCCTGTATCCAGACTTTAGGAACATAAGATGTCTGTGTTACTAAATTTATTAAATGCAATTGATGGAAAAGTAGAGAAAATGAATCTGAGGCAATAATAAATAAATAAAATTTTCAATTATACATCTTTTCAGTGAGGTAATTTACATCACTTTTTGCTCATTTGGTAAGGTACTAGAGCCTATTTATTCTTAGAATGTCTCTCTCTTTGTGTGAATTAAAATTCTTTTTGGGTTCTGGAATTCTACGATTCACAGCAATATAGTGTCATTAGAAGATTATTTGTGTCAACCAAGTGGATCTTTTTTGTCTCACATGGAATCTTGCACTCTTTGAAAGCATAGTGGAAAAGGTATTAGTTGGAGAAGTAAAGGATATGGTTTTAAATTTTCCTCTGATGATTACTACTATTATGACCTTGGGCAAGTCACTTGAGCTACCTTGACCCTCAGTATCCTGTTCTGTAAAATTATATGATTGGAACTCCCAGCTCTAGGTTTATAATCCTAAGAACTCTATGTGCTGTCCTACTACCTGTATATCACAAGTATCAATAGACTTTCTTCATAAACCTATTCTTTTTCTTGGAAGAATAGTTAGGCCAAACCCTTTTTCTTTTTTTTTTTTTTTAAAAAGTAATTATGAATTTCATTTAGGAGGCTCTGCAGTGTTCTAACAAACAAATGAGATGATGTATTTAAAGTGCTTTATTTACCTTATTGTGCTATATAAAATGTGCCATTGTTGTTGCTGCTGATACTGTTGTTCTAGGGCTTGATGCAACCAGCACATCGTCCAAAAATATGACCTACTAAAGGACTTCATCATCTATAGGAAATACATCTATTTGGAATTGTTGCTGCAAATCCTCAGTCATAGTGGCAAATGCCTTTGACAAGTATTTGTTTCTCAGTTTTACACCTCTCAATATTAAAGATCAACAAATAGTTGTCATTCTTCCAAGGAATCTTAAAGTATTTTATTTTATTTTATTTTTTGAAAGTTTTTTTTTTTATTTTTAGTTTACAACTCACGGTTCTACATAATTTTGAGTTCCAGATTTTCTTCCCTCCCTCCCCCGCTCCCTCCCCAAGACGGCATGGAATCCCATATAACTTTCACGTATAACTTCGCATTGAATTAAATTATACACTAGTCAAGTTGTGGAGAAGAATTATGACCAATGGAGTGAATCATGAGAAAGAAGAGACATAACCAAAAACAAACAAAAAAACCAAAAACTGAAACAAAAGAGAAGCAAAAAAGGCGAGCATGTAGTGCGCCTCAATCTGTATTCAAACTTCAGAGTTCTTTCTCTGGATGAAGATAGCATTCTCCATCGTGAGTCCCCTGGAGTTGTCCTTGCACCTTGCGTTGCTGAGAAGAGCGAGGTCTGTCAGGGTTGGTCCTCACGGAATCCATATATCTGTGGCTGTGCACAGCGTTCTCCTGGCTCTGCTCCACTCACTCAGCATTATGTCGTGTAGGTTTTTCCAGGTTGTTACGAAGTCCGTATCATCCCCATTTCTTATGGCACAATAGTATTCCATTACCTTCATATACCACAGCTTGTTCAGCCATTCCCCAATTGATGGGCATCCCTTTGATTTCCAATTCTTGGCTACCACAAAGAGAGCCGCTATAAATATCCTTGTACATATGGGTCCCTTTCCCTCTTGTGTGATTTCTTTGGGATACAACCCTAGAAGTGGTATTGTTGGGTCAAAGGGTATGAACATTTTTATAGCCCTTTGGGCGTAGTTCCAAATTGCTCTCCAAAATGGTTGGATCAGTTCACAACTCCACCAGCAATGTAACAATGTTCCAATTTTCCCACATCCTCTCCAGCATTTATCATTTTCCTGTTTTGTTATTTTAGCCAATCTGACAGGAGAGATATGGTATCTAAGAGTTGTTTTGATTTGCATTTCTCTGATCAGTAGTGATTTCGAGCATTTTTTCATATGCCTATGGATATCTTTAATTTCTTCCTCTGAAAACTGTCTGTTCATATCCTTTGACCATTTCTCAATTGGGGAATGACTTGTATTCCTATATATTTGGTTCAGTTCCCTGTACATTTTAGAAATGAGGCCTTTATCAGCGACACTAGTTGAAAAGATTTTCTCCCAATTTTCTGCTTCCCTCCTAATCTTTGTTGCATTGGCTTTTTTTGTACAAAAACATTTCAATTTAACATAATCAAAATTATCCATTTTGCATTTTGTAATGCTCTCTATCTCTTGTTGGGTCATGAATTCTTTTCTTTTCCATAAATCTGACAGGTAAACTACTCCTTGCTCTCCCAAATTGCTTATAGTTTCAGCCTTTATTCCTAAATCATGAACCCATTTTGACTTTATTTTGGTATAGGGTGTAAGATATTGGTCTATGCCCAGTTTCTGCCCTACCATTTTCCAATTTTCCCAGCAGTTTTTGTGAAGTAGTGAATTCTTAGCCCAGAAGCTGGCCTCTTTCGGTTTATCAAAGAGTAGATTGCTATAGTTGTTGACTTCTCCATCTTGTGTACCTATCCTATTCCACTGATCCACAACTCTGTTTCTTAGCCAGTACCAGGTAGTTTTGATGACTGCTGCTCTGTAGTACAGTTTAATATTTGGTATGGCTAGGCCACCTTCTCTAGCATTTCTTTTCATTAATACCCTAGATATTCTAGACCTTTTGTTCTTCCAGATGAATTTTGTTATTATTTTATCCAGCTCTGTAAAATAATCTTTTGGTATTTCAATTGGTATGGCACTGAATAGATAGATTAATTTAGGTAAAATTGTCATTTTTACTATATTAGCTTGGCCTAACCATGAGCAACTGATATTTTTCCATTTATTTAGATGTGACTCATAAAGTATTTTAACATTTGCATGGAAGACATCTTGTAGGAGAAGGGCTGTTAAGATAACATTTTACTCTACTGAATTAAATGATATTGTTATAATCAACCAAAAAATGGCACAGTAGAATCTTGTATCTTCTCTTGTTGTTGTTATGTTATTGAGTCATGTCCAACTTTTTGTGGCCTAGTGTGGGGTTTTCTTGGCAAAGACACTGGAATGGTTTGCCATTTTCTTCTCCGGTGGATAAAGGCAAAAAAAAGGGTAAGTGACTTACCCAGGGTCACACACTTAGTGACTATCTTAGGCCAGATTTGAACTCAGGTGTTCCTGACTGGAGGCCTAGTGCTTTATCCACTGAGCCACCCAGTGGCTAGTCATATGGCAAGACCAAGGAACAATACTGGAATTGGTAAGTTTAACTCTTACATGTATTAGAATTTGAAACAGAGCTATTTTCTGGACATAATCTGTGGATTCTCTCAACTGATCATTTGTTTTATGTATTTAGTTTTCAGGCTTTTTGACTTTTCATGTTCTTAGAGAACACGATCCTTAATATGTCTCTGTGCATTCTTTCTGTGAAGTCAATAGCTTTTGTTTGTTTAGAGCTCATGTACTCTTTTGTAACACTTTTGTCTTTTGCTTCTATTTGCTAGATTTTCTTCTACTTCACTATTTTCCCCTAAATCTATTAATATCTCTTTTATTTCTTTGGAGAAACTTGTGGGATACATTTTTCCCCCAATCCACTAATTGAGTTAAAAAAAAACCAAAACTACATTAAGAGCTATAAATTCTCCTGCATAGTGCATGGCTAATTCAAACTTCTATATGCTACAGCACATTCCATTTCTCTTAAGTTTGTGTATTTGCTGATTATTCTTACTTGATTATCTAGACTTAACTCTTTTCCTAACAACTCTAGTATTGTAACAAGCCTTTTAATAAATGTCATGACATCTGTACTCTTTTAAAAAAGAGCTATAAATTCTGACAAAAATTCATCCCAATTTCTTTTGTTAAAGTTTTAATTTCTCTTGAAAAATTATGGTATTTTAAAAAATTTCATGCCCTCTTTGTATTCTACAGGATTCTGTGTTTCACCAACCATTGGTTCACTTTGTTTTGTAAGCTTCGTTAAGAGAGCTTTGTAATCTCTTTGAGAATTTTGTATTCATCCATCTCTGTATCTTCTCTATTTACCGGCTAGTGCTTTGGATTTTTGTTTGGTTTTCCCCCTTTGAAATATTTGACATTTCAGCCTTTTCCCCCTAAATTTTCCTTCACTCAATTTAAGCTAGAAACTCCACCAACAAAGTGAGTTATGCTTAGGAACAAGCAAGTTTTTACTGTAATTGTAGGGAAGAGAAACCCAAGGTTGAAATTTATACTAAATTTCTCTCCTCAAGGAATATGTTTTACACATTTTTAAAAGTTTTTATACATTCACATGGATATGAAAGTTTTATCAGTTTAGGACAATTCACAGCTTGCAGATGACCCAGGAACAGGGTACTTTGAGAGGAAAGAAACATCAAAGGGAGTGCAACTTTTTTATTTCCTGGAACTTTTCTCTATTTTTGTAAGGTTTTCTGGAGTTTTGATAGAGAACCTCTTAAGCCTAAAACAATATTTATGTTTTTGAGGCCACCTGCTGACTTTTTGAGGTAAAGTTTACTGCTCACTTAAGAATTGTTTTTTTTTTAAACATCTTTATCAACTTTTTGACTTTCTCCTTTGTTGTTGAGTACACTTAAGGTCTGAATTTCAAAGGTGCCTCAACTTCTTCCCATTTGGGGATATAGTGGGGATAATGTATGTCAGTAAAGTCTCCATAGGAGAAGGGGATCCATCTATAGGTCCTGGGCAAGGCCATGAGGATAGTTTGTCTATTCCTTTGGGCAAGTGGATATTGGTGAGGGAAGGGTGCTAAGTTAGTGATTTAAGAATTAGCATTTATGAATTCAAAAGTATTTTATTTTATCAGTGTTCTCTCTCTTTTGTCCCATGGATTCAGCTGTAACTGCTCTATGTCTGGTGGAGAATTCCTTTTTGGGGGGGTTTTTTGTGAGTTAGTGAGGACTGGAAAAAAGTCTGTCCTGCCAACTTCTTTGGCCAACTTTCTTTCTAGAATCCTTTGACTTTATCCATGTCATGTTAAGAGACCTAGATAATTTATGAGAAGACATGGATAAAAGCTGCACAGGATAAGAAATCATGGCTAATTTGTGAACTGCACAGTGGGAGGGAAAACCAACATCAATGATAACAGATTCACTAGAGTACTGATTAAATAGGAAATAATTTTCTGGTTTAGCAATTTGCATAGGGCAAATCCACATACAGATTGTATTACCTTTCAAAATTGTTTTTGGGTGCAAAACAGGATTAAATGAGTCACAATGATACCTTTATGGAAACCTAAAGTAACTGATTTGTAGTTCAATGTTGAGTGAGACAAATTAAAATTAGAATGTTTGGAAGTACATCAGATAGAGACCATCTGGAGAGGAGGACAGGGTAAGACAAATTATCAGCAGACACTTAAGAAAAATGAAGGAAAGAAATGAATGTCTTGGAAGTCTTAAAGAAGGCAGCACAGAGCATCCTTCTCCAAAGTATATCAGTTGCTGACATTAAAGAGGCCTGCCCATTGTCAGATTAAAGAAACATTTTCATTCAACTTAAAGTTTAACAAGTATCTACTGTATTAGGTACTATGCTAGGCACCAGGGATTCCATAATAAAAATGAAACCATTTCTGCCTTTGAAAGAATTTAATCTTACTGAGGGAATATAAGATCTACACTGATATAAAATATAACAAATATAAATATATAATATATAATAAATGTAAATATAAAATAGGGGATGATGAAGGCAAAAGAGAGATTAGTCCAATAGCTGGGAGTATCAGGGAAGGCTAGTTAAGGGAGCTGGCCCTTGAGCTGGGCTTGGAAGACTATAAGGAATGAAAGATGGAATTTAAGAGAGAGGGTCCATTCGAGGCATGGTGTTACAGAAGCAAAAGATGGAGTATTGAATTTGGGAAAGGCTAATAGCTCAGTTTAGCTACAAGGTAGAGTAGAGGAAAGGTAGTTATATGAAATAAGGGAAGGCAGGTGGAAGTTGGACTAGAAAGGGCCCTAAAAGCCAGAGTTTATATCTTATTCCAGAGGTAATAGGGGACTCCTGAATGGTTTGGGGGACGCATTATATGGCAAGAACAAGGAATAAGAGATGACCAGTAACATGGTCAGACCTGTGCCTTAGGAAGATTATTTTGGCAGCTTTGTGAATTAGGTATTGTAGGAAGAAGAATAGAAACAGGGACACCAATTAGGAGACTATTACAATAATTCAGGTGAGTGATAATGAGGGCCTGAACTAGGGCACTGATAATGTGATTGGAGAGAAGGGGACAGACGCAAGAAATGTTGTGGAGATAAACTACATATTAGGGAGTGAGAGAGAGAAGTGTTAAGATGATTTCAAGGTTTCAAACACAAATTTGGATTATAGAAGTGCCTTCAACAAAAATATAGAGCATGAACAGGTTTGGCGGGGAAGATGATAAATTCAGTTTTGGACAGATTGGGTCTTTCGGAAAGACGTCCAGAAGGACATATGCAACCAGTAACTGAATATAGGTTAGGTACTGAGTCAGGTACAAAGATAAAACAAAGGTAATTCTTGATCTTAAAGGTTAAGGCTATTCCACTTGGCCTTATGGTTATTTCTAAACTTGCTTTAAGTGCATAAGAGAGATAGAAACTTCTATGAAACTGTAGGAAGATGGACACACTAATGTACTCAGTGGAACTGTGAATTGGTCTAGCAATTTGGAATAATGCCCCCAAAGTCATTAAACTATGAATGCTCTTTGATCCATCAGTACAACTAGTAGGCCTATACCCAAAAGAGATCAAAGAATGAACTAAAGGACCCATATATAAAAAAAATATTTATAGCATCTCTTTTTGTTATAGCAAAGACTAGAAACTAAGGGATGCTCATCAATTGGGGGGATGGCTGAACAATAATGGTATATGAATGTAATGCAATATTACTGTACATTAAGAAATGAAGAAAGGAATGTTTTTGAAGAAACCTGGGAAGACTTGGTTGATACAGAGTGAAGTGAGTAAAACCAGGAGAACAATTTATATAACAACATTGTGAAGTTGGCAACTTTGACAGACTTAAGAACTTTGATCAACACAATGATCAACCAAGATTACTCTACCCACCTCCTAACAATAAGGTGATGGATTCAAATTGTAGAATAAGACATATGTTTTTGGACAAAGCTAGTATGGAAATTTGTTTTGCTTGACCACGCTTATTTGCTATAAGTGTTTTACTGTGTGTATTTTGAGGGTGGGGAGGGGAGGGAGAGCAGGATAAAGGGAAAGGATAGAGTGGTCAGTCCCCCCTGCCCCCACCAAAAAAGGAGAAAGGAAATAAATGAAAAGAAAAGAGGGCCATATAAAAAAATGGACAGACCAGAAAGAATTATAGTTAGGACAGTTTTGGAAGTTACATATTGAATTTATTTTGTATTTGAAAAGCAAGCTGTACATAATAAGTGTTTTCATATAACCCTCTTTTTCAGTTTTGCTGTGTATATAGAAGTGCTGATTTTATTTTCTGTTTGCTAAATTCAGAATGTTGTTGTTGTTTGTCCTTCATTCTCGAAGAACACCACAGCATCAGGAAGGTGAAGCCATGACGTGCAAGTGAAAAGGATTTTAGTGAGGGAGGGCTATGCAAGGTCGCCAGCCTCACTTTCTCTTCTGGAGCCATCTGGGTCCAGTGGCAAGATATAAATCAGGACAACTGGAGATGGCCCCCTCCCGGCTAGGCTCAGTCCCCGTGGAGCGCGTGATTGCAGGCAGGTCCAATCTGGGACAGAGGCAGCAAGTTCAGCCCTCATGCATAAGTGCAGAATAAAAATGAAGCAAAATTTCATGGGAGCTCAAAGAGTTGAGAGAGAACATTTCTGGCTAAGGGATGAGTGTGGGAATAAAGTTAGATCATGGAGAGGCCGGCATTTTATTTGGTTCTTGAAAGGATAGAGTTTTTAAAAAATGTAAATGGGGTTGGCCAGATTCAGGCATGGAAGCTTTAGAACTGGAAGGGCTCTTAGAAATTATCTTGTCCAGTTCCTTGACCATTCCATGGGTTTCTTCTACTAAATCCTTAACAAGTAGTCATTCAGCCTCTGCTTGACTCTGACTCTCTCTCTCTCTCTTTCTCTCTCTCTCTCTGGCTCTTGATCTCTCTCTCTCTCTCTGTCTCTTTCTCTCTCTCTCTCTCTCTCTCTCTCTCTCTCTCTCTCTTTTTGTCTCTCTCTCTCTCTCTCTCTCTCTCTCTCTCTCTTTTTGTCTCTCTGTCTCTCTCTGTCTCTCCTTCCCCCTCCCCCTGCCCCTATTACGGGGAATCAATTCCTTGGGGGACTGTTCTAATTTTCAGGAAAATTATATTAGCCTTATATTGAACAACAACTTAGCATTGTCTGTGGTCAAGGAGCTTATGCTCAGGTGTGGGAAACTGCATGTGATCATGAACTATTAACAGTCACAGACTTCAGGATGCCAGCTGTGTGCAATTAGCCACAAGCATCGTCTTGCTCCTCTGGGACATCCTCTCATACAGTCTCTCTAAAAGAACCGACCGCAAATCCCTAAACCGCTCTGGTTATTTTATGCTAGCTGCTCTCCCAGGCTACTGAGAGAATATTAGAGTAGTCAGTCTACGACATCTAGGTGGCACAGTGGATAGAGTGCTGACCTGGAGTCATCAATGCCTGGGTTCAAATCCAGTCCAACACTTATTGGCTTTGTGACCCTAAGCAAGTCACTTAACCTTTCTGTGACTCAGTTTCCTCATCTGAAAAATAGGAACAACAATAGTACCCACCTCTCTGGGTTGCTATGAGGATTAAATGAGGAAATATTTGCCAAATGCTTTGCAAACCTTAAAGTGCTATATAAAGGCTTTGATGGTGCCGCTGCTGCTGGAAAGCTCAATTGGATCCACCCTTCTGGGAAAACCTAGTCTTCCTTTGTCTCTAGTTCACTTCTTTCCATGTTTTCCAGCTTTTTTTCCTGTACCCTGAAAGAGGCTGATGTCTCTCATGTGCCCTTTAGAAGACTGAATTTCCATTTGCATGATAGGAGTTTGGGTGTGGTGATGGTGGTGATGGTGGTGGTGGTGGTGGTGGTGGTGGTGTGTGTGTGTGTGTGTGTGTGTGTGTGTGTGTGTTCTAAGCCCTGAACGAAGCTTTTGAGAGGATCACGTTATAAAAGAACGTGGCTTGTTACACAGTTGTTTGCATTATAGCCCAGCTCCTGGCTCACGTGTAAAGCCTAAGATTCTGAAGCTCCCATTCATATCGATCAACCAACCAATCAATAGCCATTTATTTCACACTTATTCTATGCCAGGCACTCTTCTTGGTGCTAGAAATACAAAGACAAAAATAAAACAACGCCTGCCCTAAAGGAACTTACATTTTATCAGGAAGACATCTTGTACATGTAGAAATATATAAAAGACACTTACAAAGTAGATACAAGGAAAATCTTGAGGAAGGTGTTAGAGTAGTTAGGACATCCAGGAAAGGCCTCCTGCAGAAGGTGGCATTGGACCTGAGTCTTGAAAGGATGCAGGAATTCTGAGTGGTAGATATGACAATGGAGAGCATTTCAGACATGGGAGACAGTGAGGACAAAAGCACAAGGTTGGGAGGTGGAATGTTGGGTGTAAAAAACAGGAATGAGGCCATTACAACTGCACCATAGAGTATGTGGAGTGGAGTAATGTGTAAGAAGACTGGAAAAATAAGAAAGGGCCAGATGGTGAAGAGCTTTCAATACCAAATGGAAGAATATGGAGTATCCCAAAAAACTTTTTAGATGTAAAAACCTTCATTAAGACTTTTGGGACACCCTGCATATATTTGATCCTATAACTAATAGGGAGCTACTGGGGTTTGTGGAATATGAGGAGGGGGTGACATGGTCACACCAGCCCTTTAGGACAGTCACTTTGGAGCTGGGTGGAAGGAGGAAAGACTTGAAGCAGGGAGATCAATTAGGAAGCTCTTGCTACAGCAAGTCCCGACAAGAGGTGATAAGGTCCTGAACCAGAGTGATGGCTACGTGAATGGAGACAAGGAGATGTATAGGAGAGGTGTTGTGGAGTTGGAAATGACAGTTTTTGCAATAGATTAGACACAAGATGAGCGAGAATAAAGAGTTACATCAAGGTTGCAAGCCTGGGTGATTGGAAAGATGGTGATACCCTCAAAAGAAAGTATGGAAGAGGGGGTGGTTTGAGGGGGAAATATAATTAGTTCTATTTTGGACATGTCAAATTTGAGATGCTTCTAGTACATCCATTTCAAAATGTTCAATAGCCAGTTTACAGTCTGGTGATCAGGAGAGAGACTAGTGTTGGTAGATCTGAGAGTCAGGTACATAGAGATAGTAGATAATTAAACCTCTAGAGCTGATGAGGTCACCAAGTGAAGAAAAGGGTCCAGGACAGAGACCCTGGGGTTCATCCACAGTTAGTATAATTTGATCCAGCAAAATAGACTGAGAAGGATCAGTCAGACCAGAGGAGAATGAAGAGAAAGAAGTGTCATAAAAACCTAGAGAGGAAAGAGTATCCAGGAGTAGAGGGTGGTTAACCATAGCACATTCTACAGAGTTCAATGATGATGAGAACTTAGAAAAGGTCATTCATTAAATTTGGCAATTAAGACATTGCTATTAATTTTCAAGAGAGTAATTGAGGTCAGAAGGAAGATTCAAAGAGTAAAGAGTGAGTGAAAGGAAAGGAAGTAGAGGTATCTAGTGTAGATGGCTTTCTCAAAGAGTTTAACCAGTAAAGGGAAGATATATTTAAGACCAAAGCTAGCAGGGTTGGTAGGATCTAGTGAAGGCATTTTTTTAAACATGGGGGAAATTTTGGCATATTTGAAGGGAACAGGTGAAGAACCAGTACATAGAGAGAGATTTAAGATTAGAGAGAATGGGGATGACACTGAAAATAATTTTCTAGAGAAGACAGTATGGGATAAGATCCAGTTTATATCTAGTGGAGTTGATGTTTGTGAGAAGTGCCATCTTTTCACCAGAGATTGGAGTGAAGGAGGGCGGATGAAATCAAGTTGATGTGAGATGAGTTAAGAGAGAGAACAAAGAGTTCCTGGTGAATGGTATTGATTTTCTTTGTAAAGTATGAGATAAGGTCCCCAGCTTAGAAGGTGGAGGGAGGAGATAAATGGGAGGTGTAAAGATAGGAAGAAATTCGGAATAGACACTATGAGGAGTGAGAGAGGCAATCAATAAAGGGGGAATAGCAGGACTGACTTGTTGCACTGAGGATGTAGTTAAGATGAGATAACATAAATTTGCACAGGACCCCGTTAGCATGATTGTGTAACTTCCTCCAGCTCTGATAATAAGCACACGAGCAAGAATGAAAGTAGAAGATGGTGGGAATAATCCAGGGTTGGGATTTGACAAGGAGTGAGTGGGGATAGGAAAAAGGAGGATCGATCATTAAGGGGTTGAGACTGGTAAGGGAAGAGAGTGTACACAGAACAAGGATACTGACCTGAGAAAGTTGTGGTTTGTCCTTTGTTCTTGAAGAGGGCTATGACATCAGGGAGATAATAATATGACTAACCATTGACTTTTATTTGAGTGAGGGAGGGCTGTGCAAAGTCAGCCATCTGGGTTCAGTGACCAGATATGGATCAGATTGACTGGAGACAGCCCAAGATGCAGTGGGAAACCTTGGCCCTTTGAAGCTAAGGTTTTTTCAGGTTCTCACTTTGAGTGAGGCAATGCCCATTCAGTGAATAGACCTCTTTAAGGGATGGCCCCTTTAATAAAAAGAAGAAATCAAACTGGGAGGGGAAGACCCTCAGGGTTGCTGGCCAAAAGAGAAACAGCTACTATTTACATTCACTATGAGCCAGGAGGGCCCCCAAAATAACCATTAAGTGGTGCTTGGGCAGGGACCTATTTTTGTCCAATCCATGAGATCTAGAGTGAATTGGGTTTAAGGCTTGGTCTTTGAGCAAGAAATTTAGCCAGCAAACCTCAAGTTAATTACGTAGCTTTCAGTCATTAAAATTTACTTTCCTTTGGGCAGAACACCCTAAGGGGAGAAGAGAGGAGAGGATGAGTTGAGTTGCCCACCTGGAACTGGCCAGCTGGGTCCCCATTCAGGCAGCTTGAACTACTCACAGGACCATGACATCAGGGAGATGATGACATGACTTGCAAGGATTTGAGTGGGGGAGGGCTGTGCAAAGTCACCAGCCTTACTTTCTCCTCCTGAGCCATCTGGGTCCAGTGGCCAGATATCAGTCAGGACAGGGAATGGAGATCACAGTGAGGATGAAAAATAGACTTAGGAGTAGTAAGACATAGAGATAGATGGAATAAGAGAGAAGATCGTGAGATTGTGTACTACGAGGGAAAAACCCCCAAGATGTTAATATGTCACAATATTGTAAAGGTGCCTAAGTGACAAGCTAAGGAGTTGGGCTTTTTTCAGAATGTGATATGCTGATATTGAAAGTTTTTGAGTGTGGGAGTGATGTTATCAGAGCTGTGCATTAGGAAGATGAATCTGGCAGAGCATGTAGGATAGTTTGAGTAGTGAGAGATTATAATCAAAGGCAACTCTAATTTGGGTGTGAACTATGGTGGTGACATAGGGAATGAAGAAGAGAAGATTGATGTGATAGATACGGCTGAGATAGGACTGTCAGGGTTTAGTGACTGGATGAGGAATGGCAGTAAAGGAGAGGAGCAGGATTTTTTGGCGAATTCCAGTTAAGGGAGCAGGTTATTTAGCAGGATTTCAGGTAAGGGAGAACAATGTTTCAAAGATGAAGTAGTCAGTAAACTTGAATACAATAGATAAGGTAGATAGATAATATAAAGACCTGAGTATACAAAGATAACTTAGTGGCCCATCATTGCTTTGAATTATTTTTCCAGGAGCGGTATTAGATTTTCAGTGATTTATCTAAACTCTTTTGCCAGAGCCTTCTTGTGAACAATGGTGCAGATTGTGAAGTGGCTAACTGGGGTTAGGAATGTTCTCTGTGATCATGCTTAGTTTTGGACCAGATGACTTTTGGGTAGCTTCATAAACTACTTGGTTGTTATTAAAACTTTTGTGTAAGAGAGAAATAGAAAGCACAGGATAATATTCTACTTAGACCTTGTAATATACACTTATTAAAACGAGGGAACTAAGGCATGGAATGGACTAAATAATCTGCTCAAGTGAAAAAACCCGAATACAAACTGTCCATGATTTTTTTTTGGCCTACAGAATCATTTAACATAATGTCCTATTTCACAGAGAAACATAATTTTCCCACTGATTCTCTCTTTTTAGTCAGTAGATCAATTTGTTAAAGAAAAAAAACCAGGAGCCCAGCTGATATGTTGCTACTTTTAAAATCATTATTATAACGCAATGCTTCTAGTACATAGGACCAGAATTGATTAGGAAGAAGGGAACAGGCTGGATTATAGTCAGAAAATTATTCAATGCTTTTGATGATTCCAACCTTGTCCCTGGCCCAAAAAACCCATCTTGTTAATACTAGCATTCTTTCAGTGATGCTCTATGGGTGTAAATCATGGAATACCATAGTTTCTCTCTGAGGAATCACAATTGCAGGTCACCCACAGGGCAATGGAGGAGTATAAAAAGGCTGAAGCACATGACTAGTGGTGAATCAAAGGTAAGACGTGATGTAAATAATATCACTAAAGAGATGTTTGAGCAGAAAAGGAGACAGACTATTCAAGTAGCAGGAGAGAGGCATAGCAGATAATAATAGCTAGCATTTATGTAGCACTTTAAGGTTTGCACAGTGCTTCACAAACATTATGTTATCTTTACAACAACCTTGGTAGGTAGGTGCAATTATTATCCCCATTTTACAGATGGGAGAACTGAGGCAGAGAGAGATTGAATGATTTGCCCAGGGTCACAGAATTAGGAAGTATCTGGGGCCATATTTGAACTCGGATCTTCCTAACTTCAAAGTAGCTGCAGGAGTGCTGCATAGGAACTCACATAATATCTTGAATGCTAAAAGAAGTCCCCTAGTGAGTTGAGTATGTTTCCTTTGGAGGATTTATAGGAGGACACGGTCAAAGCTTAAATGACATGAGAAGGCATAAGTTAGGCTCTGCCTTGTTGGAATGAGTGTATACACCGATGAAATCCAAATTATGATAACAGATTTCCAAATTCTGCACCTTTCCTCAACTATGAGGTTTTGTATTTAAAAGTTTATATTCTGGAAGGGATTCCTGAAGTGAGAACGTATATACAAGTTGGCATGGGATGATAAAACAAAGCACTTGTAAAATTAAATTATCCTTATATTTTGTTACCCATAGAATTTCTTTGGGCTTATTACCCATGGAACTTATTATCTGACTGATATTTAAAACAGCAGCAGAGAGTCAGTCCTGAGTTTGGGACAACCTCTGATAGTAGTTTTTAGTTGTAACTATGACATTCCTCTTTTAAGTATGTCTAGTCAGCCCTTTTGTTTACACTTTTTTCCCTTTCCTCTGTCCCCAAGTGAATTAAAATGTACTTAAAATATATTTTAAATAATAATTATATATTATGTTATAATTATATTATTACATGTAATATAATATTTTAATATGTTATACATCATATTAATTTAAATATAAATTAACATTAATTTAAATATATTTTAAATAATTTAAAATATCTTTTGAAGTCTGGGTTCAATGAAACTATTTGTTTTGATCTCTTGCCTTCCCTTCCGTCTGCTCTGATTTTGATACCAGTTCAGTTTTCACTTGTCCTTCATTGGGATGGTCAGTTATATAGAGCCCAGTTGCATCTGGGATACTAGGGTAGATAGAATACCTCAGTCATTGCTTTTCCTGGTTGCAATCCAATGTTCTTAGAAATATGCTGATCTTTTTCCCTATACTTAATGTCAATGACTATACTTCTGATTCAAAAAGTAATTACATGGTTTCATGGCTACTCTGGGAAATTGTGCACATACTATAAATAGAATGGGGGAGTGTGTGCTTGTATGTGAGCAGATAAACAAGGACGAACCAGATTGGCAAGTATTTCCATGTTATTCTAGAGATGCTGAGCGAAAGCGGCTTTCGTAGATACTGTTCATGTTGTTTAACTATTGAATTCAATAGTTACCAATGTCGCTGAATCACAGAATTTGAGGAAGGGTGGCCTCTGTGGCCCACTAGTCTAAGCCACACATGAGAGGAATCCCTACTTTTACGTAGCTGACAGCAAGAGGGGGGAAACTAACCACTCCATGGAACAGGCCATCCCACTTTGGCACAATTCTAATTGTTAGGAAGCTTTTTGCTGAGATCTAGACTACATCTGCCTCTTTGCATCCACTGGCCTATGTGATGATAAATAACCAAGCTGGTAAAGGGCCTTGAGTCTATGCCATAGGAAGACCAACAACAACCAGCACACAGAGGGCTGCCAACATAGGTTCTTTTGATCTGCTTTTCCAAGGAAAGCAACTGTAAGGGGTTAACAATCTCACTTTAATCAAACATACATATATCATTCACTTAGTTTAGGGGGAAAAGCCAGCACCCTGAACTTCAGAGCAAATACAAGCAAATTACAAACAGAGACCAAATCACAATTCGTAGTTACCAGAGAAGAACCAATGGGTCTGGGTTAGCAAAGCCAGGGGCAGTTACAACGGCTTGCCCTTCCTTCTGTGAGTGTGCCCCAAAGGCAAAACACCAACCTCTGAGTTTATATACCCTGTTGAGCATCAAAGGGCGTCACAACATGTGACTCAAACCCACGTGACCTAAAAGCTTCTGGTGTCACAAACATGTGACTCAAACCCATGTAAACTAGGCTTTCCCTTGAGGTAAGCAGGTCATCAAAGACTCCTGATTTAATCAAAGAAACAAAGGCTCCTCTCATCAAGAGTATTTGATTAAATAAGTGCTCCAAAAGAGAAAACAGTAAAAAAAAGTCCCACCTTAATTATTGTAACACTACTCTCTCTCAGATATCCTACCACATCTAAATAGATATAGCTCCAATAGATTCTTCTGTGTTTCCATCATCCTTTTCCTTTCTACTGCATTTGACTCGACTGTTCCCTCTTTCTTAAGTCTCTTCTCTCTTGCCTTCCATGACTCCACTCTCTCCTGTCTCTCTGACTACTCTTCATCCCATTTTCCTGGTTCTTCTTCTTATTCCCTGAATGTCTGTGGCTCTCAAGGTCTGTCCTTAGCCTTCTTCTCTTGGCTCCCTTCATTCTCTGCCTTGTCAAACTCATTTAACTTTGTGACTTCAATTGTCTCTTCAATGTGAATGCCCTGACCTTTTCCCAGAGATCTAGTCCTCCGCCTCCAGCTACCTGCTGGATGTCTCCTCTTTGATGCGCAGAACCTTAAAATCAACACATTCCAAACTGAGCTCATCATTCCTTTCCCAAACACTGCTCTCTCCTGCTGGCTTCTCTCTGTTCACTTTGACAGTCTATTCAATCTCATAGTTCTTTCACAGTCATCTTTAATTCTTCCTTCTACAATACTCCTCCTCATGGCATCCTGAGCTAAATGATGTTGATTCAGTTAATGACTTTGGTATTCTTTCTAATCTTTTCATTTTCATTGCTATCATACTGGTTAAGGCTCTCATAACTTCTTACATGATCTCTTGTAAATAGCCTCCTGACTGGCTTTTACCTTTACTTGATCCTTCACAACACTGCCAATGTGTTTTCCTAATATGTTGGTCTGATCATCATTTCCCTTCTCTATCTTCTCAGGCTCCCCATTATCTACCAAACAAGCTCCTTAGGCTGACACTCAAAGGTGTCCACTATCTGGCTCCATCATCTCTTCCCAGCTCTGTACTCTCCTTCAACTAATTTCACACTCAACTACTTGTTATTTATTTATTTAAGTTGGTATTTCCACAAACATCTACCTGTTGACATCCTTTCCTTCCTTCCTTCCAGTCCTACCTCAGGGGCTATTTTTTTCATCATCTTCCTTGATTTTTCCTTAGCTAGAAGCAACTCTATCTCCTTGAATTTCTCAGGTGACTTTCATCTCTCCTTTGTATATAATCATTTTTCAACTCATGGTTATTTGGGTTCATGTATCCATCAAGGGGAGTGTTACTCATTTCCAAAGAACTTTCTTTGCATTGTCACTTATTATTCCTTCTTTTCAGTTGTGTCCAACTTTTTGTGAAACCCCATCTGGGGTTTCTTTGGCAAAGATACTGAAGTGGTTTACCATTTCCTTCTTTAGCTCATTTTACAGATGAGGAAACTGAGGCAAACAGGCTTATGTGACTTGCCCAGGGTCACACAACTAGTAAGTATCTGAGACTGGATTTGAACTTAGAAAGATGAATCTTCCTGACTCCAGGCCTGTCACTCTATCCACTGTGCCACCTAGCAGCCCACATTGTCACTAGGAGGCAGAAATATATGCATGCAAAGGGTAGATAAAGCTCATGTGACCATGCAAGGGTGAGAGCAACTAGTATTTCATGTGCCTCCCAGGACTGTCAGAGCTGAGCTCTTCAGGATGCAAGTTAACAAATAGGGCTCTGAGTTTAAGCTACTCCAGCTGTTTCTCTTTGGGGACATGAGCAAATGCGCCACGTCCAGAATCCTCTTTCAATCCCTCTACACCTTACAGATGAGATTGGCCTGGGTTCCACAGCTCACAGGGTTTCAAGCCCAGGTTCAATCCAGTCTAGTCTAAGGATATAAAAATTCTAAACAATAACTCATAATTTTGTAATCAGTTCAGCTCCATCCTATTAGAAATTCTCATCTCTTCATGTGTGATTTGGAAGGACAACTCACTGATAAATAGAACAGAGTAGAATTTACTGAAATAATTGGAAACTGAGAGATGCAATGATGTTAAGTCCAGAGAGTGCTTCCCTACCTATCTTAAGGTTCTGAACTTTCAACCCTATATTCCTTTTCCCCTCCCCCATCCAGTCATCTAACCTGAGTGTACCCAATAACATTTTGGGAGGGGAATCGCCAGAACCTTATTTTAAAAGACTTATTTAGTAAAGGAAGAAACCATCTCAGTGTTCTCTTGTTCTTATAGTAACTGCAATTCCTAGTCTACCACCAGATACCTCAACCGGCTAACCTAGGGAATGTAGCTGGGTGCTGCAGCTTATCTCCTCCCCCAGGTGTCCAGCACTTTATCAGTAAATCCTTTTTTGTGGTCTTTCAGCCTCTTTCGAATAGAGCATGTAGATTTTCCCTTCAAATGTCCTCAAAGTTTAACATTAGCATCTCCTTAGTTATTGCTTTCTTTTTTTTAACTTGAAAGCAAAATGTTTTTTGAACCATCAGAGCTTAGCATGTGCGTGCGTGTGTGTGTGTGTGTGTGTGTGTGTGTGTGTGTGTGTATACACAAATACATAGGCAGCTAGGTGGCACAGCTGATAGAGTGTTGGGCTTGGAATCAGGAAGATCCTATCTCAGATACTTTCTAGGTATGTGACCACTGGGTAAGTCACCGAAACTATCTGTGCCTCCGTTTCCTTATCTGTAAAATGGAGATGATAATAATAGCCTTCCAGGATTATTGAAAGTATAAAATGAGATAATATCTGTAAAGTATTTCACAAACCTCAAAGTGTTATATAAATGGTAGCTATTTTACATACACGTTGTGTTGTTTTGTGTTTTGTCCTTCATATTTGAAAAGGACCATGGCATCAGGGAAATGATGACATGACCTGAAGTTGACTTTGATTTGAGTGAGGGAGGGCTACATACACATACACACATGGAGAAGGAGGGGAGGAGAGAGAGAGAGATGGAGGGAGAGAGACAGAAAGAGAGAGAGAGAGAGAGAGAGAGAGAGAGAGAGAGAGAGAGAGAGAGAGAGGGAGAGAGAGAGGGAGAGAGAGAGAGCATGCACTGGTGGCAGACAAGGGAAAACAATATCCCTTAAAAAAGGGAACTTCTCTCTTGCCACTCTAGAAAGTTTATATTAGCTTACTAAGCCTCCATTCCACCCCCTCCCCTGTACAGTTAGCAGAGCATACATTTCTACAGGGGTAGGGGAGGGTCTCTCCAAAGTCAACTTCATAATGCTAATCCCTTAAACAAAGGAACAGTTCAAGGTGAAAGAAAAGCTTGTTGAAACAGAAGGATCCATCCCTTTGTTTTGGGGCAGAGGTGATCACTGTTCATCTTTGTATCCCTAGCACCTAATATGTAGTAGATCTTAATAGGTGTTTGCTGAGTTCTGTTGAAGTTAATGACAGAAGCTCCCTTGGAATAGTAAGAACTTTTTTTTGGATCCCAGGTTCATCATTAAAAAAATTCTCTTAAAACTGCTTTCTCTGTAGCCACCTCCCTCTCTCACAAACTGGTTTAGTGTCTCCCAGAACCTTTCTTACAGGAATCCTCTTTTCTCTTACCCCATCTCTTTTGTTTTTTTTTCCTCTTGGGTCCTTTTTCATTGATTCTTCCCATAGATCCTTGCTCAGTGGATGATTATATAGTGTATTTCTTGTATTTGGACCTTGTTTGCTTTGGTCTTGCTTATGTTGATTTTTGTATATGTTGTGTCCCATACTAGAATACAGGCTTCTTGAAGGCAGGAATTATTTTTACTTTTTGTTTGTGTCTTCATCACTTAGCATAGTGCCTGGCACATGGTAAGTGTTTAATAAATTCTTGTTGGTTGATTGATTAATTGGTCATAGGCTGTTTTAGCAGATTGTATCCCAAGCCTCTGCACTTTGGAGCAACTCATCCTATCTTTTTCCTACTCTGGTTTCTTTCTCCCTTTGTTGGTCTGTCATGGCTCTTATACAGTTTTATTCTTTGGCATCATTAGGCCACTTGGATTCTGTTCAACTCCTCCCACTGAAATATCTCCATTCAGCGTTTCACAATTAACCATAGAGATTAGCAACAATACCCTCTTCCTTTGGTGGTTGCCATTGTCTTCCCTGAAAACATTTAAAATGTTTAAGAACTCACATATACCTTTCTGGGTAGAGATCTCTGGGTCTTTGCCAGATTTACAAACGTTTTAGGAAGGGCATGTTTGATGATAGCAAGCCCAAGTTTCTGTGATTCCTCTTTTGTCTATCATTTGTCTATATTATAGCATTCTTGTTGAGAGACAGGCACTGTAAAAACTCAGAACCTTATTGCTATTCATGTTTGAGATGACTAAGGAGGTGGTTATCAAGTTGCAATTAAGGCATCACATCTGTGGGAGAGCTGTTCCTATTAAGAGTGACACAGATAAAACCATCTTTGGAAGAAAAGAACTGAAATCCTGATATCTCTCAATTCAATTCAGCAAACATTTGTTATCTGCCTTCTATGGGAAAGACATGTACTGTGACACATGAGTTTGCATTCTTTACAATGCTATGTTAATTACATTAGGCCAAAGAAACGTTTAATGAAGTATGGTTTTCTTCCATTGTGATTATTTCATACAGTGCTATATGAGAACATATCTTTCCTTCTTTTGTTTTTCAATCTCTGATCTCAGTTTGTATGAATTGAATTTAGAGTGCTCTTTCTTTCTGACCAGATGATCGAGCCTTTGTTGACTGAGTGTACATTATGGACAATATTCTCAATGTAGTATCCGCAGATGCACAAGGCACTTATGTTGAGAGCCATGTGAGAATAAGAGGATGAAAAATTGGTCCTTAGGGGTTTATAGGCCTGGGAAAGACTCAGAGAATGGGAAAATGATATATGTTTGCTATTATCTAGACAATACAAGGAGAACAATAGTCAATGTGGCTTAAAGGCTTCATGGAACATGAGATGCATTTGATCATATGTCACTACTCTGAACAAAAACTTTCAGTGACTGAAGGATAAAGCCCAGAGGGTTTGGGATTCACACCCTCTACTATTGGTCCCCAAATTGCTTTTCCAATCTTCTTTTTTACTACTTCCTAACACAAACCTTCCATTCCAGACAAACTGGTTTACAATCTATCACCCAAAAATTATATTTTCAAATTCTGTTCCTTTTCTTTTTCTCCTACTCTAGAGTGCCTTCCTTCTCTTTGTTTATAGAAATCCTTCATATCCTTTAAGGCTCCATTGAAGGTCTAGGTCCTAATGGACTCTTCCTATACCTCTTCAGAAATCTTACTCTTCTATGAGCTCACAACAATTATTTGATAATTCTAACTTTTTTGGCAATTAATCTTGCATTTACTTGTGACCAATTATCTTTTAACTCTTGTATTAACTTTTAATTTTTTCTTTTCTTCCAATCTAGACTGGTCTGTAAGGCCAATGACCATGTATTATATGCTCCCTTATATTTCTCATGGTATGTTGCACAGTGCTTTGCACATAATAGGTACTTAAATCATTGTTGAATAAATATTTGAACACTGATCAAATTATTAAGGAGAGATTGAGCTTGGAACATGGTAGAGAAAACAGAGAAGTCAGTTTAGGATACTGACTAAAATATTACCTGAACCAGGAGAGTTCTGAGTTTGGGTGTCTTTTACCTTCTATCCCTACCCTTCTCTTCTCTCATTCCCATAGTGCTATAGGGAAGAGAATAGTCAGAAAGTTAAGTGGGGGATAGGCAACTCCTATGGACCAAATTAAAGAGGAAAACCCAAAAGTGCCCCTTTGTATACCACTTTTGTCATTAGCCCCCAGAAATCTTTGACTAGTCCCTAGTCAGTGTGTTGTCACATGTATATCACTTCCTCAGCTCCCCTGCTCTCTTCTGGATGTTCCATGAGCAATGGCAACCTGCTATTCTTTTGTTCTTTACTTGGTTATGTGGCCTCTTCACTTGGATAAATTGGAACAGTGAGTGCATGGGTATGACTGTGCTTGCATCTTTCGGGAAACATTCTCTCTCTCCAAATCCAGTGGGAATGGAAACAGTCCAACCTTTGGAACACCTGTGTTTCTTTTTAGCTTGTGAGTCCTCCTCCTTCTTGCTCACCCAGGAGAGGGGCAGTTTGTGTCCTCAAGATAAGAACTACACCCATTAATATGTATGATACAGGATAGAGTGTGATAGGAGCAAAGGAGAGGCCCAGATCAAACACTTTATAAAAATTTGAGGAGAAAGATAACTTTCAGCGAGGGTGGTGGGTAGTTGTGGGAATTAGGAAAAAATTCATGGAGGAAATAGTATCTGAGTAGGACTTTGAAGGAATTCAATAGGCAAAGATGAGAAGATTATGTTCTAGGTAGGGGCTAATGGTTTGCCTTCACTGAAAGAGGCAGAAGTCAAGGAAGAGGTCACTCTATTTGTCTGGAGCATGGAGTGCACAAAGGGAAATAAGACTGAAAAGGTAGATTGGAGCCAGATTGTGACTGGCCTTACATCCCAGACTGAAGAGTTTGCATTTCATATTCTAGACAGTGGAGAGCCACTTACAATTTTTTTCTTTTTTTTTTTTTTGCAGGGGGGAAGGCAGGGCAATTAGGGTTAAGTGACTTGCCCAAGGTTACACAGCTAGTAAAAGTGTGTCAAGTGTCAGGTCGATTTTGAACTCAGGTCCTCCTGACTCCAGGGCCAGTGCTCTATTCACTTCACCACCTAGCTGCCCCCTCGAGCCACTTACAATTTTTGAACAAAGGAGTGATATATTAGACCTATGTATTAGGAAGATGATTTTGGTGGTGGTATAGGAAGATTAGCAGGAGGGAGCTCAATTTAGAGGATATCATAATGGTCTAGACAGGGGGTAATGAGGGCCCAATGTAGGGTGGTAGCTATATCATGAAGAAAGGAGACAGAATCTTAAAAATTTTTTTTTACTTCTTCTGATCTATATTCCCATGTACAAATAGGAGCCAAATAAAAGAAAACAAGAAAAAGAAAAAAACAGTATTTTAGAGTTAAAATTCAAATATATAATCAAGAACAAGGAAAACAAAAAAAGTAATTTTGTTTGTCTATGTACTCATCAAATTTTTTTGTCTACAGATTGTTTTAAAAAAACAAAATATACATGTTAATTTGAATAAAATAGTAGTAATGACAACCAGATTAAAATATAAACACATATGCATATTAATTTGAGTAAAATAATAGCAATGGCGACCAAATTAAAATTTACTTGGAAAGTGTTTAACAAAATAAAAATACAATACAGCATAGATGATGTTAATTTGTGGTTTTCTAAATCAATATACTTGCACCAAGGATTTGTTTCTTTTGAGTTTGATATCATTGCTCTATATGACTGCAAATTATGAAACAATAATCTCTGAAGAATCAAGATAACAGGTAACTCAAAGGACTATGGAGGGAAGCATGAACTGTACATTATTGCCAAGGAAGACTTGAATATATCAAGTGGCAGAAAAGACACGATCAGACAAGTGTGATGAAGAAATGAAGTTGGCTGTTCATGTGGGAAGAGTAAGGGATAACAAATGGACAGCCCAAGTGCTGTATCAGAAGGGCAGGGGGAATGTACATGGAATGGTAAAGAAAACAGTAAAATAAGTAGATCCTCCAGAGAAGATTGATTGGAAGGATGTGGACAAGACTTGTATGGGATGAAAAGTTAAGCCTTTTTTTTAATCTGCACCATTGCCTACCTTGATGAGATTATAAATTCTTTGAATTATTCTCTGGTTACTAAAGAGTATGAATACTTCTTTTATATGGTTATTAATAATTTATGCTTCCTCTTTCAGGAATTGCCTTTTCATATACTTTGACCACTTTTCTGTTGGAGAATGGCTTTTATTCTTATTCATTTGTATTATTGGCAGGTAGGTTCTGTAATCAGGAAGACTCAAGTTCAAATCTGAGCTCATACACTTAGTAGCTGTCTGAATTATCTGACCTCGAGCAAGTCACTCCACTTGGCCTCAGTTTCCTCATCTGGAAAATGAGGATCACAATAGTCCCTACCATAAAGAATTATTGTGAGGCTCCAATGACATAATACACATAAATTTTGTATAAATATTAGCTATTATTATGTCCTCATAGGTTTTCGTATGTCGGATTTTTATCAGATTTTTTTTTTACTGCCCACTCAGTTCCTTTTATTATAGATGCATTGTTTTTTTTGTTTTTCAGAAGCCTTTTATTTTCATGTAGTTGAATTTTTCTTTTTGTCTTTCATAGTTTCTTTTGTGTCATAAATGCCTCAAGATTTTTCACCACTCTTCGGTTGTAAAAATATCATATTCCATTACTCTCTATTGTATATGAAATGATGATTTGTTGTATGAGATGTATGCTTGCTCCCATTATTTTCACCAAACTGCTATTCAATTGCCAAAGAGATATTGTTGAATAATGATTTCTTCTCTCAGTATTTATGGCCTTCAGATGTGGAACACTAAACTGCCATGTGCATCTAATCCTAGCTCATGATTATCTAACCTATTTTTAAAAAAAATCTAGTGTAAGATTGGGATAGAGGTAGAGATGGGGTCTGTATTTTTATTAGCACAGACAACTGCCTGGTAAGGAAACTCTCCCTATCAGTGGAGGATGGTACCATCTCTGCAACCTATAGTCTTAGAAAATTGACCAGTATTGAGAAGTTAAATGACTTGCTGACATTTACACAGTCAGTATATGTCAGAAGTAGGGCTTAAACCTGAATCTTTCTGGCTCCAGGACCAGATCTCCATCCACAATACCAGGCTTCCTTTCTAGTAGCAAATAGTTTTTTTTAAAGTATTTATTGAAATCTTTTGGTTTTTATTTTTATATCACCACAATTTACCCTAGTATCCCTCATCTTTTCCCTCCCAGAGAGCCATCCTATATGACAAATAGTAATTTAAAGAAAAAAAAGAAAAAGAAAAGGAAAAAATCAGCATAAGTAATCAATATTTTGAAAAAAGTCTGAAAATATGAGCAGTGTATAATTCTTGTGGGCCTTCTGCCTTTCTTCAAAGGGATGGGGTAGCTTTTCATTTCTTCCTTTGTACCATGTTTGTTCTTCACAATTTTGAAACACTGACTTGATTTGTGTGTGTGTGTGTGTGTGTGTGTGTGTGTGTTCTTTCCATTTACATTGGTGTAGCCGTTGTGTATATTGTTTTCTTGGCTCTGCTGACTTCACTTTGTATCAGTTCATGTAGATCTTTCTTTTCTCTATTTTCAATACATTCATCATTTCTTACAGCCCTGTAACATTCCATCATGTTCATGTACCACAATTTGTTTATTCATTCCCTAATTAATGATAGTGACACTAAATTTAATTAATAATAATAATACTAATAATAGCTAGCAGTTATATAGTACCTATTATGCACCAGGTACTACGCTAAGGGCTTTACAAATATTATCTTGTTTGATTCTTATTATAACCTTAGATGTATTATTATTTCCATTTTAACATTGAGGAAACTTAGGCAAACAAAAGGTAATGACTTACCCAGAGTCACACAGGTACTGAATGTTGAGGAAGGATTTGAACTCAGAGCTTTCTGTCTCTAGCCTAGTTCTTTCTCCATTGCACTACAAAGCTATCTCTTGGATGGGCATCTGTTTTATTTGCAATTCTTTGCTATAACAAAAAGTGTTGCTATTAATATTTTGGGGATTTTCTTCTTATCAATAGCATTCTTGTTGTATAAAACTAGGAATGGAAATTTTGGGTAAAAGGATAAGGACGTTTTAGTCACTTTATTTTCATAAATCCAAAATGCTTTCCAAAATGGTTGTACTAGTTCACAGTTTGTCAACAATGCAGTAATGTGCATATCTTCTTCCAATTCCTCCAACATTGACATTCTAATATTTTAGTCATCTCTGTCAGTTTACAGGGAGTGAGGTGAAACTTGAGGGTTGTTTTGATTTGTATTTTTATTATAATTATTGATTTGGGGCAATCTTTAATGTGGTTGTTAATAATTTACAATTCTATTTTTGAGAACTCTTAGCAAATAGTTTTTATAATTATTGCTTTATAGAATAATTTGAGATCTGGGGGCATTAAGTCCCTCTTTGGATTTTTCATATTTTCATAATTTTCCTTCATATTCTAGACCTTTCCTAGAAATTATTTTATATAATTCAAAAGAGCATGCTTTGGTATTTTGATTAGCATAACAATAAATTTGAGTAGTATTGCTATCTTTATAATATTAGTTCAACCTAACCATAGACATTGAATATCTCTAATTCTTAAGTTCTTCCTCTATTTCTACAACAACTCTTTTTATAATTGACTTTATATATGCTGTCTGTTTGATTGGGTAGATTATTCTCAGATATTTAGTGTATTTTCACTTAGCAAAACACTGATTTTTATTTTATTTTTCACTATTTTGCTGGAATTATTTATTACTCTGGTTAGATTTTTGTTTTATCTTTTGGGTTCTAAAAATAAGGCATCACGTTATTCACCAGTGGAGATATTTTATCTTCCTCTTTACTCATTCTTTTAAGTTCTTTTTCTTGCCTTATTGCTATAGTGAACATTTCTAGAACTGTGTTCAGCAGTAATTTAGAAAATGGAATTATTAATTAAGAAGACATACTAATGTGAGAGAATCCAATGTTCTGGGAAAGAGGTAGATAGAAGAATATTTTGTTGAACATTTGGCAGATTAACAGAGACAGATATGAAAACTAAAGCAATACTGTCATTGGAATATATTAGAAATCACCTGGTGAGAAAGAGAAAATAGATAAGAATTTCAAAAGTGAAACTCTATCCAGACATTTGTCAGAACCCTGCAAAAAGTAAAGCAACTAATAATTTCTTGATTTCCCTTAATGATAATTTCATTCTTCAAAAGTTAAGAGGAGTTGCTTTTCTGGAACAGACTCTCACCAATAAGGGGCAACTTCTTGCTGGAGTAGAAATAATAAGGATGTGATAGAGAGGAAGCGATAACTCCATTTTAGAATTCGGGAGATGAGAGGAAATCAAGCTATATTCTAATATACACTTCAGATTTTTGGGGATAAGAATTCAAAGTGTTTAGAGAAAGGACAATTAGAATCAAAACGACTGAACTTCTCCAGAGAATGTTAGTCCAGGAGGGATAGGAAGTTTTCAAGAATGGAACTTTGGAGCCTGAAAAAAGAAGTGACTTTAAGAGGGAAAAGGGAATGTTGACTGGAATAAACAAATGTAAATGCACAGGGAACTTATTGATTAATGTAGATTTATAAAGTTCATGTAAAGATGAAAATAAAGGCAGTTAGCATAAAATGAATACAAAACTAAAGAACTGAGCGTGCAATTTAAAAAGTAGTATGGGCCTTCATGAATAATGTTAGGAGTGTTATAGTGGCTGAAACGTGAGGCAAGCTAAGTACAACAACAAAATAAAAAAAATACATTAGGGGAAAGAGCATATAACACTTGGCCCATAGCCCTAAGCTCTGACCTTATATAAATCAGGTTCAATCATGGGAATAGCTCTATATAATTATGTCTCTTTGGTTTTTTTTTACTCACCCTTTTCCTGTGCTACTGATAAGGTTTTTGTAATGATTATGTAGATTATTAGGAAAATTCCTAGTATAGAGCTACATTTTCATTCTTGGTATAAATCTAATGTCATGGTACTAAAATGCTTTCAATTTATTGCTATAGTCTCTTTGTCAGTATTTTATCTGAAAATGAAAAAAAATCAAAATTCGTTAGTGATATTCACATGTAGTTCTCTTTCTCTGCTTTATCCTTCCCTAATTTGGGTTTGAGGATCATATTTATCTCACTGAAGGATTTTGTTAAAATTCATTAATTTTTCTATTTTAGAAGAGCTTAAATAGAGTAAGAGTCATTGTTTCATTAAACATTATATAGAATTCATTTGTCCATGTATTTTGTCCAAGAGTTCCCCCATCCCTTGAGGTACTGCTTATCCATTGTTACATTATTGTTCCCTGATGGCAGGCCAACAGTTTCTAGTAAAGCAGTGCTGAATTTTCCTCTCAAGTACACCTCATACTCATATTCATATTTTTGTAGCAAAATACAGCTTGGCCACTTTGGCTTTTCTTTATTGCTGCTGTTTCTAAGTCAGATAGCTTCAACCTCTGGTGCTTAGACCCTCTGCCCTTCCTGAAGGAATGGCTCTACACACTGGTCTGTCTTCTAACAGTATTGCCATGAATATCTTCAATGAGACCTAGTTGATCTGGGTCAACTTCTTTTTTTAGTCCCTGTGGCTCATATCAGATAAAAAAATTAAAGCCGCAAAGGACTAACTTTTGTTAGATGCGTAAATTGGAAAGTTACCTCCATAGATGTGATGATTGAGATTGTTAAAAGGCAAAATTTAGAATGAAAAAGAAAAGGACCCATGAAGGTGAAAGCCATGAGGATACCCATACTTGGGCAGGGATGGGGAAGATGGACCAGGAAAGGAGATGGGGAAGGCGCAGTCAGACATATAGGGCTCAGAATACAGCAGTGTCACAGACATAAGGGTAGGAGATTATTAGTTTCAAGTGGTAGAAAAAGATCATGGAGGAGGAAGCCTGAGAAAAAACCTTTGGATTTTTCAGTTAGCCTTGGTGACTTTGGTGAGAGCAGTTTTAGAAGCTAGATTACAGGAGGGAAAGGGGTGAATATGTGATGAGAAAGTGAAGGTAATGAGCTTCTGATACTATTCCTAGAAAGAAGGAGGAGACATATAGGACAGTAATTTGAGGGGATGGTGGGATCAAAGGAAGTTTTTCTTTTTAGGATAGGGAAAACCTGAGCATGTTTTTGGGTATAATGGAAGAAACCAGTAGAGATGGAGATACTGAAGATGTATGAGAGAGATATGGAATCAGTTCTCGGAGCAGACAGGACAAGGGTACAAGTGAAGCTTTACTCTTGGCAGGAAAGTGGGCTACCTCAACCTTTGAGACTAGGAGCAAAGGAGAAAGAATGGATGAGAATATCAACAGTTCTTGGTTTTTGGAAGACAGAAGATGAGGGAGATAATGTTCTTAAAATTCTCAGAAAAGTAAAAAAAAAATAGGTAATTCGCTAAAAAAAGAAGAGAGGGTGGATAGAATTGGGACACTGGGAAAAGAGAAGAGAAGATTTTCTTAAATTAAAATAATTTTGCACTCTAAATGGCTAACTCCCCTCCTCAAACATGTGGAAGGTCTACCACAGACATATGGAAGAAGAACAAGTCTTGGGTCCCCAGGTTGGAATTGTACAAGAAGTAACTTGCTCTCTCAATCACTAAGAACAAACATGAACTTGATATCTGAGAAAGACTTAGGTCATTTTGTCCCATAGCTCAGTACCCTAGGACTGAATGCATTAAAAGAAATAGTTTATGTTAAATGATTGAATTTTAAAAAAGAAATTCTTGTAGTTTCTTAAAAGATAAAATCTCAGTGCTCCCAGAATACAGCATCTTCTCCTGAAAGTAACTAATAGATGTACTACATCCTTGTCATAGGTCTTTATCAATTTTTCATTTTTCAGATGTTTATTTATGAAAAAAGTGTTTTTCCAAAAATCATCGTATCAGCTGCTTTCCTTTAGTTGGGATTTGAGCATGGGATAGTATTTTAATCTTACCTTGAGGATTTTCCAAGAAGATCATAGCAATTGTTATCTGAACAACACTGGCTGTGACTTTCCTAGTTCCAAAGTTACTGTAAGTTATGTTAATGCAAATATAACACCATTAAGTATGAATTCAAGATCCCTGTGTTCTGGAAAGGAAACAAGTATTTTCCTTGATACTCTGACTTTCAAAATAAAATCAAGGGTGGGTTAACTTCTTAAAATAAGCATAAGATTCACCAGGAGCTATGGCTGATGACGTATGGCATTTCAAAAAGGCTGGCTAATGTATTATTGATTGTACTTTATGTATCAGTTCTAGGAAGAAGACTATATCTAGGGGAATGTGAGGCCCAAGGAAATTCACAGTACATACTATTCCTCCTCAAACACTTTTATATAGGTGATATCAAATTAAAATAAATGCCAATGACAGACTTGAAGAGAAAAAGAAGTAACAAGATGACAGCACTCTGATTTGGGAGTGGGAAGATTGGAAATGAGGCGCAGTCTCATTTGATTTGTCTTTATGAAAATGGCAATGGTGGTATATGGGCTGATTAAATACACATAGACTTCTGACTTTTTAGAATTTTTTATCATTTTAGCACCAGTTGGAAAACCTACTTCTTTTTTTTACCTGTAAGCATGCATAGAATGCTGATCCACATTTAATGCCCATCTATGCTCTTCTCACAGGCTGCTGCCCTGAATCATTGGCCAACCTAGAGTAGCATGGCTTGATTTACCAAAGCTTTGGTCCTCTTCTCCCATTTTGTTTATCATAGGCTTGGTTCCAGCTGCTCTCAAACCACTATGCCTGTACTCTGGCCATCTTACTTGTCACCAGAACCAGGATTCTGCCCTGGGACTCTGAATAGTGAGCTGTTGCCTTATTTACATGGAACTAGGCCACCACAATGCCTTCAGCTTTAAATCCAGCCTCAGACACTTACTAGCTGTGTGACCCTGGGCAAGTCATTCAACCTCTTTTTGTCTCAGTTTCCTCAGCTGTAAAATGAAGACTCTGGAGAAGGATGTGGCAAACTACTCCAGCATCTTTGCCAAGAAAACCCCATAAATGGGGTCACAAAGAGTTGGACACAACTAAATGACTTAACAGCAATAGCACAGGCACTGTGCTTAGGGCTATACACCTATTATCTTATTTAATCCTACAACTCCAGGAGTTGTTATCCCCATTTTTCACATGAGAAAACTCAGGCAGACTCACGTGCTTTGTTCAGGGTCATATAGTTAGTAAGTGCTTGTGGCAGGATCTGAACTCCTGTCTTCCTGACTCTGGGCCCTGGGTTGTATTCACTTTGCCATTATCATCTAGTCCAAAGCCCTTTTACAGATCAGAAAACTGAGGCCCAGAGAGGTTGTGTCTTGCCCAAGGTCACACCGCTAAGAAGTGGGAGAACCATAGCTAGCTGGAATATAGTTTATGAAAAAGAGTAGTATGAAACAAAGCTGGAGAGATTGGTAGGAGTCGATCTGTGAAGGGCTTTGAACCCTGCGGTAGGGAATTTGTCTTATCCTAGGTCAAGGAGGAGCTGCTGATGGTTTTTGAACAGAGGAGTGACATGGTCAGGTCTCTGGCTTAGGAAAATTATTTTGGCAGATAAACTGAGTCTGTGTTGGAGACAGGAGAGAATGGAAGCAGGGAGACCAACTAAGAGACTACTACAATAGTTCAAGAGAGACGTGAGGAAGGCCCACACTAGCATGGTGTCCATGTGACTGGAGAGAAGGGAACAGATATGAGAGGTGTTATCCTGTAGCCTGTAGGTTCCTTTAGGGGATGGACAATATCACTTTTTGTCTTTGTAACCCCACTATTTAGTACGATATTTTGTACATAGCACTGAAGGTACTTGATAAATACTTATTGACTGGGATGCCTGACAAATTATTTTATTACTGAGGTCTTTGCTATGTCTATATAATAAAGTTGGGAATTCTTTCCCAAGGGACCATTCCCTACTGTTTTTGCTAATCTTTTCCTCATCATCTGTATTCTCATTAGATTCTTGGAGATAAATAACCAGTGACTGATGGTTGTTGTCTACCCAATTCATGGTTGAAGTTGCTTTTTCAGAGACTCCTAAAGTATTTGTGTTCTGAGAGTCGCTAGTTTATAATTTTCTTTAATTAAGAAGTGGGAGAACAAAGCTCAGGATCCTTGCTTGAGCAAAGCAGGTCCATGCCACTGAAACCTCCAGCACATTTTTTCGTGAACTGATGCTAAGTGAGGCCTCTCCCATCCTATTTGCATCCTTAAATTTTTCTTAAATGTAAGTGCAAGCCTCTCATTTTATCTTGTTGTAATTATCTTCACATTCAATTCTGCCAGGAAAATGGTGATACTTCTTATTTACAGAGCACTTTACAAGTGACTCCCTGTCCCTTTCCCCCTTATGACAACCATAAGAGGTAGGGGGTACAAATACTATTCCTATTATACAGGTAGGGAAACTGAGGTTCAAAGAGATAAAGTGACCTGTACCTGGTAACACACTTAGTAAAAAGGGCCAAGATGAGCCATGAACTCAGATCTTTTTATTATGAGCTCTTTCTGGTATACCAATTTACCTCTCTGATAAGTATTGGTTTGGATCATATAAGCATTTGGTTGAGCATGGGTGGATATTTAGCTATGTGACATCTTTCAGATCTTTTATGACCACTCATTATTTCTTGCTTGGGGAAAGTTCCAATGTTTTAGCAATTAAATTACCTGAGTGCTTATTACGTACTTTCTAACAAGTTGCTCTTACTGACTCTATGGCAATGCACTCAGCTTTTATTTATTTTCTCTAAATTTCCCTATCTGAAGTGATAGGAATGGGAATTATTTATTCTCAGCACTCTGAGTATATTTAGTGTTAAATAATTTGCATTTTGCTGAGTGATTTTTTAATAGCATGTAGAGATCCCGGAACTGTATTCCCATGAGTATAGGGCATGCTTCGCCTTGTGCAAATGATGTGCTCCTGAAAAACTATATGTAAATAAACTTTTGGGGGGGGTAAGTTGAAAGCTATTTAAAGGGCTATTTAAAGAGATTACCTTTGCTTTTTAATTTAGATTTTGATGCATCTCATTTCCTACTCTTGAAACCCTTGACTCCCATTCAATATTGAAACATTTAAAATGTTGTGTACAAATAAATGTGTGACCCTCTGTTCTTATGCATGTTACTGATTGATGCTGGATGAAGTTACACAAACATGGCTGGGGCATGACTATAAATTTGTGTTACGTAATCCCAACTGAGCCTTCAATGTTGCATGGGAGTTCTTTTATTCTTCCCTGATGGACTCTCTTTTGCATTTCCACAACGGTTGTTCTAAATCCCTTTTCTTTTCAAGTCTTTATAAATCCAAGATCCTAACCATCCATGCCTCCATTCTTCCTGGCAAGGATCTTGGCTGCTATAGTGGTGTGCAAATTAACTGGGACAAAGTAAAATAAATTTATTGACATGGAATAAACTATTTTCATCATTAAGATGTTTAATGTATAATTTATCCTTCTTTTGCTGGAATTATTTGTTTAACACAATTTGTCACTGAATTGTTCTTTAATTCTTATCAAAAAGTCAAACTTTATCACATTGAATATTAAGTGTATCTGATGAACAGTCCATTTTCCCTAGTGTACACTTGACTCTACCATTGGTTTTGAATGAGATTTAAGGCAAGAGAGTTCACAGACCATTGAAACATGTTTATTTCCATCACTTGGATAAATGTCATAACTTTTTTTGTGATAAATGGCATGGTGCAAGGTTGTGTTATATTATTCCAATTGTATTTGGTAATATTTGTAATTCCAGAATAATTCTGCTTTTTCAATACATCAGTATATTTATCAGAGTTCCTCATTCCCCTAATAGGGACAAAACTCCCAGAACCATTAGAAGTTTAAAAAATTTCTCAAATTTTTTTTTGGGGGGTGTTGATGTTTTACAGTCTCATTAAGAACCTCAGGTCCTAAGGTTCACTTTGATTTTTTGGATAGTTTTGATATATCCTTGACTAAAAAAGTAAGTTTCATCAGTAAAAATGACTGTTGTTCACTCTTCAGCCTTCCAGTCTTCACATGATCTTGTCCATATTGACATGAAATACTATCTAACACTCAAATGACAGAGAATTAACTAAAAGTGGGAAAATAGCATAATTTAGTTTCATGAGTCAGTGTCAAACATTATGAATCAGGGTAGTGTCAGTAGAAGTGCACAGGCATGTTTTTTTTTTCAGCACAAGTAAAAGAATATCATAATTACTTCTTGTTCCAAATAATTTACATATCATTGTACTTTACTGGGAAAATAGAGGCTGTCTGTTGTGTCACACCCCCTCTAGTCTATACTTCAAGCCTCCTCTACACTATATACCAGTCTCTTTCTCTTTTTTACTCCGATCTTCAAGAAAGAGTTAACCTCTTTATTGAAACCAGTTGCTCTATTTGTTCTCTTAATCCAAATTCTTTTGTCTTCAGTTGCTTCCTCTTGCAGTCCTGCAATCTTCCTCTCTCTGTCTCTTCCTCTCCCTCTCTCTGTCTCTCCCTCCTTCCCTCCCCCCCCCCCTCTCTCTCTCTCTCTGGGTCTCTCTTCCTTTCTCTTTTTCTCTTCCTCTTCCTTCTTCCCTCCCTCTCCCTCTCCTTCTCTCTCTCCCTTACCCCCCTCTCTCACTACTGACTCCTTCTGTATTGCTTACAGACTGATTCAGCTTTTCCCGATCCTAAGAAGACCTTCACTTAACCCTACTATCCTTTCAAGCTATCACCCCATATCTCTTCTTCCAATAGCCAAACTTCTAGAAAAAAGCCATTTAAACTCATCATTTCTCCTTTCTGTCTTTTAAATCACTTCTCAATCTGTTGCAATTTGACTTCTGATCTTACCACTGAGATGAAGCTACTCTCTTTAACATTACCTATGATTTCTTTATGGATAAATGAAAATGGCCTTTTATTAGTCCTCACTCTTCCTGATTCTTTTACAGCACTGACAATTTGACCTGACCCTCCACTTGGATATTCTCTTTTGTGTTTTCTAGTTCTCCTCCTGCTATGTGATCACCCTTTGATTTTTAATACATCATCCAGATTTCACCCATGAACTGTGAGTTCTGTGCTCTCTTATTCTCTCTCTTTAAACCCTCTCTTGGTAGTCTCATCAGCTCCCACAGGCTCAGTGATTATCTTTATGCATATGATGTTCAGATCTATATATCCAGCCTAATTTCTTCTTGGAGCTCTAATTATATATCACCAACTGCCTATGGAACGCTCTAACTCAATGGCTTTTAGACATCTCAAAATAAACATATCCAAAACAGAACTTAGCGTCTTTCTCCCTAAACTCATGCATCCTCTGAATTTCCTTATTTCTGTTGGTGGTAATGCCATCTTCCTACTCAACAAAACTTGCAGTCTCAGAATTATCCTTTATACTTCTCTTTCTCTTATGCCACATATCTGATCAGTTATCAAGTCTTGTTCATTCTATCTTCACATCTCCCATAACCCTTTCCATTATTACATCCTTTCCATTATCACAGCCAGAATCTTAGTTCACATCATCTTTGTCTTTCACTTGGAATATTCTTAGAGTTTCCTATTTAGTTTCCCTGTTTCCATTCCCTATCCCTCACTTTATCCTCTACATACCTATCAAAATGATATTCCTAAAATAAAAGACCGCTAATGTCACTGTCTTGCTAAAAAACTTTCAATGGCCTCTTCAGTGCCTCAAGAATAAGATGGAGACTTCTTACCTTCACATTTAAAGCCTTTTCCAATATAGCTTCGTTCTACCTTTCCAAGTGTACTGTACACTATTTCCCTTTGTTCACTCTGCATTACAGTCAAACTGATCCGTTTGAAATTCCCCAGACTTGGCATTGTTTTTCACCTTTCTAACCTTCATAGTTTGTCCTCCACGCCTGGAGTGCATTTCCTCCTCACCCCCATCTTCTTTTAAGGCTCAACCATGTGGCCACCTTATACAGAAAATCTTCATTGATCTCTTGTTGTTAGTATTGTTTCTTTCTTTAAGTTATCACACACACATATTACACACACACACACACACACACACACACACACACACACACACACCCCTATGTTTCTTTATTGAATCTCCATTTTTATTGCTGCTTTTTTATGTTGCATCTCCCCAGTAGAATGCAACATAATTGAATGCAGGGGATGTTTTTCATTTTTCCTTTGTATCCCTAAAACAAAACAGTGCTTTTCACATAACAGGTGCTTGATAAATGTTTGTTGGATTGCACTGTATGGAACTGGCTCCTTAAACTGCTGTCTCCCAGAAAGTAATTTTCAGCCTTGGTCATCTGACTATATCTTTATTGTTCTGATATCTTAGAAATAAATAAAAGGGAAGGAGGTTAAGAAGCAAATGAATGGAGGCAAAGCAACAGCAAGTTAACCTAAATGAAACCCATCTAATATTGCAGAGAAAGTCCAAATTTGGAGACTTTAGCATTTAGTAGTTGAAGATGGATCTACTGGGGGAGGTTGTTCCAAGAAAGACTAGCTTTCCATAGCCTGATCTCAGAACTCCCATTAGCAATGATATAATGAGCATAGATGGGCATAGTACATATTGAACAGATGGCTCCACTGCAGGAATTAACTTTTACAGCAAAGATAAATTTTTCTGTGCTCAGTTTTTCCTCCTATGCTTTGTTTCAAAGTAGGAAAATAGTCGTTGATGATGAAAAAAAAGAGAGAGACGTATTTCTGAGTGGTTGCAGTTAGAGTGATTTAGAGGCAAGCAGGTCAAATTACCATGGACAGCAATTGAAGCATCCAGTATTGTGTCACGATTTCTGAAAGGGGCAAAGAATTGAATAAGGAGGACAGGGAGAAGAGCTATTAAAAAGATGGGAGAAACAGTAGTATCAGGTACAACCTGGGCAAGGTAGGCATAGGGCCATGGTGGGGAGGGGTTATACATTGAGGAGTACTCAACATGTCCAAATAGGAATCTAGGGAATAAGGAAGAATTCATGGATAGACATAGAATGTCAGCTTAGAGGATACATGGAACATCATTAAATAGTTTAGTGCCCAGTATTCAGTCCACTTACTTGCTTTACTTGAAATCTGACTCTCCTCTGATGATGTCATATACCTTACAAGGTTCACCACTAGAAGCTACTTCTTTCACTGCCTCCAACTCACAGGGCCAGGAGGAAGAGTGGTTTCCATGCTCCTCATTTTTGCTTCTAGACAATTCCTTTTGTATTATCCTTCAATAGCCTTTCCTTTTTTGAAGTCTATGTCTCAAACATTTATACTATCTTCTCTTCCACTCTATCTATTGTTAATTGCTGACCTTTGGACCACTCTTCTAACTTTTTTGATGGCTTTCACACTTGTTTCATAATCTTTTTCTTTCCCTCATTCCCTATCATCATCTGGACATCAATAATCATATTGACAAGCCCTATAGCATCTTGACCCCACAATTCCCCAACCTCTTCAACTTTAACAGCTTTCTTTTTCACATTACTTCAGTCAAACACTGACTTGGTTGTACCTTAGACTCACAATCTCTAGGAACTGCACCACCCCCATGACCTGTAGATGGTTTCTATAGGTCACATCTATAATCTGGGAATTTGCAATTTCAATCTGCTATGACAAGCTTTCATCTTTCTATCTTTGTTACCTAAACTTTATATATCCTCACTCTTATTGTGACCTTTGGTCCCTGAACTTAACCCTATCCTCCCAGTCCACTCACTGACTCTGCTTGTACTTGCTTGACTCCATAGTCTGTCACTTTCATTAACAAATTTTCTGAGAATCCCATACCTCCCTGATTTTCTGCCATTTCTAAACTGTTTATCTTCATCCTTGAATAACTCCAGCCCTCTTTCTCTGCTTTTGCTCCAGGGCTATGGAGAGTCATTATAGAGTCACAAAATTGAACTAATTTCATTTATTACAAATTTATGGGATAGAACCTCAAATGATCCTCTTACTGCTGCTTAGAATTTCTCCAGCTCCTCCTTTATTGGCTTTCAGTGTCATTCTCCATAGTAATAGTTTCAAAACTTATCTTTTTTTTCCTTTTGATTTCCCCTTCTCTCCTTCCTATCACCTTTAAATTTCCTAGCCTTCTTCTTCACTGATGAGTTTGAGGTTGTCAAGGGCACTTAAAACTTTTCATAAACTAACCCTTTCCTAACTTTCCAGCCTTCTTATACCCTACTCTTCAATTCAGTGACATGCCCTCCTGGCTGTTCCATGAATACGACATGCTCTTGGCTCTGGGAATTTTCCCTGACTGTCCCCTATGTCTGTAATGTTCTCCCTTCTCTGCTTCAACTATTGACCTCCATTACTTCCTCTAAGGCCCAGCTAGAGCTCCACCTTCTATAGGAAACATTTGTTAACTATTTCCTATTTATCCTGTTTATCTCTCTCTCTCTCTCTCTCTCTCTCTCTCTCCTTCTCTCTCTCTCTCTCTTCTCCCCTCCCCTCTCCATATTCTCTCCCCCATTAGACTGTAAGCTCCATGAGGACAGGGACTGTCTTTTGCTTCTTGTTGTATCCCCAGGGCTTATCACAGTGACTGGCATATACTAGGCACTTACTTTATTAAATTAAATTAAATGTTTATTGATTGGTTGATTGACTGAAGTTCCTCAATTCCTTTCTTCCTTCTCAAACCTTCTCAACATCACCCACTATCTGCTCTTTCTTCTGGTCATATTAGGAGAGATTATTCCTGCTCCTTGAGAAGAATAATCCAGCCATCTATGGCTTTGATTCTATTCCTTCTTGTCTCCTCCAGTCTTCATACATATCCTTTCTCTTAAACATCTTCAATCATTTCCTCTTTGCTGCCTGTCCACAAATGTCCTCAGTGTTCTTTATTCTTGAAAAAGCTTTCACTCAACCCTTCTATTCCAACCACTATTTTATCTTTTTCACCTCTACAGCAAAAATTTCTTGAAACAATTATTTACCCTGGTTACTCCTACTTTCTTGCTACCAATTCCCCTCAATCCCTTTCAGTTAGGCTACAAAGGCTGGAACTGCTCTCTTAAGTTTCTAAATGACCTCCTAACTGCCAAATCCATCAGTCCAATTTTTCAGCTCTCCCCTCCTTGGTTGCTCTTCAACCTTTGCTAATATTAACCACTCAGTCAAATGAAATATTTTAGAAGTGCTTAGTATAGTGCCTGTAACATAGTAGGCACTGTATAAATGCTCATTCCCTTCCCTTCTCCCTTTCCATTTATTCTTATTGGATGCTTTCTCCTCCCTTGGCTTCAGAGACACCACGTTCTTCTGATTCTACCTTTCTAAATGATCTATTCCTGTCCTTGCAGGCTCCCTATCCTCTTCCTGACCCTTTAACAGGAGTGGGGAAGTATTTTCCAAGGGTTGGTCTTTAGACATCCTTTTTTCTTTCTCCCTCTACATATTTTCCCTTGACAATTTCATTCACTTTTATCCCTTCAATTATAATGTCTGTGCTGATGACTCCCAAACATATATCTCTAGCCTATCTATTCTGAGTTCTAGGAACACATGTCCAAATACCTTCGTGGAGAACTACTCTATCTGCGTGTCCCACTGGATCTCAAATTCAACATTTCCAAATAGAGAGTTATTATCTTTCTTCCTAAATGTGCTTCTTCCAAATTCATTATCCCTGTTTATAGCATCATCATTCACCCATTCTCCCATGTTGGAGTCATATGTGATTCTCTCTCTCTCTCTCTCTCTCTCTCTCTCTCTCTCTCGTTCTCTCTCGACATTATTTTGCATGTATTTATATAATTCAAATTACCTAGGACAGAATTTTTCAGGTAAGAATCACATACCTATCTTCAGGATGAATGAATAAATTGGCCAAGCAGCTTAGGGTTGTATCTCCTGTCATTCTGAGGTCAATTCAATAATTTTTTTTCAAGAGAAATATTGACTTTGGATCTGAAAAATTGAAAGCAAATTATTCTGGAAATCACTAAGTGAGAATAAACACAAGGTTATTCCCTTTGATATCATCTTCTCAAGATATTCTTACTCTGGAGATAAATGCAGGTCAGATTTTGGCAAACAAACAATGCCTTTCCTTTTGCAAATTTAGCTTAATCACACCAACAAATATTTGTTGCCTGCTTACTGTATGTAAAGGATTTTACTCTACAATGTGATATTTAATAATGTCTATCATTTTTATAACTCTTTGATTTCGAAAGTGCTTTCCAAATATTATCTCATTTTATCCTCATAATAACACTGGAAGACAGATGCTATTATTGTCCCCCTTTTACAGATGAGGAAACTGAGGCAGACAGAGGTTAAGTGATTTGCCCAGGGCTACACAGCTAGTAAGTGTGTGAAGCCTGATTTGAACTCAGGTCTTCCTGCCTACAGATCTAGTGCTATATTCATTGTACAATCTAGCTGCCTACTACTGTATTTTGAAATAATGTAAATTCATCTCAAGCAAATGACTGAAACACAGCTGGAAAAATAAAATTTCACAGATGAATAAGAATGAAGGAGACTCATTTGCTAACTATGGTGAAAAGAACAGAGGTTATTTTCAATAACAAAGGTTGTAATTCTAAGTTTAGAAATGCTAGCTATTAACTTTAGGAGGGAAGTAAGTAAGACAAAATTGCGAGAGTCTGCAAATATGAAGGCAATAAAATCGCAACAAGAATCTGAAAGTAGTTAAGAGCAAAAAATGAGCCTCTGACTCCAGCCATGCTAGTTTTCAGATTAGACTGTCTTTGGAAGAATAAAAAATTTCTAGGCTGAAGCCACAGGTTAGGGTTTGGTTTTACTAATTACTGGAAAGTAGGAAGAAAGGCTGGGATCCTTTGTTGGATTATGTTGCAGACTGCTCTTTGATAGTAAAAGAACATTTTCCTGATGGTGGTTATTTCTTTATTGCCTTAACTTTCTTTACCACTCTCTCAATTTCTGACCTAAAAACCACTTTCATTTCTGCACTAAAAATGAATTCCTGAATTTCTAAGTCTTGTGTACATAAAGGAAAACATAGTTGAATTTGTTTAGAGTTTTTATGGTTCCTTCAATGGAGAACAGGCTATTAGGATTCATTTAATTAAACTGTATTCCCCCAGTATACTGAGAGACATTTTTTCCCAGTAGATAATTTATTTATTTGGATATCTTTGAAGGGTTTTATTTATTAGCTTTTATTTGGACACATTAGACTGGCTTTGTCAAATTGTACTTTGATGATAGGATATTAATCAAGAACTAAAAGGAACTTCAGAGGTCATGTAGTATGCCTTCCTAACTCCTCATTTTACAGGTGAGAAAACTGAACTCTATGGAGGGTAAGTGACCTGCCCCAGGTCTGAGAAGTAGTGAGCACCAGATGTAACATCTGAACCCAGGTGCCTTTACTATAGAACCAGGGCTCTTTCTACTGTACCAAGAATAGGTGTGGCCTCGCACAAACTGAGACCTGGGAAAGACCTTGATTTAGAAAGGCCAAGGTCACCCCCTGCATCCTGGGCCATGGCCAGTTGTGTTGACCTTTGTCTTGCCACTGAACTCTGATGATTCTGGAGAAGAGAGTGAGGCTGATGACTTTGCACAGCAATGCCTCATTTAAATCCAATTCACTGGCAAGCCATCACTCTCATGATGTTATTGGCCCCCTTTGAGAATGAAGGATGAACACCACCACCAGCAGTGTTCCCTCCTATAAGAGCTTTTCTCTTTGCATCAAAGTGGTTACTGAAAAATCAATATTCTAGCTATGTAGTACGGTTAAGAATTGGAAAACATATATTTCTATTATATGGACTCGGTCTCCCCTCACTGGTATTTGAATGTAAACTCAGGTTTTTCTAGTGTCAGGTTTGTTGTTGTTACCAAAAGGTATCCTGGGAGAAGAGTGAATTAATTGGGTTTGGGAGAGGCTTAAAAGTTTCTAGTGCTTATCAGTATGTCGGACCTATTTTTTGTTTTTCTATAGTGTTTGAATTCATTCTACCAAATACAGGTTGTACCTCCTCAACTTTTTAGTTTGGTAGATGACTAGTAAAGGGTTATCTAAGGCCCAGAGAAGTTAAGTGATTTAATCCTAGAGTCACAGCTAGTAAGTATCAGAGTTAAACCCAAGTCTTCCATCCTCCAAGTTCAGCACTCTAGTCCTTATGTTATTCCATAAAAAACTGTTTAATTTTCTTTGTCCCTAGGACACTAGGGACACTCACTGGTACCTTCTCCTTTTAAGTTTGGTACCTTTGCAAGCTAGATTAATTCTTTAGGTCTCTAATACCCTATTTAGTAAGCCACATATTTATTTAAGTTTCTTCATTAGTTTCATGGAATTAGGGTTAATTAACTGGGAAGCTTTAAAATCATGATCTAGCTTCCTAATATGATCCATGATGAAATAACAGACATACCTTATTTCCTAAAAGTAACTTATTGAAGACTATGAAGATATAACCCTTACAGTAAGAAAAAACAATCACATAATTTTTGAGCTAGAATGGATCTTAGGGACCATTTAGTAAAGGCTTTCTTCTCATTGGTGAGGAAGATAAAGCCCAAAGAAGGGAATTGACTTGGCCTAGGTCATGCAACTAGTGAGGGGGCAACCTGGATTAAAACCTTGGTTTTTTGACTCCTGGACCAGTACACTTTCCCATAGTATCACATTGCCTCCTATAGAATCTCCAGTATTTCTAAGGTTAGGTACAAACTGAAGCATTGCTGGAAGATCTCAGTCGTTAAGCCTGAAGAATTATCCAGATTGTCTAGATAACAGCTAGGAAAAGAGACTTCATGATGCTCAGCACTATACATTATCCACAAAAGATAGGGGATTAAGAAGATAAACATACAGAGTCAGTATCCTATGAACAAAAGCTTTCAGCTTTTGTGATCAGATAACATTCTACGTAAGTAGGCTAGCAACTCTTGAGTGCCAATCTGTCCAAGGAGGGAGTTGACTGTTTCTCTATGTAAATTTGAGAACAATATAAAGGAAGTTGAAATTAACAAGGATAAATTTTGAAGAAAAGGACTGAGGAACAATACAATAACAAACAACTTTGTAACTGGAATGTGCCTGTCAGAGGAACAGTTTAATTAGACATGACCTCTCCCCTTAAGGAATGCTTAATCTAATGGGAGACCTAACGAGTAAAGATATCAGATAAATTATGATTATGACAATTTGGTGTAGATTTATCACACACAGACTATAAAATAAAGATGGATTTTATAACCCTTACAATAAATATTTGTCTTAATTACAAGCCTCATGTTATATACACAGAACTCTAATTTCTCAGGTTCCTACTGGATGTAAAGGAGCTAAGGACACTTTTTGAACTTATACTTCTCTAGCTTATTGTGTCTCTATCTTCATTCTAGGGCAAATCTGGAAATGTCAGTTTCTGACATTCTCTAAAGGGTAGTCACTAGATCCCCTTATAGTCAATCACTCAGTCTTACAAAGCTAAAAATACAGCAAAGTTAATAGAGAATGAGCTTGCAAATAAGTCCCTGGAGAGCTAAGATATTTCTTTCCTATCCCTGCCTTCTCCCTGGTTAATTTTCTTCCCAGAAACCTGTACAATCTTAAAACATATAGTACCCCTGAGTGGAGTTTCAGTAAGAGTAAGGGTGGCTTTGCTTCTCTCTGTCACTATCTGCTCAGGGTTTACTATAGGCCTAACCTGCTAAGAAGTGGTGGGTGTTATCTGCAGCCTTTGCTTCCCTCTTCTCCTTGCTCTGATTTCTGTAGCTCAGCATCCGATGCCACTGTGCTTCATAGATCTCCCTCTTGTTTGGTTATCTTCTAGAATTGCTGTAGTTCTGTAGATAGCTCTAATAAAGTTCCCTAGGGGATGAGCTCTTTAGCAGCTGGCCTAAATATAGAGAACACTCTGAAATCTTGTTCAAATTTGTTACAAATCAAAAATAGACCTCTGGGCTAGCCTGCCTCTGTTATTTTGAAAGAAATCATTTTGTACATTTGAGACCCAGAGCTCAGGATGGCATGGGAACATTCTCTTATTGCACCATTCAAATAAAGCTCTTTTCTACTTCCGGCTAGCTTAGAGTCTGTCAACCCCAATTGTATCTTTCCTCTTCTAGTACCCAGGTGATGGTCTCTTGCTCGAATCAGCATCACATAGCATCATAGAATGTTGGAGTTGAAAGTCTATCTAGTCCGACCTATACCTGGACGTGAATCTCTTTAATAGCATAGGTCACAAATGTTCATACAGACTTTGTTCTAGTAAGAGAGATGCCACTGAATCTCAAATCAGTCTATAGAAGGGTGTGCTGATAAATGTTTAATAACTGAATCTGTGAAAAAAATGTATGTGTGACACACTTTTGAGTTTGATCTATATTAACATTTTCTTTCTTAAGTATAGACAAGCACCCAAAACTATAAATCAAGCCATGATTTGTAGCATTTGCTGACTTCTGAGGTATCACACTAAGACTTACACTGAAAATTTAAAAATTGGTTCTCACCCAGCATCCAGGTCTATTCCAATGAGTCCTATCTGCTCCTGGGGTGAAAGTATTTAAACTTCAATTTCAATATTTGCCCTTCCAGTGAATAGTCTGAATTAATTTCCTTAAGTATCAGCTGATTTGATCTCCTTCCTATGCAAGGGATTCTCAAAGGTCTTTTCCAGCATCACAATTTGAAAACATAAATACTGTGGCGCTCAGCTTTCTTCATAGTCCAACTCTCATAGCCATACGTTGCTCCTGGAAGAACTGTAGCTTTGACTATATGGATCTTTGTCAGCAAAGTGATGTCTCTGCTTTTTAGTATACTGTCCAGATCTGCCATAGCTTTCCTTCCAAAGAGCAAGCTTTTTAAATTTCGTGGCTACAATTGCTGTCTGCAGTGATCTTTCAGCCCAAGAATATAAAAACTGATGCTGCTTCCATTTCTTCTCCCTCTGTTTGCTGGGAAGTGATGAGACCAGTTGCCAAGATCTTAGTTTTGTTCATGGTAAGCTTCAAGCCAGCTTTTACATTATCCTCTTTTATCTTTATCAAGAGGCTTCTTAATTTTTCTTCACTTTTTGCTATTAGTCATAATGTCTGCATATCTGACATTGTTGAAATTTCTCCCAGCAGGCTTTTGATTCATCCAGCCTGGCATTTTGCATGATGCATCTCCATGTAAGTTAAATAAATAAAGTAACAACATGCAGCATTGTTGTATTCCCTTCCCAATCAATTGTTCCATATTCAGCTCTAACTCTTGCTTTTTTGGCCCACATACAGGTTCCTCAGGAGACAAGTAAGATGATCTGGTATTCCTATCTCCTTGAGGATTTGCCATATTTTGTTGTGTTCCACACAGTCAAAGGCTTTAGTATAGTCAACAAAGCAGAAGGAGATGTTTTTATGAAACTTCCTTGCTTTCTCCATAATCCAATGAATGTTGGCAATTTGGCTTCTAGTTCCTCTGCCTCTTTGAAAACCAGACTGCTCTTCTGGTAATTCTCAGTTCACATATTGCTGAAGTCTAGCTTGCAGAATCTTAAACACAACTTGCTGGTGTGTGAGATGAATGCAACTGTTTAGTAATTTGAATATGCTTTGGCATTGCCTTTCTTTGGGATTCAGATGTGAACTGATCTTTTGCAATCCAGTGGCCACTGTGGAGTTTTTCAAATTTACTGGTATATTGATGCAACATTTTAAACAGCATCATCTTTTAGAATTTTAAATAGCTCAGCTGGAATTCTTATTGTTAGTGATGCTTCCTAAGGCTCACTTGACTTCATTCTCCAGGATGTCTGCCTCTAGATCAGTAATTACACCATCATGGTTATCAGCAATATTAAGATTTTTATTGCATAGTTTTTCTATATGTTCTTGCTACCTCTTCTTAATCTCTTCTGTTTCTGTTAAGTCCCTACCATTTTTGTCTTTTGTTATGCCCATTTTTGCATGAAACATTCCCTCGCTATCTCTAATTTTCTTGAAGAGATCTCTTGTCTTTCCCATTCTATTGCTTTCTTCCATTTCTTTGCAGTGTTCATTTAAGAAAAACTTATCTCTCCTTGCTCTCCTTTGGAATTCTGCCTTCAGTTGGGTATCTCTTCCCCTTTCCATTTTTTCTTTCCTCAGCTATTTGTAAAGCCTCATCAGATGGCCACTTTGCTTTCTTGCTCTTTTTTTTCCTTTAGGATGCTTTTTGTTCCTGTTGCTGTTGCAATATTTTGAATCTCTGTCCATGGTTCTTCAGGCACTCTATCTACCAGATCCAATCTATTCATCACTTCTACTTCATATAAATAAGGAATGTTATTTAGGTCATACCTATACAGTCTGATGGTTTTCGCTGCTTTCTTTAATTTAAGCCTGAATTTTGCTATAAGAAGTTTATGATCTGAGCTATGGTCAGCTCTAGGTCTTGTTTTAACTGACCCTTGGCTGCAAAGCATATAATCAACATGATGTCAACATTGATAATCTGGTGATGTCCATGTATAGAATCACCCTTCGGGTAGTTGAAAAAGAGTGTTTGCTATGACCAATTCCATTTTCGGGGAGCTTTAATTGTCAAGAAGCTTTCTTTATATAAGCCTCTATTTTCTTACCTGCAAATTCCACCCATTGTTCCCACTTCTGCACACTGGGGCCAAAGAGATAAAATGTAATCTTCCGTTTGATAAGCCCTTTAAATAATTGAACACAGAGGACTTTACATTTTATTCTAGAGTTAAAAGAAATCCATTAGGACTTATTGAGGGTGGGAATGATATGGTCAGAACTGTGCTTAAGGAAAAATCACTTTGATATTTGTGGGGAGAATGAATTGGAGTGGGAGAGAGATTTGAAGTAGGCAGACTAATTAGTAGGCCATTGCCATGGTCCAGGTTACAAGTGATGGGGGCTTTGAGGTGTTGAGTATGTGAATATAGAGAAGGGGTCAGATATGAGAGACATTGTAGAAGTAGAAATGGCAAGATCTGGCAAGTGATTGGAATTGTAGGTGAGTGGGCAGTGAGGAATTGAGGATAGTACTGGGATTATGAACTTAGGAGACTGGAAGAATTGTGGTGCCCTTGATAAAAATTAAGAAATTCCATAAAGGGATGGTTTTTTGGTGAAAAGATTATGAGTTTCATTTTGGACATATTAAGTTTTACATGTCTCTGGAACATCCAAAATGAAACATCAAAAAGGCAGTTAATAATGAGGGAATAGAGCTCTGGAGGGACATTTGAGCCGGATATATAAATCTGTGAATCTCAAAGATAGTAAGTGGACCCATGGGAGTTGATGAGGTCACCAAAAGAGAGTAGAAAGAGAAAAGAAGGAGATGGAGGAGTCCACAGTTATTCTGAAGTCAATAAAAAAGCACTGAGGATTCTCAAGTTGGAATGTGACGTGGTAAGACCCGTGCTTTAGAAAGATGATTTTGGCAGCAGTGTGGAGGATGGATTGGAGAAGGCAGATGGTTAGTTGTCTACTACAATAGCCCAGGCAAGAGATGATGAAGGCCTGAACTAGGGGTAATGACTGTGTGATTGAAGAGAAGGATGCTCCGTGAGACAAGACTGGAAGCAAGATCTTCTTGACTCCACAATTATCTCTATATCTGGTATGCCATTCTGATTATTTTTTGCCTTGCACATATAAGGTGCTTAATAATTGTTTGTTGAATGAAATGGAGTGTTGTCTGCCCCTAGTTAAGCAGAATCAATTAAATTCTGTCAAAGGAGAAATTAGTTCTTTCTGAAAAACCTCATTCTGATTTGATGCCATGATACACTATTTCTACTGGTGATTAGACTTAATAGCTTATCCTGTTTTAAAGAGATATTGGAGACACACATTCACTTAGAAAGGTACCATATCTGTAGTGCTTATATTGCAAAGCCTTTTATTAAGCTCATTTCCTCTACAAAGGCATAGTTCCAGTCTGTCTATAAGTATTTGTATTTTTTCAAACCACTCCTGATGTTGTGAGTCCACTGAAGTTCCTAGAAAACAATCATTTGGCTACAGTCTTACATAAGAAACTGGCTTCTTTCTGTATTTAAGGGCAATTTGCTTCTCTTGAAAATCATCCAAGGAGACTCTAGGCTTCCTAGAATGAATTCAGGTCCCACCACACTAATTCCAATAAAATAAATTTAACACAAATTCTAAAAGGCTTTCACCTTTGCATTAAAAAAATTAAAATTCCACTTCTGACACTAGTTAGGTGATATTAGGCAAATTACAACCTCTATAGGGCCTCATTTCCCCCTTTAAAATAAAGCGTGTTGGACTAGATGCCCTTGAGATCCTTTCCAACTTTAAATCAGAGGATCAAAGAAAATATCTTTTTTCAGGTTCGTAGATTATCTTTGGATTTTAAATTGTTCAAGATTTCCCTAGTCCTAAGATTGGATAATGGTGTTTTCCCCCTAAGGCTGGTAAGATTTCCTTGATGCTAGACCACTGGCCTCAACTTTCAGAAAGGACATACCACTTTTACTTTCTACCTTTATGCAAAGATAATGCAAAAATTACTTCTTAAGCTATTGCTTTCTGGAAATGATCTTTGCTTGACTTCAATTCATACTCTTTAAAAAAGTCTTGAATTTAATTTTCTAGTTAGTCTTTAACACATCTTATGATTTTGTATTCATTTAATATTTTCCATTAAAGTGATTACTAATAACTGGATATTACCCATTTCCCCTTTTAGAATAGAAGACTGCATGTGCTTTCTAAAAATTAAACCCCACTATGACATCTATGGCATGTCCTTTTTATCCCCTTAATTACTCATTTTATTCTCGAAGAGAAATTAGTTTGAAATTATTCTTTTTTATCCAAGAGAATAATTCTGCATCTTCCTAGACATTCATGTTTTTCATTTTACCACAGGAACAGAGAACTTTCTGGATTTTAGGATTTTTTTTATATTTTCCTTTAGGGCCTTCCATTAGCTTTCCATTGAGGATCTGCACAATAGATTGGAAGCTTCCCTTTCCTTTGGGTCTTTTGGTATTTTGTGGATACCAATGGGACATCTGGTCATCTTCTATCATCCTTCACTCTCATTAGATGGCTGGTCCATCTCCTTTTCTGGTCATGCATATCTTTGCTGATGATACCTCTATGCTACTTCTTACATATAAATCATTTTTGTAATATGCTGTAATCTGTTTATACCGACCATACATATTTTATTGCTCTTTGAATCACCTGTAATTTTAATTCTTCAGAGATCATATCTCTATAGTATCACCAGGAAATTATTGGTGTTGGAAAGAAGGATTTTTTTTCTCTCTCAAGGAACAGGTTGGGATCCTTGAGAGCATTGCCAAAATTCTTAAACAGATAGGTGAGAACTGATAAGTATGAGTATTAAATTGGGCACCTAGCAATCAAAAGCCTTCCAGACTGAAAAGAATGGAAACTTCAGAGTATTAGTCCTGTTCATTGCAGAAACCTGGACTAAGCAATTGTTTTTCCTCTATTGATGCACAAGTTTCATTGATCAATCAACTAGCATTTATTAAGTACTATGTCTAGGCACTGTGCTTTTCATGTTTTTATGTTTTATTATTTTTTCATCTAAACAACTTTTAATTTTGTTAAAAACAAAGAAACAGACATGGTTCTTCCCTAAGGCATTCACCGTGTAAATGGAATGGAACTGTGTGAACTCAAAGAAAAAAGTGGATATATATTCAGGGCATAGGCTGGACTTTTTGCCCCTAAGTCCATTTTTGTGCTCTTAAACTCTGCTTAAACAGCCAAGACTAAGTGACAACTTTTATAATTAAAAAGTGAATCTAATCAGTTTGGATAATTCTGTTCACAAATCCCCTGCATTTGTATGAATACTTTATAGGAAATCTTCAAAATTTACAAGTTAATAGTAGAATTTATTAAAAATCAGAGCTGTGGAGGATCTTAGCTCAACTCCTTCATTTTACAGATAAGGAAACTGAGACCTGGAGAGGTTAAGTGACTTGACTGAAGTCACACTGCTAGTTAGAGGCAGAGTCAAGACAGGTCTCTAGGCTGCCTGTGTCCTGGGAAAGAGCTATTTTCAGAATGCTACGGAGTTTCCCTTATTTAGCCTTGTTTTGGTTGTGCCCATCCTGGGAATACCTAGGGAGTAAATAATAAGAATCAATTACTGAACATTTCTCAGGATTTAAAGCAGAAAGAGACCTTAAAAATAACCTAGTACAACCCCTAATTTTACGGATAAGGAAGCTGAGGCCTGGAAATATGAGTATTGGTTGAGGGAACCAGGCATATTTAACCCAGAGGATAGAAACCTCAGGGACAACATGCTAGTTGTCTTCCAGTATTTGAAGGGCTATCATGAAGAAGAACTAGGTTTGGACTGTTTGGCCCAAAAGGCAGAGCTAGTAGCGATGAGTGAAAATTTCAAAGAGACAAATTTAGGTTTGATGTTAGGAAAAAGTTCTTAAAAATTAGAGCTGTCCAAAAGTGGAATGTGTTAACTTGAAAGGTGGTAGATTTAAGAGGCCTTTAAAAAGAGACTGGACAACCTCTATTGCAGATATAATAGTGGGGGTTTCTTTCATGTAAGCATTGAACTAGGTCCTTTCCAACTCCCAAACTCTCTGAAACTTTGATTCTATGCCTAAGGTTACAAAGAGAGTTGAACCTTATGAGTCTAAATCTAGGGCTTGTCCCACTATATCATGGTCTCTTTCGTTGAACACCTACTGTGTGCCTTTTTTCCCTCCAAACTCTTCCCTCTTCCAAACTTCCTCATTTGGGGCATCTTTCTTATTAATAATTTTGCTTCATATAGTTGTTAATAGTTTGCAATTCTTTTGAGAATTGTTTGTTCTTATCCTTTGACGACATATCTATTGGGGTATGACTTTCAGTTAATCATGCATATGTATATATGTGTGTACGTATGTATGTGTGTGTGTGTGTGTGTGCATGTATGTTGTGTATATATCTTAGACACCAAGCTCTTACCAAAGACTTTTTTCCTAGTTGACCACTTCTCTTCTTATCCTAGATACCTTAATTTTGTTTGTGCAAAAGTTTTTAAATTACATGTAATCGAAATATTATATTTCTTCTGGCATTGTCTAGATTCCTTGTTGAGTTAAGAATTCATCTTTTATCTATAGCTAGGAAAGTTATATACCTGCCTCTAGCTTTTTACATGGTGTGATCTTTAATATTCATGTCATGTATCCATTTTGAATTCATTATGGAATATGGTGTAAGATGTTGGTCTAAGACTAATCTCTGTCAGAGTATTTTCCAATTTTCTCAGCATTTGGGAAGGCTTCAACTTCTTGAAGTTTTGAAGGGAGGGGACAGATAAGATATGGCAGAAAGCAGAGGGTATTTCAAGTGGTAAAAGCCAATTATAATGGCTCAATTTCAGTTGCTTTTAGGACATTGGAGATATTCTAAAAGCATTGAGAAATATGGGACTAGAAAGAGATTCATGCATAAGGGGTAGATACAGAGATCTAAGAGTGTGTGACACACATGGTTGTATTTGAAATTATTCAAAGCATTCTTCTATTAACTGTTGTTCAGGAAAAACATAGCCCTTTGCAATAGTTAAAAAAATCTTGTATGTATTTCTCTCTTATCACCAGAAAGTTGAAACTCATAACTGGAAAGTTGGCTGAAAGATCATGAATTTCAATAAATGCAGTGACATGTAGAAGATTTAATATAGGTCATACAATTTGAGAGAGCATATCTGCATTATTGAAACCATGACTTTTGGACTATTGAAGTAAATGTCTACTTTTCTAATGACAAAATATAAGAAAATTTCATCATTCCAGCCATATGATCACAATTTTAACATTAAAATTATTGTATCTGATATACAAGACTGAATGGCAGCAGTAACTTTGATGTGTATTTTTTAAATATAATGTTATTTATGTTGATAGCAATGAAAAAGTGAATGTAAATTAGAATGGTTATGGTCTTTTTGTTGCAGTGGTTGTGAATTCATTTTCAGCAGCCTTTGGTGACTAATTATGGACTATAGTGAAAGCAAAATGAAACACATGCCAACCCACTGAGGTTCTGTTTTGCATCAAGCTCATTTTTAGATGATCAAACAATAACTATCAGCTCTGCAAATATCTTGGTGATGATCCAGCATGATCAAAATAATGAATGCTGCCAGTATATTTGGTTACTCTATTAAAAGTTTTAAGCATTAGAAGATGTCATAGGAGAGAAAAGACTTTTAAAATTTGGACTCTCAGAATGAAAGGAACATAATTTTTAAACATCAAAATATTAACAATCAAAGAAAAATATGTGGCCAGGAATGAAAAATAGATTTCTGTATTCTAAATGGAAATACCAGCTAGTTGCCAGTTCTTAATGCATTACAGATTTTGTAATCTGCAATTACCTAGCTCATATGGCTTTAAATCAACTGGTAACCAATGGTCTCCTCAAAGGGGTTACAAATAAAAATCCATGAAGGAGGTGCCCTTTTAAAGCTTTGGTGAGGTTTATAGCCCTATGGAAGCATTTATTCAATATCCTGGACATCATTTCAGATGCCTCAGATGGGAGCATAAGGGCTATTCAGGATGTACAAATTCCTGGTCTTTTTGGCATTACCAAAGCTTCTTTCCTAAGTCACTGTTGGTAATTGAGTAGAGGTGGTAAATGATATGAGATAAAAATATGAGAGTGGTGTTAGAGGGGAAAGATATAAGATAGGACTGTGTGGCAGGAGTAGAATTCTAAGCCAGGGCAGTGGGGAAAAATAGGAGACATATTTTATGACTACTAGAGAAAATGATACCTGTGAAGCTATGTCTTTAGTAGTCCTTGGATGATAGGGAGAGAAGCCTTATTTGTCATTGATATCTCATAAAGAAATGTCATTCAGCCAACAAACATTTAAGTACTTAGTTTGTTCCAGACACTATAGTAAATGTTAGAAACACAAAAGCAGTTTTTGCTCTAAAGAGAAGATGAGCTGGTCATTTGGCAAGATCAGACAAGGGGCTACAGGCAAATAGCCACAGTACAAGTTTATTATTGGAGGATATGAGTTGCACAGAATATGTATCATGGAGGGATTATGATATGCATCATTGGAGGGAACATTTAAATAGACAAGATCACAGAGTAATTTGAGTATCAAAATAAATTGTATAATTTGTGATAAGACAATGGTCAAAGTAGAATCATTCAATCTATAGTATGGTATAAAATGAATGAATGAAAAAATGAATGAATAAAAATGCAGTTGTGGACAGGGCATGGAGCAAAGTGTAGGGTCATGGAATATGTAAATAATTTAATGATGCTTATGTCCAAGGTTTTCTGAGTGAATAATCTCCATTTCCAATACTGGTTAAAAGGAATCAATGTGGCTTTTCCTCCTATGAAAGGTGAAGCAGCTTTTGTACATCTCTTAGTTTAATGGAACTGAGGGTTTGAGGAAGACAAAGACACTCGTCTTAGTTCCCATAGCATGTCTGAAAGTAAATCTTAAGTTCCTCAGATTCTGATTTAGGGTTAGGAACTGGACATGTGATCTGATTGGTGTAAACTTCGGGGTAAGGAAATTTCCGTTACCCATTCAGGTTGGCACCTTTTTTGCAACTTACAGTTTAAAAAAATTAAAAAAAAGAAAATAATCTCTTAAAAATTAGAATTGGGCAAATGGAAACTAATGACTCCACGAGACCTCAATAAACAATAAAACAAAGTGAAAAGAATGAAAAAATAAAAAAAAATAGCAGTTTAAAATACATGGTATACCTATTCAATGTAAGTTGGATTGAATTGAATAGGCTAGTGATGGCCACTGGGCTCTAGCCTCTGGACACTGCTGAAAAAATCTGGTTCCTGCCAAGCATTTTTTTTTCTTGCATACCTTTCACAAGTACAATGTTGGCAAAGGATGTCATTTAGGATGCATTTCTTAATTTGGGGTATTCTTGAGAATATGACAGAAAGGGACACATTATTTAAATCTGAATAAGGGGAGAAAGAATTAAATCCCAGTCACACTATAGTTACATTTTAGAAACTATCAATGACAGTTTATAGCATTAAAAGCCACAATCTACTTTTCCCAAGCCAAAAATGGAGCGTTTTTGTGACATCACAAACAATGAAAATAATTTGTATTCTTGTAAAGTGATGAAAGTTGGGAAATGGGAAAATATGACTCTTGCATTTCTCAGATCTAGTAACAATAGCTCATTAGAATACATCCAACATGTAGGAAAATGATACAATAGAGCCATTCTCAGGCAGAGAATACAAATATTACAAACTAAGCGATGTGTCCAAATCTATTTTCAAAATCACTATACTACAGGATTCAGTAAAATTACAGTTGCAATATGGTTTTTAGGTTGAGCTGAGCAATTCTCTTCTCTGGAGGAAAAAAAGAACACCAAACAAGTGACCTTTTGTGTTTCCCAGAGGGATGACAGCATATGGGTACCTTTAAATAACACTCTAATTAGGAGTCAGTTTGACATGACAGAAGCAGAATCCAGAACTAATGAAATAGGTGGGAAATCTTATGATTATCCATTTCCAAAGGGCAGTTTAGAAATATCAAGTATTTTAAACTTGAAATTTTACTAACACCCAATACGGGTTTAATACTATGTAACAACTTTGTCTACAGTGAAGAAACACCATGGCAGAACGGATAGAGTACTGCTAGTCTTGGAACCAGCAAGACCTGGATTCAGATTCTGCTTCTGACACAGGTAGCTGAACCCTGGTAGCTCTAAGACCACAAAGTATGGGTGGACTGGAATCTGCAGTAGGGGAGGAATTTCCTACAAGAACAAAATCACAAGTCCTTGATGTACAGACATTGATGACAAAATCTTCCCTTGGAGCTCAGCTCAGGCCCTACTTTTTCTGTGAAACCATTCCTAGGGTTTCTAGCTGTAAGTATTCTCTGACTTCTTTGAATTTCCTTTTATTTACTCAGGTGTCTGCTCACTTCATAGAATTACAGCATCATTGGCATAGAGCTAGAAGAGATAACAGAAGTCATCTAGTCTGACCCTTTCATTTTCTAGCTAAGGAAACTGAGACCTAGAGAGGTTAATTGACTTGCCTGAGGTTGCACAACTAGTTAGTGGCAGTAGAGGCATATGGACTGCTCAGGGAGGACTAGCACCTCTGGTGTGAGGGCTCATCGAGCCCCTCTCGGGGCTGCTGATTCACCTTTGGTGTCCACCTGTCACCTAGCTCTCACCTGTGGCTCCAAAAAGCTGTAGCACGTGCGGTGGCCACACCCTGGTAAAACAGTCTTGGCAGACAGGCTAAACCAGGTTGAGGGTAACTGACAGGACTCAGACTCACTGATGAGTAAAGGGGGTGTCTACCCCAAACATGCGAAGACTTTTCCAGGAATGGGCAGATGAGAACAATTTGTTCCAATGGCCATGAAGGCGGATGAAGCAGATGCTGTGGAGCCCTTAGAACTTGATCAGACATTGGCGATGCCAAGATCATCTACTGCATCTCAGGCAATCACCAGTTGCCCTGACTTTTGTCCTGCTGCTGGACTTCGATGACTCTGGATGAGAGAAGCAGACTGTAGACTTTGTTCAACTTTGAGTCATTTAAATCCAATTCATGAGCAAGTCAAGACGTCATTGATCCTCTTCGAAAACAAAGGACAAACAACAACAACAGTTAGTGATAGAGATGGGATTTGAACTTAGCCATTTGACTCCAAATCCATTGCTCTTTTCAGGTGCTACACTGGTGACTTGCATCCTTCCGGCAGAAAGGAAACTCCTTGAGGGCAGGGACTTTTTGATTTTTATTTTTGGATCTCTAGCATCTAGCAGATTGCCTAGTACATACTAGGTGCTAAGTAAATGTTGAATTATTAAAGACATTTAACTTTTAGACTTGGCTTACCCACCTGCCAAGTTAAGATAATACTTGGTGGTGTTGGGAGGCTTTCTTTGTTAATAGTTGATGAGTCCATAGATATAGAGAGTGCCAGGCCGGGAGTAAGGCAGACTCATCTTCCTGACTTCATATTTGGCCTCAGACACTTACTAACTGTATGACCCTGGGCAAGTCACTTAAACCATATTTGCCTCAGTTTCCTCAACTGTAAAATCAGCTGGAGAAGGAAATGGCAAATCATTCCAGTATCTTTACCCCAAATGGAGTCACAAAGAATTACACGTAACTGAAAAGTGACTATATATGTATATATATACATACACACATACATATATTCATGTATGTGTGTATATATATTTAATTAGATCATTGACTATATCCAATATGTTCTGCTATTAATCCTTAATTGGACTCCATGATCCCATATCCTAAGGGATCCATAACACAGCTGCATGAAGTCAATGATACTTGTGAATTCAGCCTGAACCAGATTAAAATGTAATTGGGAAATACTTTATAAAATTAAACAAAAATAAAATAAAACATAGATAATTTTACACTTTAAAAACTAAGCCAACATAGATCCTAATGTATGGTGTAGTGGCCCCATTTCTATTTGAGTTAGACACCACTATCTTAAGGCAAGAATTGTGTCCAGACACTTAAATGTTAGAAAGTCAACTTTTTTAAAAATTCTGTTCTAATTTGATGAGGAAAAGAAACAGTCACTATTTAAAAAAAAACCACAGAACAACAGGATCAGCACATGCAAATTACCCTGGCAATTACTTAAAATGTAATTCTTTTTTTTTTTTCAAAGGGAAGAGAGAAAAAAAAAACTGGAAAGGGACCGTATTGTTCCAAAGTTATGCCTTTTCTGACAATTATGTTTTCTTGTTACTCATGACTCATCTAACATCAATATTAGTTAATAGATGAGCAAATATTACCTATATGATTCCAAAACAAGTCTTTGATGGTACAAGCAGTCTGAACAGTATATTTCATGGGACAATATTGAATCGGTATTGTCTATTTTGAGAAGCACATTTTTGTTTTCAGAGAAAATTCTGAATCACTATTAATTTTTTTACTTCTGGTTCCTACTACTTGCTTCCAGTCTACATGGTGGCTTTTCTCATTTCTCCAACTGCTAATGCCCTTCAAACTACCTTGTATTTATTTTCCTCTCTCTATATATTTAAATATATGCATATTTTCACCATTGATAGGATGTGATAAGAGGCTCTGGTTCACATTTATTTTGTATCCCCAGTGCTTGGCACATAGCAGGTGCTTAACAAAGGCTTGGGGATTGGTTGGTTGATTGATTCCAGGCCTTATAATTACTGAGAGAGAAAGTACCTTGACAAATCACTGGGTCTAGTCCCTTGACTTTTGGCAGAATAATGTCTATACTCTCCAAGGAGGAGACCAATAACAACTCATACTTATATAATGATATTTTTTCTAAAGAATTAACTTTCTTTACAATGTTGTAAGATAGTAGTGCAAAGAGATCTTGAGTCAGTTCTTTTCCTGAAGATTTCCAAACCTCTCTCTGGTAGCTTGTTTAAATGTTTATCATCTTGAATATAAAGTTATTCTTCATCTCCAGATGAAAATATTTATTTTGCTTCACACCTCTGGGACATGAAGGATAAATGAGCATCAATTCCCTCACAAAACAAAGCACCTGTCCTATACTTGAAGATACACTTCTCTTTTTAAGGCAACTTTTTTTTTTAAGCAACCTTTTCCCGCAAGGTCTATTTTTCATCCCTTTAATTATTGTCACTTTTGTTCTTTTCTATTATTTGTACCATCTGGTGAACAAAAGATACACTATACTCTAATAGAACCTAAATGATCCTAACTTTGGTATGACTTTTAGAGTCCTTCACAACCTGGTCCCAACCTACTTTTCCAGTTTCATTATCTATTATGCCTTTTCCTCCACTTTACCATCTAGCCAAACTGACTTTCTTGGTATTTCTCACACATGAAACTCCATCTCCTATGGCCTTTGTACTGGCTATCACTCATGCCTGGAAGGCACTCTTTCATTGCCTCTTCCTCCTAGAATCCTATTCTTTCCTCCCTCCCTTCCTCCTTCCCTTCCTCCCTCCCTTCCTCCCTAATTCAGTTCAAGTACCACCTGTTACATAAAACCTTTTCTGATCAGGGGTGAACCTGACTCCTCCCCCCACCCAACTACTATTGTCCTCCCTCCCTCCCTACTTTGTTTTAAAGCTGTATTATATATGTACGTATCCAGCTGTTTGAGACCAGGGTGCATTTCATGCCAGAGTGCTAGTGCCTCACAGAGTAGATCCTTTAAAAATGTTTCATCATTGATTGATGATTTCCCAGTCCTTGCATATCAGACTTCTAATATATTCCGGTATCTTTTTTTTCCCTTTGGTACATTGATTTTCTTTCATTATGGTCTTAAATTCAGCTTATCAAGATCCTCTTGTATACTTGTGCTATTAGTGTTGACACATTTTTTTTCCTTCTGGGAATTTGGGATCCAGTAGGCTCAGTCACTGTTTTAAAGTTTGACCTTTCTGTTTTAACTGCTAAGCTACAATGAAGTGAAGGATCCAGAAACTTAGCTGTGCACGAAACAAGTCTCCATGAATCTGACAAAACAAACAGACAGCAATGACAGCAAAACCAAAACCCACTGGGAATTTCTGATAAACTATTTGGATAAACTACTAAATGGATGAAAGTCACTGGATAATCTATCTTTTAAAGCTGTAAGCCTGGTCTTAGGGATAAAATTATTTTGTTAGGTTATAAAATTATACAGGAGGCCCTCAGAGTTTTCTTGGAATTCCCCACCTCTGGCAGAGGGCAAGTCCATACTCTCTTGTTTTTGAAGATAAATAAAATCTAATTTCATAGGTGAAATCGAAATATAAAAGAGCATGCTTGAGATTACTACAACTTTTCCTCAATAGGGCAGTCCTTTCATTGGGTTGTTATATAGGAAGATGACTTTTAAAAAATATTTTTTTTAAAAAGGGGAAGTGGTCTATCCTTTTTTATAGCATATTTTATCTTCATATAACATTTTTAAATTAATGAACGTGGCACATGGCATGAATATGGCATTCAATAGTTTTATCTGAGTATGTTGACACTGTGCTGGAAACACCTCTGGGGCCAGCATTTTGCCTAGATTACCTCCCCCTCTCCCATGTTAGGTCTCAAATTACAGGGCGAATTTTTTTTTTTCGGATGTCAAAGTTGTTGGATACTGGAGCGCTCCTTGGGGTCAGGCTATTCTATCTGATTTTGGCCCACTCAGTTTAGCCTTCTTAATTTCCACTATCTAACTGGAAATTGGACTTTGTCTAGCTAGCTTAGATTTTTTAAAATAGGATAGTTATCTTGGGAGAAAAAAGCTTTCTGAAATGGCTTGTCTTCTGGAAGCTTTGCCCCTTGTGCTATACCTCTGCAGGAGGCAGATGCTCCCTGTGGCTGAGAGGCCACGGCAGGGGCACCACCCAACTGGGCTTCCCCCACGCCCTTGCCATCCCGGTTCCCTGGCAACCCCAGGGAGGACTATCTTGCATTAGGAGGCCCCGCATCCCTTCTCGGAACCAAAGCTCAGCTGGGCAGGGAGGCTGCGGCTGGCTGCTACTTCTCGGCCCCCCCCCCCCCCAGTTCCCACACCACCTGCTCCCCTCTCTCAGCTCAGCACCTTCTCTACAAGACAGCTCTCGAAGCTCTCTCGTCCCCTCCCTCGAAGCCATCTCCGCCAACCTTCCCCGCCTCCTGTGCCAGCTCCGCGCGGCGCCAGCGCAGGGCCCTTTCCTTTCCTTCCCTCCCTCCTTCCTTCTCATCCTCGCTCTCTCCCTCCCTCCCTCTCTCCCCCGAACCCTCCCTCCGCTGCGTGACGGAGGCGACCCGCGCTATCAGCCTGGCGATCCTGGGGGAAGCGGCAGCGGCTGGAGCAAAAACAGCAGTAGCTAGCTGAGGCCAGGTGGGGTGCGCGCAGCTGAGAGCGGAGAAGACGAAAGGCTCGCCGGCTCGCCCGCTCTGCTCCGCTCCCTGCCGGCTGGGTGGCCGGTTGCAGAACCTCTCCTGCGCTGCGCGAGGCATCTGGATCCCCCACCCTCTCCGGAGGTTTCCTGTCTCTCGGCTCGCTCCCCAGCCCCGAGCTAGAGATGCAGCGGCTGGACACCGCTGCGGCGCTCAAAAGAAGGCGCAGGCTGTCTGTCCGGGCGCCCAGGCGCGGGAGCTCGCCGTGCTGGAGCTCCGCTTGGCTGTGCTGCTGGGCGCTCGCCGCCGGCTGCCGGGCGGCTTGGGCTGTGGACCTAGCCGCCGCCTCCAGTCTCCCGTTACCTCCTTGCCAAGAGGTGAGCAGCGGCTGCCGTCGCCGCTTAGCGTGTCCTTTACCTGGAGTGTGTGAGTGTGAGAGTGTGTGTTTATATGTGTGTATTTTCCCTGGCTTGTTCCCACCCTCTAGTCCTGCCTTGAAAAGATCCGGGGTTTTGTTCGTTGTTGGGTCAAGCTTGTCCTCCGGGCTGGCCACTGGGAGAGTGGCTTATAATAATACTGGTGTGTGTGTGTGTGTGTGTGTGTGTGTGTGTGTGTGTGTGTGTGTATGTATGATTTTTAAAATGTGCACGTGTGTGTTTGGGAGGTTCTGAGGGAGTATACAGTTCTCTCCCTCTCTCTTTTATTCCGGGGGTTGGGGACCATGGGTTGAAAGAGAAAATTTTGTACTGGAGAAGATGGGGGAATCCCCCTACTAGTGGGATTTGGGGTACGAGCTTCTCTTAGCTCTCTTTAGAGCCTTGCATGCAGAGAACCCCTGCCTTTGCCTATTCCCACCACTCACTCTTCCTTTCCTACTCCTCCTCACCACGCCTCCTCCTACAGGCTAAGCAGACTTGCTCAAGTAGATCTTCGGTGTTTATTGGGATTCTGATAAATGTGGAAGGTGAATAGAGAGAGAAGTGTGTGTGTGTGTGTGTGTGTGTGTGTGTGTGTGTGTGTGTGTGTGTGTATGTGTGTGTCTGGGGAGCAGAGGGAATGGAGTTTGGAAGAACAGGAAAAGGCAGCTACAACATTTTGCCTTTGGGAATTGCTGAATGCCTTGGCTGAAGAGGTTAACACTATATCCTATCTCTGTCTCTATATACATGTGGATTTATTGTAATGGTGATGAGGGAAATATTCTCTTATTATGGATTCTAGGCTTTGCTGTTCCAAGAATTTTTGGGGGGGGTGGTGTCACTAGGTATCTATTTTTATTTTTTTAGGGTTCAGAGAATGCATAATGAAAATAAATGACAGGAAACAGAATTTCCCACTTTGAGAAGTGATGGCAGTGGAGATATGGGCAGTGGGGATTCAGAGAAGCAAGCCTATTTTAGGATGCTTGTGATGAATTAGAGTGATAGGTCAATTAATTTGCAGGACAAAAACAGATGAGCTGATGGTCTTTCAGTGTAACAGGGCCAGACCTATCTCCTGCCTATTGCTGTAACATAAACATTTTAGTCTGGCTCTGATTAAGCAGGCATCTTGCTCTGGACATCTTTGGATGCCCATCTGTCCCCTTCCCCCGGTCATTTATGATGAAGAGACAGCCACTCACTAATGTAAGGTATCAAAGTGGGCTGGGCTGGACTGAAATGAATAGAAAAACAAATGAGGAATGGCTACCAGCTCCCAGATGTACTTTAGTTGTGGAAATCTGTGGCAAATCTCAACAAGCAGCTGTGTTTAATTTGAGTTTATCAAGATCATTAAAAAATACACACATACCAAAAATAACCCCCCAAATCCCAATTATCATGTGCCTAATCTTTAATCTCTCCTCTCCAGCTTTCATTTTAATCATATCCAGAAAATAGTCCAGTCTTCCAGCTTCCCTACTAAAACTGCTCCCCCAAGGCTAGTCACATGAAAGAGAAAGCGTGTCCAGTAAAAAAAATCCAGATACATTATATATCTACATGTACATGTATACATATGTACATGCACACACACATACATACATATATTTTCAGCTTCTCAAACCTTAACTTTCTTCCTGTTGTTGGAGACTGCTATAGGAAGCAGACTGATAGAAATGAATGAAGGTCAGGGCAATGGCCCTGCAGGAGTTGTTGTGATGATGATAAATTAGTCACTACAACTTTAGCAGTCTTGTAGGTGAGAACACAGTCTGTACTGAGAGGAAAAGTAGATTAACTAAATCTGGTGCCAAGATTCAGAAAAAAGGATCAGAAAAGAAAGGTCAATCAGGACTCAAGGTTCAGGAAAGCTACATTCCTTGTCCTACTACTAACTAGTCTTAAATCTAGTGTCTTAGTTTTCAATTAACAAAGTATATGGGAAGATTATATCATTGTAGTGTATCTGCAGTTGTTTTTCTAGCCATGGTGATTCACTGTGCTAGAAGGTAGCCAGAAGGTTGCCAAGGTTAACCTGTCTATATGCACAAGTGATTCCATTCTATCTTGTCTTCTCCAGCAGATTGCTGCCTCCTCATTCCTGATCTTTTACTAATCTTCAATACCTCCTTTTCTATAGGCTGCTTCAATAATGCCTACAAACATGCCCAGGTCTCCTTTAACCTCAAAAATCCCTCAATTGATTTGTCCATCCCTGCTACCATTTCATATTTCTCCTCCCTTTTATGGATAACCTCTTTGATAAGGCTGTCTCCAACAGGTGCCTCCACTTCCTTTCCTTTCATCCTCTTAACTTTCTGCAGTCTAGCTTCTGACTTCATCATTCAACTGGAACTTCTCTCTTCAATATTTTCAGTGATCTCTTAATTGCCAAATTCAATGGCCTTTCCCAACTCTTTTCCTTCTTTATCTCACTTCAGTCATTGACATTGTCTGTCGTCCTTTTCTCTTTGATACTCTCTTGGTTTTCATGATGCTATTCTATCCTGGATCTCTTCCTACATGTTTCACTGCTCCTTCTGAGTCTCTCTTGCTAGTTCTCCATTCAGCTCACTGTCGCTGGCTGTGGGTATCCCCCAAGTCTCTGTCTGTGGCCCTCTTCTCTTCTTCCTTTTTACTGTTTTGTTTTGGCTCTCATGGATTCAGTGATCATTTCTATGCTAATGGTTCCCAGATATGCTTATCCAGCCCTAACCTTTCTCCTGATCTCCACTCCTACAGCTCTAATTCCCTATTGGACATCTTGAACTGGATGTCCAGTAGAAATCTTAAGCTCAATGTGTCCAACAGGGAACTCATATTTCCCCCCAAGCCACACGTACCACCATAGATCTCAACTCAGGTTCTCAACCTAGGTATCATCATCCTCAACTTCTCACTATCTCTCACTTCCCTTCCCCCAACATCCATCCTAAAAGTTGTACAGTCCTATCATTTCTACCTTCATAACATCTCTCATATATGCCTCTTTTCCTGCTATGACACTGCCACCTTCCTGGTCTAGATGCGCCCCCTCCCCCACCTAAACTGTGACAATAGCCTTCTTATTAGTTATCTTACCCCCACTCTAGTCCATCCTTTCCCCAGCTGTCAAAATCTGCCTATTTAATAAACTCCAATGGCTTTTTATCACATCCAGGATTAAGGGAAGGCAATAAACATTTATATAGTGCCTACTGTGTGCTAGGGACTACACCAACCATTATCTCATTTGATCCTCACAACAACCCTCTGAGGTAGGTGCTGTATTATTTCCATTTTGCAGTTGAGGAAACTGAGGCAAACAGGTTAAGTAACTTGCCCAGGGTCACACAGCTAGTGTCTGAGGCTGTATTTGACTTTCTTTCTGACTCTAGAATCAACATTCTATTCATTGTGTCACCTATCTGCCAAATTTTTGACATTCAAATTCCTCCATAAATGGACTCCTTCCTACCTTCTTACAACTTCTTCTCTCTTTCCCTTCCCCCATCATACTCTGTAATCCAATAGCCTTCTTGCTATTCCCTATATAAGACACTTTATCTCCCAACTCCATGCATTTTCACTAGCTGTTTCCCATGTCTGGAATTCCCTCCCTTCTCATCTCTATCTCCCAGCCTTTTTGGCTTTCTTTAGGGGCCTGTTAAAATTCCACTTTCTCTAAGAAGCCTTACTTGGTCTGCCTTAATGCCAGTACCTTCCATCAAAGATCATTTTCCTGTATATATCTTGTTTATGCATGACTGTCAGCAAATTGTCTTCCCTGTTAGAGTACAAATTTTTTAAAATCAGGTGCTTTTATTTTTTTTTGGCCTTTCTTTGTATCCTCAGTGCTTAGCATAGTGCCTGGTACATGTTAGATATATAATGGAGTATTGTTTTCTGATTGATCATCTATGTTTTTCACCTGATCTTTGGTGCACAGTTGCAACATGATCAATTGACCAAGGGTTGACATTGGCTTTGGCATTGATGAGCAAAATTGATTGAAACTTGTGGAGGTTGAACCTTCGACTTTGGGTTTCTCAACACAATTTAACTAGTTTGTTGAGAATCTCAGACTAAATAAACCTAGTAAGTGTATAGTGCTCTGAAGATGGAGTCTTGGTGTGGCCTCCTTGATCATGATCTATGTGACCTTATATTCTCTGAGGTTTAGTGATCTGTAAAAGGAGGACAATGATATTTATGCTGTCTATTTTGAGCTGCTGTATGAATCAGGTGAGATAATGTATGCAAAACGAGGTATCACTTTAAAGGGCTATATAAATATGAATAGTTTTGTTTAGTATCAAGTAAGGAGCAGGGTGAATTTTATTACGAGTATAGTAAACTAAATAAGAGAGGACATTATAATCAAGAGCAGTGAAGTTGGACGTTACTGTCAACTCTCAATTATATGAGGGGAAAGGGAGCAGGGGTAAATTAAACCCAGGAATTGATAACCATACTATTAAATTTTGGCCCATACTTTCTATCACCCTTTTTTAAAAGCAAATTTATTCTTTTTAAAACCAGTACTAATAAATTAGCCAAATGTGGCTATTGTTACTTGTTAATTTCATAAGCTTTCCCTTCCCTTATTCTCATATCTAGGTCATGTACCCACTTTGACCTTATCTTGGTAAATGGTGTAAGATATTGGTCTATGTCCAATGTCTGACATACTGCTTTCCAGTTTTCCCAACAATTTTTTTTTTACCAAATAATGAATTCTTATCCCCAAATCTTAAGTCTTTATACTTTTTACATACAAGGTTACTATATTGTTTTGCTGCTGCAACTCATTATGAAGGTGTGTGGAGCAATGAGATAGCTAAGAGGGAGTGGGAAGATTGAAGAAAAAGACAAATGAAAATTTTTGCTGTTCCTGCATTGAGGAGCCTTAGCGTAATCAAGAGTTGGTGTGATTGGTTAGAATCTCTAAAAAGGAAACTGAGAAATGGCTCCTGATTAGAAGTTGGAGAAAATAAGACTGAGGTGAGGCTGGTTAACTATAGTTTCCTATGCCTAGGGCAGTGGAATAACATAAAACACCAACTATTTTGGAAAACTCAGTTGGCGATTAAATCAAGGTGAAAACAAAACCACAATAAGGAATGGAATGTTTGATAGTATAGAAATCATAGTCATGATAATATGAACGGATGAAGGGCATGGTTGAGCTCCAAGGGCTAGAGAAGACTTCAATATCTAGTTTCTTAATGGTATAAAGTCTAGATAACAGTGCAGAATCAAAGCAGTAGATTTATCCTCTTTAGGCTTCTGAAGTGAAGCCAATAAAAATGTGAAACCAATACAAGATCGCAATTAACTATGTCTCCCATTATCTCAGTGTTGCAATCTATAAATGTGGATTTTAAAATGTAATCTATTGATATTGTGAAGATAAAATGAGATAATATACATAAGAGTAATAAGTGTTACATAAATGTGAGACAGTGTTGTAAGTTGAGCTACGGGAATAAAGGTATAAAGTTGGTATTTCACAAATGGTTCTGCATCAGTATGGTGGAAACAAAGCAGATAGTTTCATAGTTTGAGATGGAATGGCATTCAGAAACATTCATTATAAGACTAAGCCAGAAGAAGAAAATAGAAGAGAAAACTGATTGAGTTTGGGAGTTAGAGCAAGGCTGGAGGCTTTGGTCCAAATGGATGGTGACTGCTTAAGAGGAAAAGAATTAGTAACTAAGTGGCAATACATGCATTATTTAAGTTGGGAAGCCCTGATAAATCATTAACGATGCTTGCTAGTTACCTCTGTGCTTCCATCGTAGGTGGTATTATGCAACTGCGGGCTTTGGATATATATTAGTTGATAACTATTAATGCAAATACTTTTGTTATTTATTTTCCAGTCAATAAACATTTTTAAGTGCTTACTATGTACCAGGCACTGTACTAAACTCTGGGGATACAAAGAAAGGCAGAAGACAGTTTCTGCTCTCAAAGATCTCACCGTTTAATGGGAGAGACAACAAAAAATAACTAAGCATTACCAAGCTATATGTAGGATTAATTGGAAATAATCAACAAAGACACTAAGATTAAGGAAGATGAGAAAAGGCTTCTTGTAGAAGGTAGGATTTTAGCTGGGACTGGAAATCAATCATCCATTTATTAAGCATCTACTATGTGCCAGGCACTGTGCTAAGTCCTGGGAGGCCAAGATGAGGAAGGAGGGTAGTCCAGGCATAGGAAACATCCAATGAAAATTTCCAGAGCTGAGAGGTAGAATGTCTTGCTCAAGGAACAGCAAGGAGCCCAATGTCACTTGAGTATGTAGCAGAGTACAAAGTGTAAGAAGATTGGAAAGGTGGTGGGGGCAGGGGTGTGGTAGGTTCTGAAGGGTTCTGAATGCTGAACAGAGCATTTTATATTGGATCTTAAAGGTTTCTTTTTCTTTCCTGAATCCTGTATCCACTGACCTTATCTTTAAAAGCCTTCTTTGGGTTTGTTCTTTTAACTCCAATAAATCAGAAGATTTTGGGATAGAATAACTGCAGATTCTGCAAAGTTGAAAGGGATCTGGCAGGTAAAGAAATAACCATTTTTTGCGGGAAGATAGGAGAGGACTTTATAAGCATTTTCTTCACAACCACTCTGTGAGATAGATTGTAGAAATTTTGCTAATTTCCAATTTATCGATGAGGAAATTGAGACTCAGAGACAGTAAGGAATCTGCCCAGGGTTACACAGCTAATGAATTCTGTGCTGGGGTTCTGACCCAACCTCTTCCCGACTTCAAATCCATTATTTTTACCATAATAGTATGCTGCCATACTGGGCCATGAGCTACTTAGAATAAAGAAAGCTAAGCTCCTATTTTGGAGTAATTAGCATAATATAATGATTTCCCAGGCCAGCAGGGGTAGAATTTCCATTTAAAATTTGTCTACACTCTAAACCAAATCCTCATGTTTTAGGCAAATGTGTGCAAAGTCTTCACACCATCAATATTTACAAAAACTGAGTTGACACATCCATGAAGTGTCAAATTTGAGCACAGATGAAAATAGCACAGCATGGTGCAGAATCTCCAGTCTTCTTATTATGATGGGACGCCCTTCAGGAGAGTGGCAGATCTTGTCATTTCTTATTCTTAGGAAGCTCCATCATGTTAGACACTGTCATTTTAAGGACCATGGGTCCTTCTGTCTGGGCCTCTGGACCTGATACCAATCCAGCACCTCGAGATCCAGTTAAAATCTCTTCTCACAGCTTTTCCTGACCACAACATGCATTTCTTTTTGCCCTTTCTAAATTCCTGTATCTATACTGTACAGTATGGTACTTGATTACATATCATTGTGTTGTTTCATATCATTGTCATTTTTCCCCAGCTAGATTTTAAGCCTACTTATTAGCCTGTAAACAAGTTCCTTGAGGATAGGTAGAATGCCTCCTTTTATGTTCCCACACGACCTGGTATATTCATTGTTTAATAAATATTCATTGGCTTGGCTTGGATTGGCCATAAGATAACTAAAAGTATTTGGAATTGTAGGAGATGCCGAGGCAGAGGGGGTAGGTAGGAAATGATTTTATAGATTTTTAAAAGACCTCTCTATACCTATTAATAAGGCAGCTAGGTGGCATAGTGGTTAGAGTGGTAGGCCTAGAGTCAGGATGATCTGAGTTCAAATTTGACTTCAGATGCTTACTGACTGTGTGACTCTGGGAAAGTTACTTAACTCTGTTTGCTTCAGTTTCTTCATCTGTAAAATGAGCTGGAGAATGAAATGACAAACCATTCCAGTATCTTTGTCAAAAAAAACCCCAAATGGGGTCATGAAGAGTTAGACATGACTGAAACTACTGAACAATGACAACCTATTAGTAATTTACATTTTAGGTTTTGTAGAGTTTAAAAGACCTCCCTATGCCTATTAGTAATCTGAGAGAAACCTGTACTCTATTCGATGTGATACCTTAGGAACCAAAGATTGTTATAGATTTAGATATAGAAGTGCCTCAGAGACTAGCTAATTCAAACCCCTCATTTTTACATACTAGGAAACTGAGGCTTAGAGAGGCAAAATGATTTGCCCAGCATCACAGATTCAGAGGTAGGATTTGAACCCAGATTCTTTGAGTATGGCACCCTTATTCTTTCTGTGGTAACATATTGCCTCCTTGTAGGATCACTGACAGTGAGCTGAGAATGGTTTGCTTCATTGAGGAAGCAAACCTATCTGACTTGTAGGAGCATAAATTTTATGCTTTTCTCCATAGGGTTGGGCCCTGTACAAGTGAGGTTCTAAAAATAACTGAGCAGTATAAGGTCCTGGATTCCAATGCTTTTATTTATCCGGTAGGATCACTTATCAGAGATGCTATAGAAGGGATTCATTCTTTGAGTATGGGTTGGAATAGCTTGGCTATATAATCTCTGCCAGCTCTAAGATTCTGTAACTATGTGAACATGATACTTTGCTTCAGCTGAGCTACAGGAGAGAATATTAGCCAGAAGCTACTCTGCAGGTGGGATCCTTAACTTATTATTACTTATGGTTGGAAAGAGAAGTTGATAAGGGGTGGCAATCAGTGCTACTATTTAAGTCTCCTTTTTTACAATTGAAAAAGGGTGGGATTTCCCTACTGAATTTTGTACTGAGTTGTAGGGTGAGGCAGTGATGAGTGTTATATGAACAGCTTTGGTGGAAAGGCTTCAGTACCCAATAATCTGTGTACCTGTAAGCCTCAGGGGAAAGTCGTTCTTGAAAAGAAGGATGAAAAGCATTTGCATGAGAAAAGCCTTGCCTAGTAAAGACATGCCAAAAACTTATTTTTCCCCCATTTTGAAGAAACTAGCATTATAAAAAAAGGATTTGGCAGAAAATAATCAAGAAGGGTAGTTTTCAAAAAGGTAAGGAGTTGGGGGTCTGGGTAGTTTTGAAAAGAGGTAAGGAGTTGGGGTCTGGGTAGAGGCTATTTTTTTGCTTGCATGTTTTTAAAGTGAATATAACACTAGGGGCTGTTGGTAAAGAAAGTTAGGTTGTACTCCTTTGGTCCTTTTGCATGCAAAAGAAGAAGTGGATTTGAAGTATGGAAGATGTTTTAGCGGACCACAAACTCAATCTCATCCAACAGTATAACAACTACTCTGAAGTCTGACAAGATCTTAGGCTACATTAATAAAAACAGAGTATCTAGATGGAGAAGTCACAGTTGTGTTTTGTTCTTTGATGGTCAGGTGATGCCTAGAGTGTTGGGTACTGTAAAAAAATTGCCTTCCTTGCTATATTTTGATTTTATATCACCATTTCCAAATATATTTCTCCTCACTTCCATACATAGCAAGCCATCCTTTGTAACAGGAATAAAAAAAGAGGGATTGATTAGGGAGCAATTAATATAGTCCAGCCCATACTCAAAGGATGACTTTCCTTTACAACATATCTGATGAGTAACATTACCCAACAAATAGAAGCTGTGGAATCTAGTATATGCAAAGTTTTCCAGCCAGAGTCCTTCACATGTAAAAAGAAGGGAGAGACATAAGTACCTTGTTTTAAAGTCAATAATATTAACACACTAAAGTCAGAGGACAGAAATCAATCAATAAACATTTATTTAGTACCTACTATGTGCCAGGCACTGTGCTAAACACTGGGGATACAAAAAGAAACAAAAGACAGTTCCTGCTTTCAAGAAGCTTACAATCTAATGGGTGAGACAACATGAAAACCAACATATACAAAGCAAGCTATATACAAGAAAAATAGGAAATAATTAACAGAATGCAGGTGCTAGAATTAAGAGGGGTTGGGAAAGGTTTTCTGTAGAAAGAGGGATTTAGTTGGGACTTAAAGCAAGTCAGAGAGGTCGATAGTTAGAGCAGAGGAGCGAGAGCATTTTCGGTATGGGGGACAGCCAGAGAAAATGCCCAGAACCAAGACATGGAGCATCTTGTTCATGCAACTGCCAGAAAGCCAGTGCACTGGATTGAAGAGCATGTGAGGGAGTAAGGTGTAAGAAGACTGGAAAGGTAGGAGAAGGCTAGGTTTTGAAGGGCTTTCAATGACAAAAAGAGCATGTAGTCCCATCTTCAGTTTTTGCAGATGAAGAAATTGAAGTTTAAAGAGGTTAAGTATCTTGCCCTAAGCTACACAGGTAGTAATTGACAGAAGCAAGATTTATATCCATATCCTTTAACTTGAGAAGCCAATTCTTTTTCTACTGCACCACAATTTCTCAGTGATATGAATGTGAAGATTTAGTTTATGGTAGAAAATCATCTCCAAAAATCTGTCTGTTCCTTCTCATATTTTAGCAAGGATAACTTCAACTTCAGGACCTTCCTTAATAAAGCTTTTCAAGAGATGTAAATATAAGAATATTGGAAAAATACGAATAAGAACAACTCAGATAGCTACCATAACTCACCAAATTTAGCTAATACTCTAATACTTCAAATTAAAGTTTTGGAAATTGAAGAGCTAATACAAAGATCTCTAAAAGTAGTAAAAGTCACTGCTGAACGAGAAGCAGGCACACTACTATAATGTGGAGTATTAAATATGGCTTGAAATAATGGAATACTTGTATTCTTTGGTCCAGTGATCTCACTTCTTTGGTGACACCCTAAGGATGTAACTGACAGGAAAAAATCTATTGATACAAAATATTTATAGCAGAATTATTTCTAATATCCAATGTCTGTAGTCATGCTGTGATTGGAGAATGGTTGAAGAAGTTGTGGCACATGAATATAATGGAATATTGTTGTGGCATAAGAAAAACACAAAAATGAAGAATACTAAGAAATATGTCAAAATATGTGACATGACATGGACAAAGCAGAATCAAAACATTATGCATATCAACTATGATTATGTTAATATCAGGGACAACAAATTCCAGAAAAGTTCACAGAAGAAAGAGTTCAGCAAGGAACATGGAAACAAATGATATTTTTGTGACTATCTTGTTAAAGTTAATATATTATTAATAAGTAAACTATGACTAATGCAAGTAAGTTCTTGTTCATGTATTTGAATATTAAATTTAGAATAAAAAGGCATACAAGCTATTAGTTGATGATGTCTGCCTGCTTGCCTTTGAAAAATTACATTTTAATACTGTCTGTATTTTTTCCAATTATTATGCAATCTTCTCCTCCTTGAGGTGATGTAAATAAAAACCTGACTACCTTTTAAATATGTCATGTCCAAAATGGAATTCTTCCTCTGTGTATTTGGTGAAGCAGCAACAGTAACTCATACATATGTAACACTCAAAAGTTGCAAAGTACCCTATATGTATTATCTCATTTGATACACACTCTTGAGAGTGTTACTTATATTATGCCCATTTCACAGGTAAGGAAAATGAGGTTCAGAGAGGTTAGTTGACTTGCCCAGGGTCACATAGCTAGCAAGTTGGTATGGCAACAGTCAAACCTGGGTCCTCTTGACTCCAAGTCTAGCACACTGTCTCTTTTCTAGCTGGTCTTCTTGACCTCATTACTTGAGTATCATTTCAAGTTCCTCATATGACCTCTCAAAGGCTAAGGTTATAGAGTCTAGCTGTCACGTTATCACCGTCATCAATGATGAGAATAGATTGCCACAGAAATGCTGGTGAATCTCTTCAATTTCCTGACTCCTTGTCCTTCCAGTTACATGTGTAAATGCACTTGGGATGAGCTACCTCTCTTGGCATTTTTCTTTTTCTAGTCCCAGCACCTTGCACACAAGTCTTTGAATGTTTGTTGTGTCTGATGCCAAGTTTTCTGCATACTCATCTTCCCCTCTACTGCTTTTCACAGTTTTGTGAAGTAGTGCTATTCATAATCTCCAGTTGTCTTACTCCATAGTCTTTTACAGTTAAACACATCCTCAAAGTCACTGCAGCCCAGGCTGTAATGTCTCTTCACTTGGCAAAGAAAATGTTTGCTGGCCAAGGAAGCTTTGAGGCTCTTTTGACTCCATTGTGGTGACTTTTATTACGCCTAAATTTCCCTGAGAAATGGTGATAATCAGAGTCACTCTTTACTTTTATTCCCTTTTAGTCACTTGATAGATCTATATAGTATAATCTCTCTCTCTCTCTCTACTATATATGCTACATATATACTATGTATACTATATAGATAGTATATACTATCTATATGCATATAGATAGTATATCTATATACTATATATTCTATATGCTATATAGATAGTATATACTATTTATATGCTATATAGATAGTATAATCTATATAGATCTATATAATATAGATCTAGAGTTTGAAAGGATTTCAGAGCCTGTCTGATCCAATCTCCTCATTTTACCAATGAGGCAACCGAGGCCCAGAGATATTAAGTAACTGGTCCAAGGTCACATATTGTTAGCACCAGGGATCAGATCTGTAGCCATGTTCTCTAATTCCACAGCCAGTGTTGTTTCTACCGCGTCATGCTTTGTGTTGTTGTTCAGTCGTGTCCCACTCTTTGTGACCCCATTTGAGGTTTTCTTAGCAAAGATAATGGAGTGGCTTTGCCATTTTATTTTTCAGCTCATTTTACTAATGAGGAAACTGAGGCAGACAGGGTTAAGTGACTTTCCCAGGGTCACACAGCTATTAAGAATCTGAGTCCAGATTTGAACTCAGGGAGATAAGTCTTCCTGAAGGCTCTGGCACTCTATCTACTGAGTCATCTAGCTGCCCCCGTACCATGCTAGTCAGTATCAAAAGCAGAATACGAAACCAGGCCTTTCTGATGCCACTAACCGTTTAGCATTCTAACCATTATGCTATGCTGTCTCTTCATGTAGAGTACCAGCAGTTACATTTATATTAATAAGTGACCTTAAAAACTGTGTTATTCTTAGGACCCTCTATTCTCTTTGTTTCCCTGGCTACTACAATCACTGTGGAAGTGATAAAGAGGCCATGAGATGGAAGGCCATTTTTTGTTTCATTTGTTTTGTGGATCATTTTGGCCAGAGACTTCATCACCCAGTGACCCTTCTGACATGGAAGCTCAGTGAACTTAGGTCGGTGCATGGACAGCAGCTAGAGACTGCTATTAGGATCATACTTCAAGCTTTTCCAGCCTAGTACAGTTGACCAGACCTTGTGCTCTGCTGACTAATCTTACAGTTTCATGTTCCAGGGGTCACTGTGCCCAGTTTTGGAGTAGAACTTCTGTAGAGACAACAGTAACAAAATATCCGCCCATATTTACATAGTACTTTGAAGTTTAAAAAGCACTTTTTTGTTTATACTGTAGCGGTATGAATTCAATGGAGAAAAAGATTTGCACACTTATTTTTGTATTTATTTTAGAGACTCTAAAAGGAATTATTTTAAATATTTAATAGAGAAACACTTTGAGAAAGATAATAACAATAGCTCAAACTTACATAAGGTTGTAAGGTTTGTAAAATACTTCATATACATTATTCTGTGTAAGCCCTGCATCAACTCTATGAGATAAGTGACACTTTACAGATAAGGGAATGGATGCTCAGAGAAGTTATGTGACTTGCCTAGGGCCACACAACTCTCAAATGTCTGTAGCATAATTCAAACCGTTGTCTTCCTGACTCCAAATCCAATGCCTTACCTACTATTCCAACTTGCATCTTTAGTTATCATATGAATTCAATGAAGAAAAATATTTGCAAAAAAATTCACAAAATTTTTGTATTTGTTTCAGCAACTCTAAAAAGAATGATCTTAAAGATTTTAAAAAAGTGACCCTTTTTTATTGAGATGCCATAAGATGGAGTGGTCTGTTTCCGCAGTGGCTAAACTCTCTATTATTGGAAGTGTTTAAGCAGAGATTAGATGATCATCTGTGAGGAGTATTGGAGAGAGGGCCTTTTTTGGGTGAGTGATTGGACTAGAAGTTTCTTTAGGCACTTTGGAAGAGTTAAGATGCCATATATGTCTCTTTTACAATTAGAATTCTCTGGAGATTTGCAATGATTACACACTATCATAGGAAAAGAGCTGATTAGGTAATACTAGATTTTTCTTCATCCTTTAGTTTGTTACTCTGTGGTCTTTTACTCCTTGATCCAAGCATAGTCTGAAACTTGGCTTAAGGTCAATCCATTGTTTCTGTGTATTCTGTATTAGTCACTATTTCCTTAGACACTGTTCCTGAATAGAAAATATTATACCAAGACCAGCCAATTATTCCTTTAAGGGCAGCTGTGCGTTGAAGTAGATAGAGTGCTGGGCCTGGAGTCAGGAGGATCTGAGTTCAAATTCGACATCAGACACTAACTAGCTGTGTGACCCTGGGCAAGTCACTTAATCCTGTTTGTCTCAGTTTCTTTATATGTAAAATGAGCTGGAGAAGGTGGAAAACAACTCCAGTATCTTTGCCAAGAAAACCCCAAATGGGGTCATGAAGAGTCAGACACTGCTAAATGATTGAACAACAACGAAGTAAGTATGTAAATGTGTAAAAGTCTTCTCTATTGAATTAATATAGCTACAATAAACATAAAATGGTACCTTCTGGTGCTTAATGAGACTTTCTAAATTCAGAAGCTGACCACTTATAATACAGGCTTTACTTGACAGGCAACTTGTAGTTTGAGAATCCTTAGAAGCAGCGATAGATCATTTGGGACAAAATAAGAATCCTTGTAGAAGTTGGAGCTTGTCGGTTTCACATTTCTTTGTATTTTCATCTTCTAGATCTGCAGAAAGTTGTTTAGCAGACTTTTTTCAGGGCTATAAGCTACCATCACAGGAACTCCTAAAAATAAAACCTAGCCAAAACTCTATTGCCCCTGTGATAACCTTCTCCAACCCAGAGGTGCTAGCTGGTGAGAATGCTTTCCTTTGGCAGCAGTTTAGAATGTAGACACTGCAGTCTGTCTGCCTTCTCTCCCAGGCAGAGAAATAATGGTGCTTTCTATACTCTGCAGTCAATCCTAGGTTACTGAGGCATTTGTTTTTTAGCTTGTTGGTCACCCAGGCTAGTGGTTCTGCTCCTGCTACCTCCATGTCAATGAGTTTATCTTTCAGAGAGTAGGCAGGAAAAAGAAGTGACCAAAACTTGAGTCCCTGACATCTGGTTAGCACTGGTGATCTGATCAGGATTTTCAATAATTGAGTCTTTTTGATGGAATTTGAAGCGTCTCTGGCACCTATTAATTTTTTGTAAACCTTCAGGAGTCTTATAAATGTCATCTATTACCATTATTGGGCAGCTATGTGATGCAGTGGATAGAATGCCAGGCCTGGAGTCAGGAAGACCTGAGATCAAATGTGATCTCAGACACTTACTAGCTGTGTGACCCTAGGCAAGTCACTTAACCCTTTTTGCCTTTGTTTCCTCATCTATAAAATGAGCTGGAGAAGGAAATGGCAAACCATTCAATTTTCTTTGCCAAGAAAATGCGGTCATGAAGAGTTGGACACAATTGAGAAACAAATGAATGACATTACCATTATTAGCAAGCATAGTTAAGCATTGGCTAGACTGTAGATACACATATTAGGAGCATAGTTTTAGAGGCAGAAGGGAGCTTAGGAGGTAGAAGGGAACTTAGAGGTCATCTGGTCCAACCTCCTCATTTTACAGGTGAAGAAACTGAGGCAAAGTGACTTGCTCAAAAGCATACTGGAAGTATCAGGGCTGAGATTTGAATTCAGGTCCTTTGATTCCAAACCCAGAGCTCCTTTCCCTGCACCATGATGCCCCTAGAATTGTACAACAGGATAGATACATTTATTGAGCTATCATTTTAGGAAAGTCAGCTTGGCTGACTTGCTTACATTTAAAAAAAATTTGATGAAATATGGTTATGTTGGTGAAGTTAGTAGCATTTCCACCACTCCCTGGGCCTTAATATATAGTTTAAAAATTCCAGAACAAGTTGTTGTTAAATTGAAAATAGGTGTCCAAATCTGCACAATACAATAATAATTTCTTAATTATCTATAAGGCTTTGTAGTAGGTATTAGGGATAAAAAGATAAATAAAAGCTTCCACCTTCAAGGAGCCAACATTCTATTACTAGGAGGAAGAGAGCACAAGCAGGGGAATGCAGATCACAAGACATCCTGGAGGCCCATAGGCCATCGTTCTTGAGCTAAGCCTTGAAGGAAGAAGAGGTGAAGAGGGAGCATATCACAACCATAACTATGCAAAGGCCCAGAAGTAGGAGATGACACATCAAATTCAAGAAGTAAAAATATGAGATTGTCACCTCGAAGAGGTTGGAAGCAGTCAGTTCAATGACAAGGCGATTGCAAGCAGCCGAGGTGAAAGATAACGAGGGACTGAGTTAGGAGAGAAGTGATATGAGTGGAGAAAAGGGGACAGATGTGAAAGAGGTAGAATGAGTTGACCTAAGAGATTGCTTCTCTGACCATGGTTGAATAGCCCTATGGAGGACTTGCTTATTATGTGACTTCATTTACTGTAGTCTTACTAGGACAAGGAAAGTTGCATTTATTATCTGTGATTCGGGAAAAACGGTAACAACCAACTCCAACCACTTAGTTTCATATTCTCGGTGAAGGAAATGAATAAAGGCAGCTCAGTGCCTTAAGGCCCAAATTTAATTCTGTGAATTAATATGGAACAAAACCAGGACACATAAAGGAGGACAGTTAGCTATTCCTATTAGAAGAGAGAGTATGGACTGTTCTTTAACTTAAAGGATGGTGACTTTCCTGGCACCATTTTCTATTTCATAGGATCATAGATTTAAGGGTGACAGGGACCTGAGAAGTCATCTAATCCAACTCCCTAATTTTACAGGTGAGGAAACTGAGGCCTAGAAAAGCCTAAGGGACCTATCTAGGTCATCATGATACACTCAAGCATCAGAGGCAGCATTTGAACCCAAGTTCTTTGGGAAGCTGCATGATAAATTGGGTAGGGCACTGGACTTGGAATCACAAGAGACTTGAGTTCAAATGCTGCCTCAGGCACTTAATTGCTGTGCCACCCTGGGCAAGTCACTTAACTTTTCTGTGCCTCTGTTTCCTCATCTGTAAAACAAAGGGGCTGGCCTTGATATCCTCTAAGACCTCTTCCAACTTTAAATCTATGATTCTGTGTTTCTGCATATTACAACATACTGCCTATTTGGCATGGCTTTTAAAATTTCTGAACCACATTATTCTAATTAAAAATTAGAAGTACAATACTGATCTTCTTAACACATTCAGACCTCCCACAGGCAAAAATTAAGTGTTTATGGAGCAGAAACCAAGAAATTACCACTCTAGTGATCAATACCACTTATCGCTGTTTGCTAAGAGAGCAGTGATATTGCCTCCATATGCATGAGGGTGTCTATGTGCAAATTTGTTCTGTTGGCACTTCTCTTGTGCTATTTCTTACACACTACATTATATCATAATTATTTGTCTGTGGATTTAACCAGAATGAGCTGAGGCTTTGGGGAGAGAGCTAAGGACAACATCTTGAGGTATGTTTTCAGTTTTGGAAACTGTATTTTAAGGCATGCTTTACAAAACCAGATTATGTCCAAAGGACGACCATGTTGGTGAGGGCCTGGATAAGATGGCATGTTAGGAATGGTTGAAGCCTAGAGATACAGAGACTTGGGTGAAGGAACCTGTCTTCAAATATCTGAAAGACTTTCATGTGGAAGAGGAATTTAACTTCTACTGTATAATTCCAGAGGTGAGGACTAGGATCAGTTAGAGGGAAGAAGAATCAACTGAACATAAGGAAGACATGTCTAATGATTTAGAACTGCCCTAAATGAAACGGGTTGCCTCATAGTGTAATGAGCGCCTTGTCATCGAAAGGATGGAAGAAGAGACTTGAGTACTATCTGTTTTGATGGGGAATTGGACTAGAGAATCTCTAAATTCCCTTCTAGTAATGAGATTTGATTCTATGAAAAGTCAACTCTATATTTGTCTCCAGTCTCCAAGACTGGAGTTTTATTTATCTATTTTTCTTAATGGGAAAGATTAAAGGCAAAAGGAAAAGGAGATGGTAGAGGATGAGATGGATAGATAGTATCATGGAAGAGATGAACATGAACTTGGACAGACTTTGAGAGACAGTGGACAGAAGGGCCTGGTATGCTATTTATGGTCCATAAGGTCATGAAGAGTCAGACACAACTGAACAACAACAAATTTTTCTTAAAGCAAAACAAACTTGAAATTCATTTTATGTAAATTAATTATTACTTTTTGGTTCAGTTATTATTCTTGCTGCCTCCACCCCTTCCCAATCTCATGAATCCTTTTGCTTTGAAAAGTCTTCCTTTGTTTGCTCAAAGCCTTCCTCTTTTTCGGTAATCTTTCCCTTTCTATGGTTCCAGCATTTCTTGCTTTTCCCCCCTTTGGGTGCTATTTATACCTACTCACTGGCCACCCAATTTTATCTTTGCAGATGACAACGTACTTGGTGATGCTGAGTGGCATTTGGGGGATTTTAGGAATGCACATTGGCTTTTGCCTGGTCCCTTTGTGACTTGCCTTTGGGAAAGATATCATAAAAATGAGTTATAGGATGGTTTTCTAGCAGCTTCACCTGAAAATGGGGTCAAATTAGTTAAGAGATTATAATATTCTTTCTCTAGACTTTCCAGAATAAGACTGTTTTTAGAGTGATGAAACAGGTGAGCTTGATAAGTGGAAACTTGCTACTTTCCCTGAGGAAATAAATGCAAAGAAAAAGTTTCTGGAAATCACTCCAGTAAAACAAGAGGTGTCCAGCAGTATAAGAGAAAAGCCAATGGCCCGAGACTGAGGATATATTACTAGCTCTGCCTGTCTGACTTCGGTCAAGTTATTTCACTCTCTGTGTCTCAGTTTTTTCATCTGTAAATAGGGTTTGAGATGGTTGTTCTAGATGATCTCTAGGGTCTCTTCCAGCTCTCATATACTGAAAGGACATAAAAAAATGCACCACTATTTATATATAACCTGCCTTGCTGGAAATGTTGTTAGTTTCTCAAATTTAGGTCAGTAGAAAAATTAACTATAAGTTAATTCAATCACAGTGGGTAAAATCAAGGAGAAGGTTTCAAAAGGACATGCAAATTTGCCCTGTTTGTTATTATGTTCCCCAATTTCTTACCACAAGCCCCTTAACCTCAGTCACCAACCTGGCATTTTTGGATATGGCACAAATTTGGCAGTAGTGGTGGTGGAGGGGAGTGGGTGTATGTGGGGAGCTTGGAGGGTATGGGAACTTAAGGGGGTAGGAAGGAATTTCTAATAAAGCTATGAGAGTTACTGGTCTCTGACAAAGCTTTCTAGGAAGGGAGTTAGCAAGAGGCATCTGGCCTGTGGAAATACTTCTAAAATCTTCTGGCTGTCCTCAAATAGATGTTTCTTTTCCTATGCAAGTTTTGAGTTGCAATGTTTGTGTCATTAAGATGTACCCTCATAAAAAAGTCTTAGTTGAAAAAATATTTTATTTGGGAGGCACGAACAATATCGGTGCTACTCAGTGTCTTAAATAGAGGTATTAACACACAAAAGTATTCCCTGAATCTTAGGCAAGAAATGTCTAATGGTAGCCATCTCTAGGGTGGGGAGGGAGGGAGAGAAGAAAAAGAAAGAAATTTACATGATAATTTCATTATATATTTAAAAGGAATAGCAAGTTGTATATAATAGACTTGCAGTTTCATGTGCAATCATCTTTTTAAAAAAATTATACCATGTTATAGCAATGCTTGCTTTATTCCATAAATTATAAATAAAATAAATTTTAAAAAATTGTGAAATTCTGACATACTTCTGGAAAATTAAATATATTTTCATTTATTTATGACCAAAGTGCCTGGAAAAGTCTCAAATGAAAAGAAACAGTACTTTCTTAATGATCTGCTTTGGATATGACACTAACTCCATATATGACCAAGTCATTCCATCTCAAGTGACTTTAACTCATTAGTGACATTACATTAGAATGTTACTTTAAATGAATAAGTGGTTAACTTTGACAAATAAGTATGAACTGAAACCAAATTCAACATTTTCTAATTGTTATTCTATACAATCTGAATATCCTAATTCCAGGCCCCGGGCCTTGAGTCAAGAAGACCTGAGTTCAATTCTGGCCTCAGACGCTTAGCTATGTGCCCCTGGGCAAGTCCTCAACTGTAAAATGAGGTTAATAATAGCATTACTTCACACTGCTAGTAATGGTCACTTTCCACTGGGTTGTTGTGAGGATAAAATGAGATAATATTTTTAAAATGCTTAGTACAGTGCCTGGCATCTACCTACTGGTACTTGATAAATCCTTGTTCCCTACTCTCCCTCGACTTTTCTTTGGGGGGGTTGTTTATAGAGGCTGACTGTCCAACGTTCCTTCGTCTTCCCTATACAGTACCCTAAAACATCATCAACCATCCCTCTTTTCTGTTGTTCCAGTCTCTGAGGATGAGGTGGTCCTTTCCCTTGCTAAGACTAAGTCCTCTAATTGTATCCCTCACCCTATTTTTCTCCCATATTCTCTAGGAGTTTGCTCCATTGATAATTTCCTCTCTTTCACTCATCTTTCCCTACTGTCTTTTTCTTTGTTGTTTATCAGTATGTTTAAGTCTCCCTAATCTTTAGAAAAGCTTCACTTGATATTCCCTGAAAAGTATTGTTTTATACTTTTCTTCCCTTTCACAGAAAAATTACTAGAGCCATCTTTACCATTACCACTCACTTCTGAACCCATCTGTGGCTTCTGACCCCATCAATCAACTAAAACTGTTCTCTTAAAGGTTATTGATCTTTTAACTATCTTTTCTCAGTCCTCATGTTCCTTGATTTCTCTGAAAGTTTTCATTGCAGTTGCCACCCTGTTCTCCTGGAAATTCTCTTCTTCCCTGGCTACTCTGTCTCATTTCTTTCCCGCTTCTCCTTCTACACATCTGGCCACTTCTCCATCTTCTTTGTGAGATACTCAGTCTCCCAACCCATAAACCTGGGTGTCTCCCAAAGCTCTTTCCTGAGTTCTCTTATGTCTCTATGGTCTCTCCCTTGATGATGTCACCAGGTGCCATGGGTTCAATTATTATCTCTCTGCATAAGACTCTCAAATCTACATCTTCAACTCTAATCTCTCTCCTGAATTCCAGCTCTCTATCACCAAGCATCTGTTGGATACTTCCATTTGGATGTCCCAACAACATCTCTAATGCAACATATTAAAACAGTCCTGATGATCATCTGTCCCTAAAGCCACCCCTCCTACAAATTTCCTTTTTCTATTAAGGATACTATCATTTTCCAAATCACTGAGGTCCATTATCTTAGAATCATCCTTGGGGCAGGTAGGTGGCACAGTGAGTAGAGCACCGGCCCTGGAGTCAGGAGGACCTGAGTTCAAAACCGGCCTCAGACACTTGACACACTGGCTGGCTGTGTGAAACTTGGGCAAGTCATTTAACCCCAATTGCCCTACCTTCCCCCCTCCAAAAAAAAAGAATCATCCTTGACTCCTCCTCTTCACCTCCCAAATGCAAACTACCACAAAGCCTTGTTGATTCTGAACATCTCTCTACAATATCTTTTTCAACATCCCTCTTGTTCATCCCCTTCTCTCCACTCAAATATTCCCTCTCCCCCCAATTCTGGGCCCAGGCTATTGTAAGAACCTCTCACCTTTTTCTAATATCTCTCTCCTTATCCAACCCATTCTCCACACAGTTAATAAAAAGGTACCTTCCTAAGACAGTTTTCCCCTCACTTATTAAATGGTTCCCTAGTTTCTTGCATTTAAAGCATTTAAATGGTATAACTTCCACTTACCTTTCTAGCTTTATTTCATAGTACTGTAATACTAGGTGTTACCTGAGCCCAGTACTCTATCTTCTGTTTGTTTTATCCCCTCATAATTTGACATGGACTCCCTTCTTGTGGATGTCTCTCAGAATACTTATCTTCCTTCAAAACATAACCCAGCAGCCATCTCCTCCATGACGTGAGGCCTTCCCTTCTCCCTCCATTTAGTGTTCCCTCCCTTCTAAAATCATGATGTATTTTACTGGCCTGTGTGTATGCTGTGTTTATCAGTAGATGGTAAGCTCCATGAGAGCAGGACCTGTTTTATTTTTTGGCTTTATATCTCCATAGTCTAGTATAATGACTTCCATACCGCAAGAGTTTAATGTGTGTTTAATTGGATCATAGTCAATTAATTACTTAATAGATCATATTTTCTTTACTTAATTATATTTAGTGCCTAGTTTTAAATCACATTTTGAATCTTGAATAGTTCACTGAGTATATAGGGATGCAAATCTTCTCTTTTTACAATGAAATAAAACAAAACTATCCCCAGTGGTTGCTCCAAAGATTAAAACTGACACTAGTTTAGATACTAACTAGATTAAAGCCGACAACTTGTTAAATAATATTACTTTTTTTTAGTCCCAATGTCTATCCCGCTAATGATCAAGCTGAATTTGACAATATTTTTCATTCATAAAGTAACAGTTCCTTCGGGTCTTTCCCTGCTGACTTCCTCAGACATTTAATTTATATAGTGATTTTAGAAATGCATCTTTTTCTTAGTGCTTACAAAATCAATGTACCAGTGGAAAAAACACAGGACATATGGAAGTAGAGATGCACATAAACCCTAATTATATGTTTTGATAGACTGGTTGGTTTAAACAAATACACGGGAGAACATTTTTGTTTAAGGATTGTGTGTGTGTGTGTGTGTGTGTATGTCTGCATACACACACCAGCTGTTTCTGTTTTCTAACTCAGACTGCCAGAACACATATACCTTTGTACTAGACTAAGCAAATCTCTTCATTTGACATATCCCCTTCTCCCCTCCATCCCCCATAGAACAAATGGCTCCTAGCGAGCTATAATATTATAAACATCTAATATGTTTGTCATATGAATTTCTTTTCTTTCTTTTCTTTTTTTAGAGACTCTAGGAAACTCAGAAAAAGATATAATTTGCTTTATTTTCAGTTACAAATTTTCTCCCTTCCTCTACCTCTCCCACACCCATTGAGAAGGCAAGAAATATGATGCCCGTTATACATATGAAGTTATTGTTCTAGGAATTTCAAGACATTTGTATAAGAACACCTTAGTGTTAAAACATCTTCTTCAATGTCATTCAGCTGTTGCATATGAAATCAGTGCCTAACACACAGATGTAAATGATCAATATAATGGATTCACCTTATTTATAAATGAGGAACTTAACCTATATTAAGTAAAGGATATACTTTATTTTATGTTTTGTTAATTTTCGGAAGAAAAAGCTTTAGCTTACTTTATCCTTTTTTGCCGGGGGAAAGCGCTTTCTAGGATATTAATCTACAGTAGGGTTAAATAAAATTTTGTGTTCATTTTATGTATATGCCCTGTTAGATCAGTCACTAGGGAAGCAAAGATTGTTCTCTTGTTTCTCGCTAGACATTTCTAGCCAGTAGGGATGTTCTATGTCTAACTTAGCTATGACTGTACTTCCATGGGGCAATACTGACCATCTCTGAGGACACAGATGTGTATGGTTTACAGAAGATGAGCATTGTCCAGAAATAGTGAACAAAAGGGTTGGTTGGTACTGGTCTGCCCATTTTTACATTCCTTTCAACTTGTTCTGTGTTTGCCAGTAGAATGATTTTATGATCTCATCCAGTCTGGAGAGCCAAGTAAGGTCAGAGTTTGGATCAAAAATTTGTTGGGGCTAATTTAACATGTATTTGAACAAAGCTTTACTACCTTAATAGGTGTGTGCATTCTCCAAAACCCTGGATTTTAGGCCTCCCTTCAGAGTATAGGGAAAACTATGTGGATTACCTTCGTGGGGTCATTCATGATATAGTTTCTCTTTGCAATGGATGATAGCACCTATTTCAACTTCACATTATCACTGAGAAAATAGCAGTACAGTGAGACTAGAAAAATTGGTCATATGGTCAAAGGTCTGGAATAAAACGGAATAGGGATGACTCTACTAGAAATGAATGCCTCTCGTGACACATAGGATCAGGTAGATATAGACCTGGAAGGGAACTCAGAGGTCATCTGGTCTAGCTCTCTCATTTCACAGATGAGGAAACTGAGGCCCATGGAGGCTAAGTAACTGCTCTTTGTCTTAGTTCCTTGTAAAATGAAGATAGTAATAGCACCTATCTCCTGGAGTTGTTGTGAGGATCAAGTAAGATACTATTTGTAAAGCACTTGGTAAATCTTAAAGTGCTAGGTAACTACTAGCTATTATGATTATCATTACTACTCATGGTTGCATAGGTAGTAATCATCAGAGATAGTGCATGAGCGCGAATCCTCAGGTCCCAGGGCAAAGGTTCTTTCTAAAATGCATACAGGTAGCTTAATGTAAACCATCCCAACCCTGGAAAAATAAAGCAGAATCACGGCAGGTCATTAGAGTTGTCTTTGGAATCTCTGCCTCCAGGGTCAGTGCTCTTTCAACTATACCAAATTGCCCCTGATAGTATAGTAAGATTATTCTGTAGAGGAGTCTTGTTTTATTGGTTCTGGCATGGGTAAGCTATCCACCTTGGAATAAATTACTTTATTTCTCCAGGCTGCATTTTTCTCATTTGTTAAATTATTTTGTCATAGGGCAATTTCTCCCTACCTCCTTTTACTTCCTTTTTCCCTTCCTCTCCTCCCTCCTTCCTTCCTCTTCTCTTTCCCTCCCTCCCTCCCTTCCTTCCTTTCTTTCTTCGTGTCAACATCCATCCAGTGCTCATTAGGTCACATACTGTCCTTGATAGATTTGGTAAAGAGCCTTGTATTATCAAAACCCTAAATCTTATTGCTCCAGTAGGATTTTTACCTCAGAATAAGCTCTAATCAAGGCTGTGGGTGAACCTTACTCAACCTCCAAAATAATGTTAAATGTCATCACATCATGTGCATGTTTAGAGGGGAAAAAAGGCAAGTTGTTTCAGCTGTGTCTGACTCTTTGCGACCCCTTTTGGGCTTTTCTTGGCAAAGATACTGGAGTGGCTTGCCGTTTCCTTCTCTATAAATTTAGAGTTGGAAAGGACCTTAGAGATCATCTAGTCCAACCTCTTTATTTTACAGATGAGGAAACTGAGGCTTCACTACTTTTTAGAGTTTTCTCCTCAAATTATCTTCTATTTATCTGCCTGTTTACATGTCATGTTTTCCTAGTGCAATGTAAGTTCCTCAAGGACTGAGACCTTGCTTTGTATCCCCACAGCTATCACAGAATCTTGCACACAAGCAGCTTGTTGAATTCAACAAAGGTTGAGGTAAAAACATCATTACCAAAAACATTCTATTCCCAGAGTATTTCTATTAATGGAGACTCTTCACTATGTAACTTTCTTACAACCTGGGTAGACACATTATTTAGCTTGGTATTACCTTAATTTGACAATATTCCTGTATTAAATAATACTTTTGGCAGATGTTCCTTTATAATGACCTGAAAGATAATGTCTGCATGGCTCAGGCTTTGTGTCCTAATAGATAATCCAATTTTATCTTGAACTATGCTTTGGTAACACTTGGATCTCACTGGTTTGTGGTGAGAGCTGGGGCTGTCAAGACAGCAGGAGCAGCAAGATGACTGTTTTTTTGAATTTGATTCTTGTGAATGGACTTTTATCTTAAGTAAAAAGTGCAGCTTATCTTAAAGTATTCTTTCCTGTAAAAATCCCCCTTCTATTTAAACTGTAATCCTGAGTGGAGAAAAGAAAAGTAGAAGGGTCAATTGTACAAGAATCAAATGGTGGAGAAGGAAAAAGCATGAGGTCTTGAGTCAGAAGTCCTGGGTTCAAATTCCAGCTGGGCTACTATATAAATTACTTCACCTGTTTAGGATTAAAGATCTCAGACTGGAGTGAACTTCAGAGGCTCATCTTACAGATTAGGAAACTGAGGCCAACCCAAGGAAGTTCAGTAAGGTCACTTAGGTGGTAAACATTACAGGTGGTTGTGAACCCAGGTCCTCCGACTCTGCTGTTCTACGCTGATTCCTGCTGCCTTATCTGCAAAATGGGGCACAGACATTGAAGTAGATCAGAGATGTAAAACACCTGGCTGCATGTGTGCCGTGGTGTGGCCCGAAGCAGATTAACATGTAATTGGGAAACATTTAACAAAGTAAAAATATAATAAAACATAGATACTATTGTATTTTAAAACTAATTCATTATGTGGCCTGTAGGTATCCTCATGTACAGTTTAGTGGCCTCTGCTTCTATTTGGGCTTGACTCCACTGGACCAGATGGTCCCTATGGTCTGCTTTTAGCTCCATATCTGTGCTGTTCATTCTTCTTGGTCAATTGCCAATTTATAGGTGGTTGGGAAGGTCTTTGGGATAGGATTTTAAAGACTACCCCCTTTCATTTTTGATTAGTCACATCCAACTTTTCCTGAGCCCATTTGGAATTTTATTGGCAAAGATACTGGAGTGGTTTTGGCATTTCCTTCTCCAGATTATTTTATAGATGAGGAAACTGAGGCAAACAGGGTTAAGTGACTTGCCCAGGATCACACAGCTAGTAAGTGTCTGAGGTCACATTTGAACTTGGGGCCTCCTGACTTCAGGCCCAGGACTTTAACCTCTGCACCACCTAGTAGCTCCTTAAAGACTCCTGGCTATGTCTATTTTGGATCTCTAACAAAATATCTTTCTCAATATTCTCTCCCCCTTTTAAAGATAATGGGTGTTAGTGTGTATTCATGGTTGCTCATCTTGTATCCTGACCTCTCCTCTAAAGGCAGGGTGCTGTAGCCTACAAAATGACACGGGCTTATCTAATTCTTTGGAAGTTTCAAGAATAGAAGAAAATGTGGCAGAGAATGCATATAAAGCTGGTCATTATGCAATAGTGCATCAGTACAGGCAGGGTTGTGCTAGAACCAGTTCCAAATGTCAGAGTTGATTGTTAAATTTTCAGTGTGAGCATTTATTTACACCTTGAGAAGTGGCAAATGCTGCAAATCAGGCCTTGATTTATTGTTTTGTTAATTGTCTAGAGTCCCTAGACCTAAGAAATGATGGGGGCAGCTAGGTGGAGCAGGGTATAGAGCACTGGCTCTGGAATCAGGAGGACCTGAGCTCAAATCTGGCCTCAGACACTTGACACTAGCTGTGTGACTTTGGGCAAATCACTTAACCTCCAATTGCCTTGCCTCCGCCCTCCAAAAAAAAAAAAAAAGAAAGTGATAGAGAAAATAGTAATAATGCAGATTAAACTTAAAAATGTGTTAAGCATATATTTTCCCCAGAGAACTGGTTGTTAAATATTTTCCAGCACATCCCCTGAAGATGGGGGTGTGCTAGAAAAGAGGGTGAATCATCACTACTGAAAGCTGATCAGACAAATGCTACAGGGCTGCATTGACAATATTTGAAATATCCTTTTCACCCCTGTCTGCATTATTCCCATTTTGTGTAGTCAGTATTCTCAGGGGTCATGTTAACTGGCTACCCTCCCCCATCCCAGGCAGATCACTCATCCAAAAAGAATTTATTAAGGGCCTACTATGTACTTGGCATTGTTCTAGGGAA